>NW_025544682.1:10047-624535 GCF_011800055.1 Colletotrichum gloeosporioides
TTTTAACTTTATTTTTAAATTAATTTTTAAGTTCTTTATTAACCTTATAAACCTAAAGTAGATACTACTATCTATTATAATAATTACTAAGAATTTTAAAATTAAAACTTTAACTATTTAGGCTAAAATTCTTAAATAAATTATTCTAAGTTTAAAAATATCTCTAATAATTAATATCTAAATAATACTAAGTTAGAAGTATATTATATTTAGTATTATAGTTTACTTTATAGATAAAAACTAAAATTATTACTATATCCTTTTTAGTACTCTTAATATTATAAGAAACTATATTATAGAGATTATTATAAATATAATTATTAAAACTTTTAAAAAGCTTTTAAACTTTAAATTTAAATTTAACTATATTTCTATAGATAATATTTCTAACTTTATATTAAGTATCTTAGTTAAGTTCTATAGGATTATATTTACTATATTATAACTTAAAATTACTTATATTTAATACCTTATTTATATTATTAACCTTATAGTTTAAGAACTATATAATTACCTTAAAGTTACCTATATATTTATAATAAGTAACTTTATATAATATATATTAAATATAAATAATAAAGAAGTTATTAAGATTATTATACTACTATAATAAACCTTAATAAAGTAAGCTACCTCTATTTTATAGAATATAGATTAAGAAATTTATTTAGATAATAAAACCTCTACTAATTATAGTCTAAATAGGATTTTATTATTAGAAAGTTAAATTAAAAAATATTATATTTTAATACTTATTATAGTAATTACTAAAGTAGGGTACTTTATTCTTAATCCTTTATATCTATTATTATTTATAACCTTTTAGGTTTAATACTTTATACTAAAGATTAAATTTAGCTTAATATACTCCTTAGAGTTTCTAATACTTTAGAAAAATAGTGAAAATAAAGACCTTATAAAGTACTTTAAATGTTTAATTATTAATATAAAGACTTATTAAAACTTAACTATATTAATATTAGTTTATACTTTTAAACTTTAAACTCTAATTAATACTTAGTTTAATAACTATAATAATAATATCTCTTTTAAGCTAGAAGCTAATAAATAGTACTAAATTAAAGTTATCCTCAATATTTCTATATACTTCCTTACTATTATATATATTCTAAGCTAGAACTAAGCTATTAATATTACTTATATAATTACTTTTATAAAGATCTATTATAACTATTTAATAAAATATTAAGAAGCTATTAAGAAACTTAATACTAATAAGAATAAATATTAGGTTTTATCTCTTTAAAAAGTAGTATAAATAATAGTAGATAAACTTAAGAAGTATTAATTACTATAAGAAAAAGATTAATTTCTTTATATATCTTTACTATTCTTATATCCTTTATTTATACTAAATATAGTAAATAATAATCTAAGATTTTATAGTATTTATAAAACTTATTTTAGCTTATTAGCNAATAGTTTTTAGTATAGATTTTATAATATTTATAAAGCTTATTCTAGCTTATTAATTAATACTACTTAGAAAGAGTTTATTAAAATCTATACTAAAAACTATTATAAGGATAGCTTAGAAAACTTAAAATCTACTCTAAATAAGGTTTATAGATCTATTTATAGTTTAATAGCTTTAATACTCTAAAGTCTTAAAAAATAAATATATTATAACTTTTCTTCTATCTTTATAATAACTTATTATAATAATCCTTATAAAAATTTTATTATAATAATCCTATTATAATAATCTTATTATAATATTATTTTAATTACTTAGTTTATATACTTCTTTAGAACTAAAGATAAATATCTCTTTTAAATAGATTTAATATTATTTATAATTTCCTTAAGAAGTATAAATATTATAATCCCCCCCTTTTTAGAAATAATACTAAATTAATATTAAGTTATTATACTAAGTAATTAATTTAAAACTTCTAGAAAAACTTAGAAAAAGATCTAAAATATTATAATTTTTATAGAATAATTTATAACTATCTTTATATTTTCTTTAGTATTATCCCTTTTAAATAAGTATTTAATTTTAGTAGATATATCTATTATTATTTATACTTTAATATAAAACCTAAAATAATTTTCTATTAACTCCTTCTTACTATTTAGAATAAGTAATAGGAATAGCTTTTATTCTCTAATCTAAAACTTTTTATTTTAGAGGATAATATACTTAAGAAACTTAATAAAGATTATACTATATTAATTTACTAAATATTCTAATATAAAGTTCTTAATATTAAGAACTTTTATACTATCTCCTATAGGTTTATTATTAANAATATACTTAAAATGTTATTAATATCTTAAGTAATAATAATAATAATAATATTTAAGATATTTAAAATTTAGTATAACTAAAGTTTTTAGATATAAAACTTATTAAAACTAATAACTAAGTTTTAAACTTTAATAATAAATTAAACTAAGTTTTTTAGATATTACTTTTAAACTTAAGTATATTATAGTAAAGTTTATAAGTTTATAAATATTCCCCCCTATTATTAAATTAGAGAATAAGAGAGTAATTAAGTAACTAAAAGACTATAAATAAAATAAATTATAGTAAATTTCCCTTATTAAAAATTAATAATATAGTAGAATAGTTTAATTTATCTCCTATATAGTTTAGATACTTTAATTTAAACCTTAACTCCTCTCTAAACTTATTTTAATATATTATATTTATTAAATAAACTTTTATTTAAAACTTAAATTATAGTCCCTATTATACCTATATACCTAATACTTAAATATTAAAATCTTATTTAATACCTATACCTACTTAATACTTACCTAAGTACCCCTCTATAATCTATAGACTATATAGGTATATACCTATATAAGTATCTATAGATAGTTTAAAGCCTACTAATAATAGACCAGCTATGCATATTAGTAATATCTATAAAGGCAGAAAATAATTGAGAATAGCTTATAGAGGGAAGAACGTGTGAATGCTTTTATTGTTGAACTCCTTATAGCATTAAGCCATAAGGACTATAACCTCCTCTCTAGTCTAACTGAGACCTCTAGCTAGGTGCGCCAGGCAAATCAACTCCCAACCCGTTAATAGGTTCTCACTCATCCAGGTCGCAAGTTCCTTAAATCTGGGGTCCTTAGGCCAGGGGTTGGTTGGCCATTTGAACTGGAGAGCCTGGACATCAACAAAGCCTGCTTCGATGAAAGTGATTTTCAAATCTCTCATGAGCTTGAGTGGTCGTCCGTATGTCTGTTCAGTAGCTTCCTGTAGAAGCTTGCACGACTGCAAGATTGCTGAGTTTGACTTGAGACTTCCGTCATTTGACATGGGATATACGTCGCATTCGTTGAACTCGACATATCCGCCCGGGTTGAGATTACTAGAATGCTTAGTGAGGCACTTGACGCCGCTTTACCGCTCTGCGGAAATGTAATACTAAAGAGAAATCCGACGGGTCAAAAACTTACTCGAAGCACTGCTTCACATATACTTCCCAGTTACCGATAGACAAATTCAGAAGTCGGCTATGTATATAATCGAACTTCTTGGAGTAGGTCCATGGCTCCTCAATGTCGTCGATCTTGAACTTGACGTTGGGTGCCACGCTATAGCAGGGATGGTCAGTGAACATCAGTCCTCAAGTTTCTCCATGAGCTCAAACACGACAATCCGAGGGCCATACAAGTCTGGTTGTGTGGGAGAAAGATCGACCCCGAGAATCTAGATCTTGTGGTTAGTGACAGGGTTTCTGTACAGACGTCCAGCCTTGTGCTACCTCAGCTTCTGGATGTTCGTCGCCGAACTCAAGGGCCCAAATCCCAGTGCCAGTCCCTAGATCTAGTACTCGGCCAACCTGGGCACCTTCATCACTAGGAGGGGCGTTGGCCAGTCTTCCATTAAAGGTGAGACGAAATAAATGATGTTGTAGGTCTTCAATGCGATATTTAGACACCGTAATATTGATGAATATTTGAGCACTCACCGAGCCGATCATTCTCTGTCTCATCGTTCGGTAATATGTACTCTGCTCGATATTCAGTAATTAACTCAATTAGGTTAGCGATTTAACACCTACTGCCCTCCTTGTACTTATGATACGTTCTCCCGTTCTCGAATCGGTGGTCAAGAATGGAGCTGTTCAAGCTGACACTCGATGATGCCACGCTCTATGTTTCTGTAGGTCAGCCATCGTCTACATCTACACATATATCGTATTACCGATTGAATTGCCGATGCAGCATCATCGTCATCCTAGATTGCTCGTTGATTAGCTGTCTTACCCTTTCTGAGTTAAGCGGTTTAGCTTACATCATCGGCAATCAGCACGATCTCCCGGTCGGCCACGTTGCTGGCTTGGGCTTGGGCGTCCTGTTGCTGAGACATTCTCGAATCCGCAGAAATTGTTGTGTCAGTTTTGGAAAGTGGATTGGAGCTGCAAAGCGATGAGGACACTTGAGGTTTGAGAAAAAGCCGGTTCGTGTTGGAGGCAAGACTCCTAAGGTCTAGTCGTTGTTGTCAGGGTTAATACCCCTCTTCTTGATTGGGAATGCACTTTGACACCGCATCTTCCAAGAAGATCCATAGCTCGCATAATCATGGATGTCCGAAGATGGAAATCGTGCGTACTGGGGTTGCAGACAAACGCTCCAAAACGTCATACGACCTGTCATCTCATGGCAGCACGAATTGACACGATTGGTCTCAAATTTATGCAATAGACTACGAAGACCAGGGATTGACTTGTCGATTTGTTTTGGGTGGCAGAAAAACGCGCGTTCAAGAGATCTGCCCAATTACATGTTCTGCTACCCTAGAAGTTGTGTTGGAACTATGCAGCGGACAAGCACCGGCTTCACCGGGGCGGTTGGACCACTAGCCCCGCGATTTATGTACCTTGTACTTGCACCTCGATGCGTTTGCCCCTTTGAGAAACCACATACACAGCAAAGTCTCGTGCGGGAATTTCATTCCATCCTCACAATTCCGAAACATGAAGCGTGGGTAAGGACTGACGAGGAATGGAACCCGAAGATCATGCCCAGGAGGAACCTTTGATTGCTATCTTAACCTTATAAACCCCTTTTGAAATTGTATTCCTTTAATGGCTAGATTTGGGATTCAAATACTAGAACCCGTATCCGGACCAACTGTCATTGACCTTGTCCTGAATATCTTGCGAGTAAGAACCTCGAAAAGAGCCATGCTTCCAGCTCAGATTCGAGTCCATAAATTCTGCAGGAAACATGCAACAACGCACGACCTTGACATGGTTCTTTCTATCTTTGATTCCATGGCTTACATATGGGATGAGGGGGATATTACCGTACGCGTCGAAAAAAAACTCGTTGGTCCCCGGCTGGCATCTAGTTGCCTCAGCCCAAATAAGCTCATTGAGATTGGTGGGGTCAATGTCTTCTCCAACCAGGTAGATCTTAGGGATGTAGAAACCAGGTTTGGTTGAAAAGACAGTGCGGCCAACCTTCTCGCAGAAATCTTTCATGTTGGTCCGAAGAGCGCGCAACTTGGACCAGTTGACCTGGAGGACAAACCAAAGGCAGTGAGATTCAAAAGGACTCCACACCATTTCAATTGGCAGCTCGGCGGCTTCGCAAATGTTCAGAACCTCAGCCGCCTGGGTAAGGGCCCAGACAGTCTCGCTCTCCTCAGTCGCCCTCCCGGCGACGCAGATGGGGAGTATAGGATCATCTCGGTAAGTGATGGCATCAATGTTGAATACCGGACAAGGCTTCCCTGATCCAGGGAACACGTGTCCGTGGTACTCGACGAAAGGTCCTTCGTCAGCGGTCTCAGTCCTTGAAACGACGCCTTCGAGAACAATCTCTGCATCGCGAGGAACCCAGATATTATTAGTCTCGGACTTGACGACATCCACAGGCTGGCCAAGAAGAGCTCCTACGAAGCCACTCTCGTTCACACCCTTGGGTATGGGCATTCCGCCGACCATGATGGCAGCAGGTGGTACGCCAAAGCAGAGAGAAAAGGGCATATCTTCGCCTCTGTCTTGCCACATTTTTCGAATGACACCGATATCTTGCGCTGACATGGTGGGGCCGGCCAGAGACCGTTTACCATTGACCATGCCGCGGGTGATTGACCAGTTGACCCACGAACCATCGGGGCTCTGAACAATATACATGCCGAATGTTTGCAAGTATTTACCGCCATCGTCTTCGTGGAAGAGAGGAACAGGAAGTCTTTCCAGGTCGATTTCATCTCCGAAGATCCTGTGCTGTTTGACCGGACCGGTCTCGAACTCCCTTGGACTAATCGGTTGACGCTTCTTTGCGCGGTTGATGGCGTAGATGATGTCCCGGCCGCTGGATTCGGACGGAAGTCCCAACGACTTTGCTATGCGAATAAACCTCTTTCCGGGCAAACTGCTGGCACCCACGGGTGCTCCCAAGACCCGAAAGAGACCGTTATTCTGGCGTCCTTTGATGTTTTCGAAAAGAGGAGCTTTGTGTTCAGTCTCGTACACCTTTCGTACGATAGCTGCTAGCTCAAGACGAGGATCAACTTCTTTGGAAATGGACAACAAATCGCCCTCCTCAGCCAGCTCCTTGACGTACTGACGAAAGTTGGCAGCAGCAAGGCCACCTGATTGTGAAGGGTGGAAAGGTGGTACCATGATGATATGCTGTCTTCAATTTAGGGCAATTGAAACAAAGTGATAACGGGCAGAGAATTTGGACAAACTGATGGCTTGAGTCGTTGGTGAAGTTTTGAGCTCTCTGGCTCAGGGAATTATGACGGCCAAATAACTAGACTCAGCTTGCTTTTAGCTCAAGGCGTTGTCTCTTGTAGCTAATGTTGTCACACGACCCAGCGCCGAGGTCCGTCGGGGGCTCCGTGGTGGTGAGGGGTCATCTTGCTTGCTTCGGAGTCGGACTAGGCTTAAACATCGCTATTTCACAGGCGCCCCTCATCATTTCGACCAAAGGGGGTCTTATGGGTCTTGCTCCCAGGTGTCATGACCGTGAAACTTTGCTTTGGGCCGTAAAGAGCCTCTAGCGCCGTGAGCGAATTTCTTCATCTTAAGATCTTGATGCAGTGATGCGTCAGGAAACGGGCCGCATCTGGGTCTCCGAAATGGTCTTCCATGGGGTTTTCCGGAATTTTCGGTTATGTTTCTTACAAATCGCGCCTTCGTGACGCGGCGAGGCTGTTTTAAAGACTCGGAACAGCTCCCGTAGTTCAAGTCGGATGTCCACCCGTAGTGCCGTGGTCCAGACCCAGAGCCTCTATGGGGACTTCGCTGGTCAAGTTACGTTATGGGCATACAAAAGAAGGAAAGCCTCAAACGTTCCTTGATTTATATCCGCGAATATTTCCCGAAATCCCCCACTAAAGAAACTAAAACTTGACCTCACACACAACCTCCTTATTGCCAGAAATATTCCCGGATCCTGGCGGGGCGAGCTTTGGCTTTAGTGCCTTGCTATTACGTCCAAGGTCCCTCTTTGCTTGGGGCAGACCCATGTTTTGAGCCTCACCGTTGATGTGCCCTCATGACTCTGTGACTCGCGTCTATTAGATGGAGTGAGGTATGCTACGATGGCTCATTTGCTTCGCATTCCGAGTGCCGTCTCAAGATGTTCTCATGTTGTTGAAGTATCTTGTCATGAGCCATACGCTTTTTGTCTGACCATCAGGCCTCGACGCTTCCTCTCAAAATTCCAGTCAAATCAAAACGCAAAACGCAGACTGCTCAAGAACAGCCACCACTCTCCACGTAACGTCCTTTCTGCTTCGGAATAACCCTCCTTCGACGGCAAAAATGGCTCAAGAAAGCAGTCCAAACAACGCAACTCCCCCTCAACCCAGGCGCAAAAGAATGATTGTTGCCCTCACCGGTGCTACTGGCTCCATCCTCGGCATCAAAACCTTGATCGCATTGCGCCGCCTCAACATCGAGACGCACCTCATCATCAGCAAATGGGCAGACAGCACCCTCAAGTACGAAACAAGCTACACCGCCACCAATGTTCGTGCTCTAGCAGACCATGTTTACAACAATCACGACATGGCCGCCCCAATCGCAAGCGGGTCCTATCGCGTTGACGGCATGATCGTCGTGCCATGTAGCATGAAGACGCTCGCCGCAATTAACTCGGGTCTATGCGATACGCTCATTGCTCGAGCTGCGGATGTTATCATCAAAGAACGTCGGAAGCTAGTACTTGCGGCACGCGAATGTCCCCTGAGTGGCATACATCTTCAGAACATGCTCTCTCTCACCCAAAACGGCGTCATCATATTTCCTCCAGTCCCGGCCTTCTACCACAGACCGGCAACAATAGACGACATTGTGGATCACAGTGTGGGACGGATGTTGGACTTGTTCGACTTTGACACCCAGGACTTTGATCGATGGGATGGATTTCAAAAGGACTAATCAACCGAGAACGTGCGATCTCTTTCCAAATAATGTTGCATTAAATACACTCCAGCATTCGAGTTCACCGTTTGTAAGAAAAATGTCGAACGGCCTCATAGGAATGTTGAGGAGAACCTGCCGAGAACCGGGTTACGTGAGTCAAATGCGATGAAAACATATTTCGGTGTCCCCAAAACACCCCTTGGTATCGATGACTGCAATCGCCTCGTTCATAGTCCCATGGCTCACTGGCTTTCGGTGACGCATTCCTATCTACCCAAGCAGACCGCCGCCAAGGGCATTTAAATGAAGGCAGTCGTCCAATCTACTCATGGCGTTCTCCTGAAGACACCATCCCACTATCAAAATAATTAACACATTTATCACGTTGAGTTCGTAGAAAATTTTGTAGATGTAGAATTGGGACGGAGCATACATACTGCAATTCTTATATAATGAAAGATCGAGAAGATTCCAGGACTTTCCGTAGCACCTGTCATCACATTCGTACCAGCATCCTTCCTTGATCATCTCGGGCCTCTTGGCATGTCGGTCTGCTTGAGCCAGGGATGCCAGAGCGGCAACGGCGACGGAAAAAAAGGCTGCTGGACGCATGGTTGTAGCGCTGACCGAAGACGAGTTATTGCTAGTCGCGGAGCTGCAAGCAAGAAGAAATGGTTTTTGAAGTCTTTGGCCGCAAGTAGACTTCGAAATCTTCTGGCAGGCTAGCATTATTTATATTTAAGGTACCTAGTCCGACGCAAAAGGCAAGAGCCATTATTGAACCACCTGAAATGCAACCGTGGATCTTTGCGCCAACGAAGTGGCCAGAGAAGCCGGCGACAATTGCAGATGTTTTCCTGTTTGTTGATTTAATTTCAAGTGAAGAAGTTATATATCAATAAAGTACTGTGAAGGCCCAGCCACCGGCGACGCCTCTCGCAATAATGAAGGCCACCAGTGCGAGGACGTACAGGCCACCTGCGAAGATGATCACCCCATAGTATGCACCGTCACACCATTGCAGGATAGCTCCCGCAAATGGCACGCCGACCAACGCGGCGATGCTCGAGATGGAGAATGCAGTTCCACTCCTTTTGCCGTAGTCCTTCGTCTCGCACACTCTACCGATGCACACAGGAGTCAAGCTAATAGCAGCACCCGACCAGAACCCAAAAAGAATAGCAAATGCCGTGGTCGCGGCCTCTCCTCCCTGTGCGGTCATCCAAAGAGCGAAGATGAAAGTTGAGCATACGAGAGCCGTCACGCACATAACGTTGAAAGGTCCAAAGCGGTCAGCGACGTAACCCGGCAGGGCACGCCCCGGTATGGCGCCAGCGTTGAGAAGCGCGTTCAGAAGTAACGACTTTTGCAGACCCATACCCTCATGAATGGCGTAAGAACATATGTAGGTGTAGGGTATGAAAACGGCAAATTCAATCAGGAAAACGGCCAGTGTTGTCAAGGCGAACTTTGCGTCTTGCAGCGCCGTGATGTCTATGGCAGCTCCGGCTTTCTTGTTCGGCGGTAGCCTCTTCTTGAGAAGCAGACAAGCCAACACGGACACTGCGAGACAGATGAAACCGACCGTCCTCAATGCCCAGGCAAATCCCACTCGTGGGGCAAGATAAAGGATAATGAGCGGAAATATAACGCCCCCAACACCTCCGGCGGTGCAAGCAATACCGGTTGCGAGGGCTCGTCGCTCGGAGAACCAGTGGCCAATGGCGGAAATGCTCGGGTTAAAGAGGAGTGAGGCAGACATGCCACCGAGAACGCCAAAGGTAAGAAAGAATTGGTAGAACTCTGGGAAAGGTCAGACATGAACAGGCAGGGTGTTGGATAAAGTTCACCTTTGCATAAACTCATCAGCATGATGGCAGCCACAATACCGATGCATCCCGGTATAACGAGATATCGCACATCATGGGCGTCGAAAATAGGGCCTGGTCACAACACCAAGTGAGTCAAACAAGCAAGACTGCCGATTGGGGTGTGAAAACATACCAACCTGAGCACCGCAGAAGTACAGGAAAAATGCATAGGTACTGAATAACCAGCCAATCGTTGACTCCGGCAGCCCTTGTAATTCATACTCCGTGACCCAGGCCTGGAGAACAGCCAGAGTGTTGAGAAGCCCCATCGATGGGATCATGGCGCACCATGCACCAGCAACGACCAGCCAGGCATCTTTACCGCCCTCGGGGTATTTCTCAGGTTCTTCCGTGGCAATCATCTCTGCCGGTCGAGGCTTTAGTGATTTTGAAACCTAGTTGATCTTTCGCACGACTCACCTTGGACGGCCGCCTCCGGAGATGGAAAGCCTGGGTAGTTTTCTTCGAACATGCCCAAGTTCAGCCTCAATGACCAGCTTCTCTCTCTTGGATTGCGGACAGTGCTGCTGAGAAGGATTTTATCAATGACAACAAGACTTCTATGAACCTGAGGCTCATATCACTTCAGCGACTAAGAGACTTGCATTGTCTTAAGTTCGACCAATCGGACTTCTGAATTTTCGAACGAGTAGCCCACTTTCATGTCTGTTGTGCCCTGGAAGAAGTTGGCGAGCCCTCGGGCGTGTTTGACGGTGCGGATGTGGGGTTGATAGGCGTCGGGAGAACGAGAGCCGGATGGCGTGGTCTCCACCGCGCCGCCGTTGTTTGCAGTGCTTACAAATGAGAGGGTCGGTGTTGGGCGTCGTTGACAGCAGCAGCATTCGCTTTCAGTGCCAGTTACGTGACAAGCTAAGCCAAGACCCAATATTGTAGGTCTCGAGTAGCTGGTTGAATTTTATCCCAGTCGAGGGCCAGGTTGTGGTTCGAAAACAACAAGGGGGGTAAGGCTCATTGTCGGTGAAGCTCGGTGAAGCACCAAGGCGCTGATGCTAGTCAGGGCATGGGGAGTTGAACATTATCATTAGGAGCTTTTTTCTTCTTTTAAAGAACTGGCCTCACTACCATCGGAAGTGTCCGAGAGTCAATATGGGGCTTATCTCAGGTCGCACGTCACGTCATTCGCGGAGTAATCTGCGGAGGAAACACAAGTGGGGGGTGGGAAACAGTAGTGTTATCTGAACCCCTCACGACATTGCAACCTCAGGTCAGTTTTGGACTTCTTCTGGCCCGATAATATATCAAGCGATTCTCCCATCACTCAATTCGGCTTTCTCATATATCGAAGGAGGCTTGTTTAACCGCCACAGGAAGGTCCTCGCGTTTACCACTGAAAAATGACTGCTGTTAGTAACGTGGAAAACGATGGAGTGAAAGTCATCACGATGTCCGGGGCTGAACGTGCCAGTGGGTACTACAAACCTCAGACTCTTGAAAAGGCACTCGAAGCGATGTACCAAGATGGTTTTGTGGTGCTCCGTGGAGTGATTGATGTTGACTTCATCGACAAGCTGAATGAGAAGATGTGCGAGGACGCGGAGAAGAAGATTGCCGATCCGACTCAACTGTACAACCATGGGATCAAGTGTACGGTGATGTGTTTCTCATTTGATTTTGATCAGCGTCTGGTTTTGAAAATCGGCATAACCTGACAACATGGTGCTTAGCAAATTTCCTTCAGCGACCCCCAGTCGATGACTCGGAGTTCCTCAGCAAGCAGCTTTACTTCAACAGCTTCTTGCTTCAGACTGTGAAAGCGTTCGTCTCTCGAATCATCTCTGTGAGTTGTGCAAGACAGTCAATCTAACTTACGCGGTGCTTGCAGGTATCTGGGCGGCAGGCCTATCTGGAACTGGCTAACTGCCAACACCGCATTGTCCGGTACCAAAGGTCTACGCCAACGAGCGCACAAAGACTCGTATGCTCACCCTCTCTATCCATACTATGTCATCGCGAACGTGCCACTCGTGGATTTCAGTCCCGAAAATGGATCAACAGAGTTCTGGCTCGGCTCCCATCAAACCACGACCCCATCTGATCAGATCACCTCCAAGAATCCTGTTGCCGAGGGGTACAATCGTGGCCGGCCCGGCGAACCTCTGCCACCCATCTCAGCAGAGGCCAAAGCAGCACGCATGAAGATCCGCCCACCAATTCAGCCAAGGTGTGTTCGCGGGGATATCATGATTCGAGATTTGAGACTTTGGCACGCCGGGATGCCGAACGAAAGCGACCATCATCGGATCATGTTAGGACTCGGATACCAAGTAAGCCTTTGAGTCGTGCCATAACCATCATTCAAGGTAGTCAGGCTGACATCGCTCAGAGTCCATACTTCCCCAACTATGACCAGACCCTGCATCTACCTGAGACGCAAAGATCTTTCTTTCTGAACCATCCTAGTGACTTGATAGATATTCGAGCGCAGTTCTGGAAGCCGGATGAGTTGGACAAAACCAGAGCTGACGAGGACTTTGAACTTCGAGCAGAATACCTCAAGTAGTTTGTGGAAAACACCTTGATCAGGCCCAAGCGGCCATTCTGATACTCAACTATTGAGTATTTGAACATAAACACTGCCTTCTATCAAGGTGAAAGCTTGTTTACGGAAGCTTCCACCATCACACATAGAATTCAATGGTGATTTGCAATATATCGAAACAGTTATAGTGCAGATATTGACTTTACGCCGCAAAAGTATGGCTTGTACGTACTTAGTAATACTTCATCATGGTACTCAACACCTCTATTAATTATCATTCCAATGAGAACTACTAGTGAATGTATTGTCAATGGTTCCTGAAGTCTGGTGGACCAAGCTGTCGGCTTTCGAGCGCGCAAAAAGTAAAAATTCAGATTCAATCCATAGAACCCGGCCCTCGTATTTACCCATTCCAGCTTATCCCGTTAAGCGGTCTGCATCTCAAGCTCGCTGCAAGTCAGTCGCGCCTCCAGCATCTCTTTCACATCGTCATTCTGTAATCTTCGAAGTAAACGACTCTCACAAGCCCACGATGAATGTCTTTCCACCCAAAAATGGCCCATCGACGGCACCATACATCCAACACCAATTCCACAGCGAGCCCCCGAAGAAGCGATCATTCGGCGTTCACCTCAACAAATTCCTGCAACCTAGGAGTGATCCCGACCGCATACAGCTGGGGCCCAGACCGTTAGATGTCCGCTTCTGGCTCACTGTTGCCGCGAGCCTGATCGTCGGCTACTTTGCAGTGGAAGTCTCGTTCTTCTGGATGTTTCGTGTGGTTGGAATGCGTTGGGGCGACGTCACATTGTGGGACTTGTCGCTTATTGCCGTCGCTGTAGCGGGGGCTTTTCTGGTCACATTCCTGGCTCTGTCATCAATCAGAAACCCTGGAGAAAAGGCAGCAAAGGGCCATCATGTCTGTTGATGGCGGGACCGAATCAAGTGTTGGAGGAGCATGATAGGAGCGGCTGGGTCGGTCCACCATTCCATGATGATGCTCGGAAGCTATGTGGAAGACTATCTTGCTTGTCTTCGTGTATCAAACTGCAGCTGAGGTGTCAGCAATCAGTCGACATCGTTCACAGCGCATGTCCTGGGACGTTTTCGAAGTTGGAAAGTGCAGCTTGTCTGGGGATAGGGGGATACCAAAGCCCACGCGTAGGGTCCATGGTACAGACGTTTGCTTCGTGGTGTTCTATTTCACCTCATGTCAGTAAGTTAGCACCAGTGGAAGGCAATGCACTATCTATCCCGGAGAAAGTTCTTGACACAATGAGAGCACAAATACGTTTTTTCTTCTTGCGCAGATCATAATACCGATGACCTAGAATAAATCGTCATTACATCGCTTTGCTTTCATGATACTTCTGGGGAATATTGGCGAGACGTAAACATATATGTAGCTGTTGCCATCTTGATAAAGACGCTTATATCGCCCATCACCGCCCATCATTATTCCGGAGGAGAGACTCTTCATACCCCAAAGACAAAAGCCACGACAGCTTAATCTTGATATGCGTCTTCGCCTCGAACGCTTTCTTCATGGAAGCAAACCAAAGCTTTGATGTGTCAGGCAGATACCTCTTTCAACCCAAGTCCAATAAAGGCCCTCTCACAATCTATTCTGTGCGGCTATGCTGGTCTAATAGAGCGACTACGACCTTTTATAAGAAACGGTTTGAAGCAACGGTCCAATAAAAGCTGCTACACACTTACTCACCGAACTATTCCAAGTGCAAGGTCAACCACTCAGATTTGTGCGATCCTATCTATAAATTTACGTGCCGTTCTTTCTGCGCTTCTTCTTCCCCTCACACGCCCAATGTCGTGTTCACCACGTGGATTGGTGTAGGTCACCTCACTGGATTCCTCCCTCTCTGGTGACAAACCGAAGCCTTGCCTTGTATCTAGGCCTCTGTATACAAGGTATCTACTACAGACATTTGCGGTGACAATGTCTTGCTATTACCGTCCTCGAATAAGCGCAGAATTCAAGTGACGCCCAGAGAAAGGATACGCTTCATCCGCCTTCCAGTTCCCATTCCCTTCACATGTACTCCAAACACAAGAAATGCACATAGTGCATGAATCAAGGTAGCAAAGCGGCCGTTTCGACGGTTTTCATGTCATAAAATGTCATTCTTCTTCTCGCGCATTTATATCACATCAAGTCGTTCCAATCTGCATGTTCATGGTGATCCCGCTGTCCAAGGTCTGAAAGTGCAGAGGAGGAACTCTGGACGTGAAAAAGAGCCATGAGACAGAAGAAGCACCCAATATTTTGGGTCCTTTGGCCTCAGGTTTCTGAAATGATGGAAGAGTTGAGCGCAGCGGATTCCTAGAGCTGGATGTTACTTGGCAGAGCTTGCCATGACGCTCTTTCACCTGCAGCAAAAGAAATGGAACTGATTTCCATTCTCAAGTCATCTGTCGTCTTCGTGAAGTACCCATAATATTGCGAGACTACAGGAGCCATAGGATGGTGTCGTACTGCTGCGTCCTTGAGCATGATCACCAGAGGACACCCCGAGACCTCCGATGAAGACACAACAGAGTACCACTATCGTTATCGTTCAAAACTCATGGACACCAAGCTCGTGCATTGTGGCCTTCAAAAGCTCATCCAGTAGCACACCATATACCTCGCAGTTTCCCCTACTTAAGTCGAGCACGCAGCCAAAGAAACGCCGAGTCTGCTCACCACGAAAGGGGGCGAAGCACATAAATACGCAATCAATGGGTGATACAACTCTGTTCCAAACAAAATGACACATGCGTCGCACACCTGACCCAACGGGGGTGATCATATCTGCCTCACGTCTGGCACTCAATATCACCCACCTTCAAGAGCAGCACCAGCCAGATCGATGCAGCGCCCCTGTCCGGCTTTGCTGTCTGTTCTCGGTATACCTAAACAATACGCCTATTTAATGGGCTTGCTTGCGTCGTTCATTAAAGCCTCCAGCAAATGTTCCCGGAAACCGTCCATGTTCTCATGATTGGAGAGCCTTTCCCCAGCAATGTCACAGCAACTCCGCTCGGTTTCAAATGAGGTAGCGAGTCCGCATACGGCGGCGACATACCCGCCAGGCCACTCTCAGCGCAAGTCCCAGGCCCCATCGACAGCCCCCATACCCGTCTTCCTTGGTGTATACACAAACCGCATGATGACGCTGGATGGGGACCATCGACATTCGAACATCTGAGAGGAGGGCCAAATCACTGAGGCCAAGAACTATGCATGGACTCCAGGAATGCTGTTGCGTCCAGCTTTAGCACCGGGAGAATCTGTCGACATTTGCGCGGCTACCAGAATCATACGGCCCTCACGAGCACCCCTTTTATCATCAGCCATCAGTAGATGGAACATCTCTCACAAGCACACTGGCCCGTGAGCGCAATCTTTGGTTTACACTCATTTTGGTCAAGTCTCCCCTACCATACGTCGTCATGAGCAACTGCGATCTCACATCTAACACCCTAGAGCCTCTTGATGGCCTCATTCCTCGCCTTCCAAGCCCTCTCAACCCACCGGATTCCCGGCGCACTCTCAAACCCATGCGGCAGTCCCGGCCACATGTGAAACTCAACCTCCACATCCGCCTTGCTCAGCTTGGCCGCGTACTCAATACACTCATCCCTGAACAGATCAAGCCCGCCAACATCGATATACGTCGGCGGCAGCCCCCTCAAATTCTCCACCCGTGCTCGACCAGGCGCCGCGTGTAGCGACACCTTCGCCGCCGGATCTCCCGCCTTGGCACCGAGTACGGCACCCCACGCGAGCCGGTTATCGTTCATGTTCCACGCGAGAAACTTGTAGTGTCCCGCGGTTTCAGGGACCTTGGTCCGATCGTCGAGCATCGGGTAGACCAGAATCTGTTTCCTCAACCCGGGGCTCAGCCCGCGATCACGCGCAATCAGCGACACCCCCGCCGCGATGCCCGCCCCTGCAGAGTCGCCCATGATGACAATGTTGGCAGGGTCGACGTTCCACTCCCCCGCGTGGTCCGAGAGGTGCCTCAGCCCAAAGTAAACGTCTTCCGCGCCCAGCCCGTCCGGGAACTCGGGCGCGAGGCGGTAGTCGACCGCAAAGAGAGGCAGCCCGATCATCTCGACGAACCGCTTGATTTGTGGCGCAAAGATTTCGACATCGCACGTCACGAAGCCGCCCCCGTGTACGTAAACCACGGCACCCTGCGGCTCCGGCGCGTCTGCCATCTCCTGCGTCGCGAAGCGGACCATGTCGATATTCTGCCCATCGTGGGACTTGAATGGGATCCTGGTCTCGAGGACGTTCTCCGGCCACGGCTGGGCTTTGAGGACGCTGCGCATTGTGGGCTCGGACCAGGCGCGAAGCTCGTGGACGTCTTTGAAGGGTGCTGGGCCTTCGCCGCCGGCATCCCTGGCGGAGACGACGGCCAGATACTCCGGGTCGAAGCGGAGGGCGTTGTTTGTAGCTGTGATGGTCATGGTAGTTGGATTTGCTCGAGGTTGTGGTTGCATATGGGTTTCTGCTGTCGTGAGTGCGATGCGAATCGTGGCCTTTTATCAGCGACATCCGCCGATGCCATGGGTTCTGGATGACCTGCCCGCATTCCCGAAATTTGACACCAACGAATCATTTTCCTCCGCTTGCAACGGCGATGGGCTCAGCAATTGCTACTGTTAACTTCTACAACGGAAAGAAGCGGTTTGTAAGCCAACATTGTTCTCCCGAAACAACAACGCGACAGGATTGAGAAGCCAACCAAGCATCACATTCCGCCAACAGGAGCGGTCGAGAACCAATGTGAGCGGCCAATCATGATGCCCTACTCAATCTTCAACGTGGTTTGTAATCGCGGATGGCGAAGACGGACGAGCGATTCTTCGCTCTTTTCCTCGGGGCGAAGTGGCCCAGTCTCAGGGGTAAAATCCTTCGTTGAAGCATATCCCAGATCCATCAACAGTCTTCGTCTAACACCCATAATCGGGTTTGGGGCGTTACGATAGTCGCGAGACGGGAATCCTTCGGAATTGACGACAACAAGCAGAGGCGAGGAGACGCAACAACGATTGCTTTGGACAGCGCTTGCTTGCCCTTTCCCGTAAACCCAGTTGTCCGGTATCGTCGTGGTTGCGCCGGGACGGAGACATGGCCGGCACTCGCCCCGCCTTTACTCCCGAGCCCGCAATAGCTCACAGGTCTCTTGGCTTGTCGTGCTGCTCTGTCATCTCGACCAGCTTGCACTCCTGACGCGACGGGGTCCTGCAGCGACTGGCGAAGAGCAGGATGGCTGCCCACCGACGTGCGGAAGAGACGCAGCGCACAAAGTCCAGACTGATCGCAGAATGACATATGCAGCGCGTCAAAGCGACGCCGAGCTTGGCAGAATGTCGCGCAGCTTGTCCGGCGCATCGACCGTCGAAAATCGTCATCCCGGCAGCGCCCGGTTCCAACAGCAGCCATTGCTTCTGCGTCGCGATCGAAACCTCCAAACGAAACGACAATCGGCGACTTTCACGATGTCGAGGCATCGAACGGGTCGCCTCGCTGGCCATCGTCCATGCGAGCGGTCACACTTGCAGCGGTCCTAACGACGACGCCGGTAATGGCGCCAACGCTGGAAAAAGCCACCACCCGCCCGGAAGGCAGGCCGAGAAATCTCATCTCATCTCATCTGGCGGTGGGCGTGGACGCAAGTCCCACAACCCACGATCCACAACTGCGCATCGAGGTATCGACTACGATCGGCTTCCTCATCTTGAAGCACCCCGTGTCTGTCTTCAAGTGGAAAAGGGAAAACAATATCTGCTGCGAGATGCACCGTCTGGATTTGCTTCTCCTGAAATGACGGCTAGCTGCAATAGTGACGATAAGGTGAGTTTCTGTCACGCGGGCGGAAGGGTAAGGTAGGCTCCATCGTCCGGAGCTCAAACGTCGATCGACGCTTGGGGGTTCATCCGGTTGGTGCAGGGCAGGGCTGATGGGGGATTGATTAAAAGGAACTGCGTCGCACCCGATCCAGAAGACGGTGGACGGGTGCGATCCAGCACATTGGAATCGGCGCTGCAAATGTTCCGATGGCACGTTGGCTGGTCCGATCCGGCCAACAAAGGAACCAGCTCGCAGGGCCGGGGGGCCATGTCAGCGATGCGGGCTGCCCTGAAAACTTGAGGGGATCGTGAAGTTCGGCCCCGTCCGATCGACAAACATGTCCTGTGAATCGGAAACCAGGACCCCAAAGCTCTCGACAAAGCCCTTAATCGCGGGAAGTCTACACGGCCAGGGGCAGAATGCCTACACCCGCCGCGATTTAACCGTGCGCTTGATAACCACGCTGGCTAGCGGTGTGGAAGGCTCCGCTCCGATGCTTTCGGAATCGTCGGTAAAGCTGGCGGGGAAACCCTTTCTGAAGATATTTCAATATGGGGTTGTTTTATTCGCGAAGTCGATGGAAATTCTTGGTTCCCGAGGATTCTGCAGGTGAGTCAGTGGTTACCGGTAAGCCTAAAATTGGGAGCACAGATGGCATGCGTTCCACCCAATTTGACATGGGCAATGAGCGTGACTAGAAACCCCATGGGCACCTGGCATCGTGAAGAACTATGATGTGTCCGGGGTCTCAGCCGATCCAGATGCGAGAGAACCCAACTCAGGAACGGCGCCAATTTGTGCAACGGTCCGATCAAGTAGTAAACAGCGACGGCCTGGCGGTGCCGGAGAGGCGGTCGGAGAAGTACCTTCAACGATGCCCGGTCTGCTTTGCTCCCAGAAGGCTTTACACATGGCAAGTACTACCGCCGGTAACAACATTCAATCTGAATCAGGACCAGCAAGCAGAAAGGGTTAAATGGCATGATGTCTGGCGCCAGATCCCCTACTCACGGAAGCAGCCTGATTCCAGCGGGCGGCGGCTAGGAATTGAGCGGGCTTGCGGGATGTTGGGTCCCCTTCTGCTGGCCTGGAATGGCCCAGGAATGGGAGGGTTTCAGTGGCCCAAAGGACTTGGCTAGAGAGGAATTGAGTGAAAGCTGGCATCGTCCATTTCAACCATCATCGAGATCCCGCAGCGTGCATCGACTGATGGGTCAGCACGGTTAGTCCCTTCGCGTACTAGCGACTGTGCCAGTCTGTCGGTTAAGGCTCCTTTGCAGTAGTTGAGCATACTAGCGTCGTCTCTCTCCTGTAGCCAAGAAAGGAAGCTCTCCAAATAGTTCGTGGCCAGTAATCGTGATCAGCATTGCCAGTTGTCCGTGGTCGCCGAGTTCAGACGGGCTTTGAGAAATCGATGCGAAGATGCGCGAACGCGCTTGCACACAGTTCAACTAGAGACCGCGAGACCTAAGCAGAGAGTGCACGGGGGCCGCGCCGCTCATTCTCGGAGCACTTTCCACGGTCTCAGAAACGGTGTCTTGCGGTGTCACTGGTCTGGACCAAGCCTCGTGAGTCTGCTGTAATGAGGGATCCCGGGGTGATGTAAGGGTCCAATGTGCATATTGTCGCATAAAACCAGCAACTGCTACAGCTTTCAGGGTCCCCGTTCTCCTGGTAGTGCAGTGCCAGAGCAACCTCTGGTCGTCTGCAAAACTCGATTGCAAGTGGGGACTTCACGCATGTATGCTCACGAAGCAAATTCCCGCGCAAAACATGCCAGGAGGCTGCCATTCCCAACCGTCTAGCTTGCCTAGACCCGCA
Source organism: Colletotrichum gloeosporioides (assembly GCF_011800055.1). NCBI lineage: Eukaryota > Fungi > Ascomycota > Sordariomycetes > Glomerellales > Glomerellaceae > Colletotrichum > Colletotrichum gloeosporioides. Next base: position 30,481 of record NW_025544682.1, read on the forward strand.
AGACTTTACGTCAAGGCCCAGGAACGTGGCGTCAACTGTCCGCCGAGAATCGTCTAGAGACCCCAAGGTGTGGTCCAGATCTGTCTCCATCTGCCGGTGACTGGAACAAGACCCTTTTGTCGGCGCCGTCGCGAGATTTGACTTTGTCCAGAAGATGCCACAAGCGGGGCTTATCAAATGGCAGCCACCGGTCTCGCCGCTCGCCGTTTCCTGAAGTTTGCTGACTCACGGGAAGGATAGGCGGGGGCGTGTCGCATTTGGAATCAACATAAGATCGGGATCCGGGGTAAGGGGCGAGTACGCAATTGGTCTGGGGCATCAAAGGCTGGGGACGGCAGCGTACCTGTCCCGTGCGATTAGCTGGGCAGAAAGAAAAGGCGTGGGCACCTGTATGAAGTAAAATCGAGATGGCGGAGAAGAACTGAAGAGCAACCAATCTCTTGTTTGATGAAATCGGCGACATGCGTCGGTCCAACGTCATAATCCTGTAGGCGGGCTTTGCAGCTGAAGCAACTGCGAGCCAGCACGGTTGTCACACGAAGAGGCCGGAACTTCAAGCACCGCGGGAATGTCGCAGACGTGCAGTTGGGGAAACGCAAAATGCCATGGTTCGAATGATGGGAATTTGCGGGATCCGGCGCGTGTGTGCCCGCTCGGTTATCTTGCGTCTTGTGTGTTTCCTGCCTGTGGTAGATGGAGGGGAGAGATCGCTCTACATTGGGCCAGTGTCTCTGACCCTGCAGAGACGGGACGGACTTGAAATGTCCCTTAATTTGCCACATGAAGTTGAGAGGACCTTACTGAACGAGTATTCTGACCAGTTTTCTGGTTGGCTCTCGCGTTCGGAGAATGTTCCAGCGCAGCTGAGGAATTCTGATTAGCTCGGCTCAACGGTAGATAATCTGCGGCTTGGAAGCACTCGGCGCCGTGTTCACTATTCACGTCAAAGTGATGGTATGCAATTTTGGAAAACTCCCTCTGACGACGAAAAGATGTCATACCTCGTGGCCGGCTGCGTACCGGGTAGACGAGCTTCCCGCGGTCCCGCTTGTGGCTTGTGGCTGGCCGCTAGGTCTTGCAAGTTGCCGTGGTGCACCCCTTGATTCTCGTCAACTTGTGCGCCAACGTTGGGGATCTCTGGCACTTGTTTATCTAATCCGATCTTCAGGTGTGGCTGAACATTGGAGTTCAAGATATTGATGCGACTGGGAGCTCTCCATCTCCACTGGGGTGAGTTTAAAGAGTGCCGGTGTGGGGACGGAGTGCATGGGCTGCGCAAAAAAACCCTTTGATTGGACATGATGAAGTTCGTCCCTACGACGGGGTACGCTCAAGAACTGTTGTACCTCGAGGTATTTGTTTCACGCTCCAGCTAGTTGGCAAGCTAGATTGGCGCGGACTCTTTGCTCCGTCCTAACGTCGAGAGATGCCAATTATTAATGTTCGTTTGGCGACAGCCAAAGGCCCAGGAGTGCGAGCAGAGCGCACCCGAAACGACAGTTCCTGTGGCCATTACCGCTCTCCATTAGAGCTGCTGATCGATCTTGATGTGACGTCAAATCCCAGAGACTCGGGAGCATGGCAAGCGCCATTTCAGACAGACGGATCAACTGAAGGCATTGCCCGTTCGACGACATTGCCATTCGTAGAACCGGATGGTTTAGATGGAGGAGGCGAAACGTTGGTTGCAAAGGCCAGCGTCTCTGTTGCAGGCGTTGCACCCAAAGACGCCTCAACCTTTCGACGGCAATGCAGCGTAGGATAATAGTGATGAGAAAGCAAGCTTCGTCCCCCTCATTAGTTCCCCCTCTCTTTCAGCGGGGTAACAGCTGTTCGTTGCATGGCTTGGGTCGACTGCCTGATGTAATTCGCAGTCCGTGCCCATTTCAAGTAATTGTGAGACTGGGGAGCCCTGGAAGCTGTCACGTCTTTTTGGGCGCATGTACTGCGTTTGTAGTGCGCACCTTGCTTGCTTCCCATTCCATTAGCCGTTTGACGATTCTCCTGTAGCATGTGCTTGTGAGCTGGTCTATGCATGTTCACAGGCAGCCTTGCTAAAGTTTGCATCTTCAAAATGGCTTTTTGTGCCTTAGCCTTTGCCATGTGTTGAGCGCTATGCCAGTCGGAGATGTTGCTGGCGAAATTTGAGGTGGTTCGTTAGTCTGAGCCCAGGCTCTCGAAAACATCCGTCTTGTTTGCGTATTCGTTGTCTGTCTTTTGGGTTGCGCTGATAGCTGATCGAGCATGCCACGGTCGTGTCGGATTTAACGCGATATCAGGTGCCACGTTCCCCGGCTGTTCTGGGAACAGCCATCCCGTCCAGGTTGGCGTGACCCCGGCGACGCTTTTTCCCTGAAAGGTGGCAGTCGCGAAACGCGAAGCCTCTATGGAGGTCGCGGCGCAGTTGGCCGAGCCTTAGCTTCAATAGCTTGTGGGCTTTTTCCCGATCAACAGCGAGGCCATGATCCTTGAGCGAGCCCGGGAAATTGGGCCTTTAATGGTTCGAGCGGGCGGCCGGGCGATACCTCGTAGCCCATTTCCTAATTGCAGAGACGGACGGTTCCTCGCTGTGCAGTAAAGCACGGTTGGGTGCAACTAGGCGTGGCAGGGCAGTAGGCTTGATTCCACGGTGAAGAACCATTCGTGGGTATCGACGTACCCAATCTTGTCAGAACGGTGGGTTTTTTATGCTTCGCCAGATGCTGGAATATTCCGCCGAAGATGGCATGCGGCAACCCAATCGCCAGCAAGCTAGGGACCCTGGCAGTCCATGTCGGACCCTGAGGATCGATATCTGGGCCCCGGTTGGCCGAGTCCACTCCTGGTAGCCGAGGAGCGGACGCGGAGGGATTAGAACACCGAGCATTAGAGCAGTCGGACAAACGATTCGAGGTGTCCTGCCGCCAGGGGCTGCGCCGAGTGCTCTGATTCGGTCATCGGGGTTTGGAACTCACCAAGTCTTCGATTGGACGCTAGATGGCAGACAATCCGTTCGGCGAAAGAGGGGCAACGGTATCAACAGTATTAAACAGAAAGGTTGGCTGTGAGGGTGTGGTCGAGTATTGAGCGACATCCACAACGTAAGCGCATGGCCTTGGTGGTCCATCAGATACAATGCACGGGATTGATAGGAACGGGTATTCCGATTTCAGAGCGCCCGTGGCTTGTGGTCGAGGGCATCTGGCGCGACAGAGTTCTGGAGCTGCGAAAGCATGTCGGCGTGATGGAGAAATGATGGCACACGTATGTACTGGCCATGCAGCCAAGGTTGTGCTTTGTATCCGTACGTCGTAGGTAGTTTGTAAGGGCCAAGCGGCGCGGTGGTGCCTGTGTCAGTTTCTGTGCTTCTGTGTGGTCAGCCGGAGTAAACTCCAGGGAAGCGAGGTGGGATGAGAAGTATGTACCGGGGGGTTTGATATTGGTTGGGTGCTTGGCCATTTGCGGGCGGCGCAACAGCTCATCTCAAGGGGAGAGCAAGAAGGGCGGTGTCGACCCATGAATGTCTCTCTTGCGCATGGGAACGGAGCGGAGGCAGGGACGGCGAATCTGTGCGAAGTACAGCGCCTTCTTGTTTTGTCTCATGGTCGTGCATGTTTGTTTGCGGAGAAGTGGGAAAGTTGAACGAGACGATGCATCAATTGCCTGGTGCACGTTAGTAGGGAGGTAGGCAGGTCGGCAGGTCGGCAGGCACGGCTGTATGTACCTGACATGTCGACATTGTCTACCTTACCAGGCCGCTCGTTCCATCGTGGCAGCCGGGCAACCTTGTCCGAAGGGATTTGAGGAGTGTCGAGGAGGTCTAAAGAAGAATAGCCGCAAGCTTGCATGGTGGGGGATGTCTTGCCATAGACACTTACATACTAATTAAGAATCAGGCACAGAGGCGTCTTTGGAGATTTGTTCGCAGCTCAAGCTTTTGGAGCTCGAAGCTGTCTTGGCTGCTTACTTTTGGAAGCCACAGCAAAGTTGCAGCTGCTAGCAAGCATGAGGTTCGGGCTGAGGCAATGGACACCTCTGGACCAGCCATGGCGACATGCAGGCAGCTCAGGGAAACAGCTCTCATGCAGATGCAGGCGCAATAGCAGACGCGGACGGAATTGGGGAAAGGGGGGTGAGAGAGAGTTGAAGGGCACACAGGTGGCAGAAGGGTTATCGTCAGGCCTGCTCTCTGCTGTCTGGCTTTTGCTTGCTTTCTCTGCCCCTTGTGGGCGACGAGATGGTGTTTAGCGGGAAGGAAAAGAAAGGATGGAGATAGCGTGATGGTGTGCCTGGCTGCTGCTGCTACTGCTGTTGCTGAGACTTGCACACTGGATGAAGTGTTGCTTCCATTATCATGACATCCATGGATCCGGTCTGTACGAGCATGGCATCTACCCACAAAGTACTACCTACTTCCTGCGCTGCTTGCCTCTCCGTTGCGTGGGCAGGTACGAATTCGCAGTGTCTCTCTCCTCTCCCTCCTTCCTCTGGCTGCACAATATTTACGTATGAATTGCATTTTTGGAAAGAAAGAATGGGGACTGGAGGGAGCTCCTGCTAGGATTGGGCCTGCAGGAGCACACCCGGGGCTCCCTCCCGCCCTGTCGGTTGCGCGTGTGGGGCCTGGAGGTCGAGCGCGAGCCCGAGCTTGGATCGCCCCACTCGGTCTGTGCCCCACTCCATGTCCTTCCACGTCCACGTCCACGTCCACGTTCAGCCGTGGACAGCGGTGGTGCCTTCTGGGTGCGGTGCGTGTGCACCATCCCAGCCAGCACCTTCTTTTCTGCCCACCACCAGCCGTCCTCCGGTGTCCCTTCCTTCCTGCCCTTTCTGTTGCCCAACATTGACCGCGTCCCATGGAAGTCACCCTTGAGGCGAAGCCACGCAGCTGCCCTCCAGCGACCCCTGCCCGTCGTGCCGCCAAAACGACCCGGCCCTAGTCCGAAAGCGGTAGGGTACGAGAAAGAAGAGGGGAAAGGGCTGGCAGGTTCACGGTGTTCCCCCCTCCCGCGCACCCAAACCACCCAAACCAAACCCTCTAGTGTCGATTCACCAGTGACCCGGCCGATACCTCTGGGCGGGGCGTGGTTTTAACACAGCGACCCTCTGTCATCGAGATCGATCAACAGAGCGTAACCCGATCAAACGCTCCCAGATCGTCTAGCGATCGAAACCAGGCGAGTGACACTTGCCCTTTCCGCTACCACATGCCTGTCCGCCACTGCAGCAGTGCAGCTCTGCTACCGCTCCAGAGTCCGGTGTCCAGCAGCCAGCCCTCCTTCGCTTTCCCATACACTGCCCGCCCGTGGACCAATGTACCCGGGCAATGTACCGCCCCCCTCAGCGCCCTTTGGAGCCTATCCTGGACTTCCTGGGGCCCTGTCTCTCGCTGCTTCTCGCTCCAGTAACCCGGCAGCCAGCAAAAGCAACCAGCCAAAGCCCGCACCGCACCGCACCACATTCGCGCTTTCCCACCTGCTTCCGCATGGAACATTGCTCCAATTTGCTCTCTCTGTTTTAGTGCTGGGGGAGGGGAGGGGGGGCACTTGCCATACTTTTTGTGCTGTCCCATCGTTCTAGACCGATCCCCGAGGAGCACGAACCCTGGGTTTGTATAAGACTTGGAGGCGGCCCAGTGGCACTCTTTACCTTTCTGTCCTCCCCCCAACCTTTTTGGTACATCACTCCCGAAGCTCTTTCACCACCGTGAAGCTATCACGACTCACGCGAGTACCAATTTATTGACGACGAATAAGCCATCGACGCAACACCGCTTGAGAATCAGGCGGTTTTGGCTTCACAGGTTCTAGCCATTTTGAAGCTCATTGGCCGCCTTCCAATCCTACGAACGCCTCACCTTCACCTATCGAACTTTGCACTTGTCGAAGTGACTTCTTCGATCCGAAGTCTGAATACCTTTACTCAATTTACATATCACACGGCGATCCCCAACGTCGACAACGTCAGCAAATATGCCCAAGCGATCATTGGACGCAAGCAATATTTCGCCCAGCATGGCTATGGACAGGGGTCAGAAGAAGGTACGACTCTCAGGGCCAGTTCTGGTGCTTGGCTGCCATTCCCCTTTTATATGCTTTCGTGTCGTATTTTTCCCACTCGTCAATCTTGTCCCGAGATCCCATGCGGCCCGCTCGTATGCGTCCGCCACCCTTGCATGACGGCTTCACACCACAAGGTTTTAACTCTCCCCGACTTTGGCTGACTATGAGCGTCACAGACTGAGCGCTCTCATGAAGAGAACCAGGAGAGGGCGTACATTGCCGCCTCTCGGCGAGCTGACCGGAGTATTGAGGCTCGCGTGCAGTCTGCCAAGATGGCCAGCGAGATCCATAAGAAGCGTACCGGCAAGGGCTTCAAGATTTCTGAGGCTATCGTCCAAGCCGAGGAGATGTACGAGGAAGAGGAAGACGACATGCCGAGATCTTACCGCATGCTGGCAGCCCACTTGCAGACTGGTTCACCCGAGTTTGACTACCGAGTGAACGCCTTCCTCGCGAACCGTGTGGCGATGGCCAGCATGGTCGCTGGTCTTCGTAACCAGGAATGGGCCGACAACCCGATCAACAAGATGTTTGCTGAGCAATTCCCCAACGCCACCAAACAGGCTCAAGCACTATCCCACAACTTGACCAATTCCATGTACTATCAGCCCGTCGCTCCCAGCAACGCTCGTCATCAGCAAGCTCAATCCGAGGCTGCTGCGACTAGCCCAATGTCGCCGACCTTCAGCACGGTGAACTTCCAGCAAGGAACGCAGCAACGAGAGAGGACGCAGTCTGTGGCCTCCCCGATGGACATGTCTACACCGGTAGCCCGTGACCCTGCCACCTCGCCACCAGCATTGTCTCCATCCTCGGAGGCTGCCGTTGCCACCCCGTCGACCCGATCCGCGTCCACCTTCCCGTCCCCAATGACGAGCCTGGATGCAAGCCTGTTCCCGCCAGAGTCCTCATTCACGTCTGAGTTGCCCATGGATGCGAAGATGATGGTACCAAACTTTGACATGAATGACCCCATGTCACAGATGTTCATGGGAAACCCCTACCAACAGCAGGCGTGGTATCCAGACATGGCTGATCTGAAACACGATTCCACGATGGACAACCCGACGCTGTCATCACACGAGTATTTCAACGGCCACCTGAACCCGTACACCCAACGATTTGACGACGGGCACAGCGAGTGCACCACACCGGGGCCGAGCGCCACTGAGAACTGGGAGTCATTTCTTGACTTTGGCGATCATAACGAGAGCGGTACCGTCGACCCGTCCTTGTAATGGACAAGCACGGGCATAACACCCTCCCGTGTCTGTAGGATTGTAATGTGGAGGAAATGAATCTGGACACGAAATGATGAAGTGACCTACTGGTTCATGAGCAAAGACTTTTTAGAGTTAGCATTGCATGGTCGGTCACAAAGGGATACCCGGGGGTGATATTGGCTATTTCACGAATCACGCGGGCGTTTGGGGTTTTTATCGGATACCTCTTACCCATGACTTGATGGGTTTCGGCAAATTTTATTTAAGGTCACATGTCCTTTATATGGACTCAGGGGATTATGCCCCTTTTTCTTTCAACAATCGGAAGCCGTCGGAGGACATGAATCGAACACGCTGAAGCAAGGCCAATGTTTGGTTGTCGAAGGATGGAAGAGGACGTGTGCCGTCCTGTACGTGGAGATGCGGAAGTTGGTCGAAATCTCGAGTCACGGTATGAATGGGCATGGAGGAAGGCAGTGAGAAAAAAAAAGGAAAGAACCACGTATGAAGAAAAGAGTCGTTGGCAAGGCCTCGCCACATGGCGACGACAGTGCGAAAGTAGAGAGCTGGAACATGCATCTACCGGCGAGGCTTTGAAGTCGGGACTGCCGAAAAAAAGTAACAATAAGAAAAAACACTGATTCATTACCAATACTTGTTCCATATGCTCCTTGTTTTTTTGATATGTTTGCTGGCTTTTCCAGACGATGAGGAACAGCGGGTATCTGCGGCCCCGCCCCGTGGTTCAGGTGGCAAACTCGGCGCCCGCCGTCGAAGCCACCGACCCGAGAGTATCGGTTTTCTGACTCACCTGGTGAAAAGCATACTCTTTGACGAAGGGCGTTTGAGCTGATATTGTGGGGTCGACGCCGCGCTTTAGCGGCGCAGCACGCAAGTTCCTGATACCTCGCGCTGCGGTGCCCGCGAGCAAGTCTATGGACATGAGAACCAACGCATGGGCGTCGGTTTAAAGTCGCCAGAGGGGGGTTGCCTTTGGGGATAAACGGGCAGAGATGAAGAAGGCGGATGAGGGACGACCTACGGGGTGCTGTTTGGCGGACCTCGTGGTATTGATGCGCCACCGTTGATGGGGGCGTGTTCTGGGCGGCCTGTTCATGCAGCTTTGCACCAGAACGTGGCTCGACAGGAAAACTCGATTTGTAGTTCTGTTCACCCTGGGGTTCACGCTTGTTTTATATTTTCTTCAGTGGTGGTGTGAAGGTAGGCGATGTTCATCTGTGAGCTTGAGGTATGTATGTCGTGTGGCTGCTTCGGTGTCGTGGAGGTGGCGAGGTGCCTCTGGTTTGTGTGCGTGGGTGAAGCGTGGTCGCTCATTGGACGATGTATATAATGCTGCTTTCTTCATTTGGAGGTGACGGATCGAAGACACACCAACACGCCGAATTCTAATTCGACGTGTAGTCCTGTTTGTGTTATCTCGATTCTCGTGGTGCGGTTGGAATGCATGGGGTGCCTCGTGAGTAGTCGGTCACCATGACGAATGGTTCCTGCTGTCAGACCTCTTGCCGTGATGGCATATATGGACGGATCAGTCCAGGACGATAAAGAGGGAGACTGGCGAAGTCTTCACGATGTTCTCGTGAAAAGGTTCTGCCGCTTCTAGACCTCGGAATTATCAAGACGAGTGGCTCGAGTAACTCAGCATCAACAACTCCAAGAGATGCGATAGCTACATTATCTCCTGGTTCTGTACAAGATCAGTGCTTTGGGAGGTTTTATACTTGTCTTTTACATGCGTGTTCACGCTTGGCGACGGTGGGTGCATGGGTGTTGATGGGGATGTAAAATGTGCTGAGGTGGTGAGTGGGAAGCGAAAGAACCACAGCAAAATGTGGTGTCTCCTGGCCATAGACTGAGCATGTCTTGTCTCCGTGTCTTGCCTTCAATTATAGAGGTTTCATCAGTTGAGTGTCTGATTTGAGACTACTGATGGTTCATAGCTTGCTACGAGGGGTTCTAATCAAGGCGGCGACGCTGATGAAGGGCACCGGCGATGTCGTTGAGTCGATAGGTTTAGACTCTTCGAAATACAAACTTTGATGCTGAAATCTAGCTGGATGGGGTTATGAAAGTCACATCAAATGAGTGTTGGTATTATGGAAAAGCGAGCAACAAATGACAGATGGGTGAGGATTGTAAAGCTTTCGGTCCACACGGGGATTGGAGCACTCTCACCGGGTGGTGATCAGGAAATACTGCGAAAGTTGAAAGTCGTCAAGAGCCTGGGTATAGTAGCCGGTTGAGTGTATTACCACAAGATAGCGGCGAAGAAGGATGGCAGCACTCTGGAAAGGGTCTTTTGATCACGAGAGGGATCTAGGGCGGCTTTATTGTCCTTTACAATTTGCGCCACAGCTTAACATCGCGAGCTTTGCTCTCACCAAGAGACCTGCCGAATTGGGGTCGCCTGGTCGATGGCCTTTGTCAACCCCGTTTACGAAGATGATTTATACCCATTAGTAGATAGATGGTTTGATTCGGCGGAATCGCTACCTTAGGACACTGTGTTTTGTTACAAGAGGAATATTGCCAGCGCGTCTACGAAACGCAAGCCAAATGGCGCGGCTGTGGTTTGAATCATTCTACACCACAATACCTTACTAGAAAGACGTTAATATGAGCGTGGGACGCCTCGGAGAGTCATTTCATTATGACAGCCTTCCTGATGATGAGATAATTCTTTCAAATTCGGACTGAAGAATTCATGGACGGAGGATGGCGGCAGATCAGCGTGCCGTCAACATATCGCTGACTGACTTTGGCGTCTCTGAACTCCTGGAGAATGTTGCGACATGGGTGAATCTTTAGTGTTCTAAAAATAAGAGAAGATGTTTTGCCACATCGATAGGGACTTTTCAACCTTGTATGTCTTTCCCACGCTTTTACAGCCCCTTTCCCGCTCATCGGCCCTCGTCAACCAGCGGCAGGAAATTTAGCGGCACGTATGACGCACCCGCATTCCAAGCTTGAAGTTCGTCGTAATCGCAGCGTCGTGTGTCTGTTGTCCAAGCCAAACACACACAGCCGTCGCTTTCCGAGGGACGCGACCCCGCTCGGTGACCCCGCGCCCGGAAACACGGACTTCGGGGCCCACTTTCTCGGCGCCGGGCGGATTGAAGTTTGCGACTTCTTCGGTTAACTCTTGTTCGCCAGCCTACGGTGCATGCGGGCATTTAAACGCTTCAAATCTTTCATGGTCTGAAGTCAACCAATGTGACCTTTCGGCGATTGTGGTCGTAATCAGCAAAGCTAAAATGATTACAAGTCGATGTGACTGTATTGCGCGGTCGTCAACTGAAAAGTGCACACGAACGCCAATATGAACGTCATATCTGCCTGTCGTTTCTATTCATCTCTGCGTATTTCGCATGCTAAGCATGCTAATAATCACGGCACGATCAAGGTGCAAGAATACCATGCCTCGGCAACACGGACTCCGTTAATCACGCAGCCATGGATGGTGAAGCTTGGTACCTGAACCAGTGTTCGGCTGCGTAAACCGGACCCTTCGCTTTGGGCTCATATTACTTGGTTGCTAAACCATCTGAGAGATAGATCGCATGAGCATTTCTCGTAGCTCCCTTGTTTAGACATCTGGCTGTGGAACGCCTCGGCGACGAATTGTCGGTTAAAGTAGAGTATTCTAATTGGGCCTCGGTATCGACGCATAGTAGTTATTGGGATCGTTGTCTTGGGCGCCACCGCCCGTTTGGGAGATCCGATAATTTCTGCTTCAAGGCTACTTGCTATGGCAGCCACCATGGATGCGGTTTATATTTGTGGACCTCACTATTGGAAACACATAGTCGTAGAACCTGTCCACATCGACCGAATAAGTGCAAAGTATCAAAAGTGAGGGAGTGGGACGTCTGGTATAAGACAGATAACGATCGTTTGAACTGAATGAATCTTATCTCAGTAAAGAGGAATTCGCACAGACGTCTGCCAAATAACACAAAGTCAGCCAGATATCTCTTCCTACTCGCCGGATTGGCTTGATAACACGCTAATTCCCATTGGCAAGCGACTTCGTCGTTGCAGCTATCGATGCCTTAAATTTGAAAAAAGAAAAACACAGAATTGATCTCAAGAAGGGCTGACGCCACAACTCTAAGCCCTCAAACCGACCAGCCAGTTTGTGAGAGTTCTTTCTGTGGGTTTGAGACGATCAGGGAGTGTTTCTCTGAAAGTGATGAAGCCAGTGCGGTGAAAAACGTCTCTCTCCTGGACCTCACCGGTGATAACTAATGTATCTCCTGCCCCATGCAGGTGCCCGTTGATCAACAGCGCCTGGTTCCACGTTTGCTTGTTCTCTATCCCGGCAGAAGCAATCTCCACCCCAAATATTGTCACGCTCGTCTCCAGTTTCATCTTCCACCGTCCATCCTCTTCTCTCCGGACTCGGCACTCCACGGCTCTAACCCTCAGCAATCCACTATCATCCACCCTTGAGTGCTCACCGAGCGGTCTGGTCGTGCTGGCTGTGTCTCCCAGCGTCCACTGGCCGTCATCTCCTCTCTGAGCCTTCGGGAGCCAGCAGGCGCCCGGCTTTTGGCTGGGAGGCATGGCCATGATGGATGCCAACACAGAGGTCGTCTTGAACACCCTTGTGGCGGCCTCCTCAAAGCCTATGCCATACTCCACGGCAACTGCCTCTCCTGGCTGTAGCATTCCCAGGACACCGTATACCAGATCTTCCTCCACAGCACATTTCCTAGCCCCCATATCCTTCCAGAATTCTACCAGCGACGCCTTCCCTTCACCGTACCTTTCCATGGCTCTAGCGGCACTGCTGAACGGGTGGTTACCCACTCTTGCCCGAGCCTCTCCATCACCGACAGAAAGAATACGCCCGTTCTTGTTTCGGGACACTGCCACTCTGCCTGCGATAGCCTCTGGACGTCTCACCATCAACATCAACAAGAGACTGTATTCTTGCTGGCTTATGACGCCGTCTTTCCCCACGAGCAGCAGATTCTTCGAAAGGGCTGCCTCTTGGTACGTCCACACGCGTGACTTCCACACACTCTGGTCCACCGCTTGTAAAGTAGCTTGCCACATGTCCATATCGTGCGGTATATCTCTCTTGCCTCTCCCGAAGCAAGTTTCTGAGATTTCGGCCTCCTTCAAGAGAGCGATGCAGACCGCGGCTCCCTCATAGTACTCTGCCATCCTCGGAATCTCGGCTTGCTTGTCTTCGATAGAGTCTTGCTTGACACACTGCTGGTCTATCCATATTGCAGTGATGCCAGTTCCCTCAAGAATCCCACGACACGTATCGACGACTTGTCCTGGGTCATCCCATTGTGTCCATACATAGGATACGATGGCGTATCGCTGTCGATTTTTAGGCTCTGTCACTTCCCCAGTGAGCAGGCTTAGCAGTCGGGTGGGCTGTCCCAAGGTATATGCTCCTCTAAGCACATACTCCGCATCCTCTGATAGCCGCGGACTGCTCGGATGCCCACTCCCCGCGCCTGCCTGTAACCCTGACTTCTGTTTAGAGATATCGATCGCTCTTGGATGAGCACTGCCATGCCTTTTCCTGCCCATCTTGAAGCATCGAGCTTGTCAGGTGAAGAAAACCAATGCACTTCAATCAGGCAGTTGGTTCCGTCTACAGCTTCGTGAACTGCAGACCTACCATCGCCTTGAGTTCGACTACTTCACGTACTGCGGGGAAGGAGGGATGTAGCGTATGGGTGCAAGACTGATCAAGAGTTTTTGGGGAGACCCTAGTGGTACTGCAGTCCAGACGAGTAAGGAAAGCGGTAAGATAAGGACTCAAACTCCGAGAGGTCAACTCGTAACAAAGACAACTGCAATAAGTGTTAAGAAAAAGGAGGAAAGAAAGTGCTTACTTATCCCACTCGTGCCGGTGATGTGGCTACAGTCACGTGGGATTCTACGACCTCTCGCCAATGGTAGAAGGTGTCGTTGGTTGGTTGGCTGTCGGTGGGGTATGGAAGAGCATGACCGAAGTTCCAGAGTGCTGACAATCCAGCAAGAATTGCGTTGTTTCAACATCAATAAACCAGCGCAGAAGATCCGCCCCTCGGTTTAACGAGACTCGCAGTTGCAAACCTCGTTTTGACATTGGCAAAACCAACCCGATCACGACACCGACCCAATATCCCGATGCTTGTGCGTCTGCCTCTACGTGTCGTTGGCGCCTGAGTATGAGGCCTTGTTGATGCCACCAGTGCTTCGCACGCCGTCGCTGAAATTTTCAGTCTTTCGCGAGATAATAGAAATTTCTACAATAACACGAAATCGTGAAATTAAGACTCGGCCGTCAGATTGATTTTGGGGAGATACGCAAGGGCGCATAGAGGAGCATATATTTTTATCCAAGGTTTAAATCCGACTCCTAAACAGGCAATTGCGGATTGCGATACAAACGAAGACTGAAACCACAGGGATGAGAACACTCCCAAACAATCGCGAATTGGGATGCCAGGCTTCCAGTCGCTCGGAAACGTCCAAGTCTACACAACATTAAGACTCCATTTTAGCACCGCGGCTATCCATGTACAGAAGCCACATCGTGACGTCGAATACACCGGCAATGTTTAACGCAGACAGAGACAGACGGGAGATACCACTATAGATTGTAGAGACGCTCTTGAGAGACAATATGGCTTCGGCGTTCGATATCGTGCATGGGTGAGTGATGGACGGCTACGAAATCCCGACTATGCAATGAAGGAGGTTTTGCGAGACGCCATTCTTGAGGAACCAGAAGCTATTTGTTACATGATTTTAAGTATTTATTTCGGTCGATCCGATACGCGCAAGTGCAAATGGGATCGATCTGTCATCACAGCAATTTCTTCCCACAAGCCGAGAGCTCATTTGGAAACCTCTCCTTTCGTGCATGACTGCCCACACAATTGACGACTGGTAAATGTAAGCAAGTTCACAAGAAACGGCAATTGACAATTTCGAACTACTCATTGGCAACTCAAAATTCAAGCTGGCCACACGCTAATTTTGCGTGCTTGGGTTGATACATCGTCGTCCTCCCAGATGATCTCACACTTATTCGTCAACCCGATCGGTCACACACATCCTTTCATTCGGCATCACAGTAGCTTCGCTTCACTTTGGCCACATGACGACTATTCGCCGGGGCTCGCGTCCTTTCGACGTCGTGCAGTGAAGGGAGGTTCATTCTGCTGTTGTTCAGCGACTTCCCAACGAAAAGGTCTTGGATTTATAGATCTGCTTGGGAGAAGTACGATTGCATTCGGTGACAGTAATCATCGTTTCGGGGACCCCTGATATACAACATATTTGCATTTAAATTTGCACAGATATTATTCATTTTGGACGCCGGGTATCATACAATGGCTAGTTTTCTTCCGCGTTCTCCTCCACCTGTTCCTTCTTCTCCTTAGGTTGGGGCTTGCCGGCCTGTGCCCTCTTCTGCTCCAAGTTCCTCCTCTGCCACGGCTTCAGCTTCACCTCCTCACCTTCACCCTCGGCTCCCTTCGCCCACTTAACCCAATCAGACCGCCTCGTCTTCCACATGTCGCCCTTCCACGTCCTCCAGACACTGCGACCAAACCACGACTCACGCAGCGTCCGCTCGTGTTCCGCCAACGAGGCCATAATGGTCTGCTTCACGTGGAGCGGAACCGAACGGTCCTTGCCTTGGGAGGGAATATCGACGATGGCGTTGACAACGTTGTGGCCGGTCTGAGACTGGGCCAGATCGCCGACATGGGGTGCGAGGGCACCAACGAGGGCCTTGTGGAAAAATTCGTTTTGGGGTGCGGCGGGACTGGCGAGGGCGGTTGTGAGGACGCCCATCTTCGGCATGGACTGTGTCGCGAGTTGGTAGAGTAGATCGGAGGGGAGGGCCATGAGAGACTTTTGAGCTACCTTGGAAGGCTGACCCGGGGTCTTGAACATCGTCGAGGCGAGGTGGGCGCCGTGCGCGGCGATGGCAGTCTTGTTCTGCGGCGCTTGGGATTGCTGAAACTTCTGCTCCTCCTCTTCGGGCTCTTCCTCGACAAGATGGCACAGCTTCGGAATGAGGTCCTTGGGGTTGCCGCCCAGGGCGTCAGTGAGAGCCTTGGTGAGGGCGGCCTTCTCCTCGTAAGCCTGGCGTGCCTCGCAGCGCTCGAAGAGAGTCTTGAGGACATTGTAGCGGTGCTTCGTGACCAAGGTTGGCACTATGGGCAGAATCTTCTTAGCGGCTTCGACGAGGTCGTCCTTGCTGAATCGGTTGAGAGCGCGGAGCGCGGGGTAGGATGCGATGTCGTTGCGGACGTAGGTTGCGATGCGCTCGCCGAAGAAGTTGTGGGAGAGGGCCTTGAAGATCTTGCCCGGGCAGTGGGTGATGAGGGTCTCGAGAAGGCGGGAGCCAATCTGGTCGTACACCATGCTGTTGACAAAGTCTGCAGCCTCGGAGGTGGTGTCGCTGAGAGACTTGGGGGCATCTGGGAGCAGTCTGTAGAGAAGCGAGTCTTGGTTTGACGCGGACGACTTGTCGTTCTTGTGGTTGAGAGAGATGTCGAGTTCGAGGAGAAGCTGGAGCAGAGGGTTGCCCGTCGGGTGCTTCGCGAGAACGCGCAGAGATGTGAAGTCCATACCAGATACGGCGTCCTGGATGATCTTCTTGGTGGCCATGGTGAAGGACTCCGGGACAGCCCTCAGCTGGGTGTTGAGATCCTGTGTGTTGGCATTGGCGCCGTGAACGGTGATGTGCTCCTTCTTTTTGCTCTTCAACAAGGACTTGGTCGCCGCATCTTCCAGCGGACGACCAGAGAGCACTACCAGTAGAACTCTGAGGGTGTGGGATCCAAATCGGTCGGTGAGCAGGAAGCCCATGTGTTGCTCAAATTCGTCCAGAGTCATGAGGAAGAGGTTCTCCATTGTGCTCTCTTCCACAGGCTCCTCTCCATCCCGCATCTCCGTATCTTCCTCGCTCTTCTCCTCGGGGACAACGCCTCCCAGCTCTTGTGTAACGACGGGTGCAGATTGCAGAAACAGCGTCTCGCAGCAATGGCTCGCAAATCTGTGCTGGACAAGAGACAAGAAGTGCGTCGCGAACGCGTTGAAAATTTGCTTCTTCTGCCTGGTGTTCGACAGAAGAATCAACCGCTCCATCAGACGCGACAGCGATTGACTGCTAGCCAGCTTGAGCTCCTTGCCCTGTGCCTCCTTGTAGACGCTCTGGAGGAAGATGTCGCGATCCTCGGGGGAGGGGAACTGGTTCAATTCGAGCATCTCGTCGGCGCGGCGGAAGTACTCCTGCTCTTCGTCGGCGAGCATACCAAAGAATTCCCTCTCCGGGCCATTGCTGGGGAACGACTGTTGTTGCTCGCCCGCATCATCGTAGGCTTGTTGCTCCCCTTCTTCGCCTTGTTCTTGCGACTCGTCCTCGGTACGTCTGCGCTTCGACTGCCGCTCCTCGTCCTTGGCATCGTAGTTGGCTTCGTGTGTCTCTCTCCTCTTCTTCTTTCGCTCGTCGCGAATAGCTTGACGTTTCGTTCTCGGCTTTGGCATTTTGACGGAGGCTGAACGGTGTAATTGCCAATCGGGTTGCTGAGGAACAGAGCAAGAGTGGACTGTCGCATCCAGTGTTGGAGAGCAAGCCGAAAAAAAATTTGGTCCCAGTTTACTATCTTATCGCTTATCTTATCGCACCCCACTAGCCCCTGCACTGTCATTCTCGACTGCATGGCCCCTGCCAACCTGCCTCCAGTGTAAGTACCCGACTTCGACGACAACATGATTCTCTCCCTTTGCTTACCATCTTCACTGTTCCAGCAATTCCTAACTCCATCCTAAGGCTTAATTTCACTTGTCGAACGTCGGACGCATGTCACTCAGCCGAGCCAGCCAAGATGCTCTGAACGGCTCACGTCGGAGGACCAGAACTCAACAACAGTCGGCCAACGACTCTTTTTGTGTCTATCTCTATGTTTCTACCTAACTTTTGATACCCAGTCCATCTTTTTATTTTCGTCAAAATCGTTTCAGATATGTGCACTCATCACGCGCTACACCACGACCTCCTTGCCAACCTCCTCCAAGGCCTTCACCAGACCATCCACAGTCCCCTGCAGCGTCTGGCAGTTGACGACCACACGGAAAAAACTGCCCTGCTCTCCAGGGGCATAATCGATCATGAAGCCACGCTCGATGAGCTTGTGAACCATTTGGCTGGTGCGTTTGGTGTTCGTCTTGGAGTCTTCCGCAAGCTGACCGTTCGGTGCATAGTAAAAGCAGACCTGCAGACACGGCGGTGGGTTGCTGGACACCAGGACGAAGTTCTCGCTCTTTTCAACCAGAGTAGCCAGACGCTCGGCCAGCGAGAATGCATGGTCGATCTGCTTCTCAAATCCGCCGGCGCCGTAGTAGATCCAGGCCAGAGCCAGCTTCAGACTATCACCTCTGCGGCCGCACTGCAGGGTCAAGTCGGCAAGGTCCCAGACGTCGCCATCTTCGTCCACATTGTGGAAAAGGTATCCGGCAGGCAAAGTGTTGGCCTTGTGGAACACCTTCTCGTCTGGCGTCAGGAGGAACGAGCACGTTACCGGCACGTTCATCATCTTGTGCGGGTTCACCGTCAGAGAGTCGGCCAGATGGGCGCCTTGTAACTTGGACTTCTGCTTCTGGGAGAAGATGACAGATCCTCCCCAGCTGGCATCGATGTGGAACCACAGTCCGAACTCTTTGCAGATGGCGGAGATCTCCTCGAACGGGTCATAAGAGCCCATCACCGTCGTTCCAGCCGTGGAGTTGACGTACAGAGGGGTCTTGCCCTCAGACTTGGCACGAACGATCTGCTCCCGCAGAGCATTCGGGATCATGCGGCCCTCGGAGTCAATAGGCACCGCCCAGACGCTTGACGCCCCAAGACCGCATGCCAACGCACTCTTCTCAACAGAGTAGTGGCCGTGAGCACTCGTGAAGATGACAAAATCATACGAACCGTTGCCAGTCTTCTTTGTCTCGGGGTACAGAGCACTGCGAGCTACTACCAGGGAAGTGAGGTTGGACGCGCTGCCTCCTTGGCATGTGACTCCTCCCGCTCTAGGGCCGGTGAACCCAAATAAGTTTGCGAACTTCCGAGCGGTAATCTTTTCGATGATGCTCAAGGCGGGCGAAACTTGGTAAACGTGGAGCTAACACTGATCAGAGGATGTTTGGTTGCAAAAGACGGATGACTCACGTTGGTGTTCAGTACCGACAAGAGAAGATCGGAAACAAGCCCAACCTAAGCATATTAGCGAAGCTCCTGCACTCATGCGAGCGGACTGACAGGAGTGTTGCTGGCATACAGCTTATCCATGAAGCCTTGGTCCCAGGTGTTGACGCTGTACCTCAGGATCTTCTGCACCACATTGAGCAAGCCCTCTTTTCCGAGTCCATCGCCCGCGGGAAGGGAAAGCTTCAGCTTCTCAACCAACGCCTCGGGCTTCAGAGTGTCGACGAGAACATTGCTTGGAACTCCGTCGATTTTTACTGATGTGTTGCCCCCGGCCTTCTGTGGCGCGGCCTCATCTGCAGCTCTGATGTACGGGACAATCAATCCCTTGACTGCATCAAGCAGCTGCACGGGGCAATCGTCAGCCGGGCCATCTTCCATGAGAAACGTACTGCTTGAGTCGAGCACTCACATCGTCGACTTCATCAGCTCGACGCAGTTGCTGCGGGGCGGCGTGGCTACCGTTGATTCCATTCATGATGCTCGTCAGGACCGGATGAAACTGGCAAAAATTCTGTCGCGGAGTTAATCCCGACGAAAATATTCGAGTCAAAGTTTTTTCAAATAGATGAAAACTTCCGGACGCGAGTCAACCTCAACAGAACGAATCCAACCAGCAAACCTTCAATACTGGAGTATCCTGTCAGGATGAGCAACGACAAAGAAATTCTTCAACGGCCGGTGCTCTGCCCGATGACGGCACATCGGCGTGATTTGTCGCGACTGCGGCCGGGGTTAGCCGCCGCCGCCGCCGCCGCGGGGACGGATTTCATAATCATCGGCGATTTTTCGTCATTTGACGGCGCAGTGGTTCGGCCAATCCGCTTCCCATCAGCTGCATGAAGATCACACTTCGACATCCTTATCAGGTCGGCATGTTCTAATTCCTTTGGACACTCCGAGAAAGATTTTCGGCCCTGCGCAAACACAGGGTACAACCCCTCCATCCGCCAACACGGCCCCAGACCAGTATGACCCGGACCCGACAGCCGCTAACTCAGGCGGCGGCATTTCTAAGACACGCGGCCGGGCCTGGCCGTGTCTGGCTGTCCCGCCCGCGCCGTCCCTTGGCTTCCATCTAGGCCTGTTTCACCGTGACGCCGGTCTCTTCGCTGGCGATCATGTTGCGGGAGAGACTGGACCGATTTCTCTGGAAGCAGGCTATTCGCTGCCCGTGCTGCTTCAATAAGACCGACCATATGCTTTGGCCCAAGATCAGTTCATCATGTTCTGTCACCCACCAAGTACATCAGTCAACACCAGGGTTTTGTCACCAATATACGCAGCAAGCGACAGATAACCATCGCCTGAGTCCAATTTGGAATGGAACGATACGTCCTTGTAGATGGGCTTTGTTTGCAGCCCCCAATGACACGTTTGCAGGCCTGGGGAAGCGAAGGGGCTGGTTTCTGACAAAAGGGCGATGTACCTGGCCCCGGAGCCT
Organism: Colletotrichum gloeosporioides; assembly: GCF_011800055.1. Lineage (NCBI taxonomy): Eukaryota > Fungi > Ascomycota > Sordariomycetes > Glomerellales > Glomerellaceae > Colletotrichum > Colletotrichum gloeosporioides. Next base: position 50,434 of record NW_025544682.1, read on the forward strand.
AACTCTCACCGCAACGTTCTCTCACCCCTGCATCGAAGTTTTCTCCTTGTCTCTCGACAATCTCATTGAATCTCGTTGATCTGCTCGCCCGCAGATGACCGCGAAAACTCTGCCCGTCAGTCGTCAACATGGCACTCACTTCCTGCATCTATCATGGCAGCGCATGACAGATCCCGACGAAGCGAATCTGCTAGACTCACAGCCCGTCCGTGCGCGTCTATTCGAAGGCCGAGCGGTGGACTCGCCATCTCCCGGCTGTGATTAAACGGAGATGGCTCCGCATGGCAAATCACCGCCGGCATTTGCTTGCTTCTCGAAGGGGTGGCGACCGATGCGGCGATGGAGCATGAACCTGCAATTGACAGACGACATGAGTTTTAGAAATCACGGGGAATGTTTCACGGATTGCCACGAGCTGGAGACCCTTGGAGTAGGGACGAAGTGCCGGGCATAAGTGTGATCAATGCAGGTGGCGTGGCATCTGACAAAGGCTTGAAACAGGCACATCGTCATGGAATGTGCTCACCACGCTGTTGATGCGCAACCGAGGGCAACTGGACTGTGAGCAAACATCGTCGACGAACCTGATGCATGCACGCAGCAGGGCTGCATCTAGGCTGCGCGACGGGGCCCCGAGGACTTGCATGCAGCCGCCTTCCCGCGGATGCGCGTGCCTGACTGCCGCGACTCGGTCCAATCCGTCGCGCAAGCAGACCAAGGAGGAAGCTAGCGGGCCGACTTCGAGCTGTACCATTGACGCGGTGGCGTACAGGGACCGCCGTCGACAAACCGACACACGATTTCGCATGATTGGTGCTGCACTTTGCATCCTGTTGGCACACGTGGTACACGGCACGGGAATTCAGGAACCAGGCACAAAAGATACCATAAGAGGACGGGGAAGCGTCTCGAAATGGGCAAACACGCATGGCCATCTGCCATGGAGCCGGGGAATCGAGGCCAAGACGATGCGACAGCAAAAGCGTCATCAGGTTTCCGTCACACCGGAACTCGCAGGTTTCCTTTGCCTCCTGGGCCTACGCCACTTTGGGGGAAGGTCGGTGGTGGTGTTCGTCTCCCTGTATGCAGCCCTGCAGCATCGATTCGTCGGAGTTCGTTGCATTTTTGTGGTGGGATGGCGAGACATCGGCCGAGAGAACGAGATATGCTTGTTCTGCGTGAATGACAGATTCTGGGGAGGGTCGAACACTGGGCATCCATGACCAGGCTCAAAACTCCAAGCAACTTTATTTGCGAAAAATCGCACGATAGCGACGTTGCTGTAAGGCATCAATGGCCAACCAGCGCCATGCCTAAGAAGGATCGCAAGGTTTCAGCGAGCTAAACGCCTCGGGAGAAAATCATCAACGGTTTTGTTTGTTCCCCTCGTGCGGTGCCTGGTTCCTGGGCCTTGAGAGGCGATCACCTGCCGTGTTCAGGGACGGGCCACCAACGACTCCAAGCAGCAAACGAGCAGGCTGGGGAGTGATTTGCATTGGGCCTTGGGCCAGCGAGCGAACGAACTAGGAGCGGCGTGGCGGTTTTTGGGCCGAAAAATAAAGGTGGCTGCGAGTGATGATACAGTTGAGCTAACAGTGATCCATCCACGTAGGACTGCACGTAAGCGACAAGGTTTCTCTCTACTTTGCAACCATTCATCCGAGTTGTTGAGTTTGAAGAAGGGGGGCTGGGATTGAGAGGATTGGAAGTCTGCAACTAGAAGTGCAAAAAAAGGGGATGAAGATGTCTCTGTTGCATGTTGCTTTCTCTTCCTTCACCGACAGAGTTCACCCCCAGTCCCTGAAGGCTTTCTTTTTGCTGCAGATATTGAATTGCACATAGATCCACTACCCACGCCTCATTTCTCGATATCGGGCGGTCAAAACAGGTAGGAGGCTCTGGGCTCTGACTCTGTTGCGCTCTCAGATCCATACCCAAACACATGTAATCAACTGAATCGGTCCCAATCTCATTAAACCCCCCAGTCTGCACCACTTTGCGCACCGACACGATCCCGGCCGAGCGCACGCAGCAACACCCTGAACTCTCGGGACGACATCTCCAGAAACAGCAAAGAAGCCATCTGCCCCCCATTCTGTCAGGTGGAAACATTGGAAGCACAGGAGCGAGGAAGAAAAAAAAAATTGATGAGTCGAATTATTGCCAGCGAGTATACGAAAGTTTGTACACGGGAAGAAAGGGGCAAAGAACAGCACAGGACACTGCAAATTTGCATCTCTGCTTGTGCATCCACCGAGGATTTTCATACATGAAGTCGCCCCTTCGTCATAACTGTACATTCGAACAGCGATCCCGACATCTTGCACAGCTATCAGTCACAACCACACACAAACAGCGCGGGGCCGTGACAACATCTGCATCTGTCCGCAACACAACACTCACTACCTGCAACGCCACCAAGCTTGTTCAGTACTTGGACACAAACCCCAGCCAAGCCAGCCAGCCCATCTCGTCGGAACTGCAGCAGAAAGGACCGCCGAAGCAAGCAAGGAGCTCCCCTCCTGAAGCTTCACCCCTCCCTCCACAAACGGTCCCCTCCCAGCGCCGAGACAGAGCCGCGCAGCAGTCCGAGTCGCAGCCAAACACAAGCAGGAGCTGGGGATACTTGGATTGACCGGCTTCATCCCGACAACAGAACGGGGTGCTTTCTTACGCTCGAGCATCCAACACACGGACGAAGGACTTGCAAAAAGGGCAGCTTCTGCGCATTTGTTTAGTCCAGCATTGCTTTTGCACCTGCACCCTCCTTGCCTCTCTCGTGTTGTTCTTATTTTTACCTTGCTCCTCGTCTTCCTGCGTTGACGTCTGCGCCTGCCTCTCTCGACCGGGAATCGCAGTACTGACCCTTTCTTTTTATTGCTTTTTTGCCTTCCCGCCCCCAAACTTCGGACAATCAATCACTCCAAAGTCGCCGCACCGAACCGAAGAGCAACGCAAACGCAACGCAACACGCAACCTACCAAAATAGAAGGAGCTGGTCCGCAGTCAGCAGCACCGACCGACATACGGGATCAAAAAGCAAGCGCATCCCCCTCCTTCCCTGCGCCGGCCTGCCTTAGCCCACGTCCACCTGCCCACTAGCAATCGCCCGCCGTCTTGCGCAACCAACAGCACCCTTCGTCATACCTCAGATTCCCGCAATCTGCCCGCACCTGCATCTCACAGGCTGGCCTACCTTGGCTCACGCCCACCACCACCAACAACTCTCACCTGTCGACCGCATTGCGCTGCATCAACGTCACAAACCGGCAAACCTGAACGTCCCATTTCGTGACGAAAAGCAAGTAGATCGACGACCGCACGAACGCTGCCCGCATCATCACAATCGTCGTATCTAGTGTAATACGGACAATCCCCAACTCCCGGCGCCAAACCATACCCACCCAACAAGCATCGCGAACGATACCCCCCGATAGCATCACAGCTAGACGCCACACAGACGCACATCCAGATATTTGTTTCCCTTTCCGCCCCCCCCCCCCCCCCCCCCCCCCCCCCCCNTCCTTTCCCCCCCCCCCCCCCCCCCACCGCAACGTCAGCAAAAGAGAAAATCACCCCTCCAAACAAACGAAGCCCAATTCGTCCAGCATCCAAACGCCGCGCTGATTTCTTCCACTCCCTTCTCACGCTTCCTAGCTGAAAGAAGCAAGGAAAACGGTCGAACCGCTCGCGCGCGCGGTCTGAGAGCCGAAACGAAGCTAAGACTACCATAGCCCGGCCGTCCGATTTACCTAGCCCGCCCTCGAAAAAAGACACCAAGCTCTTTTTCTTGTCTAATACCTGGCGTCTGCCGCGTCTTGCTTCCCCAAACCTTTTTCAGTCTTTCTCGCGAAAGCTTGATTTCTTGGGGCTCCTTTGTCTCGCAACGTTCAGCCCTGCGACACCAGCGACACCTCCAAACACACAAAGAAAGACCCGCCGCGATCGACACATCGAACTGTCGCAAACCTGCTACACGCGCCCGAACAAGTCACGACAAAACCTTTTATTTTTGCCAGGAACCCTCTTTCCCCGGAAATCCACACTCTCCAAAATGTCAATCTCTCAACAACCCCCGATACCAATCTCGATCACAATCTGCGGCGATGGCGGTTGCGGAAAGTCCTCCATAACCCTTCGCCTCGTGCGCTCCCAATGGACCTCCGAATATGACCCCACGATCGAGGACTCGTACTCCATCACCCGCAAGATTGACGGCCAAAACTACCACCTTTCCCTCACAGATACCGCCGGCCAAGAGGAGTATCGCGGCATGTGGGCGTCCTCCAACCTCGGCGCCGACGCCTTCCTGCTCGTCTACGATATCACGGCCCGCGACTCTCTTGATGCTCTGCAGTACTTCAACGACCTCATCGACATGGAGGCCGAGACCCGCCTCGACAACGCCGACCGCGCCAAGCGCGCGGGCATCTCCCCCTCGTCGTACCGCGATACCGTCACCGCGGCGCCCGGCGCTAAGACCGTCCCGCCCGTCAAGATCGTCGCCGGAAACAAGTGCGATTTGCAAGAGTCCCGCGCGGTGCCTGCCGCTGTCGGGCTGGACTGGGCCAGGAGGAGGGGCTGCGGGTTCATGGAGACGAGCGCGCGGCTCGAGGTCAACATTGAGGAGACGTTTGCGCTGATCGTCCGGAGGGTCGTCGAGGCGAGGCGGATGGCCGAGACGGGCGTCCACGAGAATATGGAGATGGACCGCCGGGGCATGACGAAGCCGCTGAGCCCCCTGCCCGCGGGCAGCGAGAACGAGAAGCGCGGCCCGGGCGTGCGGGGCCCGAACTTGGAGGGTGGCAAGATCAAGGGACCGTCGATATGGAGGAAATTGAGATGTTGGTGAGCGCCGCGCGGTCGCCGGTGGTCTCGGGCCGACGAGGATGATGGTTGGAGCGCTGCATTTCAGAGAGAAGAACGATTATCACGATACGCCCACGTTGTACGAAAAAGGGGGGACGGGTGGCAACTTCTTTTGAGATTCCTTGCATTCGAGTTGTTCTTTTTTGCGGGGTAACGGAGGTTCGTCTCTTCAGACGAACGCAACGCATGCGCGAACGTGCGTTTTGGCATGCAGCTTTGCAGCCATGTTCCCCGTCTGTGCTTGAGTGAGAGAGTTCGTACAGACATCAAGGCGTCTGGAGTCGTTTTTCATTTCGCCCCTCTCGAGCGCGCGAGCGCGCTCTAACGCTGCATTAAGAGACTTTTCCTTCTTCTTGTTCACACATAGCATTTCTTGTAATCGTGGCTTTGCTTAGATACCAGGTGCGTTTTTGGTCCCGCTAGTTTGGAGGGTGTATGAAGACAAGATATCACTTTTTACAAGAGTTATTACTGTGCTTGCTACATGCTGCTGTTCATGGTATATGCATTGAAAATATGCGCAAAGTTGTTATCTAATAGAACTGTGAGAATTTGTTTAGAGCACGTACACCACCAACCGCGTCGAACTTCAATCCAGAGCCTCAGTTGAACCCGTCCCAACGCCAAAATCATGAGAACCCGTATGAATCATCTCTCTCATCTACTCTATACGTGCGTGCCCTTCCGAGTCTATGTGCCGACCAGTCTAGTTGGCGATTCTAGAAACAGTCTTCTCCCACAGGCCGTTGTGAGACCACTGCCAGTTCTTGAGGAACGGGGGATCCATGCCCGTCTCAAAGGCCTCGTTGCGGGCCGCGATCTGCTGGTTGCGCAGCGTCTCGCGGGCTGCGGAGCCTCGGTTGTGCAGATGGGGCATGCGGTCGATGGCGTCCATGGCGAGGGAGAAGCGGTCCGTCTGGTTGCGGATGGCGAGCTCGAGGGGCGTGTCGATGTTGCCCTTCTCCTTGTAGCCGCGGACGTGCATGTTGATGGATCCGGGGCGCTTGTAGGTGAGGCGGTGGACGAGCCAGGGGTAGGAGTGGAAGTTGAAGATGACGGGCTTGTCGTCGGTGAAGAGCGAGACCCACTCGGCGTTGGTGAGACCGTGGGGATGGTCCTCGTGGGAGATGAGCTTGAAGAGGTCGACGCAGTTGACGCAGCGGATCTTGAGCTCGGGGAAGTGCTGGAGGAGCAGGTCGATGGCGGCGAGGGACTCGTGAGTCGAGATGTCACCACAAGAGGCCATGACGAGATCGGGCTCCTCGCCTTGGTCGGTAGAGAAATGGGGCCAGATTCCGATGCCCTTGGTGCAGTGCTCGACGGCCTTCTCCATGGACAGATATTGCAAATGCTCCTGCTTGTCGGCAACGATGACGTTGACGTAGTTGGATGAAGCGAGACAGTGGTCCATGGTGGACAGGAGGCAGTTGCCGTCGGGAGGAAGGTAGATGCGGACGACCTCGGGGCTCTTGTTGGCAACGACGTCAAGGAAACCTGGATCCTGGTGCGTGAAGCCGTTGTGGTCCTGACGCCAAACGACGGCGGTCAGGAGGATGTTGAGGGAAGCGATCTTGTTGCGCCATTCGACCTCGAGAGCCTTCTCGATCCACTTGCAGTGCTGGTTAACCATAGAGTCGATGACGTGAACTAGAAGAGTCAGTATGTTGTTGTTGAAATTCGATGGGGCAGAAACTTACTGAATGGCTCGTAGCTGTTGAGCAGACCGTGACGGCCAGTCAGGATGTATCCCTCGAGCCAACCCTCGCAGGTGTGCTCGGAAAGCATCTCCATGACACGACCCTCAGGAGCGAGGTTGCCGCCGTTGGCATCTTCCTCAAAGTACTCGCCCATCCAGACCTTCTGGCCAGCCTCGTAGACCTTTCCAAGCTTGTTGGACTCGGTCTCGTCAGGGCCGAAGAGACGGAAGCTGGTCTGGTTGAGGGCGATGACATCCTTCAGGTAGGTGGCCATGTTGTTCATGCTAGCAGCGTTGGTAGCGCCAGCCTTGTCGACCTTGATAGAGTAGTTCTTGAAGTCGGGAAGCTTCAGCGGCTTCCTGAGAACTCCTCCATTGGCAACGGGATTGGCACTCATACGGCGCTGGCCCGTAGGGCAGAGGGCCTTGAGCTCGTCGGAGATCTTGCCATCCTTGAAGATGCGCTCAGGCTCGTAGCTGCGCATCCACTTCTCCAAGATCTGGAGGTGCTCAGGGTTGGAAGCGACGTTGGGGATAGGAACCTGATGGGCTCTCCAGTAACCTTCCATGTAGTTGTTGTCAATCTTGCGGGGACCGGTCCAGCCCTTGGGGCTGCGGAGCACGATCAAGGGCCACTTGGGGCGGAAGGCCTTGCCGGAATCGCGGGCTTGCTTCTGGTACTTGCGAATCTCAAGAACGCAGTGCTCGAGAGTGGCGGCCATGGCCTGGTGCATGGTGTTGACATCGTCACCCTCGACGAAGTATGGTTGCCAGCCGTAGCCGAGGAACAGGTTTTCGAGCTCCTTGTGTGAAATTCTGGCCAGGATGGTGGGGTTGTTGATCTTGTAGCCATTGAGATGCAGAACGGGGAGAACAGCACCGTCGACAATGGGGTTAAGGAACTTTGTGCTGTGCCAGGCAGTGGCTAGAGGACCGGTCTCAGCCTCACCGTCGCCGACCATGGTCAGAGCGATGAGGTCGGGGTGGTCGTAGACGGCGCCAAAGGCGTGGGAGACGGAGTAGCCGAGCTCTCCACCCTCGTGGATGGAGCCTGGGGTCTCTGGGGTAGCATGAGAACCGATGCCTCCAGGGAATGAGAAGGACTTGAAGAACTTCTGCATGCCCTCCTCGTCTTCCGACTTTTCGGGGTAGACCTCGGAGTAGACACCCTCGAGGTAGGACTGGGAGAGAACGGCTGGAGCGCCGTGGCCGGGGCCGGAGATGAAGATGGAATCGAGATCGTACTTCTTGATGAGGCGGTTGAAGTGCATCCAGGTGAAGATCTGACCCGGAGCAGAACCGAAGTGGCCGAGTAACCTCAGCTTCAAGTGCTCGATCTTGAGGGGCTCCTTGAGCAGAGGGTTCTCCTTGAGGTAGATCATACCCAGAGACAGGTACAAGCTAGCCTTCCAGAAGTCATTGTACTTCTCAATCTCCTCCTGGGAAAGAGGCTCGCCCTTGACGGTTGACCGGGCTGGGCCATACGGGCTGATGGACTCGACCTCCGTGTCTGTCATTGTGGAGGTGGTGTGTAAGTGATAGTGTAGAAGAGTGTGTGTTCAGGCCAAGATGCCTTGAGGTGGTGGATTGGAAAAGAGGCAAGAAGAAGGACGTGGCTTGAGAGGGCTTGGTCTTTATACCTCTTGATCAAAGGTCGACATGCCGGAGGAGAGACAAGGACGTGGACGAGTTGCGGCCGCTCTGCCCAGAAGCCGTTGGCGGGTTGGCAGCTCAGCCCAGGTTTGGAACTGATGCTTACACTCATGGTGCTGATCTCGGGTGGGAAGCAGGCGGCAAGCAGCGCAACGCAGGTCCGGGAGCTATCAGCCGATGTTGACGGACCTGACCAGGGTGGCAGGCGAAGGTTGCAGACGTTGCAGACAGGAGAGGCGGGCAAGGGGTTTACGAAAGTACGGGACAGGTACGTAGCCATCGAGACGGGCATTCGAGCGTTTCTGGAACGTGTCGTTGGGCCTGAAGAGAGACTCCAATGGGTTGGCAACGTGGGGGGTGGTCCATGGGCGTGGTGACATGGCCCATCGCAATCCTGGAGTCGAGGATGGAAGTGGTGCTGGTGGTGCTGGAGGTGGTAGCATTTTCTGGGCACTCCGGAAAGTGCCTATGACAGGCCGGGGCCGGGGTTTCTGGAGAGGTGACTAGGCACAACTGCAGGTGAGCTGAGGAATTTTTGGGTTTTCGGTGCATATCTTTGGCTGTTGAAGGTTGATCTCTGGGTGGTTCTGCGTGGGGAGCAAGAGAGGAAAAAGGTGGTCTGATTTTCTGAAAGCGACTTGACTGCGGCCATGGCGCCCACCGACATGTAGCCGACGTCACCTTACGCCCCACGCTGCTGACTTTTGCTTCTTGACCGCGTCATTGCACTTGTCCTTCTTGCCTGTCCGTTCTCAGCAGATGAAGAGGTGCTGTTTTGATAGACTCTCTGCTGCGTTGCGTGCATCGGGGCAGTCTGTCGTGGTCGGAAGAAGCGGGTGCCGTGTCGGGGTGAGGTTGAGGTGGTGGTACATGGCCGTTACGTCGACGCTAGGGCGTTTACGGTACTGGACGGTGAACGGTGGACGGTGGACGGTGAAGACGCCGGGCAACCTAAGGTGAGAGCGAGGAGACGGCCAGGTGAGACGGTCCGGGCAACTGCTCGTCCGGACCGGCTGGGCTGGACTTGGACACGTAAAAGTCTCAACTGCGAGAGGGAAAGAGCTGTGCAGTGAGACATGGCTGGAGGAGGCAAGAACTCTAGGAAGGTGCAGCTACCTTACCGCCTTACCTCAGGTAGGTAGTGACCGGGACGGATGAGGCATCGGGCCTTCCTCAAGGTCCGCGACGGAACCTTCTCGTCCCGTCCTGTGACAACGAGTTGTCCGGTCTTCTGTGAGGCCACTACCATCCTGATGGACGCGCATCACCTCCCCGGAGGCTCTGTTCGGGCGACCGGGCTCACCGTCTCGTAGCTGCTTCGTTACACCAACAGCCAGCCAAGGCCAATCCCAACCCTGCCGCACCCAAACACTAGGAAATGGCCTTTCCCAACCGACACCCTAACCTCCCTCGTCTTCGCCGAATGGTCTCACTACCTGATCGTCGGGAATGAGATGGTCAGCTTCCAAGACAACGGGAAATCGCCAGATGCGATTTCGCCCTTGGCGTGGCATTGAAGCAGATGGCCTCGGCAAAATGTCTCCCTACCATCACGGCACTGTGGCCTCGTCCTGCCGAGAAAACAGCAGAATCCTCTTCCCTCGCCGCACACAGAGCCTCCGTTGCCTCTCGTCTTCCAGAGCCAAGACCTGCCGTTTTTACCATCTCGGTCCGTTTATCCAACCCGTGGTCTGCTGCGCTCCCGCAGCAGATACCAGACTACAGCAGGCCACTGATTCAGTGTCGGGCATCATCGAATACCAGCAAGCATCGCCATCCGCAATACTGCCATCAATGATAGCAAAGCGGAGCTGGAAATGGCAAGATGAATGTCAAAACAAGGTCCTTGTCCGTCCTCGAGCAAGGATGGCAGACCAGCACCGATCAGCCAACCGTCGACCACCTCTTCTCGTTCTCGATGCCAACCAAGAACAGACAGGGCACGCGGCAATGTCCCGCCCGTTCCAAAGAGGTGTCTTGGCCATGCCCCGAAAGCTATGCCAAATGCGCCAAAACCACGCCGGTCTGCCTCAGTCGTGTACCTGCTGGCGGCCGGCCTGTTGCGGACGACACACAACGGCACCAGCGGAACCCGGCCGGCTCCTCGCCCAAATTCAAAAGCAGCTGATTCCAAAGGCAGTCTGGATCGTGTGCCTGCACGCAGATCATGGCACAGCTGCCTCCACTCATCTGCCCTAAACCTGGCAGCCTGCAGTGGCGCCCCTGCTCACCCTGACAGCTTTCCACAGACCCCGCCGAGTGTCAATCCTGCAGACATCACCCCACCATGCATTTTACGAGCGGAAGCTAGGACCCCAGCCCCGACATGACGGAGAGCTTGGAGCTTGGAGCCAGTCAAAGCTGGTGGCCTGAATCGAGATTCAGAAATCGTATTTTACGGAAGTTCTGCGAGTCTCCCTTTTCCCTCCCTCACCGTCGTTCCTATGCCTACGGCTCTTTCGTTCATTCCTTTCCTGGTGTCGGCGACAAGACCATCACAATCCCTGGAACAACCGTGGAGAATGAATGCAGAAAACCGCAATGCTCGGCAAGCCAGTCATTGTGTAAGACAACGCCAATAGAGGGGTATTGGCCTTGGCGAAACAGTGCAAAACGAGAGGAAGCTCTCCAGGCGAGGAGGACGCTGCGTTCGGCTTGCTGTCTGACCACGGTTGCCCGTTGAAGGATTGGGCGAGATTGGGGCCTCCCAACTAGGTCTTCTTGCCGCTCGAAACAGCTGCATGAGGGCAAGAGAGCGTACAGATCACAAATGAAAAAATACAAAGATGTAGGCTGCTTGGAAGGGGGTGCATCGTGCTAACACAAGCAACGGTCAGGATGTGGTCCGGTTGCATCACGCCGCAGGGCTGCTAGATAAGGGTCCACGAGGGACAATGAGAGCAACCACAACCAAAGAAGTCCTTCGACTACGGCAGATTTTTGGCTGCCATCTTCGAGGCCTCCTCATGGCATTGCTATACGACCCCCAATAGCACGGATGTGGATTTTGAACTGTCATCCGAATCATTCCACGCTCATTGCGCACTAAGCTGTCTGATCCCGTCGGCATATTCGTCCAAGCCAACGGCTGACACCATCCGGTCACCCGCAGATGTTGCGTTCACCGCATTCCGCATTCTCGGAGCATAAGAGCTTCCGGTTCGCTCGGGTCTGTCGGGCAAAAGACCTTCTCCAGAAGCCTTTCGGCGGTGGAGTTTCAGAATTCGATGTTCTGAGGAATGCATTCTGGGCAGCTGTGCCGCAAGCATTTCGCATGCGGGTCGCCAAGTACGGGCCCGAAGCGGCCAGGGGTTCCCAGAGCTCGTGGCGGGGTCGGCGGGGGATCAGCCGTCAGCAAGCGGGAGCTAACGATTCCAAGCCAGCGTTCAGGGGACTGGTGCTTCGCAGGTTGAACGCCTTCGCTCAGTTGTTCGGCCGAACTGGAGGCCACCGACAAGCAAGCAAGTTGTAACATACACTTGCCTGCCGAAACTGCGAAACAACCGAGCAATAGCCTCAAACGAATGGTAAGCGCGGGAAACCGCAGCAAATCGCGAACCTGAACTCTGCAGCGCTGAGCAATCCGGAGCTTTCGCTTCTTACCCCGCCAATGCCAACAACGGTGATCCTAGGCGACTGAAGCCTCTCGGTGTCAACCTTAGCATGGTCACTTCCACGGCTACATACTTACAGATAAACAAACTTCTATGGTTTGATCCCGAACTGACAGATCAATAGCTTCCCTCCATGCGAGATTGCTACCCCTGGAACCGTGTCCCACCATCCGCGTGCCTCATCCGCAAACTTCATCCGACAAACACCTGAGCCACACCTTCTCAAGCTTCGTGAACTATCACACTAAGGAACTATCAAACCCCATCCATTTATCCGGAGGCACAATGCCGCGTGACAAGCAGCGAGCACCCTCATGAGCCGTCCGAGCCATGGCCGTGCTCCAGTTAGATTGGTCCCAAAAGTCGTCGCACTCCCGCATCATGGTGGCCTGACGTCACGCCCCCGCCGATCAATGTTCTCCTCTACCGATCTCCAACTATTCGATGCTATCTGATGGACATATAAGCTTTCCCATGCCACTACCTCCTTCTTTCCAAACGACGGACGACAGAACTTTCTCCCGCCTTTGCCTCCTGCAGCTATCACATCAGCGATCATTATATAAAATCAGGTATGGCCCTCACGACGGGCGGTGAGAAGTGACAGCTCAGCGCTGATATGATATGATGTTGCCACAGACCCAAATACGAGATGGCATCCTACCCAAGTCACAAGCCTCAGACCCCGCAACCTCCCCCGCCCATCCCCATCAACGACGGGGACGACGACCAGGGTGGTGCGACGAGGGACTACTGAAGTACGAAGAATGAGAAATTGCACAATGAAGGGACACGTCTGTACAATATTTGGAAGGACTGCGGGAGATTCATGTCGCATATGGTGGGAACGCACACGTACAAGCGGTGTCTCGAGGGCGCGTCCCAAGCAGACTTGACATCAGCACCAAGGAGTTATGATTTATTTCGCTCAAATACATACCATTCAACCCAAACTGCTGTCTTTGGATATGACTTTTATTTCTCAACAGACAGCCAGCCTACTGAAGCTGAACCGATTTCCTCCGATGCCTTTCTGACTCGTCTCGTCTCGTCTCGTCGTGGGCCCCCCAAACCCCGCACATCCTACCGTCCCAGAAACCCGGACCGATATACGCCACCCCTTGGGATCAGACCATGACCTCGACCGGCTGAAATCCTGTGTGCTTGATGTGACGATCACTTGTAGCGTAGTTGTTTCTGCCCTGCGGCCGAACCCCCCGCAGTAGGATCTCGCAGGTGGACTAGTCTTCAGCGTCATACCATGGATGTAGAGTTGTTTCGATCTTGCAGTGGGATGCCAGCTGAATCTCGCAGGTGAGAGTCCGTTACTCGATCTTGCAGTCTAGCCTAGCACTCAACTTGATCTCGCAGGTGTGGTTAACCTGAATCTTGCACCGGAAAGGCGTGCCGAAGATGATGTTACTCAGCCACCCAGTGCTAAGTAAATCTTGGTGATCTAATACCTGGTGCCTGGGTTTGGGGGCTAGATCTGTGGGCGCACTTCGGCATTGAGGCCGGCAAGTAGTTCCGCGAGGGAGGGAGGGAGAGACGTTATTTTTGGAGTTAGTCTCGTGGTGTGATACCTCCTTGAGGTTGGGGGCGGTTTGGTTGTTACCAAGTCATCCGCGTCCTGGGGAATTTTCCGCGCTGGGGATCACGTTCATTCATAGTATGTTTTACGTTTACAGCTCTTTGTTACTCGCTACAATCGAAATACTCCATTCTGAAATAGCCTGGCCAGAGAAGCGAGAAGGGAGGGAAAAGGGTATAAAAGTCCTGCTTCAACATATCCATAAGTACTCTTCACCATCGATCGACCGTGTGTGAAGCTTCAATGTTGAAAGTATTGTTCATTCAATACTGAAACTCAGACTCTCGTGCTATGCTATACTTGTCGTATTCCGTGTGGACATGTTTTCCGTTGCCAGCGTTTACCGTCTTCACTCATCATCCCGTGATTATTTTACAAACGTATTCGTCGTCGGCATTCCAGCATGAGCGCCTGCTCCCACACAGCGGGGTCTTGGAGTGCGGGTGTATTTTCCATGCTCCCCCTATTAGTGGTTGTAGAAGACCTGATCTCCAATGACCGACAACTTTCGGATTTTGCTTCCGGCTGCTACGTTAGAAGTGTAGGGACGCTTTTTTGGTACATGCTGCAAGCTTGCTAGCGTCGGGGAGATCTACCTGAAGATTTAAATTGATCTCGAGGAAGAATTCGTGTAGTTGAGGAATGCGTGAGGTTTTCGGGGGCTTGCTTCAAATCATGGCGTTGTAATGTGCAGCTTGAAAGAGTTCATCATCGATGAAACTATTTTGATTTACTTTGATGATCGCATTTAATGATGTTAGTTAAATCTGCTTCAATCTTTGTATTGAATAAGTAATCAGCAGCAGGCTGCACGATTAGATACCACTTCTGCACGCCCCGAGCCAGACACTGGTATGTTCGCCGTTCTTCTCACCGGCCATGGTCCTCTTCATGTCCACGCATCGGATATCACCAGATCTCTAGATTTTGAAAGGACCAGTGTCTTGATCTGTGCCATGCGTTTTATATTACGAACATCTTAGCAAATGAAGCGGCCCAACGTTGCGATATTTGTCCCGCAATGTAGCAAAGTCATCGTATGAGTTCGAGACGTAGGCTGAAGTATAAGACAAGGTTTCTATGGACATTCTGTGCTCTTCTTCAAATTCAAGTCTCGGAAGTTCCCCATTCAACCCACGGGCAGTTTCACTACTGATGTTCATCTTGAGATACGCGATGCCTGTTATCACGAAATGCCGCTGCGGACCACATCAGGGACACAATCTCCGATGTTCGTAGCCTCTTGCATCCCATTACCTCTGATTTCCCAAACATCTGAGCCTTCAGGGCCATGAAACGGATTTCGTCAAGTACGTGTTGGTAAGAACGCCCTTCGTGAACACATCTCAGAGGCTTTCACAAGCAGAAATCTGGAAAAGTCAGACCAAGAAGCAATAAAGAGCAATGGCGCGGTTGGCATGAGAGATACCAAACGAAGAATACTACGGTGGCCCCTAGGCATTCTGCTTCCAGGCTCGAGTCGATGCGAAGAGTGAGTCGCTAGCCCATTGTGTTGTTTGCCATCATCTCCCGCGTTCTGCCTGTATTCGCCGATGCATCAGACACTGATGCCAAATTAGCCTGTCTCTGCTATCTTGCCCATCTCACACTGAATTTCCTAGGAAGTATTGCAGCTCGTTTCCAGGTTGACTTAAACACTAGTTGAGGAACTAGCTAGCTATATAGCGCAAGTACAACAAATTATAAGCCACCCGTTGTCCGAACGGTTGACGGACTGGCGTATAATATAAGAGCTTGTGGGAAATACTTAGTAGATTGTCTCCAGATCAGATGTGCGGCGTTCTCTCTTTGTTCTTACGCAAGCGACATGTCTTTTCCGGCTTTACTCTGCTGTACTATGTGTTCCACACGAGTGATTTTGAGGCACCGCGGCTGGGCGTTTTGGTCCGGAACTCAACCTTTGAAAGGCTGTTACCAGCATTCTCAACAGGGGAGAAATTCAAAGCCAAACCAGGAATAGGACGTTATCTCATGCTGCTCTGCAATCGAGTCGTGCAGCAAATCTCTGCCGCATTTGAATGTGACAGCGCTGCCTGTCACACACCATACACGTATGACAACTGAGTAGCAGACTGCCTATATGCCCTATCTCGCAGCTCTACCAGCGGAGGATTTGTGAATATTATAAGTTCCTTATAAAGACTTCTTCGCCAGCAAAAGAAGTGGTTCGAAAAAGACCGCTTTTTCAACGAAACCTGTCAAGGTACCTCAGATTAGCCATCAGGCTATACGCTGTCGGCCGCTCCATCTTGCATTAGCCTGGTGCTTAATTATAAACGAATACATCGCCTATTTGTAACATCTGTGCCCCTTACGACAACCCTCTCCCGCCCCGCCAGCAAAACCTCAAAACAAAAAGCGCCACGCCCTCTGAGGCTGAAAGGCTTGTCATAGCAGGCTAAGCTAAAAAGAAGTGCCCCCTCACGGGATTGAACCGTGGACCTTCTCATAGTTCGCCACGATACGAGTGAGACGCTCTACCACTGAGCCAAAGGGGCGCGTTGAAGATGCTGGTTGGACGGCAAATGCGTGAGACATCTCCACAGTGGCTGGCGACGGCGATGGTGTGGATATCAAAGTTGGCGCGGTAGATGGATGGGGGCTCAGGAACAAGCGGGGACGGAGCGGGGCTCTGGGGCTAGAAGCTCACAACGCTGCGAACGAAGCCAGGAGACGGAGACGACGGAGATTCGTCTATCGTCGTCTTCGTCTATCGTCATTATCCTCACTGTCACTTCTGTCGCTCTCTCTATAAGTACGGGTCATAGGGTCCACTGCCCGAATAGCCAACTAACACTGTCCAGCTAGCAAAACTCCATTCTCAACTTCTCCCAGGGCGTTTGGTGTTTGTCCTTGCATTTAGATACCCGCCTTGACGACCTCCAACTATCTGTCCCTTGCGGTGCCTCTTCATCAATCGGACAATTGTGAGAACCTCATCATCAGACGTTGGACACAACCGGACGAGCGTAAGCGCACAATGTGGTGATGCTGTCTAATCTCTGGGTATTGAGCTGCAAATGCTATGCTACGAATAGTAATCATGCTCCTACCAATTCTTTCGCCATCCATGCTTGGTGAAGTAAGCAAGACCACTAAAAACCCCAAATAACGTTTCAATCCATACCCAGTACTCTCGCTGTTCATGTACGTCATCGCTTTCTTCTGTTTCGAAGCGCCGGCGGGTGCTTCTCTTTTATCAATGCTCTAAAACTTCAAATCGTGACCTAGAGTCGGGATTTTCTTTTGACAATGACACGTGACTTTGAAGAAGTTGCCGCGTCCTCGTCTGTGCAGTCCGCTTGCCGACTTCTAGAGCGAGTGACGGACCGAGTAACTCGTCTCTTAGTCAAGGTGGAATCGCTGTAGGGCCTTTCGCGTTTGAGGGATGGCTTGTGAGATTCAGCATTGCGTGTACAACGACGCAAATGTTTACCCATCCGCTTACCTGTCTCATCGCCGTCCCTGTCCGTAGCTGACATCTCGGTCGTTGGCGTTTCCTGTCGTTGGGGTCCCCTGCCGTTGGGGTCCCTGTCACAGGCGGCGCCGGTCACAACACCATTATCCTCAGCTGCAACAGAGCTGTCCTCTGCAACACAGACGTCCCACTAGGCTCGACCGGTCTCTGAGGGCAGAGCATCTGCTTGGACATCAATCAGATCGATATCGCCATCTGCGTCCAAGCGCTTCGGAACTTTGACCAAGTCGAGCTTCTTGTCATCGACGTAGCACAGGTAGTATGGATCGCCGTTACTATTGAGAAGCTCCAGAACCTTCTCGGTGCTAGCGTTCTCTGTAACTGTACGATCGTTGTATTTGCGCCAGATATTGTCTTCGAAGTCGTGAATCCATACCCAGTAGTGCCCCGCATTCAGCTGGCCGCTGTGACATATGACCGCTTGCAAACGATATACCTGCTTTCGCGTTTGGAAAAGTGCATCATGTTCAGTCGAGCGCGCCTTCATTTCTTCTTCACGCATGCTCTTGATTTTCTGGCGAGCTTCCGCCAAAGCTCCAACAGGGGCGTCAACTTTCTCAAGCACTGAGTCTGGGGGTGAGGCGTAGGCTGGGAATACGAGTTCCTCGCCAGCAAAACTGAGCGATGTTGTAGGTTCGTCGGTCAAGACCGACTTTTCCTCTTCTGGCTTGTCGACGCGAACGAAGCCGTCGATGAACTTATCCATGAGCTCTGGGTCATCAGTAGAAGTCTTTGCGTTGCTGTTCAATTGGTCGAGACGCTCCTGGATGACCCATCCTTTTTGCTTGAGTTTGAGGGCCTCTGGGTCTTCAGCCGCATCCATGTGTTTGTCCAAGCAAAGCGTTTCGGATACTTGGACAGGGTTCATATTCTTCCGACCGTCGTTCTTCGTTCTCTGAATGAGTACATGCAAGATCGGCGGAAGCCTCTTGATGGAGGTGAATCGCATGATGTCATGTCCGTCGGTAGTAGCGACCCGCTGGACGTTGAAGTTCCGATCAAGGCCTTGTTCAATGGTACTAGGTCCTCCCTCCGCGGGGTACGCTGTTATCGCACGTTCCAAGATGGACTCTGCGGTGAACTTTTCTTGATTGGGCATCTTTGTGTGGTTGGCCAGTTCGACGTAGAACGTGTTCATGATTGGCTCCCACTGAATTTCGTTTGAGTCGGTCTCGGTAGGTTTGATTGCCGCTTGAAGACGGTTGATGATGCTACCCATGACTTCTTCGACGTCTTGCTGGTCGGTGCCAGAAGAACGCTTCTGGGTTTCGAGAGCCTTGAGAACTCTTTCCTCGACCGAAGGTGCTGGTGCATCAACCATCTGCACATCCTTTTCATCCGAATCGCTTGTAGGTACAGGGTGCTCAGAGATGAATTTAACGTCCATGTTGTCCTCATGTACGGCATTCTTATCTTGGTCGGCGTCCAGACTAACCAGCGTCTGTGAGCTCACACTGCTTGCAGAGCCTGAGACAGGGTCAACGGTGATATTGACCATGTTTGCGTCTGGTAAGGGCCCGACGTGTTCCACGCTCTTTGCGGGAGGTACTGGAGCAGGACGTGCCGGGAGTGGCGGGGGCAAAGGGAACTGTGCGCCCATAACCTCTTGCGTCTTCGGACCCTCCTCCGCGTTCGACTGCTTCTTGATCTCAATCGTAGGTAGGAGCACTGCGTTGGCAAGACGTTGCGACGGACGGATAGCTGTTTCTTTGGTTTTGTCGAGATCCTCCAACAGCTTGCTAAGTTCTTCGACGACTGAGGAAAGTCAGCATGGAACTCGGGGATAACCGTTAGCTGGTAACTCACATATTCTTGCAATTACCGCTTCAGCCTGCTCGACCGGGAGTTTGTTTCCTCCGATCCGTCTCATCGTGACCTCGGACTCGTCTTGACCAAGCTGGTAGTCTGCGTATTGAGCAAGCAGCGTCCTGAGAGGCACAACCGTTCTCAGGTATTGTAAAATACTGTTGAGATAGCATGTGTTACCAATGTTTTCAAGCCCAGCAGGCAGGTCAAGACGAGGCTTGGTGTTCTCTTCAGAGGCTGTGGCCAACCCAGAGGTCGAGTTAATTTTCGCCGAGCTTCCCGCATCACTTCTCCAGCTAAGAACTGTCTGGTGCAGCATGTCACTCTTTCTATCATTGGCAATGGCCTCCAAAGCGTTCAGCGCCTGGTCGATGACGGGTTTGTTCCCGGCATTATTGGTGACCTAAAAAAAAAATACATTAGTCACAGTAGTACGGCGGGGCCCTCATATCGTTCAACAAACCTTAACCTCACTCATGGCGCGAATACTGTCATCCGGCCATTCCTTTTCTGTCTCGAGAATTCGATAAGCTGTGGAAATGTCCATCGGCCCAGTGAGTTGGAGGAGAATCCTGTCGCTGGACCTATGGCGCCCGATGACTTGCATCATCTCTCGCGCGAAATCGGCTTGGGAGGGAGAATGCTCAATCTTCCTATTGTATGCAGAAATAACCTCATCATCAGACGCAGTGTACTGCAGGCTGAAAAACGAGTATGCCTGTTGCTGGAGCTCGTCCACTGCTCCATGATTTTCACTAGGCATCCTCTCCACCAGCGTGAGCTCCTGCACTGAGTTTATTTGAAAATCATCGTCAGCATGTTCCTGGGCAATGTCGCGAAGTGCCGCCACATAGTCTGCTCGACGTTGCTCGCACAAGACAGACTGCCGTTTGTAGGCGTAGAAGATGAGGGCCCTGTCGAAGTCTGGCAACACGCCGAGTATTCGATGAGCCTTGAGAGCTGTCGAAGTGGTTTTGTTCCGTGGATAGTCCAAGCATTGCAATTCCTTTGCAAGACGGTTTCCAGCAGCTGCTCGTGATTCACCTGTTCTTCCGCTGCGAACGATTAGGCTCTCTGTTTCAGCCTGCATGTCCTCGATGAACGCCCGAAGAGTGCTAATCTTTGTTGGTGTGCCAGGCGTACCAGGCTCCAACTTCGGTGGGATAAAGTAAGGCTCCGGGACCTCATCCTTTTCGAGTGTCTCCTCGGAAAACTGAATCGCCCTGAATATAACATAACATTCTTCCCCGAACACGACGTGAAACCGCTTGTTACGTTGCGAAATGTTGCGGGGATTCGGTTTGTCTAGCAAATCTCGCAGATATGTGTTGAGAGTGGAGGGCGCGCTGGTACACCAGTCGTCCCTGGCGTCTGCGAAGCGGTCTGGGGACTCCTTCCGAGCATTTGCCAAGTTGTCGAGAATTCGTTGCTGGTCGGTCAGGAGCTGAACCCATTCCCGCTTCAGACGAGGACGCGATATCTCGGCTGTAACCTGGAATGTGCAACGAGGGGCCGAGCACGCAAAGTGCTCTACGGCGATGAGAGATTCTTTGATCAAAGGGTGGTACTCGGATGTGTAATCCTGGTGCTGAGATGACTGTCGGACATTGACCAAATGATGCAGGTAAAAGTCCGTCTCTTCTGGAGGAAAGTGGAGGGGTGCGGGCTGGCAGAGTTGAACCAGTTGGTCAGGGTCCCAAGCTCTCCTGATGAGGAAATGGAAGTCGCATGTAGTGCAGACGCAGGAGAGAACACCAGGATTCGCGGCGTCGGCGGTACTCTGGTTGCCAACAAGCACGAGTGTGTGGGATGCACCCTTGCGGCTGCAGCGGGCGTTCGGATCCCATTGGATATTAGTGAATGAACCGACGTCGAGTTCAGAGTTGAGAAGGTCATGAACCCATCTGGGGGCGAGACGGCCTGCCGGGCGGTTAGTCCAACTGAAGCCTATCCAATTTCTCGGATGTCATAGAGAACACCGACAACCCGAGAAGCGCACGAACAGACATACCCGACTTGCCGACCATGTCCTCCTTGACCTGTGGCGCGCGGCCCTCCCAGTGCTGCGTCATGGGCGGCGAATCTGGGGGAGACATGATGGCGTAGCTGTCTGTCGCGACCATATTGCCGTCAGGACAGCACCCAGCGTCTTCGTAACTCTGTTGTAGTGACCTAATCCTGTTGTTCGTAACGATGGTCTCGGTCGTGTCGGATTTTCTTGGAGATGGGCTCGCCTTGATCGGTTCGTTCGTTGGTGGAGGAGGGGTTGATCACAGCGGGTCACTACGCATCAGGTGAGGTCAGTACGCAGAAACAGCAAGCGACCTTTGGCAGGCGCGCGATGCGAGAGTGAGGAAACATACATGACTCAACAGTGCCCTGTTCTATTGATATGTGTCGTGTTGTCGTGTGTGGTGACAGGTCGTCATTGGCTAGGTACAAGCGATTGTCCGTTTGCTGTCGAGAAGCGGGCGACAGCAGCGGCGACACAACGGTGGACGCTGCTTTCTAGGGCACCGCAAGGGACAGGCAGATGGAGGTCGTCAAGGCGGGTATCTAAATGCAAGGACAAACACCATATGCCCTGGGAGAAGTTGAAAATGTCGAAAGCTGTCCCATCGGCACCATTACGACAGCTTTCATGCACTGCGTCAAGGACAGGGAATGGCAGGCCTTACGCTATGCGCCAGCTTCTAGAAGGTGGCACCTTCCTCCAATGACCTGGTGAGGCAAAGGTGGGCAGTGGCGGGGGACCGAGACGTGGACAGGCTGACGCAGTGCAGCTGGCAGCCTCGCACAGCACTGGACGGCACCGGGGCAGTTTTAGGGCGGCCCGTGGGTACATTAGCGCTAAAGCTCGGCATCTGTTATCGCTATCTGATTAAGGTAGGGCCGACCTTGTTCCCCTCTGGCCCTGGCCACCTATTTTTCCTGTGCTAGAGCGACTACATACTCTTCCTGTGTGCTCGCTACTATCGTTGGCTCTCGTTGCTGCTATCGTTGCTAGTGTCGTTGCTATTATCGCTGTCTATCGTCGTCGTCGTCTATCGCTGTCGTCTATCGCTGTCGTCTATCGCTGTCGTCTATCGTCGTTGTCAATCGTCGTCGTCCTTATCAAAGTCACCTAGTACGCAGGAAATATAGTCGCCCGGACACAGGAACACTAGGCGATCTCCTCCCCCTGACTTGGTGGGGGAGGATCTTTAAGGTGCACTGCGATGTTCCGTGTGGTTAAGAATCACATGGAATGCAAGGATGTAGTATCAGAGGGGACCGACAGTCGAGAAGGTGAGCAGGTGATGCGACACGTGACAACATTTTGTTTCCTCTGACCGAGCGCCCAGCTTAGTCACCCAAACCCGAGATGAGCCAATGAACAGAGCTATTGAGTCTTTGGAACAAGACAGCTGCATTGCCTGCCAAATGCTTATACACATTGCTAAAGGATGAGAACTAGCGAGTATAAGTACTTGGGATGTAAACGGGAGCAATTGATGCATTGCGCCTCCTGTCGAATTTCACCGAGATTGGCTGTTCTCTATTTGCTCTTGTAGTTGACCATTCCCTGCTATATGATTGGTTCCTCACCGTTCCAGACCACGTGACTGTCCCGCCGGAAGCTCCACATCGTCCGTGGAGCTTCAACCCGACCTCAAACTTCCGCAACATCCCTCACCAATACTTCGCTTCCTCCAATTGAACCTCTGGCCCGCGGAGTGCCCCCGAATCCACCATGGCCGGCGACCACGACGACACGTACCATCCCAAGGATGCCATCAAGACCGCCATCAAGTCCAGCGTCGCTCTTGGCGGTGCCGGTTTCTTTTTGGCCGCCATCACCAACGCCCTTCAGAAGCAGAATGTCGGCGCCATGTCCGTCTTCACCCGCAGCGGAGGCATCATTGCCGTCATGAGTACGTCTCACGAACATACGAGTGTTTGAAGAGGATTTCAATTGGAAACGTGTGTGGGCTGACGTACACACTCGAACAGCTCTCGGCGGCGGCGCGTACGGCTTCACCCAGACTGCCATGGCCAACCTGAGGGAAAAGGACGATGCGTGGAACAGTGCAACCGCCGGTTTCTTCGCCGGTTCTATCCTTGGATTGACGAGTACGGACACCTCCCCCAGGCGATGAACGCTACATTTGGATTATGGTAGTCATACTTACGCTGCACTACAGCCAAGAGAATGCCCCTCGTGCTCGGCCTCGGCGCCGGCTTCGCCGCCTGGCAGGGAGTCTTCGCCCTCACCGGAGGACGTCTCTGGATCAACCGGGCCGACAGACCAGACGAGGAGGAGTTCGACAGCAAGATGGCCATGCGCGCGGCTAGGCGACGCCCGATCGAGGAGACGATTGCAGAGATTGGCGAGGGCAGAGGTGCGCAACCCCACACCCCGTCCATCCGCCCGGAGGCTGACACGATACAGGAATCCGCCCACCCGGCTACGAGGAGCGCAGACGCGAAAGGCTCAAGGAGAAGTACGGAGTCGAGATCAACCCCGTTAAGGCGACAGTCGAGTAAAGAAGAAAAAAAAACCTACCCCACCATTACCATCACCACAACGAAACCACCAAACCTGCCAAAGCGAGGCATGCTCTTTTTTCTTCCCCGTTTGTACATACACAGGCCCGCGAGAGAAAACTGTGGGCACGAGAAGAGGAGTCTCATCGGCTAGAGGAATGGAAACTGTATTATTTGTTCCAATGCTCTCTCTGAGCTTTTCGCTGCGCGTAGCCCTCTCCGCGTGATGTGTGCTTGTCTCTAACGACGCACCCGCCCGATTGCGTCACAACAAATGGTATGTTACTAACAGCACTGCTTTTGCCGCTCCCTCGTATGATGATACTCTAGCTTCAGAGGCTGTTTATGAATTTTTCATGATTCGAAACATCACCGTTCTATCATTTGTCTGATTTACATCATGCTTACCTGATTCATTCGCTCTTTACGTCTTCTAGCGGTTGCTAACTACGCCAAGCCAGGTCCTCCGCGAAGCCGTACGCCATGGTGTCCACGCAGATACTTGTCTCCCATCACGATGTAAGCCTCCCCCACAACACTACTGCTTCCCTTCTCTCCATGATGATACAATAGCTTCAGAGGCTGTTTATGATCAAATATGATTCGACCCATCACCGTTCTATCATTTATCTGATTTGGATTTCTCGCCCCGGCAATGACTGCAACTCTTTGCCCTTATCTGTAGCTAACAGCATGGCCCAGGCCTTTTCCAACCGGACAATCGTAGTCCCCCGGCAAGCTCTGTCGATATCACCGTAATGTAAGCCAGCTTTCGTCTTCCATATTGCTCCCTTCCATGATGATACATTAGCTTCAGAGGCTGTTTATGAAAATCTTTCATGATTCGACCTTTCACCGTTCTATCATTTGTCTGATCCCAATCACAAACCACACTCCTTCTCTGCCAACTTGGCTTGGTACATTTGCTGACTGTTGGTTCCCAGACTCTCAAGTTGACATATGTTTCAACACCCGCGTCGTCCAATATGCGCAGCCTCGACATCGACGGTACGTAGTTCCTCTTCAACACCGTGCCACACCGCCCACCCTCAACATGATGAATCCTAGCTTTCAGAGGCTGTTTATGAAATCTTTTCATGATTCGACCCATCACCGTTCTATCACTTTTCTGACCTTATCCCCTCTTCAAAACGCGTGACATATCACCCCGTGAGAAGCAGTAACTGACCACCCAACAGACCTTTGATCTCCTCACCGACCACGTCCCCGTGTGATCCTTATCCCAGTAGATGTAAGTTTCCTTATGCCTATTAGGCGTCTTTACTCTCCTCCATTTCATGATGATACTCAGCTTCAGAGGCTGTTTATGAACCCCATGATTCAAACATCACCGTTCTATCTTTTTGTCTGACACTTACCCCTTGCACACTATCGTCACATATCCTTTCGAGTGCCGTCAGCAGCTAACCGTGTTGCTCAGGTCTCTCCCGTATTCAGGCAATGCTCGTCGCGTCGCACGTATAGCGTATTCTAGTTGTACTCGTAAGTCAAGTCCACGATCTCCTCCCTACCGCTCCTTTATGATGAGACTCAGCTTCAGAGGCTGTTTATGATTACATCAACATGATTCGAATCATCACCGTTCTATCACTTTCTGATACCCTACAAATACCCCAAGTTACTTGCACAATGGACTTGTTTGTCATCACGCGACTGACTTCTGAACCAAGACTTCTTCACCCCTGATAGCCGCCGAATGTCTCGTCTCGTTCACTGCTCCAACATGTGTGGCAGGCGAGGATCGTTGCTCCTCCTCATTACGGTACGTTCTTTCCATTCGGTTTCGCCCCCGTTCTTCATGATGATACTCAGCTTCAGAGGCTGTTTATGACTACATATGATTCGACCAATCACCGTTCTATCTTTACATCTGACACCATTCCTCTCCTTCCCATTCTCACACCTGACATATTTGTCACACCTCAGTTCACTGACACCCTACTTCTGAACCCAGATGCGCCTCTCCTGACTGAATAAAATCGACAAGAAAAAAGAAAAGCAAAAACAGTGTTAAGAAAAAACGCCCTTGTGCTGCCGCGGATCAGGGTCGAACTAAGCGCGCCTGGAGGGATACCAGAGCTCCCCTGGCGAACCAGGTATTATGTTGTGCTGGTGCTTTTATCACTCAGCCATCCGGGAGGATGGCCGTGTCGTATGTGTCCTGGTTGATGACCGATGCCTTCGATGGAGCCTAAGTACCTTTGTCTGCTGCCTGGAGGATGTTTACTGCGGAACGGGACAGAACGGGAAGGAGCCAAGGAGTTGGTCCTGCCTTATTGGGAGGGTTCGGTGAGCTATGAAAGCTTCCCGGGTTCAGCTGCAATCAAGGGACCTGAGCTGGGTCAACAGCTTTGTAAGGCACCTGGGCCATCACGAAGTAGCTTTCTAGACGAGCCTTACACAATCCAAAGGTGCTTGGAACGACACTTGGTTGTACCTTACATCTTCTCAGTGCATTTTGTCTACGCTTTATCTTACGTAACTATCCCATAGGCCATAAACCAGCCAGTATCATTACACTTTCCATAATTCCCCCGAACGCCGAGCAAACCAAAGCAAAATCATGTCCGCCTCATTGTTCTGGATTCAACCTTTACAACGTCTTGACAGACTGGAAGAAGGGGTTCGCAAGCAGCTTCTCGTCCGCCATAACCAAACCCTTCAGCTTGGACACCATCTCCTCCTTGCTCATCGAGCCTGCGGCAACCTCCTCCTTCCACTTGAGCAGGATCTCCTTGAGCATCGCGCTGCCCTCCTCCATGTCCGTCTTGCTGTACTTCAGCCCGAGGTCCTCGTGCTTCGAGGTGAAGTCCTCGAGCTCGTCGGCCTTGCGCTTCGCCATGCGCACGACCTTGTCGGGGAAGCGGACCAGCTCAGCGACGTGGATACCGAAGCTCTGATCGCAGACGCCGTCTTCCACCTTGTACAGGAGCGTGACCTCACGTTTGGTGTTCTCGCCGCCCTCAGTGCCGCCGCTGATGTGTGCTGCGACGTGAAGGTTGTGGACTTGTGGGTGCTCGTCGGCCAGCGCTGTTAGCTCGTGGAAATGCGTCGCGAACATGGCGAAGCATCCAATCTCCTTAACAATGTGCTCTGAAATGGCCCAGGCGAGGCCGAAGCCGTCGTATGTCGATGTACCACGTCCCAACTCATCAATGATGATGAGAGACTCAGCCGTTGCTGACTTGAGAATGTTTGCCGTCTCCAACATCTCAGCCATGAAAGTCGAGACACCCTTCAGCTGTGAATCGCTGGCACCCACACGCGCCAGGATGGAGTCGAAGATCGTCAGCTCAGCTTCAGCGCATGGCACGAAGCACCCAATCTGCGCCATAAGGGCAATAACGCCGATCTGCCGGATATAGGTCGACTTTCCGCCCATGTTAGGACCAGTGATGATAAGGAAGGAGGACTTGTCTCTGGTTAATGAGACGTCGTTGGTGATGAATTGGACATCGTCCTGCATCTCCAGGCAGGGGTGACGGGCTTCCTTGAGGATGGTCTGACCCTGTCCACGGGCATGGATCGTGGGACGGACGTACTCGGATGGGGCGTGAACGGAGCAGTGTGCAAAAGAGACAATCACATCAAGATTGGCAAGCACGCCGGCAAGCTTCTCCAGAACAGGACAGTAAGACGCCGCAACACCCACAACCTCGTTCACGAGACTGCTCTGGGTGCGGTTGTAGTTTTGGGAAAGCTGATCGAACTCGCGGCGGAGGCTTTGGAGGGTTTTGGTGGTGAAGTAGACTCCGTTCTTCTGGGTTGAGCATTCCTGGTAACCGGACTTGTTGCGGATCGCTCCGGCTTCTTGTCTGGTAAGACGCATGCAATAGCCGTGGACTTTGTGGTTCTCGAGGAAGATCTTCTTGCCGACCTCTTGCTTCAGGTCGCGGGCTGAGTCGGAGAACTCCTGGTCAATATCGCGCTTCAACTTATCGAGCTTCTTTCTGATAATGCGAAGGCTGTCGTCAAACTCGGGCTTGATGATGTACTCGTGGTTGTCCAACGCGTCCAAGTCAACCGTTGTC
The DNA here is from genome assembly GCF_011800055.1 of Colletotrichum gloeosporioides. Classification (NCBI taxonomy): domain Eukaryota; kingdom Fungi; phylum Ascomycota; class Sordariomycetes; order Glomerellales; family Glomerellaceae; genus Colletotrichum; species Colletotrichum gloeosporioides. The sequence continues at coordinate 77,741 of NW_025544682.1, forward strand.
TCAACCATCTCTGCAAGCTTCACGAGACTATCGGAGAGCTCGCGAAGAGGGATTGTGTAGGCTTCGTCGAGAGGGTCCTTGTACTGCTCGTCCATAACGCCCTCGAAAGTGCCCAGGAAACCAGGGAGGCGAATGACAACCTGGTATGCGCGGACCACGTCCTCGAGGTTCGCCTTGCCTCTCTGGAAACGCTTGGCCAGGCGGTACAGATCGGGAACGGAACGAAGGTGCTCCTCTTGCATGGTCTGTCTCAGCTCCGTGTCGTTCACAAAGGCCTCGACCAGTTGTTGGCGCTTGGTAATCTCCTCCCTGCTCATGAGCGGCTGCTTCAGCCACTGAGACAGCAGTCTGCTACCGACAGGAGTCTTGCAGTGGTTCAACAAGCCGTACAAGCTCATCGTCTTAGCACCATCACGGGCACCGGGCATCAGGTTCAGAGCCTTCAAAGCCGCCGCATCCAGCTTCATATACTGGGAGAGGTCATGCTGGTAAAGCTGGTACTGCCCAAAGTTGGAAGGGTCATGGAGCACGCCGAGGTACTTGATAAGTGCCGCGGCGGAGCCCATCGCCAGCTTGAGGTCGGTCTGAGGGAGCAGGGTAGTAGCCCGCTCGTCCTTGAGAAGACGCGCCAAGTCCTGCTCAATATCCTTGGTGCCGAACTCGCCGCCGGATCGCTCTGAGATGGCAACGCCGCAGTTGACGATGATTTGCTTGAGCTTCGTCAGATCCGGGTCCTTGGCCTTGTCGGCCTTGTCTGTCTGGATCAGGCACTCCCTGACACCGAGCTGGATGAGGAGAGCCTCGAAGTTGGAAAACAGGTCGTTGTCGAGGAACTCGCTAACGCCCAGCTCTCGCACACTCGCGTCTGCAAAACAGACACCCACGCTCCTTGCCTCAGATGCTTTCGTAGAGATCTTGACGGCTAGAATCATGGGTGCGTTCTCGATCTGTCCGCCCAAGTCCTCCTCGACGTCCTGCAGGTTGCCAGGCGACGCCTGTTTGACGACCTTCCAGTTCATGCGGCCGCCGGTGCTCTCCCATATCTCTATCCTCTTTCCAAGCTTGAAAAGAGCTTCTCGAAGAAATTGTCGGAATACCGTGACCGTCATTGTCACGGAGGCAAGTCCGGTCTTGTCATCTCGGCCGAGTGTCCTCACGACGGACGTGGTCTTGTATACCTGCACAAAGTCAGTACTGCAGGCGGTTTGCTACGGTAAGGTCCAACATACTGCGCGGGCAATGAAGTTGGCATCTTCGCCGTGTGCGGTGTACCAATCACCTCTGTCGAAAATGCGGACGGTGTCTTCGTGGACGGTTGAGAGGGACTTGAAGAAGTGGATGAAGCCGTGCTCGTCGTCGACCTGGTGACGTATTAGCCAATTGACATGGTAATCGTGCATTTGTAGTACAAACCTTCAATTCAGGCCTGGAAGACATGTTGGGATATGGTAGAATGCTCAAAAAAGACAAGTGAGAAGGAGAAGAACGTTATGGGTGAAATGAGTGTAACCAGCGAGTATCACCCTCCCGAGTGCAGCTTGCTTTAGGTACCTTACGCGGGTGTTAAAGTGGTTTCCCGGGAGCGCGTCTTCGATTGCCATTTCGCGTCGCGACCGCGCTAGTCCTCCTTTGGCGGATCCTATCTGACCGCCTTCACTTTTCTGCCACAGCTGGAAATCCTGAGCGGCAGTCTAGGCCCATTCTGGTTAAGCGTGAAAGCTCTCTACTGGTGCTGATTTTGAGATTCTAGAATTGTTCATTGACTATTCCCAGTCATAGCAGGTTCAATACCTCCGCACCTGTGACTCAATTCCAGCTCGAACACATTTCATCGTCTTCAATTTGTTCCTACTACAATCCATATCGCACAAGCAGCATCAAAAGGCCACCAGCGTGCATGCTCTCCAGAACGCTGCACCTAAGAGCACGAACTCAGTGTCTCCGTGCAGCAGCGTCGTCCGCCCCGCCATTCCCCACAAACGGCTTAGCGTCTCTCTCCAAAGGTGCAGCTGCGCATCGGCTCCAGGTCAACCATCGCAAACCATCGCCGAAATTTCCAAAAAGTCCCCCACTTCGCACCCCAAACTTTGCACCCGTCACCAGCCTCACAACCACAAGGATGGCTTCCACGGCTGCAGGCCCTGTCGCCCAGCCGGCCGTAGACCTCGAGATGACCGACAGCAACCAAGAAACCACATCCGCCGTCCCTACGATCGCCAATGGCGACAACGGTGCTGCAGCGTCAAGTAGCGGGGCACCCGAATCCGAAGCTCAACCCGCCTCCAAAACCGCCGCTGAGAACGACGACGCCTCCCCCGCCGTCGCTGAAGAAGAACCCAAGCTCTCCAAGAATCAACTCCGCAAACTGAAACGCAAACAAGCCTTCGAGGAGGGCCGCGAGGACCGTAAGCGCAAGCGCAAAGAAAAGCGCCACGACCGCCAGGCCGCCCGCCGCGACCAGATCGCCGCCATCGTCGCGGACGCCGAGGCCAAGGGGCTCGACCCCTCGCAGATCGTCATTCCCCCGAAGCGCAAGACCCCCAAGGTCCCCGCCGTCCAGACACCGGTCACCCTGATCCTCGACTGCGACTTTGAGAGCTACATGCTCGACAAGGAGCTCGTCAGCCTCGCGAGCCAGATCACGCGCTGCTACTCCGACAACCGCCAGGCGCGCTACCGCGTGCACCTGTACGTCAGCTCGTACGGCGGCAAGCTCAAGGAGCGGTTCGACACGACCCTGGGCGGGCAGCACAACGGCTGGAAGGGGGTGAAGCTCGTCGAGAGCAACTTCGTGGAGGCGGCGAAGGATGCGGATGAGTTGATGGCGGGTCAGAAGGGTGGGGAGGTGATTGAGGTGCTCAAGGGCGAGGGCAAGGAGAAGCCTGCTGTTATGAGGGATGTGGACGACAATGCGCCGACCCCCGACCACGAGCCGGAACCGGTGGACGAGTTGAAGAACATCGTCTACCTCTCTGCCGACTCCCCGAACACGATCGATCGCCTTGAACCTGGTGTCAGCTACGTTATCGGCGGACTAGTGGACCGTAACCGTGAGAAGGGCCTGTGCCACCGTCGCGCGAGGGAGTTGGGTATCCGAACAGCAAAGCTGCCTATTGGGGAGTACATGAACATCTCCAGCAGAAGGGTGCTTGCTACAAACCATGTGGTGGAGATCATGCTCAAGTGGCTGGAGACGGGCGATTGGGCTGAGGCGTTCTTGAGCGTCATACCCAAGCGCAAGGAGGCGCATCTCAAAGGCGAGGGAGGCAGCACGAGCGGGACACCGACGGCAGAGGTCGAGGACAGCAGGTTCGAGGAAGAAGATGACGAAGACGTGGATGAGCAGCAGACCATCACAGAGAATGTTGCTGTACCCGAGCCAGCAGAGGCAAAGGGCGAGGAGGCCAAGACGGCCGAGAGTGCATCATAGCCTGCATTTGACAGGTGATAATTAGATCCAATAATACCCCAGTTGCTGTGCCAAGACAAGAACACCGACCCCGGTACCGAGTTGTCCATCATACAAGTCATGTCGAATTTGCGCTCAGAATTCCATCGAGTCGTCTTCCCTCTCCCTCTTGATTTTGCTGTCCCTCTCGTCCTTCATCAACCCAATCACAAAGGACCGGAATTGTTCCACGTACGGCTTCAAGCTCGTCTTCTCCCAGTCCTGCACGCTCTTTTGCGCCCCGTCGCCCTCCTCCTCGCCCTTCCACGCATCGATCTCCGCCAACAAGCCCTGCACCGTTGGCACACTAAGGGGGTCGAAATCCTCGAGGTTCTTCGTGTCGATGGGTACACACACCCTGCCGGTGCCGGGGTGCACGACGAACGGCGACTTGAGCAAATGGTTCAGCTTTTTGCTCACCTCGATATCGAGGCGTGGATACGTGTACTCGAGGAGAATGTCCTGCTTTGCGTCCAGAAGCCCCCTCGCGTCAAACTTCTTGCCAGCGCTCGTCTTAGCGACGGCGTCGATGTCGGCCCACTTGTTGATGGAAGACCGGCCGGGGGAGGCGTCCCATTTCTTGCGGAGGTTGTCGATGAGCGTCTTGTCCGGAAGGAGCTGTAGCAGGCGCTCTGCGCGTTCGTTAGACGACCAGGGGTCCTGGTTTTCGAGGACGTCTTCTTGGAAGTGTGGCATGAGAGTGTCCAAGCTTCGTCTGCAGCACCAGGTTAGTGCGTCGCCTTGGGAGTAAAGGGTGAGGAATGCTTACTGGACATGGGGGTGTAATGGCCGCCACAGGTTGACCTTCTTTCCACTCTGCGCACCACCTTTGATGACCTCGAGGTACCCCGCGATCGACCGCCTCATCTGGTCACCCATCGTTCTCGCCTTCTTGTCGCAAACCCACGCGTGAGCACCTCTTCGTCCCGAGTAAACCCACATGATGTGCTTGAAACCAAAGTCGTCCCGCAGAGCAACGTCAACCACCTTGATCGCCATGGTTATGAACTGCCAGCACTTGATGCAAATGTTGGCCTTGTCGCAGCACGTTCTGATGTCGTCGTAATCCGTCAAATCGATATCAAAGCAGAGCTCCTTGGCGAGGGGCTTAAAGGCGCTGGCGTTGCGGAGGGTCTTGCGGTCGCGAGGGTTGGTGCTGTAAACGGGGCCGATTTCGAAACGGGAGGGCATGAGGCGGAGGACGTCTTTGCGCAGGCTGCAGCACGTTAGGATAGATTCTTCAGCATTGCGAGTCAAGTCCACGCTTACAGGTCATGTGTCGCAAAAGATTGGTATCGTAGATATGCGTCGTTCTGCAGTGTGAAGGCGAACTCTCTGTGGCCAAAGTCGTTCGTCGGAGAGGGGCTGTGGTTGAGCCACTGGAAGAGGTATCGCCAGGGGAACAAGCGCTGGTAGAAACTGCGCATGATTTCGGGGTCGGAAGCCTTCATGTGTGCGATATCTCTGCCTCGCGCGTCAGCATGAAGCCAAGAAGATTTGACTGCAGAACTCACGTTGGAGAGGGAGGCGTGAGGATCTCGGGAGAACTCTCGGGAGTTTCTTGGGGTTTTGAGCTGGGAAACTCGTCGTCTGAGTCCGCGTCATCGAACAGATCCTCCAACTTGATGTCCTTCTTTTGCTCGGTAGCAGAGGGCTCGGGGGCAGAGGCTTCAGGAGCAGCAGCCTCGGGGGCAGCAACCGCGGGCGCATCAGCCTCAGCCATAGCAACGTCGCCGTCGGCGTTGGGCGGGACAGGAGAGTTGGCCATCGTCTCGTCGGGAACCGCGGTGGGAGAATTGGCTTCTGGCGATACAGAATGAGGCATATCTGGGTTTGGAGTTGTGTGTTTGTGTGTCTGGCGACTTGCTCGAAAGCGCAACCGTCAATCGTCGCCGGTGGTGGGTTGCCGGGATGTCTTGAGTGCGGGCGGGTTGGATAATTCAAAGTCGCGTCTCAGACGCGTTGTTCGCGTAAATTGTTCATGAACCCCTGTCCAAAGCTTAGTCATCTGCTGCACGTCCTTGCAGGGAGTTGGCGTCATGGGCCAGGGCATGGGCCGAGGCATCCCAGCTGAAGCTATGTCCAACATCTGCTCTCACTACCTACCTTGATATTGAATTCGTATTCCATCCTTTGAATCGCTTCAGAAACCAGGGCGTGGATTGATCTTGACTGACCTTAGCAATGGGATACCCCGTCGTTCGCATGGCGCTCACCGCGCTCGCGGTTCTTCTCGCCCAGCGCCAACTAGCAGCACAAGCACGCAGAAGAGACAAGCGCCTCTCACACTCGGATGAGCGTGTGGTCATCATCGGAGCTTCGAGCGGCGTCGGCCGCGCTGTAGCAAAGCAGTATGCCGCCCGCGGAGCACGAGTCTGCGTTGTCGCCCGCCGCGCAGACGAGATCACCACCCTGGCCAAGGAGTGCGGGGACAAGTGCATATGGCAAGTCGCAGACTTCAGCAATGTGGAGGACCTTGTCAGTCTGAGGACCCGGCTTGAGAAGGAATGGCAGGGTCTGGATACGCTGCACATTTGCGCGGGAGTATCGGCTTTGCAACCCGTCATGGCCCTCACCGGTGTCAAGTCCGCGGAGGAGGATGCCGAGGCCGTTGGGATCCAGGCGGCGGTCAATATCGCGGGGCGTGCTATCAAAGGCAACTTTGACGGGCCTTTAGCTTCTGCGCTGACATTCGTAAGAGACAAAAGAGTCACGCACGGCTTTGCTTGGCTGTATGACTGACAAGCTTGCAGATTCCCATGTTGACGAGAACATCAAAATCTCCCTCGATACTCCTCGTCTCATCAGTTGCCGCCGTCATCCCCGCGCCGACAAGAGCTCTTTATGCCGCGACCAAGGCTTCTTCTCTCCTGCTGTTCCAATCATTAGCCATCGAGCACCCGAAGATTGCCTTCACTTTCATCCTGCCCGCCACCATTGAAGGAAACTTCCGAGCGTCCGCGGTGGATTCGGGCCCCGTGAGGGAAGATGACCCCAACAAGAACGGGTTGAAAATCGACTACGTCGCTGAAAGGTGTATCGACTCGATCGACCGTGGTGTGACGGGCAACGTGGTGCTCCCGAAGATGCCGTATGCTATCGCGCAGTATCTGTACCTGCTCTGGCCTTCTTTCATCGAGGGTCGGGCTCGTAAGAAGTACAACTTTGAGGCTTAGGAAGCGGACTGGGTTCTGAATCAACCAGTGCTACAGGCGAATTGTTCCTGTACACTCGGATACATGCCATGGGCAGGCCCATGACTCGATGATCGTAATGTCAAATATTCCATACGTTTCCGTGCTTAGCAGCATGAATGTCAGCAGCAGACCACCATCCCAACTAGTGCACTGCCGTCAAGCTGACTGCAAAGAACAGCCCAGGTGTTCACTGCTCGGCATTCGTTCATTCAAGTAATTGAAATCAGATACAAGTTACTGCTTCATTGTTCGTACATCACTACCGTGGCCAATCCAACAAATATTATCCAACAGGAGCACACGCCCTATGACGCCCTTTGGCGCATTCACATCCTTACAGCCTTACGGTCCCTTCGGCGTCCAACCGTTATGTAACACAGGCATCTCCTGTCGCTCAGATCTGCATTCTCAAAAACCGGCCGATGATGGGCGGAATGGGGTTCCCTTCTGTCGTCTTGAGCTTGACATCTGCAACGAAGTCCGGAAGATATCCGCGAAACATGATGTCAATGTCGCTAGCTCGCCTCCCAGCACAGAAACGTCCATATTCCACCATGAGCTCTGGGAGCAAACGGAACGTCTCGCATCGGTAGGCTAGCTCGACATGTCGCTCCACAGGGCGGTCGCGTTGGAACAGCGCTTCTCCCTTGCAGTACGATGCGAGCGTGTCATGAAACAGCCATGCCATGTCGTATCTGTCTGCGAAGAGCATCAGTTGGACAAGCTTCGATTGGTAGAACTCGGCCTCCACACGAAGTGTCGACATGCCGAAAGCCGGGATTTTCTCCACATTCTGGAGATGAGGCTGAACACATTCGCGCCAATATCTGACTGTTTGACTTCTTCCCTCGGCGTTGTCGGCTGTCGGTGCGGTCGCTGCTGCGCTTTTCTGACTCATCTGCAGCCCATAGTTGCCGTAATCCCGAAGTCTTATCTCCTCGGCAGATGTGCTTATGCTCCAAGACATCGTTTGGAACTTCTCGGGAGAAACGGCCGCTGGGGTCACATTTCCCACACGAACGCTGTCATTTTTGACAATTGTGTGCGACAGCATTGTGATAGAGTGACGTGCGGCTGGGGCGCAGTGCTTTTGGAGCAGTCTTCGAGGGATGAAAGGGACTTTGCCAGTGTAAAGGAATTGTGTCATGAGACCGACGACATCAGGATGGTCCATTAGTCGGAGCTTTTTAGCTCCGTGGCCATTCTTTTGACGCTGGAGCGTCTCTCGAAAGCAGGCGCAATCCGGGTTGGCAAGTAGAACGTTTGCATGAATCGAGATTTTTCTTCCCTGGGGGCCGACGATGAAGTCGACCATTGTACTACCAAAGTAGCTTTGAAATCTTAGTAACTTAACAGCAAGCGTGATGATGCGGGTGGGACATACTCAAAGACGGCTAGTCTTGGCCCTTCTGCAGGCGTAGTCTCGACCGTGGATGCAGGAGGTATGACAGGTAAAGGCCTTGGGCGTAAGGTGGCGGCGATTGCTTCCATTCTGGAAACATCATTGCGGAGGCTGTGACCGCCTGTGGCGGGCTCATTCTTCGCGGCAATTTTGGCCTTGGGACTGTCGTCCGTAATGTCACCCATGGTTACATCTCGGAGAGAAGTGCCGTCCGCCATAGTGACATCTTTGCCTTGGACCAAGTTACTCGAGGGCCGGGCGGTGCTTGTTTGACGACACTTGGGTGTACTTGCAACAACCTCACCCATTGTCAAGTCGCCCATAATGGTGTTATCCACCATGGATGTGTCATTGGTTGACTGCATTGCGTAAGAGGAGTTGCTCTGGGCAGATGGGCCTTGCTTGGTACTGTCTGGGGCGACATCGTTCATTGTGACATCTCCCACAGATGTATTGTTCATTCTCAGTTCCTGCGGCAGCTGGCTACTGGTACCCTTCATCGTCTCGTCTTCAGCTCTTCCTGCCATCTTGTGTTTCTCGGGACCAGAGCCTTGAATGCCAGTTCGGAATGCTATTGGGGTATCTTGCAGCTGTCAGCTTTTATCAGTGCAAGGATAGAAAAAGAAGTAACTTACTCCTCTTAGGTTTGTTCGTCGTTGTTCGCTGTGGCAGTCTGCGGCAAACTGTTGACTGTGAATCGATTGTTTCCGATGTGAACAATCGAAGTGGGTGTTGTGCGCGGGAAGAAACAGAATACGAGCAGAATCTAACGAGGTGAGGTGAAGTAAGGTGAATTCTCACTTTGCTCCTGCCCCCTTTGTATGTAACTGTGGCCCTGCGTCGCACCTTCCTCAAATTATTTTCCAGTTCAGTACGTAAGTATTCTCTTTCACATGCATCAGACTCGTCCATTGCTTCCAATCGCTTGCACGAATAACCTTTTGCTATTTCGATCACTATCTGTCGGTCTATGAGATGAGTTCACGTACCTAAGCTGTCTTCTACAAACTTTGAACTAACAATTGAGATTACACAGCGTCATCCTGTAGTTTTTATAGTAGATTTAGAAATCTGAGTACTCCCCTCCCTGAAAATTCACTCTGAAGACAAAACTCATACTGGCTGCTGAGAAGCATCTCAAACTATTTCCTTTGCACCTCATTTTAATCAGTGAGTCGACACGTTGGTTGGAATATTACGCGTGCTCTGTTTGAAGAAGTGTAACTCAGACTAGGTAATCCACTATATCTGGACTGCAAATTTATTCATGCTTTTGCCTTTCGTCACTCAATACACACATACCCCTTGGAAACTCTTATATATCAATATGAGAAACTCTACGGTCATTACCGTGATGTTGATGCCTAATTAGTCTCCATCCCTAAGTTGCAAGCCATCACGAACAGAAACCCCACAGACACCAATAACACGTACAGAATATGTGCATCCCCTTCCGCATCTTATGCAGCGACGTTGGAAAGACAGCCGAACCGGCCAACCGGATCGCAGCCAATTACCTACACCCGTCAGATAATCATGTCCACCGGTCAGCCAAATCCCTGGCTAGGTCCAGTCCGAGCATGTGCCAAGCACGTAGTCACGGAGGTGGAGCCCGAAAAAGGAGCTCTTACCCGTTTGGTTCTCTGCATACAAATTTGGGTTCGTAGTTGCATCTGTCGTCTAGATAAAGTAGAGATCATCTTGGGAGGACCCGGCTTGCCGCTCGGGTGGCTCAGACGACATGTCATTCTCGACTTTTGCAGGGGCTTGGCGCTCAGCCTGCAGGGAATGCAACGTGTAAGCAGTACGACGTTGTCTTCGTGACGGGCGACGGGGAGCTTGCGACAGCCTGACTCCACGAATACACATGTGAAATCAACAGCTGCGATATCTGGGAAACGTGAAATCCGATTTGACACCGCAGATTCAAAGCGTTGATCATAACAATACCAGATGCTGCATGTTGTCGCAATTTTGATATAAAGCAGCGCTGTCAACATTCATCCCAAGAACAATATCACTGCTTTTAGGTATCGCTGATACAGAAGCATCGTGCCATCACAGCATCATGCAGATCCCCGCTCGCCCACCAACAAGGATCCCCGCATCTCCTCTATCTTCACCTGTAGGCTGCAGACGACGTGGGCCATATCGCAGCGTTACGACTGCAACCAACTCCTGCTGTGCGACCATAGATTCATAGGACGATGGCTCTTCTCCATATCTGCGGCCTTGCCCCGCCTCCAGAGCCTGATTTTGCAAGGAATGATAAGAGATGATCGATGCCCGTTTCTCAAGTTGCTATTTGGCGTATCTGCTCACCTTCAAAAGTCATTCTGTAAACTCAAGTCTTGTTGTACAACGCGGTCTGGTCGCCATGGACTCAGTCCCTTTCCTCACCAATGGGACTACCCCTCCCTGGCAAAATATCTTGGGCGAAGCTCAGAGCCACAAGACGAGCATTGTTCTGCTCACTCCAGCTCTGAGCTGCTTTGTGTGGTTCCTTGTCTCATGGCAGACATCTCCCTTGAAGAAGTATCCTGGGCCATTTCTTGCAGGTAAGATACCAACTTCAACATCTTGTTCAGTCGACAACTGGAAACGAAGTTGAGACTAATACGCCCCCTCCAGGATGGACAAACCTATGGCGCTTGTGGCATACGTACAACGCCAACTACGCACCAACAATGAAGAAGCTCCATGACAAGTACGGCCCGATCGTACGCCTGGGGCCCAATCTACTAGACATCGACATTCCGGAGTTGATTAAGATCGTGTATGGCACGGACGGAAAGTGGTCTAAGGTAACGTACCTCGCCTGTCAGAGGCTTTCTACTGAGGGAAGCTGTGCTAAGTATCAACCAGTCCGATTTGTACAAGAACAGCAGCTCCATCATCAACGGGAAGATCACATATCACATGTTCTCGGAGACAAACAACGTGGAACACGCACGCATGAAGAGACCTGTGGTGCGGCACTATTCCGTACCCAGCGTCCTCGCCATGGAGCCGCATATGGACAGGTGCATCGATGAATTCTGCGACCACCTGCAAAGGCGCTTTGTAGACACCGGCGAAGCTTGCGTTTTTGGCGATTGGCTGGCTTTCTGTAAGAGCTCTCAATCCTAAAGCCTTTTCGTGTGTCCTAAATCTCACTTATGTAGTTGCATGGGACTTTCTCGGCGCCGTTACGTTCAGCAAGAAGTTCGGGTACATGGACGCAGGCCGCGACTTTGATGGCACGCTCGCCGTGGGAGACCAGTCCATCGACTACCTCGGACTCTGCGGACAGATGCCTTGGATGGACTACTGGCTGGACAAGAACCCCGTCTACCCCCTAGGGCCTCCGAACCTATCGAACGTCACAAGAATCGCCGTGGAGCATTTGACCGCCAGGCTCAAGGGCGAAGACAAGAACTTTGTTTCCGAGAAGCCCGACTTTCTTCAGTACTTCGTCGACTCAAAGGGCACCCATCCCGACATCGTGGATGAGGGAACAATCATCGGATACCTCCTCCTGAACCGTAAGCAGAGTCTTTGAACGTATATCCGAGCTACTTTGTTGACATATCTTACAGTCATCGCTGGAGCCGACACAACGGCCATCACAATGCGTGCCCTCTTCTACTACTGCCTCAAGAGCCCTCGCATCTGGAAACGCCTCGAGGAAGAAGTCGTCACGAACATCCCCGCCGACAAACCCGCCCCCCACGCCGCTGCCCGAGCCCTGCCCTACCTCGAAGCCATCTGCCGCGAGACGCTGCGCTTCCACCCTGCCGTCTCCATGACCATGGAACGCATCGTCCCGCAAACCGGCCTCGCCCTCCCCGACGGCTCCGTCGTGCCCGGCGGCTCCCTCATCGGCATGAATCCCTACATCGTCGGCCGCAACAAGGACGTCTACGGAGCTGATGCGGACGAGTATCGCCCGGAACGGTGGCTTCAGCAGGACGGGGAAGACGATGAGGCGTATAAGCTCCGCATGAGACAGTGGAACGCGACGGACATTGTGTTTGGCGGCGGGTCGCGGATCTGCTTGGGCAGGAATCTGAGTCTGATGGAGATTTACAAGGTTGTCCCGTCGCTGATTGCGAGGTTCGAGATTGAGTTGATAGACCCGAATGAGAAGTGGTGGACGAGCTCGCGGTGGTTTTACAGGACTCAGGGGGTGGTTTGCAAGTTGAAGAAGAGGGCGCCGAGCACTGCTTGAGCGCAGAGGATGAACTCTGAGTGAGGTCGGACATGAAAGGCAGGACGGGCAAGTCAATGCTCGTGTAGTCGAATTGCGAGCACGAATTTGTATCATATTGAAACCGCGGATATGCTCAAAATGTGATTCAATTATCCGCTGCTCTATGCAGCATTATTCAGATTGTAGGAGCGAAGGTGCCATTCTTGCAGTCGAAGCCCAGCTGGGGGTTCAGATCAGGCATCGCATTCATGCAGATGAGCTTGGACTCGCTCTTGCTCTGCGGGTGAACCTTGATGTCTTTGGTCTGGAAGTTCTTGCACGACTTCTCGGTGTTGCACTCAATGATAACGGCTTCGGTGTGGGTAAGATTGGCGAGGCCAACGTTGTACCAGCAAGGCTACGAAATAGTCAGCAACAGCCCCGGAGGTTGAGTAAGGTGGTCGGAACTTACATCGGAAGTGCAGGATCCATCGCCAGGGCTGAAGGTGTTGATGTTACCCGAGAAATGCTCCCACGTGAAGTCCTCCATTATGACAGACGAGTTGTTGGGCCTGTCGCCGCCAGCGCTGGCCTGGTTGAAGTATGTCTGGGTGACAAAGATGGGGAAGGTCACGTTGTCGACGCGGATGTTGCTCCAGGTGATGTTCTTGGCCAGACCCTGTCCACCGATCCAGCTCTTGAAGCGAGCAGCGTACAATCCGCCCTTGACGGTGACGTCCTCGAATCGGATGTTCTGCACGTCGGCAACGGACGCGACCTTGGATCCGAGCGAGCCAACGCTCATCCCGTGCGTCTCAAAGCCGATGGTCGCGTGCTTGAAGACGACGTTGTTCGCGCCGTCGTTGATCGCAATGGCGTCGTCGCCGTTGAAGATGTTGCTGTTGGTGATGGTCACGTCCTTGGCGCCGACGTCGAAGCCGTCGGTGTTGAAGGGGAACGCGCTGCTCGAGGAGCGGGCGTCGATGACGGTGTCGGAGATGGTAATGTTCTTGCCCTTGATGGAGAAGTTCCAGCCGATGGGCTTGAGGGACTTCATGTGCTTCATGACGCCGTTCTGGACGTTGAACTGCATGAGATGAGGGCGGTTGGGGGTGCCCGCCTCGCCGGGCTTGTTGAGATCCCACCATGCCTGTCCGTGCGACTTGATCCATCCAGCGTGAGGCTATTCATACTTCGGTCAGCGCATGTCGTCGTGGGCAGTAAGTTCAAAGCCAAAAAGAGAAGAGACGCACATCAGATGAGCCGATCCATTGCACGTTGGTACCGCCGATTTGGAACCATGTGAGGGTGCCGCCCTTCGCTTCGACAAGTGACTGCATGACTGGAATGTCTTGAGGCAAGGTCAGGTTTCCCTGCACCTTGATGATGACATTGTTCAGCTTCGCGACAAGGGGTTCGTATATCTTGTACTCGGCGCCGGAAGGGAAGACGATCTCGGAGTTGTTGGCGCACTTGGTGAAGGCCTCAGCGATGGCAGGCGAGTCTGACGCGTCGCCCTTTGAGGGGACGATCGTACACCTGTTAGCCCAGGAGGGAGCTGCAGCTGCAGGGGCCGCGAGGCAAACAGCCAGCGACAACAGATGACCGTACAGCATTGTGGCGAACCAAGACTTCCGAAGATCAAGAAGCGATGAACGTTGACGTTGACAGACACCATCAATTACACGGGGACCGGGAGCCAAGGCGGGGGTTATAAACGCCACAAAGCTTCGGTCGATTCATGCTCCATCTTTCGGGTTTGAGGGGTCGCGAACGTTGCATCTTGGACCGAAGCCTATCTGGTTTTAGCAATTTGAGTTGGGCCAGGATGACATGGGTTGCGCGGAAATGAGCCCGGTAGCACATAAGGAGCAAGGTGAGATATGGCAAGGAGGAGGCTCTCAGCAGTGAGGGGTGGGGCCGTTGAAACCAAGGAGAGAAAACGAACGCGAGATCGGACGACCTGCTTCAATCGAGGGGAATGGTTGATGGAAATTGTTTCTCCGTTTGGAGCTGGCCTTGCAACTGATCGACCAGGCCTGCGTTCGTTGGTTCCCCCGCGCGCGGAATTGCGCTCGACTAGGATCTGGGGTCGGATGTCCGGCACCTTGCGGCTTTTGTCAGGGGAAATAGGAACTTTGGTAGTCAATTATTTCACGTTGAGGACTAGAAAATACTTGCATGGACGGGGAGAAGACAACGTTGGAGGACCAATGGTTCGGGAATTACGTCTATGGAAGGGGGCGGGATACCGCTAGATTAGTCCGGCTGTCCATCATGGAAGATCTGGAGAATATGTCCGTCTTGGCACTTGTGCGGTCTGTCATGAATTCCAGTGAACTTTGCTGTTATCACGAGGAGTCGAGCGGGCGTATTTGAATTGGTTTGCAGCTGTGTATCCTTCACTTACTCATGCAACCTGAGCCTCCCGCTTACAGACCGTTGGAAACTCCGGTCACTCCAACGCTAAGCTGAGTCAAGCCAGTCCGGTATCTGGGGTTGTCTCTCGCGACGTCAGCGCCACACCGAGTAAGACGACGAAGCTACCTCTCATATCCAAATCGTTGAATATCCAGACGATGCGCCTTATTGTCGTTGAATCTGTGCCAGCGTGGAAGGGGCCAAATGCGCGAGGGCGACCCCTCCAGGTTCTCGTCCGAGGCCGCATACCAGACCCTTCGGGGGCTCCATCGATGAAAGGAATGTACATATGCAACCTTGAATAAGTCTAGTCAACATCCAAAGGCATCCTGCATGGTGTCGGCGGATGTGCAGGAAGCTGGTGGTGATGCAGTCCGTCGGCGGCGGGCTTGAGCTGGACTGACAGAGACCGAACAAAAAGAAAAGACCCAGATCCAAAATCCAGCGACTTTTTGCGACCCCCGAACCAGACTCAGTCCGCCAGGCCCCACCGGTTTGAGTGGATCGGTGCTTCGAGGGTCGCAAAAAAACATGCAAAAGTTTTCTCGCAGCACTAGAAGTGAGGAGCCTCCAGGAACTCACGATCTTACGTAATGCTAGGTAGCTTACATAATATGGGTTCCGGTCGGCGTCTGCCAACGCCGCTGGGATGCCTTTATGACGGCAAGAGCCCCACACAGAGCCAAAGAGAACCTCCTACTGGCACAAGCCCGCGGTCGCACCCACCGCAAAGCTCGAGTCTCGTCCACCCCCCGGTCACTTTGTGGGCGACGCGCGCGACGCCTCGATTCGCCTCGCCTCGATAATTCTACCTTGCTGACCCACGAAGTTGTTCAACTTCATGTTGACAGCTTCCCGACTTTCCCGCCGAGTCATGACGTCCGCATACGCCAATGGATCCGCCAAGGCGGCCTACTCTTCCTCCTCCGCGACGACTACTGCTCTGAGCAGATGGAGCATTGCGGGCAAGCAGCTGCCGGCCGTTGATAAGATCAAGGCCCTGCACATTTACGATTTCGACAACACTCGTCAGTGCTCCCTACCTGTGTGTTACCCATTTGCGCCGCTGATGCTAACCCAACACCCCTTTCTGTAGTCTTCAAAACCCCCCTTCCGAACAATGCAGTATGGAGCGGCCCTACCATCGGCGTGCTTTCCTCGCAGGATATGATCTGCAATGGCGGCTGGTGGCACGATTCCCGGATCCTCGCAGCGACCGGCGAAGGCATCGAGGCCGAAGAGAAAAAAGCCTGGGAAGGATGGTGGAACGAGACGATTGTCGACCTGGTCAGGCTGAGCATCAAGCAGAAGGACGCTCTGTGCGTGCTGCTGACGGGTCGCTCTGAGCGTGGTTTCGGCGACCTCATCAAGAAGATGATCCAGAGCAAAGGACTCGACTTCGACATGGTGGGCCTCAAGCCCGCCGTCAGCCCGACGAGCCAGGCTTTCAGCAGCACGATGCACTTCAAACAGCTGTTCCTGACGGCGGTCATGGAGACGTACAAGAACGCCGACGAGATCCGGATCTACGAGGACCGCCCGAAGCACGTCAAGGGTTTCAGAGACTTCATGGCCGACTACAACCGCAGACAGACCATCAACGCTACGCGCACCCGCGGACCGATCACAGCCGAGGTGGTGCAAGTCGCCGACCTGTCTACAACGCTGGACCCTGTCATTGAAGTCGCAGAGGTACAGCACATGATCGACCTCCACAACGCGGAGATCGCCAAGCAGCCCATCGATGTACGTCCCCAGAGGCTTCAGATCAAGAAGACAGTCTTCTTCACGGGCTACATGATCAAGAAGGAGGATACTGCACGGCTGGTGAAGCTCGCTCAGATCCCGTCCGGCATGCCTGATCAGGAACTGAAGCATCATGCTAACAATATCCTCATTTGCCCACGCCCGTGTCCAGCGAGCATCTTGGAGAAGGTTGGTGGCATGGGTGCCAAAGTGACCTGGCAGGTCAGCGGTCTGGGGTGCTACGAGAACAGCATTTGGGCAGCCAGTCTCCGGCCCGTCCCTTTTCAGACAAAGTTCCACACTGACAACCCGATTCCCTTGGTTGTACTCGCTCTTCGCAAGGGCGCCCGTCCCGTCGACGCCGGTAAAATAGACGACTGGCAACCCGTCCCTCAGGACAAAGCGTTGGTGTTCGAGACCACTATTGGCGAGAAGATGATCCTTCGCATTGAGCCCGAGGACCCCCACGAGGATGAGTATGAGTCCCTCTTCGCCAATAAGTCTTCTAAGAGAAAGCACGACGGAGGAGACTACTCCCGTGACCATCGCCGTGCTCCTTACAACGGCCGCAACGAGCGCCGAGACTTCCACTCTGGACGTGGTCGAGGCGGTGGCGGCGGCTTCCGTGGTGGTAGGGGTGGTGGCAGAGGTCGCGCTAAGGGCGGACGTGGACGTGGAATGCATGGCTATCGCTCTCTGGACGACGTCGATCGTAACCAGCAAGGCGGCTATAGCCAGCCTGTTGACTACGACGACTCCAACTACCCCTCACTTCCTGCAGCACCGGCACAGCAACAGGGTGGTTTCTACGGCCAACAGCCGCAGTACCAGGCTCCCTACAACGCTGCATGGTCCACGGGACCTCCGCCAAATGCGCCGACTGGGCCAGCCCCAACGGGACCACAGGGACGTCCCATGGGAGGCGGCGGTGGCCCTAACTACGGCGGTGGCGGCGGGAGCGACTTACAGAACTACTACTAGAAGAAGAAGAGGTAGATTGCTCTGTCGCTTTCGCATGAAGCGGGCATCATTGGAGTTTCGTCGGTCGGGACGGCTTTCGGACATATGGAATGAGTCAAACAACTATCGTATATGATGGGTCGCGGCCGCTGAGGTCAACACTTTTTTGATCGGACAAACACAAAAACGGGGGGACGAAAAGGACTTTGTTGTGGGAATTTGCATGTTTATGCAGGACTAGCTTGGCGTCTGGCGGCTATGCTTTGAGATGATACCTTTACTTGCAATGTAGCAAGTCATTCTGAGACCATCAACCGACCTGTGCTGTTCACCGTGACATTTGACTTCACGACGATACCTTGAACTTTTACTCTATTTTGCTATTTTGGATATGCTCTATCGGCAGCTGGACAACACGCTCGACGTTTGCTATGACGGCTGCTGTTCAGGCCCCATTCACGCTTGAAGCCGACGCGCGACTGCCTCTCCTCTTCCTCTTGGGGGGACACAAGACCTACTCGTCGTCCTCGTCAGAGTCCTCCTCGGCATCTTCGAACCACTCAATCAGCGCCTTGCACTTCTCCTTGAGCGTGCCCATGCCCTCGCCCTCCTCCGCCCGCGCGTCCTCCCACCACGCCATGATGCCCTCCTCTTCGAGCACGTCCAGACTGTACAGCTTCTGGAGCGTGGCGGCGAGCAGGACGCCCGCGCGCGTCTGCTCGAGGTTGCGCGCGCCGAGGAGCGCGCGCTGCAGCGCGAGGATGAACTCGACCTGCTCCTTCTCGTTGTCGCCCTCGTCGCCGGCGACGCCGACCTCCATGACGAACTTGGCGGCACCGCTCTTGGAGGCGAACGCCTTGTCGGCGGCCTTGGCGGGCTCGAGGCCGCCGTGTTCGGGCTCGAGGAGTTCAGCGGCGCGGCGGCCGAAGGCGACGGCGACGGCTTTGCGCATGGAGACGTCCGAGGCGTCGTTGGCGAGGCGGAGACCCATGAACTCGAGCTTGGCGGAGTCGAAGTCGCCCGAGTCGGCGCGGAGGGCGTCGAGGAGGCCGTGGACTGCGTCGTGGTGGAAGCCGGACTTGCCTGCGGAGTCGTCTGAGACGAAGGAGTCTGTGCGGGCGCGGTCGGCGAAGGGGGTGAAGCCCTCATCGTCGGACTCTTCGATTTCGGAGGACAGGGTGGAAACTGAGGAGGTTGAGAGGTTGAGGTGGGCGAGGTTGTAGATGAGGGAGCGCTGGAGGATTGAGGGGTCCTCGTCGTCTGCATCTTCGGCTTCGGGGTCGACGTAGCGCGCACCCTTGCCGGAAGCGCCGACGAGGGATGTGTCTGGGTTGACCGGAGAGCCGTTGTATGTGGTCACCGCAAGGACGGTGGCCTCGGGGATTTTGGTGTTTTCACTGATTGTAACGCCGTATGAGATGAGGCAGCCGGCGTCGACTGAAGCACCCTTGCCTATAATGCTGGAGTCGGCGAGAATAGATCTCGTCACTACCGCACCATCCTCGATAATGGCGTCGTCCCAGATAAAGCTGTTCTCGATGCGGACGTTCTTTCCGATCCTGCACCGCCTGCCAATAATGCTGTCGGTCACTCTGCTTCCCGCGCCTACACTCGTGCCCTGGCCAAGGATGGATCTGGCGAGTGAGCTGTCCGGCGCCAAGACTGTACCGTCCTCGATTGAGACCGCGCCAGCCGTCATCTTATACGTCTGTCCGGGGATCACATTGCAATCGGGAACAAAGGGAAACGTCCAACGGCCGAGGACGTCTCTGCTGATCGACTCGTACATTTGCAGATTGTTTGCGCGCGCGGCGTATCCGTCCTCCAGCACCTCGGCGTAGATGGCCTTTCCGTTCAGCTCCCAGTCCTTGAGCACGCCGTGCAGGAAGTTTCGCCTGGGAAGCTCGTAGTCAAAACTCTCAGACCATAAAGCCAGCACTTCGGGGGTGCAGATGTCGATTCCGGCATCGATCAGGTCTCCGCGGATCTCGAAATCGGTGGAAAGCTCGTCGACGACTGCGGGGTCTAGGGACATGTAGTGGTCGCTCTGGAGGGGGTTCGTCTCGTCGTAGTGTAGGCATCGTTTCGTCTTGGAGTCCATCACGAAGACGGGGTTTACCGCGTTCGGCTTTGTCCTGTGCTCCTCGGCGCCGCCTGACCTGAGCACCACCGTCATGATGTTCGTCGCAGAGACCTCCTTGCGCGCCTTGTGTGACTTGAGGGCAGCGTCGAGAGAGATGTTCGAGACGACATCGCCGTGTACCAAGATGAAGTCGCCATCCATAATACCTCGGCCATCGAGGTCGCGGAGGAAGTCGCCCACGGATCGGGCATCGGAGACGCGGATGAACTGCAGGCTGGTGAAAGGTGTGCGGATCGACAGCGGCGACCAGCGGGAGGTGTTGATGTAGTTCTCGATCTGCTCAGAATGGGAGCCGCAGTAGATGTAGACTTCCTGGACGCCGTTCATGGCGAGGAACTCCAGGGTGTACTCGATGAGGGGCGTGTTTGCGAGAGGGAGGAGACACTACCCCGCGGGCGAGGGGTTAGCCGGCGTCGCATGTGCTCGAGAATCGTACAGACGACTTACTCTTGGCTTCTCGACCGAAAAAGGAGCAAACCGGTCCTGGAACGAGTCGGCGATGACCTGCAATGGCGCACGGCGTGGTTAGCGACCCTGAAGACTCACCCGGGCTTCTGCCCCACCATATGACGCTTGCGGGCTGCGAACTTACCACGGCCTGCAGGACGTCCTCCCGCTTGCCCTCGGCGGCCTTGCCGGACTTCTTGCCCTTGCCGGCGCCGGATGCTTTTCCCTTTTGCTGCGACATGATCTGTTGAAGTGGATCGCGGGGGGTTCGGCGCTTTTCAGGGAGAGAGGGAGGGGGGTAATCTGCTCTGTCGCGAGTGAGTCAAAGCAATCCCACAGCTTGGGTGTTGGAAATTTAAGGTGAGTCAACTGCTCCGATGCGGGGTGGGCCGTGCGCTAACCCTCCCTCGGTGTGCTTCGGTCAGTGTATCTCACCGAAATGTCACTGGCAACTTCATCAGACAAATGCGATTGCGACAAGCCAGATTCAAGGTGAATGATTTGGTTTTATTCAATTTTTACTCATATATCCGTATTACTCTCAACCTACAGTGAGCTTAGTTCGGACCAAATTCCCAAGAAGGGTGACGCAAGGTAGGCGACCCTCCAACCCTTGTGGTTTCCTTCTCATCCCGATGCAAGCCACAACTTCTTTTGTATTTCAAGTTCTTTGATCTGCAACTCGAGTAACTCATCTTCAAGGCTCATGATTCAGCATTCGATTCGTGGCACACAAGCAGCATCCGACTCCATCTACAAATCTTTCAATATGTCTACCTCCACCATTCGCTTCCTCGTGCTTTCCGACACTCACCATACAGGCTTCCCAGATCCAGCGACACTCCCCAAAGCAGACGTCATTCTCCATTGCGGCGATCTGACTATGAGAGGCGGAATTTCAGAGTACAAACCCACCGTCGAGCGACTTTCAGCATGCAACGCCGAGCTCAAGCTCGTCATCCCCGGTAACCACGACTTGACGCTCGATCACCACTGGTGGATGCGCCACTGCCAGGAAGAGGACGCAGACCCCGACGACCATAACAAAGCCCGAGCCATGTTCGATTTCAAGACGACCGGCATTCGGCTGCTCGACGAAGGAAATTACACCTTTACGTTGCGAGATGGACGATCTTTCACATTGTACGCGTCGCCTTACACACCATATTTCTGCGACTGGGCCTTCGCGTATGGCTCGCAGGAGGATCGCTTCGGCCCCGATGCTGTCAACCCAATCCCACAGGGCGTCGATGTCGTTGTCACGCATGGTCCGCCTCGGGTGCCCCACGACGACTATTTTCTCGATCAGATCCAGGAAGGCAAGTTCATCGGTTGCTCCACACTATGGACTGCCATTCGACGTACTCGGCCTCGTCTTCATTGCTTCGGACACGTACACGAGGGTTACGGAGCGAAGGCTGTGACATGGAGGAGCAAAGAGAAAGCTGTGAGTTGGGCCACTGAGGCGAAATCACCATTTGATCTTTCGGCCGCTACCAAAGGAGAAAGCGGTGCTTTGGTTGCAGGCAGCGAGGGCGAGACGCTCCTTGTCAATGCTGCTATCATGGATAACAAGTATGATGCCAGAAACCAAGCCTTGATAGTTGACTTGGAATCGTCACGCGCTTCACTTTGAAGGGCAAACGTAGAAGCGGAGCCAGGGATCAAAAGTCTAAATAGTCATTGCGAGACTAGCAGGGTGTTGATGCTCAAGCTATGTGGTCGAATAGCCTCGTGAGTCTTTGAGAATATTACCACAAAATTAGTATATAACAAACAAGACGTCCAAGTAGTTCCATGAAGGCATTTTTGCTTTTCAGATAGACTATCAAAGTGGAATTAACGAATAGACGAGGAGCAGTTAAATAAATGACGATTACAAACCCAGGAGGAGGACAGCGGGGTCATCTCCCAACCAAGCTCGAGGTGCCGCGCGAACTCAAGACTATTTCCCCCTTGGAGTTTGCCATCAACGAAGAGGTAGCTACTCGTTCTTGTACAACCGTCGGCATCGTTAGGTAGCTGGATCTCCTCGTATCTGGTCAGAGTGTCAGGGAGTAAGAGATGCTTGTGGACAGTGAACTTGGTCTCGTTGGGGCCGGCGTAGATAGTCACAACTTTGGAAGACATCCTTGGTGTCATGTCAGTTCCGCTGAAAGAAAAGATTAGGTGATGGGGAGAGTGTATACCGCGTTTCTTTGAGAAAAGAACCTATGGTCCTCGACGACGAATCTACCTTGATTTGTTCAGCAGACTAGTCAGGATCCGATGCTCCGCGCTTGAGCGAGACTTCAGGAGAGGCCATGATCCCTTCTGTACGCCGCGGCGCTGCATTATTATTGCGGGTGGTTGAAGAGTCAGGCGGAGGTTTGGAGGAGAAAATTCTCATTTGGCTCCAGCCCGTGTGGATGTAGCGGCTTTAGGCAGGCAGCTTCTGTTTGCCATTGCCGAGGAAGGTGGCCGTTTGCTTCGAAGCTCCTTCCTGTCTTCCCACCTATGCTCCTTCCTGATGAACGCTCACCACCTTTCATGAAACCCTACCGTACCCAACCCACTTCTTCTCCTCTTCTCACCTTCTCTTCAACTCATCACCAAAACTGTCGCCAAGATGAGACCTGAGAAGCAACCTGCGCCGGACGCCGACGACAGTACCGGTGATGGCAAAAACATTGCCAACGTCAACATCTTCAGCTGCGGCAAAGCCGGTCCGTTCATCGTCACCGAATCCTCCGCTCCCAAGAAAGCCAAGCTGGCCGTCACAAAGCAAGAAGACTCCCGTGGTCCTGGTGCCAGCCCGTCTGTTCCTTCCACGACGCCCAGAGGACCGCATGAACCCTGCGTGGGTGCCGGCAGGTGAGACTTGACTTCGCTGCCTGTCTTTAGAGCTGCCTTACATTTTCTACGTACAGATCGAGCAAGAGTATCGTCGCTATCCGAGCAGGACCCGACAGAGAGACCTTCTTTGTCCATGCACACTTGCTCATGGGATGCAGCGAGTTCCGCAGACAGCTGGGCACGGTGGCCAACGGTGTCACGGAGATCGATCTCCCAGACGAGGACCCTGACATCGTCAGCTTGCTGATATATTGGTGCTATGAAGGAAAACTGCCTTCTCTCAGGCTCTCCCAACAACAGGAACCTGCTTCGGAAGGTGCAGATGCCACCAACAAATATATCCCAACTCAGGCAACACGAAGACCCATGACCATTAAGGGAAGCGTAGTCGTTACCACGGTTGGAGACAAACTCGAAACTCCGAAAATATTCGTTCCTGATGCCTTGTCATGGAACAAGCATTTTCGCGAGACGGGTTTTAGTCAACACAAACCGTTCTGGGCTGAGTTTTTCCACCTCAAAACGCTCAAGTTGGCCATCATGGCAAGCAAGAAGGACTGGCCTGAGCTCTTCGAGCATGTAATGAGGGTTTACTGCAAGGGCGAGATGCAGTTCAACCGGACTTGCCCCGCTGTCTGGCACATCGACGCAGTTTGTACCTTCAACGCTCCGAGAGAGGTGAGCGGGCTCATGATGGACTACGCCAGATACCTTTTTGACAAGCACGGCACGCTCTTCAACTTCGCCAGCAACGCAACCCCGTCTGTGGCGAAGTTCATGGCCGAGCTTCGCACCGTGGAGAAATACAGCAAGGTTCCCAGCGAGAATCCGCTTCGCCGATACGCGCCCCCAGCTGAGGATGTTGGCAAAAACAACGATGACAGCAAGGAAGGAAGTGGTCAGGTCTGAGTGCAAGGAGCATGGAGCCGCCAAATTCTAGATGTGCACGTGGAAGCATGCAATGCTAAGCAAAGGTTCTGAACCAGACTGGGCGACGTTGAAAGGACGTTCTAAACGACCCTACCACACATGTAAGCAGAGTTGCGCAAAGCTGAAGGACTATACTATCAGCTACCCACGCGAGGAATGTGTAAAAGTCAACTGAATAAAGTGTATCGATAGCACCGGAAGCGGACAGAACCAAAGATTACTGATCAGGACAAACATTTTACCAAACATGAACCCCTCCAGCCCGATTTCATGGTTCAGGAAGACCAGCACCAGAGCAATCCAACCCCAGACTGCGTTCCATGGCCAAGACTTTTGATCGAAAGGGAGATAAGATTCGAGCGATTCTTGGGGTTCGAAACACGCAAAATACACGCCCTCGTCCACTCACTTGAGAAAGACGGAAAACACGAGGCAGGAGGAGGGGAAGGGAGGAGAGACAATAAGCAACGCGGAGCCGGGCGTTCGACTAATATGTGGTGGACCACTCTGTCCAAGACAACACCAAGTAACAGAGTTCGTTATCCAAGACAACGTGAAGAAGGCCTATTATACTATTCCGGAAAAGCATGTCTCGGGGTCTGAACGCTCCCCCTCTCGCGCAGAATGTTGGACCAAGGCGGCAGGAGAGTCTTCTGCCCACTGCGCAACGCTTTCCCCAGTCTCCCTAGCATAGATACAACAGGGCCCGGCAATGTGGCCTGACCCGTGAGCAAGTTCCGAGCCCTTGGGCCCGGCTGGGTTGCAGCCTTGGACTGAGACGTTTTGCAAGCCACGACGATTCCTGCGATGCGCGAAAGACTCGGGTTGGCGGGGGATATTGGGGTGGCAGGTATATCTGAGTCGCTTTGGTTTGAGGATATCACGAGGTCGTTCTCCACGCGCGGCAAGTGCCGTCGAGCATGTTGTCGACTGTTGTCTTGTGTGACATACTGCTCTTGGTTTGAATCGTGAGGCCTCATTCCATGCGAGATATCGCTCTCGTCCATTATGAGAAAATCCCGGCGGCTGAGGTCTGAGTATTGAGCGCAAGGCAATCTTGATGAGACCCACTGGATCTCGAAGAACTGCGGACCTGATGCCATGTGAAGGGTCTCAATCTGACCCCACCTGAATTGGGTTTCCCTAGCACTGATCTGTCCGACGACCGTTCCCGCCAGCAATGAGCGTTTGGTGCCGCATCCCGAACGGCGTCGTGAAGTTCGATATCGAGGTCGAGACCCTTCGGTCTAGACGCTGCCGCGAAGCGCGGTTGAACTGCAGCGGTCTGCAGCGTTCTCGGACGGGGGTCCCGTTCGGATCCGGCGGGCACTTTTGGCGAGGGTTGTTTTCGGAAACGCCAATGTCGATCCCCTGCTCATTTTACGGGATCCTTCCCATGTTCCGTCTCCAACAATTGGGACACGCGCACAGGGGAAGAAAAAAAAAAAAAAGGTGCTACGGATACATGTGAGGCCGCCGGAAAATACCCGACGGCGCTGCACATGGTTCGGTTCAACACGGTCGCCATCGAAATGGCGCGCGGACGAGGAAAACGTGCGCACTCATCCCTCGGACAAGATCTGATGGTTCTGGTCCCTGAATGCGCGATGTCACGAACTGGCGGTCCTCCAGAGACGAAAACCAATGTCCAGCGGCCAAATGAAAATGCCCATGATTGCTCCGTCACCCTCCTGAACGCTCCGTTCAGTTTCGCGCCAATTGGGATCACCCCCCGGCAGCTGTGACGGATGGGAACGGGGACCCCCCGTCAGTTACTCACCTGACGCTGCGAAAAATCTTGACCGTCCCGCCTCATCATTTCTCTGCGTCTCCCATCGGTAGGGAGATCTATCCTGGTCCTGGGCGCCAAGGCTCACGGTGTGGATGGTGTGACCGTGCAGAACTGTCCAGCGTCCCCTCAATTGCGTCATACTGGAGCCAACTTTGATGGGACAGGCCGGCTTGGAGGGTTGTATTCCTCAGATGCTAACTTCAGCCTCCATCAGCATGTGTCCCATGTTTCGCTCGGACATCCATGATGGCTTCAAGCCCAGACGGGGAGGAAACAAGAAGCTTCAGCTGGCAGGCAGGCTCTGGTCTTGTCTGGTCTGTACATGGGCAAAAATAGCGAGAAAGCTAGCAGGCCAACAGCTTAATCTGGCAGCAACTGCGTCACTCTCCAGCATGCTTTGACGACATCCCAGCGGTCTGTTTAGGAGCGTTGAGCCCTTGGCGTCACCGTCGCTCCGTCCAACTTCTTGGTTTGCCGATCTTGGCGCCGGATGGTATGCTGTCCGTTTCGGAATCCGCCTGAAGACTGCTCTCGCGGGCGAATGTGCCAGGACGTGCCGCGAATGGGTCCTTATTCTGCTGGTCCCCTCCGCTGAACCCCTCAAAATCAACCGGCCGACGCTATTTTTCCCTCTTTGAATCCCTTGCATTGGTCGAGCTCCAAGTGAGGGGGATTCATCGCGTGTTTCCTTCCAACTGGGTCAGCGCAACGCTGTGTAGCGTAGCGTAGCCATAGCCGTCTGAACTATTGGAGGCAGCTAAGCTTGACTCTGTGCTCGGTTCAAACCGACACAAATGTACCAAGGAACTGGGTTTTGGATGACATCTGTGCCGCAAGTTTCGAGTCAGGACTCGAGAACGAATTACGTCGCACGCGTTGACGAACACGCGGCGGTCCTCCACCAAAATTTAAATGGCTTCTGCGAACATACGCGTGAAAGCTTACCCCGGATGGTAGATTGGGATCAGCAAATCTGCGACCGAAGATGAGCAAACTGCGTCGCATTGTCAGCGAGATTAGGGGACATAAGGCCCAAGCTCCGAACTGTAACTGCTGTTGAGTCTTGCGATTCAGCCGCTGCTGGTCGTCATTCGCAGAAACAAGACTAGATTACGACGGAAGCCCTGGTATGAGGGAAGCGCAGTAGAAAGGCGATGCGGATAATTTGCGACTTCCTTATCATCGGTCCCGATGAATGCACGCCGGCTTCAGGTGGAAGGATGCCCCCAAGCCCGGAAGGAGGCAGCGCCGCAGCGTGGCACCGCTTGTCCTGTCAGCCCGTGTTGCCCGTCAGATTTTGGCCGCACAGCACACTCAGAGACCATTTTGGGACGTCTTGGAAGATCCATTTAATCAAGGCTGGCCAATCTGGAGGCAGCCATCGCGGATCGTTGCCATATTGATGGCCCTGGATGGTCGGGCGGAGGGTAGGCCACTCGCCGTCAGGTTGCCAAATCCACATCCATCCACATTGCTGTCCACTCGGTGGCCATGTTGACCGCACAGTACGAAGGGTCCATGTCTTTTTGCTAGGCCGAGGGTCTCTCTCGGCTGGACATTTTCGTCTTTGACCGCCGATACACGGCTCTCTGCGGAACGTGGGGATGCGACAATATCAGATCCAAGAGGCGCAAAGCTGCGACTGTCTTGTTCGAGGAGGCCTGCTGGGCTGAGGGAAAACATATCGGAATGCGGCGACGGAAACAACCGGTGTTCAAACAATTTTTGAGCTCGTCGAGCTCGGGCAACAGACCGAGGCGTTCATAAGTTAGGAGGTAAGGGGTTCTGCTTTTTTTTTTCGATGGCGGCGCGACCAAGACACTCAGTACTGGGTAAACAGCCATTGAGCAGCATGGCATGCGGGAGGTTGCCTGTTGGAATTTCTTCTGGGGCGTCGTGGGCGTCGTCTGGGTTGCGCCGCCGTCGGCGCTGGCTCCGAGTCCCCTATGTCTCGGGCTCCCTGGTTGTCTCGCGTGCGCTACTCATCTGGATCGCCTTGTGGATTCAGTACCGGACTCAGGTTGTAGTGGTCGAGGTGGACGAGACGTTGTACTGTAGTCATTACTGTGGCGATGGCCAAGTTCAGGGTCCAGTACGGAGCCGTCCGGGATATAGATGATGTTGAGAGAGAGTATGTTTTCCCCTGACGAGCAGGTCAGCTTGATAGTAAGGTTATTCTATGGCTTGCAGGGTGTTGAGCCAAACCTTGAGCTACCGGCCGACGTTGGGAAACTCTTGAATTGCATTGCTCTACGCAAGAACGCATAGAACGCAGTACCTTACATCATGATGGGACGAAAAGCAATAGCCGGAGCCGTGTTGCGGTCTGCGGGCTGCGGACACGGGCTGGGAAGCCGTCGCCGTCTAATGGTCGGCAACGTGTGCTCAACTCGGCCAAGCGGGCGACCGCCTCATTCATCACTGCTCAACTCGCGTCTGGCCTGATGCCGGAGCATGCACGTAGCGCGGTGCAGTCAGGTCGGAGACTAGTCGGAACCACGAACCGGGGATGTCCTGACAGAAGTGCAACACGATACGGTGAAAACACCCCAAAGTGAGATGGATGTGGGTTCCTTGAGGTTTGTCTGAGGTTCTGGATAGGTAACATCAGAAGTTGCCTCCAGCTCGCTGTCGGTACCGAAGGTGCCAACGCAAATGGAAGGCAGAAGTCGTCGGTCGCAGGCCGACATTGTCAATCATGAGCAAGGTTTCTGGCGTCTGTGGTGTCTGGCAAGTCTGGAGGAGCTTTGCAAGATGCCCCCCGGCCCTACCTGACGTCTGTGGCCAACTGGGTGCGGGCGGCGAGGAAGGGAACAGGACGGGAAGGCGTTCCTAAGTGGCGGACAAGGTGGCCGAGGTACTTCCGACAAGTAGCGCAAAGTACAGTATGAGGTCACTGTTTCCGACACGGATCAGCAGTGGGCTCCTGCAGCCGGCAGCAACTGAAGACGTCCCAGCTGTGGAGAAGGCTGCAGCTCGGTTCCGACGAATGGGAGGATGAAAGCACGAGGGCTGATCCACGCTGCGGGTGCCGTCTGTCCCCATCGTAGCTTGACCACTTCCAGTGCAACCTGGGCACCTGGGCTTGTCCACCGCGGTGTCAAATGGGATTGGGATAGGGATAGGGACAGGCACAGGGCTGGCTGAGGCAAGGCAAGGCCCTCTCTCCAGTCTCTCTGATGGCGACCGGGACGCTGGACGGCAAACTGGAGAAGCCTAAGGCGAAGGTGACAGCGAACGCCGAGTCTAGCCAGCAGTTCGGGCTCCAGTGGGTTTTGATAGTCGTGAGAGTGCACTGTCCAGTACACTAGGTATGTGTTGCACAGAGGGCCACTTACCTAGCAAAAGCAAAGGCAATGATTGTGCAATGGGCAGTAGGACAAGTTGTGCTGCACATCTGACGGGTCTTGATCGTCACAATATGCATATCCCGTACACAAATCACAATCACAAATCAAGCAACCACGTTCGCTCGTTCACTAGAGCAAGTGCAGGTGCACCCCGCCTGCCCCACGACACACTCGCTCACATTCAGTGAGTGGACGCAGCTGCATCCACCCACCCACGCAGCACCACGCCTGGCAGCTCCAGTGGCAGTGGCACCCGCCGCCCGCCGCCCGCACCGCACCCGCTTCCGCACCACGCAGCAGCAATCTGAGGAACCGAGGATTCCTTACCTTACCTTACCTTACCTTACCTTACCTTACCTCGTCCGCCCTGCCATCTGCACTTGCACTGCACTGCAGCACAGCACCCAGCACGACAGCCTGCCCTGCTTGCCTTGCCCGCGGAAGTCTGAACCTCACTCAACCGGCGAGGCAGAAACCTCCCGCCCTCCAGTGCCCGAGAGAGTGGGAGGACGCGAACCTAGCGACTCGGCCGTCGTCTCCCCCAGTCCCGGTCGCCCCCATTTCCATCAATCTAAGAAATCCCATACCATCTCCCGTTTTGGAGCCCCCAATACGCTACAGGCGCGAACCAGGAACAGGCATCTGGGCAAATTCGCATCCCGCAGACTGTTCCACGGGCACTCAAAGGCTGCAGCACTGCAAATTCCAACATACGAATTCCCATCCCCCTCTCCACCGTGTTTCCCTTCTCGTCCAGCCGACCCGACGGCTCCTTATCCTCCTCACTTACGGGTACTCAGTATCTATCTGTGTGTGACCTGCCAGGCTGCGATAGACACCTACTATGGTGTTATGGGTAAGTATTAGCCCAAGCCACGTATCGTGGGGACTGACGGTCCCACGGGAAGCTCTGGAATAACTGCTGAGTGGCCGGTCTTTCGCCTGCGATCGATGTACCGCACCTGGTCTGCTTGAGCCACAGCTACCTGTACAAGGGCTAAAACTTTGGCCTGATACCGCAGTACACTAAGGTATCCAGCGGCACGTTTCCCGGTAGCCTTCGGCTCTCGCTGTCCGCCCACAGTTTCCAATTCGCGATTCCCATCGTTGTCGTATTGCATTTGCGCCTCGCATTCGCCCACAGTCCCCAGCATCCATCGCCAACAACACTCACCTGTGCCCTGCATCAATCGAATCGCCAGGGTTGACTTCTTCCCTGCTACCTCGCATCCGTTCTGCTTTCTGAGCAGTAGCAACACCCAAGAACCGGGCAGGCAAAGGCGATAGCATCGACGACGACGCCAGCGGCTGCGGCTGCGGCAGCACGAGCGCGAACGGCAACACCAGCGCCAGCATCAGCACCAACACCACCACCAACACCCAATGGGAGCCGGTACCAGCTCATGCGCCGCCGCCCAGCGCTAGATCAAAGTACAAAGTACCCCATCACCAAGCAGAACCAGCAAAGCAACATCCATCCACCATCATCCACACAGAACGCAGCAAGCAGCACAGCACACCAGAGACACCGCACCACCACACACCTCACACGCACACCTCATCCCCCGTCTCCTCTCCTCTCTTGCTCTCGTCCAACAGCAGGCCGCCAAATCCAATTCAACCCCATTCCCTGTCGGGCCACCCAAGTCACTCAAGTCTCCCAAGTCACCCACACCCCTCCCCCCTTGACCCCCGTCCGTCCCCGTACCTCCCTCTCCCTCGGCGGCCGGGTCCAGTCTGTACGAACCAGGACCAGCTCAGCACCGCTCCAGCAGCACCAGCAGCAGCCAGCCCAGAGAGCGAACTTGCACCTGCACCAATCCAGCAATCCCAGCACCAGGTCTAGCAAGCCTGCTCCACGTCGGGTCCGCCATCCATCTCTGTTCTGTGTGCCCTGCGCCAGTTCCCAGTTTCTAAGATCTTGTCTCTTGACCTCCACGAAACCTCACCTTTCGCCCAATTGAGCCTTCAACTCCTTCTACCCTCGAGCTCGCCCGTCCCATCACCCGGCTCTAGCGCTCTGCATCGATCGGCCCAATTCCACGATTTACCGGCTGCATGTTTTTCTCACGGCCTCTACTGTCTTAGATCCCTTACTACCCTCTAGCTTCCATTCCCGCAAGAGACCGCAACCGGATACGACTGCATTGCTGCCAAAGCTTCGGTGGAGATTGCCCTGCCCTCTCGCCAGCTTCGATTCCAAATCCCTGGACCCTTCTGGACTCGACACCCTCCGACGATTGTACCTTTCTTTTCGACTGAACGACCAAGAATTCCTATCAAGCGGACCGTTGCTCCGTCTTGCAACTTCGAGAACCAAGTCTAGGCCTTCGAGATCGACCGGTCCTCCTAAAACTCCAAATCTTCCATCGTCACCCGTCCCCAAGCACCGGAGACAGACACACATCCTCTCGACGACGGCTTCCCCCCTCCCTCGGCGCCCATCATGCCCGAACCTGACAGCGTTGCCGCCCAAGGCGGCGGCAGCAACTCTAGCGATTTCGTGAGTCCATGGCCTGACGACTTCGTCTCTGATTTTGGTGCGATCCACCATGCTAACTTCCTGCGCGCAGGTTCGCAAACTCTACAAGTTCGGCTACCCCTTCGACGCGCACCAATATTGACCCGTGGCTGACATGTGTAACAGAATGTTGGAAGATCCAGCCTATTCGAATATTGTGAGATGGGGAAACGAAGGCGACACATTTGTCATTCTGGAGGTGCGCGGCAGTCGTACGCAGGGATGGAGGGCAACAATAGGCTAACCTTCTTGTAGACGGACAAGTTCACCAACGACATCTTGCCGAAACATTTCAAGCACAGCAACTTCTCTAGCTTTGTCCGACAGCTGAACAAGTACGACTTCCATAAGCTGCGGCGCAACGATGAGAACAACGAGTCGCCATACGGCAAGCAGGTAGGGAGCACGACACATCACGCGGTCCTTGAAGCTAAACTCATGTCCAGGCCTGGGAATTCAAACACTCGGCCTTCCGGGCTGACAGGAAAGACAACCTGGACAATATCAGACGCAAGGCTCCCGCACAAAGAAAGACACAGCAGACGGAGGACCAGTTCACAACTAATCAATCCATCAACCTGCTCCAGGAGACCCTGTTCGCGCAACAGCAGCAGGTGCAGGCGCTGCAAGAACAGGTCATCGATATACAACGCACCAATAAGACCCTTCTCGCTGATGTCACCGCCATGCACAAGATAATTGATGCTCAGAGGCAGGCGCAACACGAGTTGCTCAACTACATGGGGCATGCTGATGACAGGATGAGAGGCGCCCGTTACCAAAACCCGCACATGAACGGCGGCGGTGTCGACGAGCATGCCCCCGAGTTGCGACGAGCGAGGGAACTTCTCTCCAGCGTGCAGACGAACCCAGCAGTAAACCAAGAGCTCGAAAGGCTGAATGGCATGTATGCGCAGAGCTCTCCGCCAGACTCCGCCTCTGGCCTCATGTTCCAGGCTGGCTCTGCCGGTATGCCGCCTATGATGGCCGCCGAGCACCTGAACATGCGCCATCTTGTCTATCCTGTGGGCGAGAATGTAGGCATCGACCCGCTGTCCCAAGATCACTTCAACAATATCCCTTACACTCTGAACTCCTTGCCAATGAATGAGTTCCAGAACCCGGTCGTCAAGCCTGAGCCCGGTCCAGCCACACCAGCTCCCGCCGCCGTCGCACCCCCACGCCCGCCTTCGAACGACAAGGGACTTTGGGGACGCAAGAAGCCGAGAGTGTACCTCGTCGAAGACGACCGGACGTGTTCGAGAATCGGTTCCAAATTTTTGACGCAGATGGAGTGTATCGTCGAGATTGCTGTACGTTGACCTTGCAGATGACCTGCTCCGCAGAGGTATGAAGTGCCAGTTAGTTAACAATCGTCTAGGAAAACGGTATCGACGCCGTCAACAAATGTAAGGAAGTGCCATCCGGACATTATGACCTCATCTTCATGGATATCGTCATGCCTCAGATGGACGGTGTGTCCGCGACGCAGCTGATCCGTGAGGTGCACCCTGATGTCCCTGTCGTCGCCATGACCTCCAATATTCGCCCTGAGGACATTAGCCACTATTTCAACTGGAGTAAGTTCTCTTGACAGAATGTATTGGAGCCAGCATTGACATTTTCCCAGGCCTGAATGATGTTCTGGCGAAACCCTTCACCAAAGACGGCATGTTGCGAATCCTCCGCAAACATGTGGCACACCTTCTCAAGGATGCGCCTCAGGACGATCTCGCTGTTGGGCACGGGGCTGCTCAGCTGCACGCCGCCAATATGAGCGTGCCTGCGATGAACCCTGGCGTTAAGTTCGACTCGACTCCTAGTCAATCGCCAGCGACAACTACTTCGTGGCACTCGCCTGGTCAAATTCACCAGCCATCACCCAACGTTACCAACATTGAGACTGGTTACCCACTAGGCAACACGGCGCAAATGGTGATAACTCCAACATCTGCGCAACGCCCAAACTTCCAAAACATGCCTCCAGGCATGCAGCAAATGCGAGTACCAGACCATATGGATGACCGCCCGGAAAAGAGGCAAAGGCTGTACGGTCCACAGGGTGGATACGCCTAACATACCACAGTTGTGTAAACATCAAACTGCGGTCCCCCCAAGTTCGTGCCAGCACAATCGTACCGTTTGTGTTGTCGCCGATTGGGGTCGGACGGCTTGGCCCATGTACACTACACATGGGACTCTGACTGTGTCGAGTAGACGGTCGACAGGTCAAGGTTTTTGGAGGTTCCTTCCAGATTACTATACCCAAAGGGTCGGCAGTAGTGCAGAGCGACAAAGCGATGAACTGTAAGAGGAGGAAGTGAAGTTGGCGCATGATACCAAAAGTTCGTCGAGATTGATTGCGACTGACGATGTCCACCGACAGGGCATGTCGCCGGTCGACTCTGGCATGGATGATGACCAGATATCATGGCCAATGAGGCACAGAAGCCTTTGCGGCCAACAGACTCCGTGATCGGCGTTGGGGGGAGGTTTCGGGTTCGCGGTTCAGAACCTGTAAGGGATGCGTACGGCGAATTTGGAAAACCATATGCTGCCATCTAGGAAGGGAATCAACTCCTGGCCACGAATATATACATACCTACCTTCGCTGCGTATGAAAACCTGCTCGTTAGATGACCCGATGTGGACCACAGCAGGATGCGATGCTTTTGATGTGGACGTATGGGTTGGTCAGCGGGACGCCCGGACGTAGGTTCGCCAGTGGTTCGCCAGTGATTCCCTGCCCTGCCGGCCAGCTTCCCGGGGCATAGATAAAGGCGCAGCAGAGTGAGGAGTCAGAGGTGCACCACCTACCAGCTGAGTATCCGTAGGTACCCTTCTGAGCTTTCGTAAACCTCTCCAGTGTTCTTTCCAGTCCTCCACCCAGCATGTGCTCTGCAAGGCCCGGGGTTGTCATACAGATCTCGGGTGACCCAGGACCCTGAACCCTTGCGGGTAGACACGCAGTTGCAGGACAACGCGCAGCGCCGCAGCATAGCAAAACCGCACGGGTGGTGACTGAGTGCCAATGGGTAGCGGCTCGGAAGGGAAAGGGGCCTGGATGGGCCTGTAATGTTTGGTGTGTGTAGCGTTGAGGCCTGGGACCCCCCGCACTCACGAGCGGTCGATTGAGGTCTGGACCACGGCAGTGTGGCGCCCGGTGGTCTGATGTGGCCGGGGTCCCTGCCAAGGCGGTCCGGAAGGGCCTAGAACTCTGGAATTCACCTCAACGGCACCACGCGCGTGTGAGTTTGTCGTTTTCTGATTTCCCTCGGGGATTTTCGTCCGAAGGGACCTTGCTGCTGTGCTGCGCCCCGCGGGAAGGAGAGATTTGGTCCCACCGAGGATGCTCGTCTGCTACCATTCGGAAGTCGGGGCGAGCGGCAACGTGTTTCTGAGGGCGGGATTTTCGTAGGGCTACCGTTTTGTACCGCGAGTAAGGTTCCATCGATGGGTTTCGCGCATGGAGGGTGTGGAGTTTTTGAGTTGAGATGTGAGAAATCCGTTGATGTCATGGAACAGATCTCACGTCTGTGCAAAGCAGGCAGACTCGTCCGGGGAAAAAAGATGGGAGAGAGGAAGGCCTGAAGGGTGTTCGTCTGCGTCCGTCTGATGTGGGAGGTCTGCAGAGTTTAAGGTAACGTCGGCCAGAATTGGGACGAGGAAAGCCAGGGCGCATGGGCCAGGCTGCTCTAGCCAAACGTCCTTGCAGCACAAGCGAAGCCCGTTTTGAGGGCTACGATGGGCTGGACTCTGGGAGTTTGGTAGACTGGGCGGGAATAAGACGACGGCGGTAGGTAACGTCAGGTGGTTACGGCGTAAGAGGTTGGCGGGTGGTGGTCTTGGCATGCTGTGTTAGTGGATGGATGCTGGATGCATATGGGGGCTGATGGGACGAGATGGGACTTACATATCAAGACAGGCCTCGCCATTCGGGTCTAGTCCCAGTGACTGTGGCCAGCGGAGATGAAGGAGGGCAGCGGTCAGGAGTTTGTAACTGCTCGTGACTGGTTCCTCTGAAGTGAGGTTGTTTGACAGCAGCGGCCAGGATCGACTTGTCGGGCAAGATGCTGGTACGGGGCAGTTCGAAGTTCAGGGAAGTCGTTCAACAAGATACCATCCCGGATGATGCCGCTGGTGGTTTAGACACCGCAATGAAAGTCGAGGGGTATTCAGCACGTAGGCACTGTTCTTGTGTCCAGGCCCTGCCTCTGCCAGGGTCTGAGACTCGACGTAGGAGACTTGTCGCTGGGTGCTCAGAAAGGTTCGACAGAGATGGCTCTATCGACGTGTTGTGCGTGCCTGATGGAGAATTAAGCGCTCGGAAGAAGCCATATTGGCTAGCGACGGGCGAGGCTCTTCGATAACACCACCGACGTAGTGTGCATGCCTGCTGTGGAGAAGGTCTGGTCCATTGAGATCCTTGTCGTCCAAATTCCGGAGGCCATGGGGGTCATCTGCTGATGCAAAGCTCTGGGTGGTCGTCCAGCGATCGAGAAGGGAAGCTCAGCTTTGCGAGGGAGACGGAAGTGGCCAAGTTGTCGTTCATCGTGGAAGGGGGGCGGCTGGGTCGTCGTCGTAAATAAGGGCAATGAACAGTTCGGAACCGATGGAGGTGGTGGGTGTGATTGCGTCGGAGGCAAACGAGGAAAGTCGAGATGAGTCTGTGGAAAGAGAAGTGGTCTGCTCTTTTCACTCTAGACCGTTGGCTTAGAGGTCCTGCCTAAAGGGTGAAAGATGACTGGCTGGTGCTGGCCGTGGACCGGGTCTAGAATCGGATCTTTGGGGGGCTTTGATGCGAGATGGTCGCAACTACCCGCGTCGGCAAGTCACACTGCACCTGGCAAAGAAAGAAGGGAAAATGGGGATTGAAATACCCATTTCCCTCGTTGAGTGCCTCTTCCTTTCTTCATGCATCCCAAACAAGCGATCCGACGTTGGGAAGGCTTCTCCAAAAGCGAACACGTATGCGTGTCGGCATGGGCAATTGACCGAAATAACGTGAAGAAGGATGGGATTCTCGGGGGCGAAGATCTCGATCTGGAAGTCCGGTCTTCATTCTTCGGATGATGTGATGATTGATTAGGATGGGAAAGCTTGGGAAGGGCGAAGACACCACGCGGGACGAAAGGCTTTCTTTTTGCACTTTCAGGGTGTGCCAGAAATATTCGGAAGCGAGGAAGGGCGCCATGAAGGGTTTCGGCCCGGGACCTCCCCCCATTCATTCAATTCCCACGTTTTCTCAGTGCTTGCTATTTGCTTTGCCATCCATTATCTTCCTTCCCGTGATGGAGGGGGAGTGGCTATCAGCCGATCGTCCTGTCCCTTGCCTCGTCCCGTCTTCCGTACCATACCACGCCTGCGGGCTGAATGTCTTCACCGGCCCCTACCTGCCTCACTCCCCTCATCCCGCGCGGAATCCCAGAATCCTGGAAAGATGTGACCGAAACGACGATCACTCATGTCTCGACAAATGGCTAGCTGAACGGGGCTCATGAAGTGTAAGGCCAGCCGAGAGGGGAATCTGCCCAACTTTCTCCGGTCTCCCTTTGCCCGTTGGGCCCCCAATGAGCGGTTTGCACCCACCATCCACGTGAGCTATGGGTATTCCCGATGTAATAGCGACCTCTGTGGATGGGGAAAAAAGAAGGAGGATGCGGTAGACAGGAGAAGACGTGCTTTGGGGTGGGATGGATGGCATGGTCGGGAATGGTAGGTTTTGACGGTTTGCGAGACACGGGCGACGGTGTTTGCTTTTTTCGCCCTTTTCTGGTCACATAGGTCTGGAACGTTCGTGTCACATCGCGAGAGATGCAGTGATGGGGTTTGTGCTATCTTGGCTACATGTTTGCTTCTCGGTTTTCTTGGTGATTCCCGGTAAGGGGGGGACTGAGGCATTGAGGTATTGAAGAATTGCGTGATGTTTGTGGCCAGGTTACGCGTACGTCTCACTGAATCGGTCTCGAATTCTCTTTCTCCTGGGTCGGTGAGCTTTTGGTGTTCATCCGGGTGATCGACTTCGTGAGAGCCTTCAGACGAGTCACAGGTATCGCCGTCTTGAACAGGGACACCAAGTTCTCCAAGTGAGTCTCAGACGTCATCAGGCGACGCCTTTTCCAAGACTCGGCAATCAATCATGCATTTCTCCCCCCCTTTTTCACACCTCTCAGCCGGAGCATGCCATGTTGAAAAGCGCTTTCGACCGTTACGTGGTTTGGTAGTCATGCGATGGCGTCAAATCTTTCAGCGTCGGAAAGACATTTTGAGGGGCATGTTTTCGGGACACGGAAGCCCAATGAAGAAAACCCGACACTCTCCCTTCCAGTAGTGATTGGGTCGGACTTCGTATTACGGGACAAGTCCCGCCAGATTTCCCCGTTGCTGTGCGTGCGGCTGAAGACTTTCGAAGGGGGGCTGGCTACTGTGAGTCAACGGTCCTCGCGTCTGGCTGAGAGTGAAGGGCTAATGCAGTGGTAGGGAAATAGGACGTTTTACTCCGCGATCTTGGCAGTAGATAGGGAAATGGGGTTAAGCATAATTGTACTGGGGAAATTCTCATGTCTATGGTTTGATAATGGTCTATGCGACATCGACAGACCTTTTCTTGGGGGAGTTGATGTCAGCTCCAGTCATATGATGAAGGTTTTCATCGTTCATGCTCGGGAGTGTAGCGGGATGCCAGTCAATCATGCTCAATCGTTCTGCTAATAGTCGGGATCCAAAATGACTTACACACTTTTGAGGAATCACGCCATTCTACACCCAGCCAGTACATGAAGAGATATCCGGCACATAATTTACATTGGCTACAAAGATTTGGAATTCCTGGCACCTTAGATCGAAGCACCTTTTGATGTTATCACTTATTGAGTGTCAAATGGATGCACCGTACGCGCGCGCTCGGTTGGGGGAAGTGAAGCCCAAAACGTCCTGTCCCGCCTACCAATCATACAACGCGGAGCCTACTGTTTCGGTTTCTGAGGGCGTTGGATGATAGATTTCGAAACACTGCATCAAGTGTGAACACAGAGGTCGGTCTACATGTTCCTGTGCGTGTATCTTGAATGTACTCTAAACACCTTTAATATCTTTTCATCACTTATTGATGAACTTGCACCCTGGACCTTTATCTTGGCCCATGACAGATAATGTAAGTCCATTAGACAAGAACGTTGCGTTTGACTGCACTTAGAAAGCACCGCGGAGGTCATCAAAAGCAGCCTCAACTGGATTACAACCGAGGCATGGCACTCATTGCAGTCAGAAGGATATCAAAAGCTGCATCAATGCCACAGTGGGTCAAAATGTGGTCATTCTGCGCAGTAGTGGTCTCTACCCTCAGGAATAATGAAAACTGTCATTATACTTCCCCACCATTCAACTTTTCTACCATCCTCGAATTCCCAGTGTGATGAACAAGACTCCAACGTGAGGTGTGACTTCTCGTGGAGAATGGGAACCGCTTAAATAGAGAAAGGCTTACAAGTGTGTACATTTACCCGGAAGATCGCCATGACTGGAAAGACTCGAGAGCGTTTTGCAAGGCGAAGCACTCTCCAATCATCTCCAGCGTACCTTACACGAGCTTGTCTGACCATCCCAAAATCACATGATCGTCGGAGATAATTGACTCAAAGAATCACCAGGGCTCTGTAGCATCGCCTCGTAAAGACCTTCGGGCCTCTCTAAAAACTTCACTTTATCTCGAGTCCTGCAGTATTCCGCATTCACGCATCACCGTAGTCACTGCCACTCAACGAGACGTGAACACATCGTCCTTGGGAATGGGCTCGTTACTCTGTGAACAGATGTGGCTGCCCGGCCAATCTTCGTGTACTTGAATATCCAGCTGCGCTTGTACTCCTGCTGTATTCGCCATGTATCTCGTCCCCTGGGTGTGTTGGACATCCTTTCTTTCCCCGTCGGCTGCCCGACCCCTTGCGTCGATCCTTGCTGCCCATCGCACGGGAAGATGATCGTGAGATGCCTAACACTCTTCCCGTTCCGCCCAATTGTCCATCATCTCCGCCACACAAAAGATCTTCCATTGCTTCCAATTATCTTCAACGCCTTGCTTGTAGACTGAATTTTGCCTTAGGCTTAGTCCACGAGACATACTTGCGTCTGATGAAGTTCTTCCCGGCTCATTTGAGCAGCCATACACGGATGGTTAGAGACAAGCAGAGACAGCCACCTTCATATTACAGGCTCCCCTGGGAAATGCTTATTGAAGAATGAGGCCAATTTGAATCCTCTCGAGGCCTACCGGCAGGTATCGAATGATAAAGCATGTCCGCTGTGGAAGACCCTGTCAGATACACATGTGTGAGACCGGATATGGGATGTGAGCCCTGAAGACCCCTGAAGACATCGTCAATCCGTCACTGAACTTCAGTAGTAGGTCACGATGAAGTCTTATGAGACAATGTGGAACGAAGTTCATTCCCATTACCTCTGTAGCGCCACATTCCCCAACTCCAAGCCACAAGTATGGTTTCTGTTCTGGCCAACACCAAGTCTCAAATAGCACCACACAAGGGTTGCCCAACCTCGTGTTGGTTGAGAGCGCTTTTCTCGTATGATAATTCTTACCCAATTGACTGGTCCAGGCAACGCCGGCCGCTCCCTGAACCCAGGTCTACTTCGTTTGCTGCTTGCAGGGAGTTGAATAACAGGAATCTACTGGCATTTTACCACCAGCTGTGAACATTCCTCGTTCAATTTAAGCGGCTGATTAAGGGCCTGGAATGTCGCTGCCGTCGCCTTGGGGGCTGGCTGAACGAGCCAAATGTATGGGACTACCTGGAAGGGAGTCACCGCCGCTTCTAAGACATTGTGGCAGGTAGATAGCTGGCAAGTGCGACAGGCAAAAGAAACGATACGAGCCTAGCCCACCATCTCGGGGAGTCTCTACGCGCCCTCCTCCGACAGAACCTTTCACTGGATGCCGTTGCGCCCTTCGAATAATAAGGGTTCGGGCGCGATTGCATGCCGCCTACTGCGTTCTCTCCATCATCCGCGAAGTGCTCCTCAAGATTTGCAAAAGCTGGTTCTTTGGACTTCTATCTTGATGTTTGCGAAGATTGAGGGTGGCAAGTTTCCAGCCACCCTCGAGCCACCACGCTGCTGTCACCGACCGATGGGAAGGTGGCGCCACAAAGCTCGCCAAGCCAAAGGCGCAGGCCATGCCACACGTGGATTTGGTCCCAAGAAGTTGGTACCTGACTTCGGTAAGCGTGGGTCAAGGTAGGAATTGACAGAAAGAAAATCTAACGCCTTCCGAGTTGGCTTTATTTGGTGAACCGCTTGCGGCATATTTGGCCACGCACAGTTAATAAGCTGGCATTGTTTGCAAGTGCCGAACTGAAGAAAGAGCAAAGTTTAGACCCGTTCTTGGCATGTAAGACAGGCCGACTTCTAGAACAGCAGACGGCAATTGCTGGTAGGTGGTCAA
Organism: Colletotrichum gloeosporioides; assembly: GCF_011800055.1. Taxonomy (NCBI): domain Eukaryota; kingdom Fungi; phylum Ascomycota; class Sordariomycetes; order Glomerellales; family Glomerellaceae; genus Colletotrichum; species Colletotrichum gloeosporioides. Next base: position 118,561 of record NW_025544682.1, read on the forward strand.
CTCTGAGCATCAAACTTTCTCGTGGACGGGATTAGGAAGGTGACTTTTCATGGCGACCACGCGGGTATTAAAACCTCACGTTGTCTTTGGTTCAACGTTTGTTCTCTTGGCACTCCAATCCATAACTCTGACACCAAAACTCTGAATCACGAGCAAAACCAGTCCTCAAGACTTTTGCCAGAATGACGCTCCCTCGCCACTCATTAGTCGCTTTAGTGACTGTGACGACCCTGGCTCGATACTGCGAAGCTGGAATGCAAGTTATGCTGCCAATCATCAATATGGCCAACGTCCCAGTCACCATCGACATGGATTTGGGGTCCAACTGCCTTCAAGATCCCAGCGATTACTCTACAGACGACCTCACCTCTTATTATGCTGCCTACAGAACAACTAGTCTTACCGACTCCTTTGGCTCTGACTTTAGCACCTACCAAGACTATTTAGACTACTACAAAAAGGTTACGCAAATCGGCGACATCGGGTCAGCTTTGGCGAACATGGATGGACAACATACCCTTGACGCCTACAACCCTGATGAGAGCCTCAGCCCAAGCTTTCTCACGTTCCAAACTGAGATTGACGGTGGTCTCTTTGACGGCTGCATCGGGTCGCACTCCTCCAAGACGTTCAGCCTGGACGTCGACGGCACCAGTTACCAGATCACGCTGGAAGACCCGCCAACATCGCAATGGACCATCACCCAGGACTCACCCGGTGACCCGAATCGCATCGTCATCGGATCAGGCGGCCGCGCAAACCCGCTTCTGACAGTCCTCTACGCAGTTTTGGGAGTTGAAATTCTCGCTCTCGCCGGTGCCGTCCTAGGATCTGCCCTGGGAGGTCTAGCTCCCGCCGCTGTGGAGGGAACCATCGCCGAGATGGGAACGTCCGAAATGACCCAAATTATTGAGGACAAGCTGGCTAGTGATCCATGGGTCATGCAGTGGATGGAAAAGACGATTTTCGGAGAAGCAGAGGCGGCAGCCAAGAAGCGCGCGTCCCCCGTTGCTCGACGTGGCGTTGGTGCGGGAGGTATTCTCCAGGAGTGGACGGCTGCATACGACACGTGGAATTACGATGATAGGGATGCCTGTGTCATGAGCAAAGATGTAATTGGCGAGTTGGATTGTCTCGTAGTTGGAACTTCGATTGTCATCCAGGCTGATGGTCAGCCCATGGCTATGCCTCTTCCACCTCTTGGGTCGGCTTGGTAGATGACTCTAGCAGACGAAAAGGCTGTTGAGCGCCAGATATAATTATTCATATAATCTCCGATACGACCCAAATATGAAAGAGATTCGTAATTATTTCAAGAAAGCTCATTGACAGAATTTCAATGAGCTCAGAGCCTATCGCTGAGATGCATTCCGTATAATGATGCTCAGAAGATGATATAAATTGATGCAGCTTTGTGGAATACATACAACCGTTGCCGCTGACTGCCGGGTGAAAGAAGGAGTCAAGGAACTTGGTGAGTCGAGACAAAGTCTCTCCGTCTGCTTTGAAGACGCTTCCAGAAAAGCTTCCAACTGAATACTTTGCCGTGAAACGAAGTTGAAAATGCAAGCCTTGCTGTCTTCGAACCATATAGTAAGACCTCAGACTACGACCTCGTAAATCTTGGGATATCCAACCAGGTGCTATCTGAGCAATCTTCAAGGTACCTTGATGATAACCTGGAGGAAAAGGTAAAATTCTAGCTGGAAGCTGTTTTACGAAAGTTTTAATTATGGACATTTCGGTACCAGACAAAGGAGATAGCTGTAATACAATCATACATACCCAGCTACTTGGCTTGAAAATTCTCAGCACAGGATTTTGACGACCATCTCCACATACTACCTATAACGACAAAACTACCATACACGCCCGAAATCAACCCACAATTCGAAACCAAGATGGCTCGAAGGAGTCGAAATCAAAGGTCAGGACCTAAGCGCCTTCAACAAAAGGCGGACAGCCACGACCTCGAGCCGGTGTCCCAACATCTGCAACAGGAGGCAAGCAAGAGTGGGGTTCGCTCTGATGATGCGGTAGTCGCACCCCATCTCCCAAAAGAGTTGAAGTGGGAAATTATTAGCTTTGCCATTGAACAGGCCAAGGCTTCCGCTAAGCCAGCTGCCTGGACATTGGAATCAACATGTCGCGAGTATATGGGCGACCCGCGTACACAACTCTTGATCGACACTTGGTCGAACCAGGAGGCAAGGAAAGTGGCGAAAGATCGTTTCAGACATTTTTTTAACCTCCTTCATATCAACTCTTACTGTCGCCAGCTTGCGGAAAAGGCTCTTCGTCCTTTCAAGTTCCCGTGCCAAGGCACGCCAAACCCGTTTACCTGGGTGTTGCCGCGTGTCGACACCTTCTTCTTACCCCCGGGACTCTATACGGATGCGGTTTGGACTATGCTTTACGCACCGAGCGCCGAGTGTTCGAAGCTCTGGGCCAAAGTCGAGAACGTCGCGTTTTCTGTGGAAATCCCCTCTGAATCGATGAATATACATGCCCCTCAGTTCCACGCGCTGGCCCAGTTACCGAATTTAAAGACGCTAGAACTGGATTATGCGTCTCTAAAATTTGAAATCGAAGTAGGGGATGAAGAAATCAAAAACGAGCCGAACTATGTCCAACTTGACTACAAGAATGGAGCTTATTGGGGAATCTTTTGCAGACCTCGAACAATGGACTTCTTCAACGATCTGAAAGAAAGGAATGTACGGGTAACAGTAAGTGTCAAAAGCCAACAATGTCTCCTTCAGAGTCATGCGGCAGTCATCAAGGCGTGTTCGCAGGCGGTAACCTGCGATGCGGATGGATGGATAACAGTCAGAAGGAAAAAGGAGAGACGTCACGGCAGTGCAAGCAAGACTGAGAGGCAGCGTCTCACAGGAGACACAAGCCCCGCATTTCAGTATAGCTACGCTCTACATGCAAGAACTCTTGTACTAGATTCAGGGCAAGCGTCATGATTTTCTGCTTCACCATGCTCGGTTGAGATCATCCGTATAAAGGGAGGTTAAAGCCTGACCAGATGGTCTGAACTGGGGGTTTTATAGAATTGATCTATGGTTAATGACAGATCTCCAAAAATCGAGTGCCGATGGATGTCACATCACCCCGTCATCTCTTATGGGCTACCTGAAGCCCCGAGAGAGTCTTAGCATGTGGTCAGGCGGGTAATGGGAAGGCTGACAGCTGAATGTAGTTCTCGAATGGAAGGAAGATTTTGTGACGAGGACAAAAAGAATCAAAAAAGTTTTCCAATCTGAAGAACACCAAGTTTTGATAGTGAGAACCAATGATCTGGGGGATGTACGTGCCATGGTTGCAAGGCGCTTTGTCTATATTGAATCTTTTTTTGTCCTCTGGGTATCTTTCTTTATCTCGTCGTTTCGTTCTCTCTGCCCATTTCTCTCAGTCATCCTCAGCAGCTTTGGCAAGTCTCTCTCGGACCATCGCAGTGAATCCATCGCCATCCTTCACGTTGCCAACGGCGACCGTCTTGTCTCTTGACTTGAGCCCCTGAGTGATGGTCAGATCGGACTTTGGAAGCCCTAGGACCTGGGTTAACTTAGCACAATCTCATCAAGAGCAATATTGACAAGTTGTTGAACAGCAAGCTTGGGTAGCCCGCCTACCTCACTAAGCAGCTTCACAACTGCCTTGTTCGCCTCGCCTTCTCTGGCCTGCGCTGAGACGCACAGCTCGACGGTCGCGTCGGTCACGGCCGTGACGCCCTCGCGAACTCGAGATGCACCCGGCTTAACGTGGCATTGCAGGAAGAGGGTTCCAAGGGGAGACTTCTTGGTTCCTGCGACGAATCGAAATGCTGTGCTTGCCATGGCGTGAGGTGGTTCGACGACCCGAGGCACGAGGTAAAGTTTGAGTGAGATGTTGTGGGTAAGGTTGTGGGGAAGTTGGTGGATTTGGATGACGAAACCTAAACTCAGGCCTCCGAAGAACGCTATTGGCGCCTGTAATTGCAAGCGAGCACCGTCAGAACTCTGAATGCATCTTGCTGCCCACCGACGAGTGTGACCCAGTTTCAGGTGCAGATAAATTAAACCGCCAACCGAGGGGGCGGGATGAAAAAGTGATAGTTGACACAACTTTGCCGATCAATAAGCTTAACCCCGACTTCAAGTGTTGCTCTGCAATCTCTCACTACCTGGCTCACTGCGTCATATTACATCGAAAGATATCATCAGGGACTTAGTGTGTCTTATTCTCTATATAGTAGTGAAATGTCTGTGTTCATGATTCAATCTGGTATTTCCATCGCCGCTAGACATTTTATTCGACTTTTCCAACCTGTTTTCGCTAGTCGCTAGTAGTAAAAGAAATTCAGTGTTTACAAAGAAGCTTGCTGTTGGGACTGGCGCCCGACGCTGGGAATGTAAGTCTCCTTTTTGGGAGGAAGGGTGCGCAGCTCCTTATCCTGGAGCTTGGCGAGGCGGTTCTCAGCCATCATCCTCTTGGTGGTAATTCTCTCAGGGTAGTTCCTGAGGAACATGTTTGTGAAGTGAGTGCCGTAGTGGATGCCCTCCTTGGGGGACTGACCGACGTCGTAGCCGGGAAGGGGCTTGGCGACGGCCTGAAAGCTGGGCTCGTGGAAGTAGGCGAAGGCGAAGCGATCACGAGTGTTCAGGCCGACCTTGTGGGGGGTGGAGGGCAGGTAGGAGTTGGTGATGTACTGCATGATGTCGCCGGGGAAGACGGTGAAGACGTTGGGGACGGGAGGGACGTAGTGCCACTTCTCATCGTCCTCCTTCATACCAGCCGCACTCTTCTCCCAGTTGGCGTAGTGCTCACCGTCATAGGGAGGGCGGATGAAGAGGCCTACAGGTCATGTCAGAATGTCGTGGCGAGGTGTACATCGGGTTATATAAACTTACCACCAACGTCGTCCTGGGCGGCAATAACGAGCAGCCCGTAGTCAGTGTGGGAACCAATACCACGGCCCTCCTTGCCCTTGCCGTTGGTGTTGTGCGTGGGAGGGAATCTGTGACCGAGTCAGCAAATGTTCTTGGAGTGAAGTGGTACATCGTGGGGTGTGGCTCACCTAAGGATACGCATGTGGTGCCATCCGTCGGCAGTCAGGTTGGTCAAAGATCCGGCGGGGACGTTGAGACCGAGCTCCGTAAGCTGGAGAAGCTTCTCTCCACTTTCACCAAGGTACTCCATGTAAGTGGTCATGGGCTGCTTCATCTCGTAGTCAGGCCAAGGGGCCGGGCCATGGCAGGGCCACTTTGCGCGGACACGGGGCTCAGCAAGGTCCAGGTCCTTCGTCACGGTGAAGATCTCAGAGTAGTCGGCAATGCCATCCGTGATCTCCTCACCGGAGGCGATGTAGCCGGCATAGCTCTGAGAGTCGACGCAAGCAGCCTTCTCGGCGGGAGGCTTGGCGAAGAAAGCTTTGCTGGAAGCAGTGGCCTCGTTGAAGATAGCTTGCTGCTTGTCGTTCATGGAAACTTGAAGGATACCATCACGGCGCCAGGCATCGACGAGGGCCTTTCCCATGGCAATATCACCTTTGCTGCCGGTAACGCGTTCTGGGAGGGTAAATGTCTCGAGCTGGGCAACCGTCGCCTTGTGGCCTGGCGGCATCGTGGCGGCCATCTTAGCGAGGTTGTTGTCTTGAACTGTTGCCAAGGGGCGGGACTGAGTAAGGGCAGCCGGCTTCCGCGCCCCGCGGGCCAGCTTGCTGAGAGTCTTTGAGATGGCTGACATCTTGGATGGTTGTGGTCCTCAGGTATCTTCGTATGCTCTGTGTGAAAAGATAGTTCTACGAATGAAGTGCTTTGGTGTGTGATGCTCGAGTCGGACTACTCCTTCCCTCTCTGGTCACCAAGGTCTTTATACCCGGGGGGAGAAGTCCCAGGGCTGGCCGTGATGACCGCCAAGCGGCCTTGGGGTTACAATTCACATGCTGTAGACGCAGTGTTACTGTCTCAGGGCCTTCGGATACAGCTTTAACTTTTCTCGGAATTGACGAGGTATGTTCATTTCTTATACTCAAAGTTAAATCTCTCACGATGTATGGCTTGGAGAGGCGGTGTTTTGGGTCTCGCCGAGATTTCAAGCGTGTAAAGACGGGCATTGTGTGCTGTACCAGGTAAAGCAGCCGACGTAGAGAATCCTTTTAGACGACGATGCTTGGCTAGGTCAGGGTCAGGGGCTCAACGTGTTGTCGACGTGCGGGAGTGGAACCTAGTCGATGGAGTTGAGCAAAGGCCCACTGCATTGTTGCAACCGATATTCCTCATGAATCGAGTCAAGAGGACTACAATTGCACAATAGCCCTTGCTGCATTCTTGCAGGAGTGTGTCCCTGCCACGGACGGACAGTTGTCGGCCATTTCAACACAAATCATCCCACCGGTACATAAGCGAATGCAAAGATGACGCTTGATGTAGACGGACATTGAGGTTGCCAGTTCGCCGTCAGCTATGGTAAAAGAGGTCTTGGCAATATCGAATACAGTCCTTCTCATTTTGAAGTCGAGCTAGTTATGTTGAGCCACAGTCATATCAACGACTCAGGGGACGAATCAAGAGTCAACAAGCAAGAACAGGAAGTGCTCAAAGCTCCAGATGCATTAAGCCGCAAGTCTTGGGAATGACTTGTCTTGGCAAGCTGGGCAGAATGTGGCAAGTGCGTCCATGTTGACAACTTGCGGCGTGCCGAGATTCTGGACCCCTGGAGCACATTTCGCGGCGTCTTAGTCCGCAGTGATACTGTTGAGGTTACCAAATAGGGGGTCCGCCAGTATTTAGACTTCGATACCTAATCGCTCCTAAGGGGCGCGCCCCGGTCAATACGAAAGTGTAATAAACAACTCACGACTGGGGTTGGGCAGACAAAAGCCCCAGCTCTGAGGTTTCGCGGTCGGTACCAGAAAACCGGGTTATCAATACTGTTTGCCGGCGCCAACAGCGGAAATGCTGACATTCCTTAGCTGCGAGTCATTATTCGCATCTTCAACGAGGATGGGATGTCTGCCCAAGCTCAGACCTGGGTTCTCGAGTTCTCGAATCCAAGATGCCGCTGCCACTGATGTCCAGTAGTCTTCCCCGGACAACACCTGAGTCATTACCCGTGGGGGCCCAGAATGCGAGCCGGTTACAAAGTAATGATTCGTGAGATCCATCTTTTCACGATCCACTGCGCCGGCCCCGATGTTAGACTTGCCCCTTTAGGAAGCAAATGCGGTGGCTGCGCACGCACATTCGCATCGCCAATTTGAAATGTGGCCTTTGAAATATCCGTCGTTCGTATGGGATTGTCGAGCAGAAGAACTTCCCCATGGAACACACCAGTCACTAGGCATACGTCATGAATAAAGAACCCTTTTACCCCAGCTCAGATGTAGATGAAGTGCGAGTGTCTTTCTGCTTAGGCAGAAGAAGTTCATTTGTTTCCTATGAATGTTTCACAGCTGAAGAGACTGATTGGTCACGGAAATCTGTCGAACCGCTGTACTGCTGTTGAGGTTCCAATGTGAGCAGGGGCGATGCTGGCGAACTCTAAAAGACCCGGGTACTTTTCCAGAGAATATGATTGGATCAAGCATCAAGATGGCAGGCATCAGCTTCGGACGGCATTTTCGTTTCAGATCTGACCGAGAATTTTGTTGTTCGCATACGGTCATTTTTCCGTCAAGTAGAACAACTAGCGACTAAGAATAGCGACTTAGGCACTTCACACCGAGCTGAGAAGTGGTAATTGGAAAAGATAGATACTATGCTCGAAGTGATGTTGCTCTACGAAAACAAAACACCACAGGTCGATGACCATCATCAAGGGTTACTAAGGTCACCGGCCTCAAATTGAAAAGGACAGCCGCACGTGGAGTACAGACGAACCCCTACTCGTTGGAAAAGGTAGAAAATAGGGACTGTGGCCAGAATGTGTCCGGTCACCGGCCGATCCGGGCCTCCAGAACATATGGAGAACCGCGAGCCGCGGAACCGGGCACCCCTACCACGAAAACCGGCACGTCATTTACCGCAATTTCCAATACGACGGATCCTGCAATTTTCGCACCGTCTCACGGTCTCGGTTTCTCTTGAGGACACTTCGCAAAAACCACAACATTTCATAATATCGTCAACATTTTGCTTCGTAAATCTGTTCGTTTTGCGGCCAGGACACAAAACATGTGTGGTAAGATCAGAGACGGCTAGAACCGAACCAAATCGCCGTCAAGATGAGACGGATCTCGCACCATGGGAGCAACACCTAGGGACTCCCGGGTCCAGCAGGTTTCGGACTAGGTTTCCGTGCGAGCCCTGATTCGCTGCCGCTGATGACAGCAAGTCAGGCTTTACATAATTGTTCATAGAAGGCAACTAGAACCTCTGTCAAGCAAAAGTATAGGCACTCGACCGAAAACCGTCCGTCGGTCAACCGCCGAGACAAGAGTCAAGAAACGCATTCGCATTGTCGGCCAATGGGCGTAGTATGCAGCGCAACTCCGCTGCAAGAATGCAACCTTTAGACTTGCAACATCAACTGTTGCCATTGTGGATGCTGGCTGACCACCTGGCAAGCACATCATGTCTGACCCTCAGTTCGGTTGGTAGTGCTCGGCGCGGGTCGAAGATATCGCATGATTACGGGAGCATCTGGTTCCACAAAGGACCACCGCGGGTGTCCAAGCTTACCGCCTCCTGACTGACAATGCGGATGTTTTGATGGGGTTACGGGTATGAGATTCGACTCCATCGAGTGGAGGATTACCCCAGGATATCTGGATGGGCAAGCGATCGACCGTGAGCCTCCCAAGAGACATTACTCGAGAATTTCGAGATACTGGAAGTTGATGCATTACTCAAATTTTGTAGAACGAACCACTACTCGTTGTATCGTGAGATTGGTAACAAGATTATAGGAGGCACTCGACATGAGGTGGTCTTGGACCAATTAGGACCGGGCATAGTCTTCCCAAAAGGGTTTCAATACCCGAGACATACCTCACAGTGCTAACAGATTTGGCCAAGGGTTCAAACATCACAGTCTTACGTACACTAGTTGCGATATCAAGGTTCGCCGTAGGGTACCAATGCACGGCAGGCACGTCACCTGAGTCGAGGAATTCAGAAAGCAAATGCTCACTGCATGAGATTGTCACAGGCCGAAAACCACGTTACAGTCTGGTCAGCGGTGAGTGGTGAGAGGTGAGGAGGTAGGTTTGACATCGAATAGGCCACTGAGCTGGTAAACGGCGGCTAATTCGCTGATGCCTGTTTGAACTTCCACCTATCGCGTTGTTGCTCGTCTTTGTCATCATATCAGAGCTCGTGGGACCGAAATCGAGGGTCCATCTGTCTCCTGACTCAGGAGGTCGGGGGGATAGGAGCCCAAGCATGGCCACAAGTAGTGGAGTACACAAAAAGTATATTTCAACGCTCTAGGACTCGGATTCCACGGATCGCTTAAGAAGAGGCATTTCTTGACCGGAGCGGGTAGAACGCGAGACACGCAGTCCATACTTATGCGCATGGAAGTACGGATAAACTGCGACTACTTCAATACCTCTGCGGATCCAGGCGACCCTTTCCTTCGAATCCATAAGCCAGTTCCAACATTGAATTTCCGATTTCCCGGACCGACGGCTCTTCGAATGAAACCTTGATGGACCTGCGAATCCTACAGTAGCTAGGCTCCCAGTCAAAACGATGAAAAAGAGCTCTTGCAAGTTGGAATTACGTTGCCTGCATAACTGCCGTGGTCGCCGCGCTGAACCCTTGTCGCGGATATCTCGTGTGGAAAAAGTCGAACTTCAGCTCTTTCTTGATCGTTTCACTATCTTGCTGTATAAAAGCAAAATCAGATTCTATAGTCGAAGTTCTTGTTGATATCTGTCGTGTGCAGCCACTGCAAGAAGCTCTATTCTTGTCAGTCGTAAGGTGCAAAAGGCGCTTGAGAACGACGCATACATTAAAGTCAGTCCCAGCCAAGTACTTTTGTGCTAGTAATCGCGCATCTAAATGACTGGCTTCAGCTAAGCATCTTGAAAGCCTGCATGATACACCAGACTTCAGAGTTTAGATGCTACAACTTTCCGTGCCGAGATACGATGCGCCTAAGCTAAACCAATGTGCCGGATTGAATGTTAACCAAGGTACCCTCCTGTTAGATTATTCGAACGTCTCAAATGCCATAGATCAATTCCTGTCATGTTCACCATAACTGTCATGAAGTCATTACTTAGGTCTTTACCGGGAAAGAAAACTGAATGGATCTTATACATGGTATCATGGTGTTTTAGCGACCATAACTTTTCAGCAAATGTGCGGTCTTATTCGGGTTTGTCGCAGCCACGAACTTCCATGTTGCAGTGAGCCACCACTGACGAATGACGCATGGGTTGAAAATATTCTGATCCATTAGATATCATAGCCGCGAACCGTCCGCGTATCGAGAAATGCCCGAGCTCTCGATCTTGCCGTCGAATAAGACGAAATCGCGAATCATGGTATTTTGAAGATGGAGGGGTGCCAAGACTCGAGAAACTCTGCAAACCAGGCCTGTGCTTTATCCAGACTCGCGTGCTGCCCAAATTTCCACGTGCAACTCACGTTGCCAGGACGAGCTTCTCGAGAGACTTTCTGCTGTCCAGATCCCCGGCCACGTGCCTCCGGGCAAGCTGGCACATACTTTTTCTGCTTGCAGGTCATGAAGCATACATACTCTAGGCGCCAGAAGTTTCCAGACAAACTCAACTTCCAGATGAAGAGTTTCGATTGGCGGATAGTATCGTCTACACGTTGGTGTGATGTGCCGCTCTCGCTCCTCATTGCATGGCCGGCGCCGGTAGTGACGGTGAATCCGGCCCCGGGCTGCCCCACACTCGGCCGCACGCTACATCGGGTACGTTCTGGAACGCGAGCTATTCGGACGACAGAAAATCGTAGGTTTTAGCCAAAAGATTGCATTCCAAGAAGCTGGTATTGGCTGAACTTACTGCAGGTAAACGGTCGGCGCGCTGCCCGAATCAGACCAAATCTCGAAGGTGTTGTAAGAATGGATTCCATTATTCAACTTTTGGGTGATTACGCCCGCTCACATTACCTAATAATTAGTCTGGGAAGAAGCGCTTCCCCAATGATTCGCGCGCTATGAGGTGTGATACCCAGAGGCGGCTCCGGTTGTCTCAGAAACATGTTCAAGCAAAGACTGTATGTATTGAGCATGTGACTACAAAAAGTCCAAGGCGATTTTTGCCGAAGCCTATGGCGCACTGCCTTCCCTACGAGCCATTCTCATAAAGCGCGTTCAACGATTCGCCTTTTAATTGTTGCCTACCGACCACAGATTACATCAATAACAAAGCTGAGGGCACCAGATAACGTGGTAGGAGTTACCTACGAGATTTGTCCTATTGCATTTCTTATCAAGACAGAAATATTGAAAGGTACTCTCGATGCAACTATTCTCGATGCAATTACTCTCGACGCAACGGGTTACTTGCGGGCAGTATACTCACTACATATCTACCGATATTGCCTGCATGCATGAAATACGGTGCATGATGCTTATTTTGGTGGTGTCTGTTTGATACCCAATGACGGGTGGAGCCTATGTTCTTGATGAAGCAACACATGTGTAACCTTGTGTGATGTATGCCGAGTCGCCAACGTTGGGGTTACGCTGCGTATTTTCTGTGTTGTTCTTGTGTCTGCGTTCTGCGGGGATATTTCCTCCCTGCTTCTTGACAAAAGTTCATTCAATTTTCACAGCCTCCCATCATCGCCATCTTCTCTCCTTCAAGGGCCGCAATCCAATCTTCCAGCCTCTCTTCAATGAACCATTCCAAGTCCCACAGCTCCTCAGAAGGTGACTCTTTGTGACCATACTGCGGGTGAATCTGCGTTTCCACGATTTCGCGGGCGCAGTGAGAACGGCTTGAACGTCTTTGACTCGGTAAGTCTCATCGTCGAAACTTTCGAGGTTTCTTCTCTGTGACTGCGTCATTGACCGTACGACATAGCCATTGATCGATGCACCATGTTTCTTGACGGGCGCAGGACAATTGCAGTTGTTCAGTTTGTGGAGGACGAAATATTTGACTATGGCGGTCTGGATGAGCTGTGAAATCTCATCCACAAGAGTCGCATCGCCAATCAGAACCCAGGCCGGCAGAGGTTTGGCACAGAGGGGCCCGTAAATAAAGACCGGCATCGACGATGTCTCCATGATTTCTTCGTTAAGGAATTAGTTGCCTGAGTCCTGTGATTGCGTATGCTGTTCGAGCTGTTCGAGATCTTCGGCTTGTCCGCGTCGATTGTCGCAGAGTGAGGCGAGGGTTTTGAAAGAATCACCTGCTGCCCTTCAATCAGTGTGACCGCAGGCGACGTGATTATTCCAGATCAAGGTTGCCGCTCAGATCGAATCGAATCTACCTCCGAAAAGTGATTCATATTTGTGGCAAAGGTCACTTGCAAAGTTTTATAACAAGAGGTCCTAACCAGACGGGGCGCACAGCTTCCTGAGGCCACACAGGTAGCACATTCATGTACTACCACCAGAATTCGCTCTACTCAAAGCCCAGCCTATGAGTATGAAAAGCGATGACTGAGCAGATGAAAAGTGAACTGTTCGAGGCCGACCGATCAAAAGTCTTGCCCATGTTAGTGTGCATACGGCACATAGTGAACAATAAATAGTCTTTTCCTCGTTTCTCGTTTCCAAAGATGAAGGCGAACGAAGCATAAACAAGTCATAATGGGATTCGGCAGTAATAGAATACGCTGATCACATCTATGTGTCAAATGTGACACAAGGGTGCTTAGTATATTGGATAATCCAAATTATTTCGGTCCTACCAGCAGTCTCGGACGTTTAACTTGGAATGTGGCTACAATTTTCGACGTTGGGCTTTTCTAGAAGATTATCAAATAAAATCAACGTTGGACTGCATGGAATTGTGAGAGCGAAAGCGAAAACATCGCGCAGCGCCTTGTCTACGAAAATGCCACCACCCAAGGACTCACAATGTAGTACAAATCTTAAGGTATGGAAGATTGACACACGATATCATGAGATATAATCCCTTCTGTGCACGTCGGAGCGAATGCAATCTTCAGTTTCGACTCGGACCAGCCACTACCATCGTTGATCATTGTACCTTTCAATATGTTCAAATGCATCAGTTGTTGAGCCTGCCTCCAACGAGTAACCGTGCAAGAGACAAATGAGTGCCCTTCAGGTATGAGTGGCTATATTCATACATACTCGACTGACACTGAACTTCGGCGCTGAATCATTGGCCAAAGCACGCCCTTGACCAGGTCTACAAAGAGTATGGAAGTCCAGCAAGTCTTCACACATTGTCATTAAGATAGCCAGCCATGGCAGTCCATGGGGAGTCATGGGAACTGGCCGAGACTCATGGATAGCCAATTGTCCCGCCAGGATGTCTGCAGAGTCTCCAGCGTTTGAATCAACAGTGGCTTGCATTTTGCGGCCCGGGGCTTCTTACGATTATTCCTCATTCGTTGGCGTGCTGGTACAGGAAGCATGTAAATGTAGCATGGCAAAAGAGCGTAGGACATTTACGAGGGTTGCGGGCTGCGAAGGTCTTTCAATCTTTCTCGATGAACGTCATCTCTGGCCCCGCCATCATGGGCGCATATGTGCAAGTTTCGCATGACTATTATCGAGGGCAACCGAGACCGAATACCTCGCAAGGGCTCGTAACAAGGCTTCTGATGGACTAATGTCGTTCTACGGAGCGTTCCGAATGGAGCCAAGAGGGAAAGTTGAAGTTATAAAAGCCCCTGAAATACCCATGGGAAATGGGAAAACCTATCGCTTGCATTGCGAATGAGCGGGTGATCCCCTTGCGACTGAGCCAAACGAAATCAATCAATCAACCCGTCTACCTGAGACGGAAGCACCGGGAGGGCTCGTGCTTGACAGGTCAAGCTTTTTGTTTGGAAAATCATCTTGGCTTCGCTGCGTAATGGTTCCCTAGACATGATTCAGTCAGCGTTATTTGGGAAAGGTTCATCCTGGCGAGTCAGCCAACCGCAACGGAAACCGAGCCTGCAGCAATTTCCGACTTAGGGGAAACACCATTTTATACTTTCTTTCTATATTGAATCCCCACACTCAGCGGCCATTCTCAACTCACCAGCTGCAGACATTGATTGATGCGATCTTCGCCTTGGCCGCTGACTTGGCGAAGCCTTGTGCCGCACTGCCGCGTGTCTAACCCCAATGATCCACTGCTTGGCTCTCCGGCCAATCTCCTTGGCGATTGCCAGTGATTGCGATGGGCTGACGGGAAACCCAACTTCAATTCGTTCCCAAGGTGCCGGATTGTGGGCAAGGGGGGCGAAACTCACGCAGCCCCGCCGCCGGGTGCCATCACATCGTCAAGACAAGAATAGGCACTCTGTTATTGAGGTCGCGGCAGCCTTAAGATGCGACCATCCCGCTCCCGTCCCGTTGGTTCGATCTTAGTCTTCAGCGTCTTCAACGCATCTCTGTCATTCGTTCACTACACTAATCAGACCGTCTCAATCTCTGTTTGAGCTACCACATTCTTTTGATACATAATCTCACTCTAATAATGTTGTTCAAGTCCGTTGGCCTGGCCTCTTTGGCCGCTCTGGCCGCTGACGCTGCTTGCGCCAGCGCCACGAGATCTCCTCGTTATGTCATGTACTACGACCAGTAAGGCTCACCAAGAATACCCCCAGCTGTGGAATGTGCTAACAAGCCCCCAAAGGTACCACACCTCTGGCATTCCTGACAAGTCTGTCACGTCTGGCATCACTCACGTCATCACTGCTTTCGCCAACTCTTCTCTTTTCGCCTCCGAGCCCGCCGGCGAGTACAAGCCCTTCAAAAACCTGACCGACATCCGTCCTCTCTTCGACAACGGCACCAAGGTGTGCATGGCTATCGGCGGCTGGGGTGATACCGATGGCTTCAGCCTGGGCGCCTCTACGAACGAGAGCCGCAACAAGTACGCCAAGAATGTTGCCGCTGCTGCCGTCAACCTTGGATACGACTGTGTCGGTGAGTTGATTGTCTTTTGTAGACGTTTCGTGAATATGGCTAACGAATAACCCAGACGTCGACTGGGAGTACCCCGGTGGCAACGGCGCCGATTACAAGCAGAAGCCCAACGGCAACAAGACGGCTGAGATCAACACCTTCCCTCTGCTCCTATCTGCCATCAAGACTCAGCTCAAGCACCACAAGATGGAGCTCTCCGTCACTGCCCCTGGTCTCAAGCGCGACATGATTGCTTTCACCGCCAAGACCATCCCTAAGATCAACGCTGCTGTCGACCACTTCACCGTGAGTAACAAACACAACGTAACTTTAAAGAACATCCATGCTAACGGCATCAGGTCATGACCTACGACTTGATGAACCGCCGCGACAACACTACCCGCCACCACACCGATATCAAGGGCTCTCTTGAGTCCGTCGACACCTACATTTCCCTTGGCATCGACGCTGCCAAGGTCAACCTTGGTTTCGCCCTGTACGCCAAGTGGTTCACCACCGCGACTGGCGCCAACTGCACTTCTCCCATCGGATGCCCTACCGTCCTGCTCGAGGCCGCTGACGGAACTGACACCGGCAACTCTGGTGCCGTCACCTTCGAGACTGCCAACTTCCAGGAGGCTCCCACCAACCTGACCACGTCTACCGACTCTTCTTGCGGCGCCGGTACTTTCTTCAAGTGCCCCACCGGCAGCTGCTGCAGCCAGTACGGCTTCTGGTAAGTCAAATCACCCATCTTCATGGGAGAAATCTCGACTAACATCATTGCAGCGGTACTACTGCTGCCCACTGCGGTAACGGCTGCCAGTCTGACTACGGTATCTGCAACGGCACCTCCACCCTCAGCTCCTTCAAGACCGCCATGGCCAACGGCTACACCGACGAGGTCAACGGTGGCCAGTGGTACTGGGATCCCGCCGGACCGTTCTTCTGGACCTGGGACACCCCTGCCCTTGTCACCCGCAAGTTCAACGACATCGTCAAGGCCCGCGGCCTTGGCGGTGTTGCTGCTTGGAGTTTGGGCGAGGACTCCTACGACTTCAGCCTCCTCAAGGCCATCCAGGCTGGCGTCAGAGCTATGGTCTAGAGAGCACGGTAGCAGCATTTAGTGTAGACTGTTCATAGCGTCCTGTGCTCGAGCGATCTTGACCTCATTTGAGAGTTTCACCCATTGGACTGATCTTAATTATACCACATCTTCGATCAGATACATGAGTTTTGTCCCCGATGCAACTTGCAACACAGTGACACGTCTATGTTCTCAACGACGTTGACACAAGGGCTTGGCTCAACTGTAGTTCAGTTGGTTAGTCATGATTCACTTTCTGCCTTTCTAAGCAAGAAGCAAGATGACGTACACGATGTGGTGATGACCGATCAGACTGATTGCAGGAGGGAGTAACATCAGACGCATACAGCTCCAGTCATGTTTGAACTGCACAACACAACGCACATGGAGCTTACGCAATGCGCACTGGTCGCATGCGCGTCGAAGATCCGATACACGGCGCGCGCTGCAGCGCTTTCAGATGTTTGGAGGACTTCTCGCAACCCACACTTTCACCACTGACAAATATTGTGCCAAAGATCGAGAATTCTTGAAGTGAAATACTTTGTTTCTTAAACTATCAAAGTTTTGGAGAATTAAATACTAGTCCTGTCAGATCCAAAACTTCAACATAACTCCAACCATCTATTTATTCATGTCATTCAGCCATAACGTCAGAGCCTATCAACTGTTCCCTTACTTGGGAACAGGGAGAGGGAGAGACTTGGTACAGTCGGTGAGGTCGTTAATGTTGTCAACACCGAGAAGACTGAGACGCAGGTATTCCCTTGAGAATGCCTATCAAACATTAGATGTTATGTCAACGTAATGAGATAATGTCTGAACAAAAGGACATACCACGTTCCAGGCAGGCTGGCTGTCAGCGAAAGCCTTGAAAGCCGGTCCACTACGAGAGTCCTGGGAAAGAACCTTGTCGCTGTTGAAAGTGAAGACGTTGGAGGGAGCACCGGCCAAAGTCTGCGAATAGAAGAGGGTATCCCAGACGGCAGGGGTGGTATCCTGGGGAGCTCCGGCGCGAGCAGGGTCAACAGTCTTCTGGGTGGAAGCGGTGTGGGCACCGATGAGGGCTGCAAGACCGGGCGGGGAGATGGTCTTGTTGGCGAAAATTGCGATGAGCTTGTCGACGGGGTCGTTAACGTCCGGCAGCAGACCGTCGGGGCAAGCCGTAGAAGAATCCTTGCGACCGATCAGGGTCTTGACTCTGGGTCCCTTGGGGCACATGACGGTGCCGCTGTTGGCGGCAAACTGGATCAAGTCCGCCATACCAATACCGTACTGCTTGTACTTGTTGAACCAAGTCTGGGTCTGAGTGACGGCATCCTGCAGGCCGTCGTTGAGGGCGCGCTTGATCTCGGCGGGGGCGAGAACAATAGAGCCATCAGCACCACCGCCAGGACCGGTAGCGATACTCCAGCCGGAGGCATCATGGAAGCCGAGACGGACGGCGGCGCGAGCGGGTTGGGTACAGCCACTTCCGTCTGCGAACTTGGTGACGAGCTCGTCTCCAATGTGCTTCCAGACGCAGCACTTGTCGGCGGCACACTCCTTGCTACCAAGCGCAGGAACGGATCCCTGATACTGATCGGTCGACTGTCCAGAGGCGGAGGTAGTGAGAATATTCTTGATATCCTTGCCCGTCTGGCTAAGAGATGAGTCGGGAAGGCTCGCAAGATCGCCTAAGGGCTGGTCGCTGATGGAACCAGCTCTGGCATAGAGCTCATCCATGAAACCCGGGGCAGACCAGCCGGGGTAAGCGGAAGAGGTGGCCGCAAAGGCGGCCAGGAGCATAGCTGCGTGATGCATGATGAATATTAGAACTGATGGCTCTGAAAAGAAACGAGAGAAAAACGAAAGTAGGTGACTGAATCCAGCGAGTGACTTGGTGTTGCTTGATGAGAAAGCAGCAGTCTTGGCAGAGGTGAGGACCTCCAGTACATATACCTCCAAGAATTCAGCAGTGACCGAGGAGAATGTTCGACACAGTTCCGGCTTGCCACCACATCACGTTGAGCTCGGTCCCGACAAGAACATTCTCAGTCGCTGGTCCGTAAGACATCATGTAGCACGGCCGTGATCTTTCAGTCCGAGGGCCCGCCAGCCACAACCCGCAGAACAATATTCTGGCAGATGAGATCCTCTGAACGTGCGAATATTAGCGCATGTGTCAGGTTGTAGTCGGGCTGCGGGCAATGCACTTGCCCGAATAGCCATCCTGCGTGGCGTTGTCAGCGTCTCTATCCGATAAGTTTCTCCTGCTTTCAAACCCCAATCCAGTACCCCTGCTCCTGCAGGTGCCGGGCCTAGGAGAAATCGCCTCAAACTTTCTTAGGTCCAGCAGTTCTTGCCATATTTGGGTCTTGCGCCAATGGTAGAGATCGCCGAGCTGTTCATAGCGCCATGCAGGGGTGCAGTCGTTGGTACGTGGGCTGTCATCTCAAATTGGATCTACCTTTAACGGTACAACCGCTCTATTGGCGGGGAAAGTAGTTTCTCGTTTACTATACTAGCTTATAAGGCACGTTATTGTTGCGATCAGCGGCGATCGCTACTGAAAATAAAGATCGGGATCTTTCAGCTGGCAAGCTGGTGTATGCTTACTTCCCCGGCACTAGGACTGGCCATGTTGAAACCAGGCATCAGTTCGCTCGACTTCAAAGAATCTATGGTTCAACCAGTCTTACTGCTGAAAGTTCCCGCGAGTCATAATGGTCCGATATTGTTGAGGTGCATCGTGACCATGTGCTGGTGGTTCGCAATGAGACGACCTGATCCTCCCACTCATCCGTCCGGAATTATCTGAACAGTGCATTCATCTCATAGACCGGAGAGGAGTTCGTTCGGGTTTATGGACGGTTGTACGGCAAGCAGTGGTAATCGTGCTCGAAACCTCGCAATACCTCGCAATCGCTCACTGTCCCCTCGACGCTGACGTGTTCCACCGGACGTGCCCAGAGCCTCGGACCTCCGACCTGACCCGTTCCATCAACGCGACCCAACCACTGCTCAAGCTTTGGAAATTGCGACACGCAATTGGAAGAAAACCGTCGCGGCCAGAATGTGAAGAAGAAAAATCCACAGGCGGGAGCTAATGCACAGGTCGGCCTTCGCCACTATTGCGGTTGTTGCACCATCAACCCAACCTGCCGGGATGCCGAGACGAGGGCAACATAGCGGCGGCAACTTAACCGGAGATAGCAAAATCACAGTGCCGGTCAACGCTCTCTGAGAGGTGCCGATCTGCCTCGGGTCTAGCGCCACAATAAGCCCGGACCGAAGTAGCGTCTTTGGTTCCTCCGGCAGCACCAGAGGCTTCCTCCGGGAGACGGCATTGGGGTAGTCGGCGGGTAATCGGCTTTTGAGGATTTCGAGACAGTCATTGTGTTGATAAATGAAGTACGGGTTTTGAGAACTTCACGGCGATCATAACAAAGGGAAACTTTGAAACAAAAGGCGAGGATAAACACCCCGAATAAGGTTGTTTTCTTGTGGGGGATCTCAGACATAGTTAATTTGTACGATTACCAGTTAGCAGCGGAGACATTCGAGAGAAGTCGGAACACATTAGCCACGAGTGTGGCTCAGTCGGAGTTTGGTCCGGCAGTACGCGTCACCTCCCGCAATGGCACTCGTTGGTCGGCCCAGTTCTGTGCCACGGACGTGAATAGACCAGAGTACTTTGGGATCTTCTCTTTTGGACACGCCCTTTGGAAGCAGACATCTCTAAGATTTCGCAACTTGCTTGCTTTCGATTTGATTTCTCACTTCCTGGGATTTCTCCTATGTTATATTGTACGACGCGGCCTACTGACTATGTTACGATGCTAGCTTAAAGCACCTCTTCAGAATCCACGCCTCATTATTGGAAGGGTGGGTTGAGGCGTATTCAGCTCCCGGAGAAAGCTCACTACAATAAGCGCGTCTGACGCGTCACGGCACCAAGCACCGTGTGTTCGGGGTAACCACATGGCATATTTGTCTAGGTCATCGTTTCCAGCCGCAAGTGAAATTGTCGTCTGGCGCTAGTGGCTTCATGGAGGATAAAAATAATACGAATGCCACTCAGCAATCTGAAAGATCTAGTCGTAATTCAAAGTGTTTTGCACAACGTTTTCGAGGCTGCTGCTGAGCTTGTCATACTCGCGCTCTCTCCCTCTCCGTCGGATATTGAAAAGTAACGTTCAGCTACGCGAAGGAATTTCAAAAACACATGGCTTGTTTAAACAGACTAATACGCGACCAAGGCAAAGGAGAGGGCAAGTCACCGTCTCTATGTCATTCACTTTGAAGGTTTCGCGCATTTCTTTTGAACCTGCATCATTTCCTGGCCGTATGTTGTGGCCCTTGAGAATGATTTAACGCTCGCTGGTATCATCAAATTTGTGACGCCAAGTGAATCAGACTTTGACAACGACCGACTTCTACGAGATATTGCGCGTGCGTCGCTCTTTCGTTTGCGTGGAGTGTACCGTCCGTCGTATCGCACTACTGTTTGATTTTTACTGACTCAAATGTCTTCATGTCAGGAAAGAATTAATCTACTGTGATATATTGACATTGCCCGCGGAGCCCCGCAACAAACTGTTCCTCTCATGCTTCATAGCAGACCAACTTTCAAAGTGTGCGGTGAGTGCCTGATCATACCACTGGACACAGAGTTTTATTGATTGCTGTTACATCCGCAATGTCAAGGTCGTTCAATTTATCTGAGGATCTACCGGCCCGCTGGGCCATTGACCACCTTCTTGGGGCTCATTTTAAAAGACTTTCGGGTACATGTAGGTGTACGTCAGCTCACCGCATTCTCTCATTCCACATGCTCAGCCTTTCGCGACCAACTTGAACCACAACCGTCTTCAACATGATATTTCGTTCCATCGCCACCATTTTTCTCACCGTTTACGCCTCGGCGACCTTTGCCGCCCCCGTCGAAGATGTGTCCAGCCTGATCATTGAAGCGCGCGGGCCGACATGCCGCTCTGGCTTCATCCAGTCTGGCCATATTTCTTGGGACGTTTGCGTACTCGATGCCCAGGCTAAATGTCGCAACAGACAATACCTATTCGAGCAAGAAAACTGGCTCTTGACGACCCATAGATCCGAAAAGAAGTGTTGGGCAGATGTACGCTTAAAATTGCCACTTGAAGGTCCTTCGTGGCTGACATACATCTCATAGTATTAATGTTGCATCAAGGGTTAGGTGTGAGGTGGTTTGAGATGGTTTGATGTTATCTATCTTGGGGATACACATAGCAGCGTAGTAGAACAATACTTGGGGTTATGGTAATGGAACATATCAAAGTCGAGCAAAGTTTGCACCTTTGATCCCAAAGCACAGACACCTAGAGTGGCCTGAAGCCCTCCAAAATTGGTATCCTGGTCGAGCCTGTTCTGGATAGTTGATATGGAATTATTGATGTAAACCTTCATCGGGCCCCGGCTTTCTCTAGCCTAAGCCATCCAGGCCCTCATATGTCTCCCAGTTAGAGTCATGAGGCAGTCTAAAAGGTGTGCCAGCACGCGGTAACCTGCATTTCGAAAGTGTGGAAAAAGTTGGAAGGGAAGGACGATCGTGCCCTCGGCTGCCTGCAGATTATCGCTTGTCAACGCAAGTTATTCGACCACGCCTTTTGGGCTATGCAATGCCAGTACGACATCGAAGCGTCCCAGTTCAGCTTATCAATTTCATTCTCTGTGAAGTATCTCACAGCGAACACTGTAGAAACCTTAGTCTTTGATCTCGATCAATAGCATTGTCTGGCCTGGCCAGCTTCAAAGCCGGGATTCAGGAACAAACCACGCACAAGCAACACAGGAGACATTCAAGGCGCTGTCGAACACGATTGTCTTGTATTCAGCTTCTTGACAAAAACAAAACACAGAGAATATACGACTTGGTCGCCAATGTGGTACAACTCCACTGGTGTTGCACCAGGCAAAGTGGCCACCTCTCGATGGGATTTAGACACAAAGGAAGCATTTCGACCCGAAGACACTTAAGTGACGCAAGTCTATGATATTTCCAAGATTTCTTACGGCAGACTCCCAAATCAAATCGCCATACCAAACATGTTTTCACGTCCCCGACGATACCGCAACTCCGACGTTGAGCTCGCCCACATTCGTACAGGGGAACCCTATCAGCCTCGTCCAAATGTTTATGCTCCCCAACGTTCAGAATACAGGCTCATATGCAATGGGACATCCCAACGGAAGCGATCATGCTGGACAACAAAGCCTAGACTGAGCACATACATCACACTTTGGGCAGTTGGCTGCTACGGTATCTGCGCGCTAACAATGTAAATTCCCCCTTCCTCAGTTGTACAGTCGTACTCTCTCACCAGGATCATGCTGACCCCATCATAGTGGTATTCTTTTCTATTGTCTCATCCTTCGACCACCCAGAGAAGCATCCTTGCAACCATTCCAAGACATCTTCTTCAAAATCCCCGAGGACTTGGGTTATGCCTCGAAAGATTATGTTTCTACATGGCTCAACAACGCCACGTTCCACGCGACTCCTGCTCAATGTCACTCTCACAACGACTACTGGCGCCCAGTACCTCTATTTTCAGCGTTATCTGTAGGGTGCATCGGCATTGAGGCTGATGTATGGCTCAGAAACGGCGATCTTATGGTCGGTCATGATCAACCATCGCTTTCCCCAAACCGGACTCTGAAGTCTCTGTATCTCGACCCGCTGGAAGAAATTCTTGACGATCAAAATCGTGAGGTCACTGAGGGGAACGCCACAAGACGCGGCGTCTTTTCTCTCCAAGACGATGCCCAAATCATCCTCCTCATCGACGTCAAGACCGATGCGAAGGAAACGTGGCCCGTCGTGCTCCGCCAACTCGAGCCGCTCCGTGAGAAGCACTACCTCACAAGCCACAACTCCTCGGCATCAAGCGACACCAAAAACCATTTGCCCGCACCTTTGATCGTGGTCGGCACTGGGAGTTTAGATATGGACACCCTCGTCGCTAATCACTCAGACGCCACAACCACATTTCACGACTATCACGACGCCTTCTTCGACGCA
This sequence comes from Colletotrichum gloeosporioides, assembly GCF_011800055.1. Taxonomy (NCBI): domain Eukaryota; kingdom Fungi; phylum Ascomycota; class Sordariomycetes; order Glomerellales; family Glomerellaceae; genus Colletotrichum; species Colletotrichum gloeosporioides. The sequence goes on from NW_025544682.1 coordinate 141,705, forward strand.
CCTCTAACCGACCTCCCCGCAGCCAACAACACCAACGAAACAAAGTACAACACCACCAACTCCGTCTACGCCAGTGCATCCTTCAAACAAGCCATCGGATCCGTCCGCCTCGGCTTCAGCCGCACCCAGCGAGAAAAGCTCCGCAGCCAGGTCCAGGCGGCGAAGAGCCTCGGCCTGCAGCCGCGGTACTGGGACATTCCGGACTGGCCGCTCAAGTACCGCGATTACATCTGGACCGAGCTGAGGGCGGAGGGCGTCGAGATTTTGAGCGTGGATAATGTGAAGCATGCCGCGGGCGGTGTGTGGTACGGTTCGTACTTCGCTGATGCGGTTGCCATGACTGTGATTTCTCCGGCTACGTTTTTGGTTATGTCGGTTTTGTTTTGGCGTGCTGTTTGGTACTGGCGGTATATGTAGGTATGTGAAAGGGTGGATGGTATAGATATTGTGGCGTTTTGGCATTGGGTATGGCGTTCTCGTTTCCTGAATCTCAACGTTTGCCATTTGGGCGTATTTGTTTCAACCCGTGCAACATGGAATCGGCGATAGTGTTAAAGACTTAAGATCATTGGGGTTCCCTACGCAAACCCAGAGCTCATTCCGTCTGTTGTTCGGTGGAATACGGAGAAAGTTTTGACACGTATTTACAACCATGACCGCCTCGAATACCCTTCGGGGCGTCGCACGTTGTACGGACTTGGTCTGAAAGAACATCGGCCAAGGTCGAACAGCTGTCCTGATCCCTTCCTTTGTCAACAAACGATGTTTTGAGCATGGATTGGCCCAACGCCCGCCCAGTAAACCACATCCAGATTGCATGGTTCATCTTTCATAAACGCAGAACTCGCCTTCACAATCCACGACCACCTCCTTCAATCCAGGACTACCACCACCGTCTTCCTCCAACATCTCATTTCCAACCATGCCCTCGCCACTCCACCTGTTCCCCATCTTCCTCCTCGCATCCCTCACAACCGCCCTCCTCCCCATCCTTGACACTCCCGACCCCCTCATCAAACACATCGCCAACACAAACCCACCCGCCTGGCTCAGCCCGCAAGCCTGCCATCCCCGCTCCAACTTCCCCTCCGCCGCCCCCGTCAACGCGACCGACCTCCGCGAGGACGCAAAGCGCTTCTGCGCCCGCGCAGCCGAGCTCGCGCCCGTAATGCGTCCCCAACAGGTGCTGCGCGGGAACGGCCTCGGGGCTTACAGCGAGCAGCATTTCCAGCTGCAGTTCCTGCATCCGTGCCCCCACCGCAATATAAAGGCGCAAGACCCGGAAGACCCGGTAGGCGGTGGGACACTGGTCAAGGGGGAGAGCTGGTGCGTGGAGTTGCTGGCTGAGAATTGGAACCAGTGTGAGTTGAACCCTTGGGAAATATGGTAGAGGGCTCGCGGACTGACTTTTTCTAGGCAAAGACCAGAAGTATGCGGGTGTCGGTGGGATGAGGGTTGCTGGGTGCGTGCTGTACACGACGGGACCGGGGCACTTGGCCCAGTAATCGTAAAGACGCAAGATGAACTTACTCGGTCAAGCTCGACGCCAGTTGGGAATGGGTTCTCTTCTCTGTACATGATGGTTCAGGCTGTCCAAGCCATATGATTGGTATTAGTGTACGGAAATGGTATTACTTTTAGATGGTGGCTCTATGTGCAACCGCTGGATCCTCCAAGTCTATATATATGGTGAGCCCGTAGGACTCCATGCAGTCCAAACGCCAATAAATGCCGCGCTTTTTCCTCTCATAATAGTCACACATACTCGTCCCATCATGATACACCTCCCCTTTACCCTTCTTAAGCCTTCCCACTACCAGTCTCCTGCTCAAAGTCTCTCGCCTGCGTCTGCTCCTCCAGCACGCCCGTCGTCTTCTCCCCATCAGCCGCCCCCGCCGCCTCCCTCTCCTTCTTCCGCGCAAGCCTCGCCAGCGCCTTGGCTCGCTTGCTCTCGTTCTTCTCCTGGTCCTCGCGCATCTGCTTGATGACCGGACTCTTCGCGCGGATCCGCTCGCCGTAGCGCCAGAAAATGATCGGGATCGGGATCAGCGCGAGCTCAAGCAGGCCGCACAGCGTGCCGGCCCACTGCGGCGTCAGCGCACGGTACATGCTCGCGCCCGCGAGGGGCAGCGTGCCGCCGAACATGCTGCGCATGACGGCGTTGCCGGCGAGCGCGCTGGCGGCGTAGATGCCGTACGCGCCGGCGAGGTAGTTGCTGCCGTAGATGAAGGAGATGGTGTTGCCAGCGCCGAAGGGGATGCCGAAGGCGATGGGGACGGCCCAGTGGATTGTCTTCGGCAGGCAGGTCCAGGAGAAGACGAGCTGGCCGATGGGGGTAAGAATGGCGCCGATGGTCATGACGCGCGCGGTGGCCTCGGGCGGGACGCGGCCGGTGACGGGGTCCTTGGGGTGGGCGTTGATGATGCGCCGGAAGAGGGGCTCGCTGAGGATCGCGGCGATGGTGCCGACGCCGATGCCGAGGAAGGCGAGGCCCGAGGTGCCGGGGCCCCAGCCGCGGTGCTGGGAGAAGACAATCGGGTAGGCGACGAAGCAGAGGTACAGGATGCCGTAGATGAGGGAGATCCTTGGGTGGAAAAGTTAGCATCTCTAGAGGTGGATACTTGCAATCCAAGGGTCTTACCAGATGTTGAAGAACCACAGGATGGGCTCGGTGAAGCTGAGGACAAAGGGGCGGCTGAGGTTGAGCTTGATCAGATGCAGCTTGGAAACCTTCTCGTCGTAGCGGCACCACCAGCGCGGATCGTCGGTCTCCTTGCGGATGCGGGCAGCCTTGCGCTGGAGGATGGTCGGGGCGTAGGTCTCCTTGAGGGTGAACATGAGGCAGATGGCGAAGCCGGCGATAATGAGGACGACCCAGTTGGTCCAGCGCCAGCCAAGGTACTGGAAGACGAAGCCGCCGATGAGGGGACCGGTGACCGGGCCGTTCAGGGGCGCGATGCTGTAGAAGGACATGGCAAGGGCGCGGTACTCCTCGTCAGCGATGTCGACGACGGTTCCGGGGCTGTTGGCGATCAAGGCGGCACCAAAGAGGGCGCTGTCAAAATCATGTTAGATATCACAAGGGAGAGGTGTGCTAAGAAGGGGAGTGACATACCCAAAGAAGCGGACGACGATGAGTGTCGTAAGGGACTTGGCCAGACCGCAGGGGATGATGAGCAGCGCCGAGATGATGAAGCATACGACGTAGACGTATTGTCGGCCGTACAGCTCACTCATCGGGGCGACGATGAGACTACCGGCGGCGAGGCCGAGAAGGTAGGTCGTGACACCCAGTGTCGCGATGACCTGGGACGACTCATACTCGATGACAAGACCCGGGATGGACGCCGTGTAACTTGTGCTGTAGAGGACAATGACCCAGGTGGAGAAGGACACGACGAAGATGGTCCAGGCACGGTACCACAGCGGCCAGTTCTTGGGGTTCTCGGGGTCGCCGGGCTCGAAGGTGACCTCGAAGTCGGGCGGGCGCGAGGCGGTGCTTCCGATGCTGGTGCCGGTGCGGGTGTAGGTGATGGGCTCCCGGGCGGCGTGCTCGACCTCGGTCTCGAGGTCCGGTGTGAGGGCGTGGGAGAGCGGCTCGAGGGGGTCGGTGTCGGTGGAGGATGTGGACAGGGCGCGGCTCCGGTGGCTGTGCCGAGACTGGACGGTCTTGAGAGGGCGGAGCTGCGGCGAGTCTTGGCCGGAGCTGGTCGTTGTCGCGGTCTCGGCCGCGTGGGACCCCTTTTCCGGATCGGGGACGGACATTGTGTGTGGTGGAACTTTACGGCACGGCCCGGATGTAGATGCTGATTTGGTAGGCGAGGTATCTCAAGCTCAACGTGTTGCTCTCATGAGATGAGCCGAGTGCGACGCGCTCGTGCTGCCCGATGCTGGATGTGACGAGAACGGATGACGGAGGCGGCGCCGGTCCTCGGGAGACGAGTTTTGAACGTCGCAACCAGCTTACAACACTCGACTGAAACGGCCAATGATGCGCTTTTATCTGCGAATGACCGCGGAACAAGCGCGTGAATTACAATGGGGAACTGAAGACGAGCGATGAGTCAACAATGAGTGACCTTTTGGCAAGAAGTATGCATTCCCCGGCCGCGAAAAAACGAGAAACGAGGGAAGGAAGAAGATTGAACAGAACCAACAAAAATTTGGGCAAAGCGGCCCGTCAAACGTTTGTTGCTGGTCAGACAGACAAGGTAGACGGCCCCTCTCCGTGGAGCCCAAGGGGTGCAGGACTTTGCAGGAGTGCAGACGGATGGATGGTGGGTGGGCAGCCCGCATCCGATCCACCGGGGCGAAGGGTGTGATGGGGCGCGATGTGGGTAATCAAGGCACGCAATCGGAGGCGTGGGTGGGCATTCTGGAAAAAAAGACGTGGGCGATCCCGCCCTTTCTGCGGCCTGTCGATGGGACTTTGGACTGTTTCTGTGTGCGTCCCCTTGGGGATAAACGGTGGGGACTAGGGGTCGTGTCGGTCGTTTGGGGCCAAGATAGCCGGTGTTGGAAGGCCGGCCGAAGGAGAACCATGTTGAGGACTCGATTTGTGATCTATACATAGTATTAGTAAGGTATCTGAATGATATCCTCATTGTCCGACATCAGGGAATGGAATGGCGCGTCGTCGAGAAGAATGAACCGAGACATCCAGGTTCATGCAGCCAAAGCGCTTGCTCAGGTATTCAAAGCCCTTCTCCGCATCATGACCGCCTCTCTCCATTTGGCTGATTGCTGCTGTGAAACGAGACGGCAAAGTGACAAATTCCGGCTCGTTATCAGAAGAGCCAATCTTTCCCTTGAGATGAATAGGAGGAGTGGATACTCAGCCGAGGTCCGCTTTTGGACCCCACCTCCCTTCTCCAGTCGTGGCCAAGTCTCCCCGTGGGAATAAGCGGCAAGCGGGCAGGGCCAGGCCAAGCCGGGAACACAAGAGTCATGACCTGGGCCGGCTCCAACAGCAGGGCAGCTAGCAACACTCCGGCGAGGGAGCTGCATCGCAAGTGCTGAGAACATGGTTGTGCGCTGGCGGACGACGTTGGAAGATGCTGTTCCTTCCTAGCGAAGAAGAAGCACCTACCTAGCTGTCAATCGTCTAATGACATGAAAGCATATCGAGGGATACCACACTGAAAGTTCTGCGGATTGGGCCCTCCGCATGGGATGTGGAACCTGTCACGGCGGCCACCAGGCGTCCCTGTCCAGTGTCTCGACCACAACCTGTGTGGTCGCAAATTATTTCCGGAGCAGGACGGCGCTTGCCTCTGGCAATTCGGGCTCCATCCGAGACTTCTCTCATCTCTTTCGGCGGGGCGCTGCCCGCGGGAAGGCTGCCTGCAGCGGGCAAACACGCTTGTGCAAAGGTTCCCTCTTGCTCCCGTCGTCCTTGGCAAGCCTCGCCAACGGCAGTTGTGGTATATAGTCGAGAGGTCATCTGGAGAAATGGAGTCACTGTGCGTGCGCCCTGACCGTTCAATCCATAGTGTTCGGCCGATGATGAGTCGCTGAGTTTGATGTGCATGGAAGGATGAACCTGGCAATGGCAAGCTGCACAGGGACTACGGTGCACTATTAGGGTAGATCTGCTAACCGCTGGTTTTAGGGTTCTGCGGACGAAAGTTAGGCTGACTCAACCCCACACCTTATTCAAATTAATTAACATAGGTTGAAGTTAACCTAACTTTAACCCTATAATTACACGTAATTATAGGTAAATAATTATAATTACACCTAAAGCTATTCCTATCCTAAAGCAGTAATTATAAGCTTATAGCTCTATCTTAATATACTTTTATTACTTATACCTTCTTATACTACCTTTTTATCTTATCTTATGCTTTATTATACTTAATACCCTTTATATACTTACTTTAATAATAAATTGTTAATAGATACTCCTTATAGGATAGAATTAGATAGCTATTTAGTTTAGTTAGTATTACCCTCTACTAATAAAACTAATAAGTCTTTAAAGCTAGTAACTCTAGAGGGTTACTATTTAAACCTTAAAAATAATATAATATATTATAATAATTACCTTAGTTCTAATTTATTATATCTTAATTAGAAGTATTAATTTATATCTAAAAACTAAGTATACTAACTTATATGTTAAAACTAAGTATATATTATCTATCCTCTCTTAACTAACTTATATTTAAAAACTAAGTATTATTTATTAAGTTATAGTTATTTTATAAAAGTCCTTAGACTTACCTATCCTCTATCTACTAATTATAATAAGGTTAGATTTAAGATCTTATTAATCTCTAGCTTATTCCTTAAGATTAATTTAATAGATTTATTCTATTAAATTAATCTTTTACTTTTTTAATTAATCTTTTATTTTACTTTAGTTAAAGTAAAGTATTACTTCTAAAGTAGTATTATATCCTTAGAGATACTTTATATATACTCTTTATATATACTTCCTCAATATTACTTTATAATAATATAAATAACTATAAAGTATCTACTAAAGGAATTATTTAGATATAGAAACTTTAACTCTTTATAACTTTATAAGTAATTAACTTTTATAGTTAGTAATTTCACTATTAGAAAGAGTGAATTAAGGTAATTAAAATAATTAAATATCTAATTATAAAAGTTATCTATAGTAGGAGATATCTAGGAAAGAGGTTTATAAGTAGGATAGAATAAAGTAATCTTTCTATTTAAGAGCTTCTCTAGATATATTTATCTAAAAAGGATACTCTTTAGCCTTAATATAAGTATAAATTAATACCTTAAGAGGTTAAGTAATTATATATAATTACTTAACCTCAATTTAAGCTACTTAGAGTAATAATAATAAGAATAATAAGAATAATAAGGATAATAAAAACGATAAGGATAATAAAGATAATAAGGATAATAAGGATAGTAAGGATAATAAGGGTAATAAGGATAATAAGGATAATAAAGATAATAATAACTATAAGTAATTATATATAATTACTTAGTTTATTCTATATTAGCTAGAGAGTACTATATAGTTAGGTTATATAAAAAGAGCTATAGCTATACTATAAATTTAATTAAGAGGCTAATATAGCTTTTACTAAGTTCTTATTATACTTCTTAAGAAAGCCTGTGATCTTATTTATAAATTCCTATAGTATAATAATATTTACTAACTTAAGTAGAATTATCTAAAATTTAGTCTAATTCTTAAGTGCTATACTAGAGAAAGCTATTAGCGTTAATAATTAAGACTGAATATATATATCTTTAGTGAAAGTCTTTAATTAAATCTATTTAATAGGTCTTAAATTCTGCCTAAGAAATCTTATAGAAATTATTATAGTTATAGGGAAATCTCACCTACTTATTTATCCCTAATAATAGTTGCTTAAGCGTAGAGGTTAAAAACTAGCTGCACTATAATAGTAGATATAGTAAAGCTGAAAAAGCGCTTACCTTTTAAGCTAGCTGCCTTACGCTAGAAAGCTATACTGAAACTAGTTATTAATAATAGTAATAATAAAGATAATAATAATAGGATTAGCCTCTTTAACTATAGCGCTAGTATTTTTATCTTTAAGTAGGAATAATAGTGTAAGTATAAACAAGTTGAGTAGGAAAAGAGTTTATAAGCCTCTTCTCCTATAAAAAGGGGCTTTTTAGTAAGATGAGTAAGTAAAGAAGTATTTACCTTTTAAGCTAACTACTTTATGCTAGAAGGCTATGCTAAAAAGCTATGCTAGAAGGCTATGCTAACTATATCAGCTGCTTAGAGGTTATTATATATTAATACACTATTAACTTTATTAAAATTTCACCTTATAAATTTAATATCCTTACTCTTAGTATTATGAAGTATTCTACACTAAAAAGATTACTTAGAGGTTTTATAAAAGAGCATTATTTACTCTTTAAAGGAAGAGAAGGCTATTAAACTAGAGGAAGAGTATTTATTAGAGGGGGAAGTAGAGTTCTATATAGAGTAATAGTAATAATAATAATAGGCTTATATATTAGGTATAAATAGCTTAAACTTATTATAAAACACTAGCTAGCTTTATAAATTAGTTATTATACTGCTATTTAGTGCTAGTAAGCTCTACTATCTAAGGTAACTTTATAGTAACTTACTAGAGATTATGATATTAAGTAGTAATAGAGCTACTTATATTATCCTCTATTATATTATAACTTAAATAGAGGAAGTATAAAGTAGCTTATCTACTTAAACCTTCTAAGTTTAAATATAGCGCTAATATAGTTTCTAACGCTTAGAGGAATACTTCTTATAGAAGGGCTACTTATAGCCCTTCTTCTAGAGTATTAGTATTATTAGCTATAGCCTACTAATATTACTTTACTACTTAGTCTATTTGTTCTTATAAAGAATATATCACTAAAGCTAGTACTAGTAAAAATAGCATTAGATACTATAGAAATAGGGAAAGAACTCTAAGTCTATTAGTTTTATCTTTAATAGCATATTTATAGGAGGAGAAAGGAAATAACAGCAGGTAGGCAGAAAATAAGCCTTTATATAGATAACTAGAAAGTATTATAATATTTCTAATATTCCTATAAGTAGAGTATATATAATATTATTCAAAAGAGGAAAAAAAGGTATATCTTTTATATATATCTACTACTTAATTATAGCTTTAAGTATAGTTAAGTATCTAAAATAATTAAAAGCTATTAAGTTATAAGTAGAATTAGTAAATAGCTTTAGTTAAATACTAAAACTAAATAAATACTTTATTAATATTATTTATAAAATATTAAAAACTACTTTATATAATAAATATAAGATATTTAGGTAGAATAGTTTATTATAGCCTACCTCTTTATATATTATATTAATATATCTTATATAATAAAAGATATTATCCTAAAAGCACTTTCTATTCTATTCTTCCTAAAAAAGACTATAATATCTAATAATACCTTTACCTTCTTTATTATCCTTATACCTTCTTTAGTATATATATACTCTTACTATATTTATATCTAATATTATTTTACCTTCCTTTTAATATTTACCTTCTCCCCACTTAACCTCATATTTACTATAGTAGACTACTTTACTTTATATTTACTATAATAAACTAACCCTACTTATTTCTTCTAGAACCTAAAAAAGATTTATTAATCCTTCCTTAGAACATATCTTATATTATATTAATAATAGTAGCCTTAATAGAAAAGATAGCTAACTAATATAACTATAATAATATCTCTAGATCCTTAGAGTAGGCACCTTCTTACTTTATTAGTCCTAGTATTAGAAAGCTTATAATTAAGTAAGCATATAAGAAGCACTTCTTCTAAGAATAAGATAATAATAAAACTGCTAAGTCTACTCCTTCCTATTAGTAGAAGACTACTACTACCTAAAAGCCTATAAAGGCATCCTCTTCTTAAGCCCTAGCTTAGACTAAAGTTCCTAAGAGTATATCCTTCTCTACCTATTTATTATATATTATATACTAATAAAAAAATTATAGCTATTTAGAAGTATATCTATACGAAAGGTCTTATTAAGGACTTCTAGAAGCTTACTAAGGGCACTATAAGCAATCTTACTAACACCTCTATCTAGTATAATACTAAAATTAACACTAAAATAAGCAGTAAATTTAAGAAGGGTAAAGGCTATTATAATACTATTATAATAATAATTTAGATTAGTAGTAATAAAGCTAAGAACGCTTATGTTAAGTGTAGTAAAGGTGAGGGTATATAGGTTAGATATATTCTACCCCCTAATAGTAAAGATAGTATTACTTTTAGTATATATACTAACTGCTACTATAATAGCTAGAGTAATAATTACTCTTTTTATATATTTAACTATTAGCAGTTTAATACTTTAAATACTAACTTTAGTAGGTAAGGGTGAGTAGGTTACTCTTATTACCCTTAAGAAGTATAGCTAATAGGTCTCCCCTAATATTAGTAGCATTAATACTACCCTAAGTATAAGCTAGCTTAATATTAATACTATAAACTTAGCTTACTACTGCTACCTTAACGCTCTAGCTTAAACTATAAGCCCTCTCTAAGGTAGTAACTACTAAACCTTCTATAATTACTATACTACTATATCTAATATTAAGCTTTAAGAGGTTAAGCGCTTACTAGAGGTTATAAAGTAGGCTGCTATTAAGGCTTACTAGGATAGAGAGAGTGCTAATAATAGTAATAATAGTAATAATAATAAGTAGATATATTATTCCTACTACTATACCTCTAGCTTACTATATTAGTTATTATATTTATAAGTAGGATTTATATAAGTAAAGAGGATAGCTAGACGTTCTTAAGTATAAGTAGAGATATTACTAGATTACTAGACTACCTAATATAAATATATTTAGGATTATAAAAGTTTTAACTTATATTACTATAAAGTATATTATAAAGCTCTTTATATACTACTAGCTTATAAAAGCTCTATAGGTGTATTCTATTACTTATATAATCACTTTTAGGAGTATATTTAGCTTTTTAATAAATATCTTATTATTAATCTTATTATTAAAAAATATTAAGCCTATTAACTTTATAACTCTAGATAAATCCCTTCTAAGCAACCTATATATATTAAACACTATAAGTAGGCTACTTTAGTAGCCTTATAAGAAGTAGAGGCTTAGGGATAATACCTCCTCTTAATACTTTATAGTAAGAGAGCACTTATAATAGTAATAAGTAGCTACCTCCTCCTAGCCTATTAAGCACTAATAAGCATATTAGTGATAGTAATAAGCAGCTATTAGGTAGTTTTTAGGGAAACTAACATAAAGCGCTTACTTTATACTAGTAGAAGGGTTATATTACTCTACTAAGCCTTACTAAAATAAGGTAAGCGCTAAAATAAATACCTATAATTATAGGTAATTATAGGTAATTTTGAGTAATTACTTAGAGGTTAAGCTATAGTTAAGTTAAAAAAAAAAAAGGCTATCTATTAAACTTTAGAGGTAAACTTATGCTTTATTACTATATAAACTATAACGCTAAGAGGGGCTTATAGCGCTTTGAAATAGTAGAATACCTAACTAGATGAGATAGTAGATATAAGGGAGACTAGCCTAATATCTTAACTAATCTCTCTTATATGCTAATACTATAATAAATTAGCTTAAGACACTATTTTAAACTATACTAAGAGGTGTAAGAGGTTTATAATAAATATATAATAGTATTTAGAAAGGGGCGCCCTAACTATATACCTAACTATATATATATCTTTATTTATCTCAGCTTAAATTAGGAGTTATTCTGCTCCTTAATAATACTAGATCCTCTCCTTTTAAATATATTATCCCCCTTATTATTATTATGTTAGTATTACTAGTATAGCACCCTATATATATAAGATATAATATCTAAAACACCTTAAATATCGCCTTTACTATAATATTAGGGATAAGCTTATTACTTATAGTTTTAATAACTACTTATAGTACAGCTAAGTATTATTACTAACTCCTATTAAAATTATTAACCTAGCTATTAATAATAAGAGACTACCTAAGCCCTATATCTAGTAGCCCTCTAAGGCCTATATTTAGCAGTCCTCTAAGGCCTAAGATAGGCCTTCTACCCTATATAATATACTAGCGTAATCTATTAACATTCTAGATAGGTCTACTTAGCTTAGTTTTAGATATAATAGCTTTTTTCAGTATAGCTAATCTATACTAGCTACTACCCTAGCTTAGACTATTATATAACTTATTTATTATAATTAAACGTTAAACCTTAAGAACTATTACTAAAAGTAATAGATTAGTAAATCTATAGAAAGGTCCTTATAAATCCTTACTTAGAAGAAAGGAGGGGCTATAGTAACTAGGGAAGATCTTAGCCTTATATATGCTATTCTTAATATTTAGGTTAGACTTAGGGAATTATTACTTAGTATATAAGTGCCTATCTTTTTAAACTACTATTTAATTTATAAGTTTTTTTCTTATTTATAATACTATAAGCTAAGCTAAGAGATAAATAAATAGTATAATAATACCTCTATTTAACTATATCACCTAAGTACCTCTAACTCTATAAGATTAGGTTTTCTAGTTTATTAGGTTATCTATTAAAAGGCCTGCTACCTAGCTATTTAATAAATAATAGGAATTTCAGTTTACTACTAATATTTGTATAAAGAAAGGACTATCTATTATTAGTATATCTAAAGATTATAATATTTTTTTAAAGGTGTTTAGGGACTATTAGTTAATATTAAAGAAGGGGGAAAAGAATAGTAAGCTTCTTTAGCTTTACTTTTACTTCTATTACTTAGATATTAAAGAAGTAGAAGATAATTATGTAGCTTCTATTACGCTTTTATCTAGGCGTATAGCCTCTATAACGCTTTTATCTAAGTATATAGCTTCTACTCTCTATTAAGGGAAGTAGGAGTTAACTAAGCTACTAATTAAGTAAGAGAAGGAATCTATATTTAATATTAAAAACTTTAATTCTTCTAATACTAAACACTAAAACCTTAAATAGCTTAAAAAGTAATAACGCTATAACTTATAATTAATCCCTAAAGTAAGCCTAAACGCCTAATAAATAAGATCTCCTTATAGTATCTAAAAAGTTATATCTCTATTATCTCTTCTTAATCTTCCTAAGATTATTACTAATCCCTTAAGTAATAGCAATCCCTTAAATATCTTAGACTTCTTAACTATCTCAGATCACTCTATTACTTTAAATAACTTTATAACTTTAAATAACTCTACTACTTTAAGTAACTCTACTACTTTAAATAACTCTACTACTTTAAATAACTTTACTACTTTAAGTAGCCCCCTCTCTTATTCTAATAATTAGAATAAGAAGCACCTTAATAAGTACTCTTACCTACCTAAGTCTAGGCCTTATAGTCTCTATATAAACCTAAAGTAGAAGTAAGGTATTAATTAGTTATCTATCTATAGTAGTATGTTTTCTGCTATATTTATAGCGTCTATTTCATCTAGTTTTAGTTTATTACTATAAAGGTTTTATAATAATATAAGGTTAGGATAGTTTTAATATAATATATTAAGAGGGTTTTAATTTAAGAGTTTAAGCTATTTATATCTATTAGAATATCTCTTACTAAGTAGCTTATTATAGTAATAACTTATATATCTTCTTATCCTACTTATTAGCTTCTTTATGAGGCTAAACTTTAGTTATAATCCTATTACTATATATACTTTAACTTAATCCTAAAGCTTTAGATATATCTCTATATAAGGCTATTCTTAGTTATTTATATCTTTAAGTAAATTTAGGTTAAAACCTATTTTATCTAATTACTACTAGTATTAATCTCTAGTATTATTTAGAAGGAAAGAATTAATATTAATATCCTCTAGTAGTTTATTTATCTTAGTAAGTAGTTTATTAGCTTTAGAATCTACCTCTATTTTAACCCCTTATTTATTATTTTCCTAGGTTAAATTATATAGATCTACTAGTTAACTTAACTTAATATAGTCCTAATTTCCTTAATTATATATATATTTAGTGTTCTAAAAGTTTATAAAGTTAGTAACTTCCTCTTATATTATATTATTATAAATAGTATATATAGTAATTAGATAGATAATATTATCTAGAATAAAATCTCTAATATTAATTATCTCTAATAAAAAATACTAATTTAGTATAAGATAATAATACTTTATAAGAGGGTTAAAATACTTATAATTTATTAGTTACTAAAGCTTATATATAAGAGCTTCTACTATAACTTAATCCTAATATTATTTATATTTAGTATTTAGATATAATAAGATAATATTTAATTACCCTATTAGTAGACTTAAGCTCTACTCTCTCTATTAGTATATTTAATTCTTATCTAATTAACTTCTATAAGGAGTACTTAGATATCTATAAAGAGAGGGGTTTTACTCTTATAGTTTACCTTAGTGAGAAAAGGCTAAATCTTAGAAGCTTAGATTATATATAGATATTATTTTATAGTACTTAATACTATTATTATAGAGCATTTAATATAGATCTATATAATATATCTTAAGTATATATTAATATAAGTATAAATCTAGAAGCTAAATCTCTTTAATTTTTTATATCTATCTATAGATTATAGGAAGTTAGGTTTAAAGACTTTAAAGTTAGTATAGTATTACTAATTACCTCTTTATTACTAAGCTACTTTATCTAGGAATATCTATATATAATAGTTATAAATCTAATTCTTTCTAATAGTAATACTAGCTATAAAGCAGATATACTAATAGAAGTAGCTCTACTTAAAGTTTAAGATAGCTAGTATCCTCTATAGATCCTTCTCTATAAACTTAATTACTACTACTTTAACTTTAGCTCTCTCTTCCTTATTAAAATATTATTACTTTATATTATATTTTTACTGCATTTTCTTTAATTATTCCTATAATAGAGTGCTATATCCTTAGTAAGTAAGCTTTTATAGGATCTAATTATCCTTTACGTTCTATTAGTAGAAGAGATATTTAATTATGAGAAGTATATTCTCTTTCTATTCTAAATTATATTAACTATAGCACTATAATCTTTAATTAGTAAGCTAACACTTAAATATCCTTTTATTTATATTTATACCTTCCTCTAAGAGTGTAATTACTATATTATCTATAAGGATACTATTAAAGAAAAGGCCTTTAATAAATAGATAATAAAGCTCTAGGTTAATAGGTATACCCTAACCTATAATAAACTTAGTGAAAATAATATAGAGAGGGTAAAAAGATATTAAGCCTAACCTTATAATTACTTATAATTATAGAGGGATTCTAAGTAAGTAGAGGGAAAAAATTAATACAGTTGTTAACGTAGTAATAAGGGTGTAGGGTTAAATTAGCCTAACTTTCGTCTACGAAAACCCTAAAATCTGAGGTTGGCGGATTTACCTTAGTGGTGCACCATAAGGGACAGAGGGAAAAAAGAAGCCAAAAAAAAAGAAGACAAAAGGCCAGAGGCGATAAGCCATATCAACGCAGATGGCCCGAGCTTTGGCCAGCGGTTCCTAATCCGGTTCTGGATGGAAGGTGCATCCATCGCACAGGGCTTCCCGGGTAAAGTGGGTCGTCGGAAGTGTCATCTCCGCTCTCGGCTCCGATCAACGGAGATGGATCCCTTCACACTGTTTTCCCACGCTCTCGCTCACGCGCCGTCTCACATCAGCTTTTCGGCGAAACCACACCTCCCGTCATCCTGAAGCCGAAGGAGGGGCAGGAGTGAGTGAGCATGTCAGTCAGGCGATTGACGGCTGAAACAGCCATGCAGGTGATTGTGAAGATGCCTCGCATGTGCAGCAGTTCATCTCTCATCAGCTTAGTAATTTCATTCGGAACGTTCAAAGTGGTGTTCCTTTTTGCTATCGTCCGTGACCCGCGAAATTATCAGCGATTATCAGCGGCGGGGTGAATGTGTATCTCAAACCACGCTCGGAACCGCGGAAATCATCGGAATGCCAGTTCCTATCTGCAAATTAGTCAACCGACGTCGTCATTATACCGAAGAAAAAAAAACATAGGCCACGCCAAGCCGGTCGGCGTTACAGGGGAATTTGGAGCTCCATCTGAAAACCTTATCCGGTGAGCCGCACAGCGACATCCACGTCCCTTGGCTCCCTTTTGGCCTGCGGCCCACTTCCCCGCGACGGTTCTGCCCTCCGTCTTTGCAGAATCCGGGGTTTGGTCTTCGATGGCCCCCCAGGTATCCAATGAGACGCCTCGACGAGACGTTGGACTGCGGATCTTGCTAGACGACGGCTCGGTCGACGTTGCCCGTACCTTAGATCCTGCTGCAACGATGCCATGCGTAACCGACAGATCGGGTTAAGAATAAGTAGGCCCCCCGGGCCCGGGCCCCTGGGTTCGGGATCAGGGCTCGACTCGGTCCATGTTGGCTAAAGATGATCGACATGGCATCGCTGGAGAAGCCACATGTTGACGAGGCGGATGTGGTGGTGGCTGAGAAAGATCGCAAGCATGTTTTCGTTGAGGGTGACATCTCGCTGGAGCAGAAAACGGCTGAAGCCCGCGTTCGATAAGAGTTTCAACGATCTTCATTGCAGTGATTCCGGCTCAAATAGTGTAGACGCAAGGTCGACTGGCGGCTGATCCCCATCCTGGGCATCCTCTACTCCATCGCCGGCCTGGACCGCGTCAACCTCTCCAACGCACGTGTCGCCGGCATGAACCAAGATCTCAGATTCGACGTCGGAAATCGCTACTCCATCGCTCTACTCGTCTTCTTCATAACATACTTCCTCTTCGAGCTGCCCACCACCCTGGCGCTAAGACCCATCGGCCCGAAGATCCTGCTCAACGGTCTGGTTTTTAGTTGGGGCATAGTGATGCTTGGCATGGGGTTCGCGAACGATTGGAGAGTGATTGTGGCTTGTCGCATGCTCATCGGGATTTTCGAGGCCGGGTTTCTGCCGTGTTGCATGTACCTTCTGAGCAGTTGGTATCAGCGATATGAAGTTCAGCAGAGGCAAGTCATTCTCGTCAAGTACATATTCACCATCACTGACTTCCGAGACCAGAATGGCGCTCTGGTATATGATCAACCTCTTCATCTCCGCCTTTGGCAACATCCTCGCCTACGCCATCATCAAGCTGGACGGAGCTCACGGTATCGCAGGATGGCGTTGGATCTTCATGCAAGTTAAAGCAGCCAACCCCTCCTTGACCCAACTGACCTCACGCAGCATCGAAGGCGCCCTGACAGTAGGCTTCTCCTTCATCGGATACATCTTCACCCTCCCCTTCCCAGACCAACTCCTCGCATCCGGAAAACGCACCGCCTTCACCCAGCAGGAGATCGAAACCATCCTCGACCGCGTGGAGCGCGACCGAGGCGACGCGGAACCCGACCCCTTGACCTGGCAAAAGTTCACGAAGCTCGTCATACGCTGGGAGCTGTGGGTGTACGGCTTCATGTTCCTCTGCTGCTCCGCGCCAATCTACGCCTTTGCCTACTTCATCCAGATCATCCTCACCACGCTCGGCTACTCCACCGCCGTGGTCTTCCTCCTCTGCGCCCCGCCGTATCTCTTCAGCATCATCTGGACGCTCCTCGTTGCCTACGTCGCGGATAGGACGCGGTTGAGGATGCCGTGGATGGTTCTCAACGCGGCGATCACGCTGACGGGACTTCTCCTGACGGCGTACCATTCCAACAACGGGGTGAGGTACTTTGGTAAGAGCTTCCAGGGTAGTGATAAACGCTTGCATTTTTGACTCTTTTCAGGTGTCTTCCTCGGCGTGTCCGGCTGCAACGGCAACCTCCCGACCATCATCGCCTTCCAATCCAACAACGTCCGCTCCAACAGCCGGCGCTCGGTGGCCAGCGGCGTGCAGATGCTCTTCGCCGCCATCGGGGGCATCTACGCCTCGTGCACGTTCATGCAGCAAGAGTATCCAACGTACAGGACGGGCGTATGGTGCGCGGTCGCGACGCAGTTCTTGTTGATTTTGTTGGTGGCGCTGATGTGGTGGTACTTTAAGCGACAGAACAGGAAGGCCGACGCGCAGCGGGTTCCGATCCAGGATGATCCGGCGTTTAGGTATACTTTCTGAGGTAGTCTGGCTCAATGCCGTTGGAAGTTGTTTCCTTGCTCGCTCTTGCTTGCCTGCGTGTTCTTAGACGAGACGTTCAACGGTTGGCCCGTTGCTGTTCACGTAGGACAAGGCCTGCATCTGCCAAGCCAAACTTCCCGAACGTGAATGCACCCCGCCCCTCGACAATATCTGCCCTTCCGCCCCGTCGAGCAGCCTGTGTCCTTCTCGTTCCTCTTTCTCACGCGAAGAATAGCCGGTCTTCTCTTTCCCTCATCATCCCATCATGGAGATCGTTCTGCCCGTCCGCAAGCCTCGCGAGAACAGCCTTCCTTGGCCGCCTCCAAACCCTTCCCTACGGCCAGCGCTCGATGGAAGACCAGGCCCAGAAACTATTCCCAATGATATCTTCATCCTTATAATTCAGCACACGATAACCAACACCATAGCTTTTCTCGAAAAAAGAGGCCAGGCAGTCTGTACCATTGAGGTCGCCAAAAACGCTGCTCCCGATTCAGGCTACGTACGCCTCGGAGCCCTTGGAACAGACTGCGATCATGATGAACCGGGACGCCTCGACTTCTCTCTCTGCAACGCGGCGACACAAAAAAAGCGATACAGACTCCTTCGCATTCCTCTGGGTATCAATCAGGAAACTCGCAAGATGGTACACCGAATATTCATCCCGTTCAAGGTCCAGACTACAGCATTGCCGCCCACGGAAGCAGATTGCAAACGTCAGTTTGATGATGCAGTTCCCTGTCTGATCAGTCCCCAGATGGACAAGTTCAACATTCCCTTGGGGGGCTCTACAGTGGAGGCTGTTAGGGGCATATTTTGCGATCTGCTCCTTGGGCTGCAGAACCCGCGGCCCGCCGACACGATGCTTCTCAGCTGCGTCCAGAACATCACGCTGAGACGTATACATTATTTCAACAAGGAGTATGACCCACTCATAGAAGTATTGGCGGCGTTTCCGAGACTTCGCAGCATCCAGGTCGTCCTCACGGCCGATACTAGATCTGTAGCAACGTACTCACCCTCAAGTCGCACCTTCGAGCCACTTCCCAAAAGTCACTCTCATGACAAGCTCGAGCACATCAAGTGTGAGACCCCCTCCGACCCCGACGGGCTGAGTTACTGGAGCAAGACTCAGGGGCACGATTTCTATGAGCTTTCTCGGTCGCTCAGAGAGAAAAATGTCAAGATCTGGCTTGCGACCTCTCCACGAGCGGAGCCGTGGGCCGAATTGGTGGCAACCCCGGATGGCCCGCGCCTTTCTTACAAGACGGACCCGTGTATCTGTAAGACATGGGCGCCGCATCACATGGCATTCCGATACTTCTTCCATCACAGCTACGATCTTCGTTCTCCTCAGTGCGGCTTTTTCCAAAAAGGGTTTTATCCACTTGGCCCTGGTGGGAAACCTATATCAAGACATGGTCGTTACAGAACATTCCTGGTGCCGAAAAATATGACTAGTATCCGGGAGCGGAGCTTAAAGCCAAGAGGTCAGTAGACGACCATAACACTCAGTTGTAAGACCGAGTAAACCCCCGAAAGTCAACGGGTTGCTGAGCTGGTTGTCCATGTTGCAGGCACAAGGCCCTACATCCCTTGGGACATCACCATCCTGATCATCGGGATTCTCATCGAAGAGGGGTTTTCCTACCTTTCATCCGAAAAGCCTCTGCATCTAAGCCTTCAATGCCGCGAGAAGCCATACGTCTTCTGGCCCGGTCCATGTGGCGATCTCCTTTCCTTCAGGCTGTACACGAAACAAGAGCGTCTTTACGACGACGCTTTAGCACAGAAGAATCGCTATCGTGCTCTCCGGATCCCGTTGAGTATCTGTCACGATACCAGAAGACTAGTCCATCGGAGGGTTCTCCAAGCTCACGTCGACATCCGTACCCCCGCTGATTTCATAAGTCCCTACAGGTTCCTGCATTTCAATCCTGGAGCTCCTGAGTTCCATGAGAATGTTCGGTTCCTGATATTCCTAGAAGTGGACAAATTACATCGCGGGGGCGCAGCAGATTGGCATCCCGAAAGCAACTTCATGCATGCAGTGAAGTATCCCACACCACGAGACAGGCTATTCCTGGAATGGATATGGTTCGTCCACCGCCGCGAGAAGGAATCTTCCACCAAGAAAACGGATCCAGAATGGGACAAAGTTGAGGCATTCTGGAAGGAAAGAGAGGATTCACGTTGAAAGGCTTGACCGTTTCTTTTCCTGGTTGGAACTCACGTTTTCGAAGAATAGTCCAGGGTCGGCACCAGATCTTACCGTAAATACTACAATGTATGCCGAAGCCTCAAAATCAGGAACATTCAGATTCTCAGATTATTGCTACATTATCTACTTTGACAAGACCTTTATAAACTGCCACCGAGGTGATGGACGCTCCATCCTGAATTTGTACGGTAACCACCGCAGTCCAGATTCCAACCTTTTCAACGTTAAAAGGTCAAGATGTGGCCAGGGACTGGTGGGATGAGGGTTGGAGGTTTGCTGCACTTCCCAGCTAGAATCTTGAGCAGTCGCCAGGGAAGTTACATTCTCACCGCGGCAGTCTGGATGAAGGAAAGACATTCGAGGTCCTTGATTCGTAGCAATGAACTTCGCAATCTTCGCGTTGAGACCCTCCTGTGACCCCTTCAATATGATATCGACTGGCTTCTTACTCACTGCCGTCTCCCCATTAAAAACAGTCTCGTCAAGTAGTCTCGCAAGCTTGCTGAAGTCCGCCCCGTGGATCCCCTTCCAAGTTGCCAAGTCAGCAAAGACCATTTCGTCGATGGCCTGGAGACTCCCATGCGAATGCTCGTCCATGTGGCCTGTCATTTTTCGATGGACAGCACCGATTACGACATAAATTTCTTCTAAGAAAGGCAGGCGTGAAAGTATGTAAATGACCATGGCATGTCTGCGTTGGAAGACGCGGATCTAGAAGCCAGTGATAGTACGCATAAAACACACAGCTGAAGCGTAGAGAGGGGTTGACCATGTTTCAAACAATATTCTCGCTGGCAGGGCAACTCGGGAACGTTTTGCGTGAAGCAACGTCTGGCTGGAAAGAGTCAACCCTGAAGATGACCCAGCGGCAACTCCGAAAGTGGCTCTCGTCAAGTGGCGGGCAGGAAATTATCCGCCTGGCCATCTGCCTCGTAGAGGAGTTGATAGCCAGAATGAGGCGGAATGATTTAAATCTACATAATTGCTCGTGCTTATCCTTTGGATATGCAGATGTATAGTCCAGGCATTTGATGGCATGGCAGTTCCAAAATCCAAATGATGGGATTGGCGGTAAATAGAGCGTCTTCGAAGAGGAACTTGAAGATCGAGAGAAAGATTTCCGCTGGGATTGAGTAAGTCCAAGTTCGACCCGGCAGAGCGTTTTGGAGGGATAAACTATCAGTCACGGTGCCGTTGCTGCCTGGTTCCCTTGCACACGCCTTGCACCGGCAATATTGCGATTCTGATGGCTTCTCGGAGGTAGCTTGAGGGGGCATGTGGGCATTCGGGCTTTCCTCGTACAGCTAATCGCTGTCGTCACTGTCGCTATCGTCGTCATCATGATCGTCGTCGTCATCGTCATCGTCATTATCGTCGTCGTCATGGTCGTCGTCGGACTCGTTGGTGTCTCCATGATGGCCGTGGTGGCCGTCATTGTCACTGTCCCACTCCAATTGGCGTTGCGCCGCGTACTGCATAGAAGTCTGATGCCAAAAGAGGCTCCAAGGCCACCACTCGTCTTCGTTGTTATCCAACTCGGTGTCGTCCCAGTCGTCTCCGAAACAAATCCACCAAATGCACATGGTTTGGTGATCTCGGTTGAAGTCGAAAGTGCCGTGATCTGTAACGCATCGACCATCAGCTCTGGGCTTGGAAATTGGCCGCTTAACTTACCTATGAAATTTCCTTGCACAATAAGCCGCTGCAAAGTTTGCAAGAGCAAGCCCACTCACTCTGTTCCAGTTGCTGGTGGTGGAAGAATGAGAAGCGCCCAGCATGGGATGGCAAAACAGAAGAGGAAGGAAGGACATTTCCAACTCCACCTTCTGGCAAGGAAACTGCCAGCCCCCAAAAAGCAGCTCCCTGCCGTGGTTGCCTTCCATGCAGCTACCCGTCACCGCCTCATTCAATGCACCGTCTCATTTATCTCGAGCAACTTGAGAGGCAACAAAGAGGCTGCGGTCTTGCGGTTGCACAAGCAAGGGTTGAACCTGGCTTGGCCTGTCCAACACGGCATCTTGTGGAACATAAATATCAAGGCCTGCCGAGGCTGCCTATCTTCGACCCAGCGCAAAGTACGGACGTCATGCAAACCAAAGAACACGTCGATGCTATTTTCCGCTTCGCGATCTACCTCTCGTTGATACTTGTACTTCCTGTCAATTATACCAGAAAGACCCGAAGATGTCGGTCGGAACGCATCATTCTACAAGTCAACTGGTTCTATCCCGAATGCTGGACCGCTATCCGAACAGCATGTACCTACTCCGCTGGGTCGACATCGCAACATCCTTGACTACTTCATCCACGAACAATACACCTCCACCAGAAACGAATTGAGCGACGTTGATGGAATGGAGGCTCAAAACGTTCTCGGACGTATCACCGGCATATGTCTCCTCAAGTTCCCCGCGCTGACTGTTTGCATTTGTCGTCAGGCTTCACATCGCTGAATGCGGATTCTGAATCCATGTCTCAGTCCACCACTGGAAGGATCGTCATTCACTTCACATATCACTTCTCTGCCTCTCGGCCCTCGCATGATTGGAAACTCCTTTTTCATATCCTAGATATCAATGCAAAAGGATAAACCACTTGCCTTCCCACACCTTGCGTTCGACCGCTGTTCCTCATCCTGCTGCAGTGCCGCGCCCACACATCATGGACTACTACGATTCCGATCAGTCAAGCAACTCAAGCATCGCCTGGGATGCGTCGCCTAAGACAGAGCCTCAGCCGACCATCCGCCGGTCGTCGATGACTGCGTCTTTGCCGCCGGAAATTGTCCTCGCCATCCTGCAAGCCCTCGTCACCCAAGCCGTGGAGATAGCAGACGAGATGGCAATGGTTCTCACCTACTCCGACACGAGACACGACTCCAAGCTTGATATTCTCATTCACACCCGCTTCGCCTGGCAGCACGATTCCACCCAGATGAGACGCTTCCGCAGCATTCGCGCGCCCTTGCAAATCAACCGTCATACTAGACGACTTATCCACGAGCATTTTGTCCCCTTTCCCATGCGAACTGCCAGGCCCCAATCGAGACACATGGGCTGGGTCTGTCCAAAGTTAGATCTTTTTTACCTCAATACCGACGCCGATGAAGAACAGGGCAATCTCAAGCGTGCAATCGAGAGTCCGACGCCATTCGACGCCCGGCTCGTCAAGAGCATCGAGGTAGTCCACGATTTTCCGCCCTACTTTTTCGGCGAGGGCTGGGTCCCGGAACTCGAGACCGTTTACGCCCTGCCAAATCTGCGCGAGATCAACATCAACATCGGATACACCAGTGATGAGTTCGAGCCAGTACCGGTCCCAAAAAAGCTGCACTCCCATGCCGACTTGCTCCCAATTGACGCAGATCTCTTCCCAGAGCTGGCACTGTACTTCAACGACGACGAAGCGAACGATAATTACGCAATATGGGCGGAGAAAGCTCGTGCAAGGGGCATCAAAATCTTTTGCATCGACCCGCGATTCTTTTGGTTCTGGAAGACGATCGAGTTGATTCAAACCCCAGCCGGCACAAGAATGAAGTTTGTTCAT
This sequence comes from Colletotrichum gloeosporioides, assembly GCF_011800055.1. Classification (NCBI taxonomy): domain Eukaryota; kingdom Fungi; phylum Ascomycota; class Sordariomycetes; order Glomerellales; family Glomerellaceae; genus Colletotrichum; species Colletotrichum gloeosporioides. Next base: position 165,054 of record NW_025544682.1, read on the forward strand.
CCCGAGTGCCGATGCTATAAGGGATCGCTGAGTGCGTTGGACGACTCGGGCAACTCAAGTTTATCTTCCGGGTGGTATGATTCATCGTGACCGATGTCAGACATATCCATGGATGCCATCGTGACCGACGTCAGCGAATCCCATTCTTCCGTGTAGCGCGTAAGTCCTTACTTGGATCTGTCACGCCCCCATCACCCCTATCCTGTTTTTCTTTAGTGTTTGTCCACATGTAAGAAAGCCTGTCCTTTGGGGTAGGTAGTCGCGTCGGCACCGTCTTTGTCTACTTTTATCCGCTGACAGTGGCGTCTGGTCAGCCCAGCCTCCCGACGTTCTTGTGCCTTGTCGGGATATTTCTGTCTGTTGCCGAGGTCAATTTGACCTGATGCAACAACGACGCGCAAATCCCTGGCCATCATCTTATCGTGCCTCACCGAACCCCGACACCGTCGCAAGTACGCAATGAAGCGTTCAGACTATTCTTGCTCAGTTAACTGACTCATACGTAGAACCTTCTCGCCATAGCCTCTCTTTTCCCCGCGGCGCAAAACATTTGGTTTCTTCAATCCCTACAGAGATAAGGTGGACGCAATCAGGTTCGCGACGAGCACATCCTATCGGCGATGACGGCCTGTTCAGTCGCGCCTTCGCTTCCATTCGAGGTCTTCCTCAACGTAGTCGACATTCTCATTCTCGAAGCCGAAGTCGCCGCGGAGCCGATGGATCTCTGCTTCTACCTGTCGTCGCGTTCTGAACCCGAGTCGCAACTTGACGTACAAGTCACCGATTTGTTCTCAAATCCGAGATGGACACTACGGAATAGAAAGAGAAGATTTCAACAACTACGTCTTGCTCTGCAGGTGAACAGCAAGACTCGCGGCATGGCCCTGCGCAAGTTTCCGCGCATCACGCTTTGGGATTCATACAGCAAGAAGGCATCTCCGTTATGGGTGCATCCGAAAACGGATCTTTTCAATCCGATATTATGCACCATGCCGAGCGATTGCATTCAATTCAGACAGGCTCTACAGTACCCATTAGCTCAGGACCGGGTCTTGGTCCAATCCCTCGTCAACATTCAAGGCTTTCCACGAGACTTTCTAATGGAAGAATACGAAGCCGACGTCGATTCAATATTGGCACTCCCCAACATCAAAGAGATAACGTTGAACTCCGAAGTTGTCATCACAAGTGCGAGCTATCGGTATCCCGAAATTGATCATCCCCATCCCAGTGATGAGCTCATACCACTGAGCGGGTACTTCTTCCCGACAATAGGGAGATGGACTGGTTGGCATCGCCAGGCGCTGGAATACTTCTGTTGGCGAGCGGAAGAGAGGGGCATCAAAGTGTTTGTGGGTATGGGAGGGAGCGCGGAGAGGAGGAAGCTGGAATTGGTACCTACTGCGGATGGATTGCGAAGCAGACTCATCAATCCTATTTGCACATGCGACATATGATTGAGAGACTGGAAGAAACATGGGGACGTACGGACTCCAGCATGGAGGTTGGTTTATTGAGGGCAACTGGGTCTGGGGCACGAACACATGGGCAAATGTAATAATCAAGACGCATTTTGCATCCCAGGCAGCACAACAACTTAGACAGACATGAAGTCCATATCACATATGGCATGTGGGTCCTTTCCTTATTAAGGACTTTGAATAAGGATGCGGTGCGTGCATATTATTTCTTTGACGCCATGATGTGAGTTGTCAAACGGTAGTATGTTTGCTTGATGTGGGCGGCCCTCGGCAAATCCGTTTGTTCAGAGATGAAGGTGAAAACTGATTTCAATGGGAAGGCGCATGAGACTGGGCCTCTGGTTCCCTTTGGACTTGGACAAGCTGCTCTTTTTCGCCAGCGAGAAAATTTCTTCGCCTCTCAAGTTAACAAGCGCAAATATTTCTCAACGCGCACAGCCAAAAACCAGCCAGCCGTCTTTCTCGCTTCAGCAACACCAGCTCCATAGCTGCTCGAGGGTGCTTGTTTGGTCTGACAGGTGAGTTTATGATCACATCTCATCAATCCGGTCTCTTGTTAAGATCTTTCGTTCAAAACCCAATGTCGTGCGTTTCTTCTAACACAGTTGCTCTAGACAATTCTTCTCCAACCTACCTCCGACTCGGGCCAACGCCATCGACACCCGCCAGAATGCCTGTCCTCAGCAAGCCTGTCGAAAACGGTCGGGGCCCCGTCCCCTACGAAGTCTTCCTTCTCGTCGTGGACACCCTCATCGCCAAGGCCGAAGCCTGCCAGGAGTCTCTCTCTTTCTGGATGTACTACCAGCATCGCGTCCCCTCCAAGCTCGCCTTCATCCTCTCTCAAGACGAAGACGAGGCCAAAAAGCAGCTGCTTTATCCCTTGAAGACCCGCTTCCGCTCCATCATGCTCGCCTCCCAGGTCAACACCAAGACGCGCGCCCTCGTGCACAAAAAGTTCGTTCGCGTCCCCTCCAAGCTCGCCTTCATCCTCTCTCAAGACGAAGACGAGGCCAAAAAGCAGCTGCTTTATCCCTTGAAGACCCGCTTCCGCTCCATCATGCTCGCCTCCCAGGTCAACACCAAGACGCGCGCCCTCGTGCACAAAAAGTTCGTTCGCGTCCCACTCGCCTTGCCTTACAATGAGACCCTCGCCCCCGTGGAGGCCTGGGTCATCCCTCACCTCGACAAGGTCATGGTGATGCCCTTGATCACCCGACTGGTGGAGCCTGAGGATATCGCCGGCTTCGTCCAAGCCATCTCCAAGCCCACACCCGCAGGCCACGCCATGCTCCAGCACGTGCAGCACCTCTACCTTCCCAGTCTGGCCTGCCTGAGCAAGAGCTACCACAACATCATGGGGCACTTTGCCAAGCTGCCGAACCTTCGAGACGTCTTCGTCAGCATCGGCCGGTACAACAAGAAGCACTTCGAGGACGCTTACCTCGACAGCGGCCTGATCATGGTCAACCAGGACACGTTCCCCGACCTCCAGGACCTGTGGACTACCGGCACGGCCTATTCCCTGCACGATACGTGGCGCCCCTACGGGAAGAGAGGAATCAAGCTCTACGGAGCCGGGAATGCGGATTTCGAGAAGGTGATGGAGTTGACTCCTGAGGAAGGCGACGTTACGGTTATTCTCTACCCCCCGGGCGAGCCTCGCCCGGCTCAGGATGAGTCCATTGCGGAGGAGGCGTTGGAGATGGTTCAGTTGCTCGCGCTTTGAACCACAGCAGGGGATAACTGAGGACAATGGGCTTTTACCGGGAAGAACAGATCATGTGATGCTCGCATCTGGGGGAAAGACTCGGACTGGTTGTGCCGTTCTTGGCATTTACCTGAATAGACGACGAACGCTGTCATAGGAAATTGAGATCATCTTCGGTATCACGGTTCAGGGTTTGGAACATTAGTTGACAATGACTCACGTGAGTAGAGTTGGATGGATATGCGATGAACCTCTCGCGGCAAAAGGATAGGACGGACGAAGCTTCTCGTCAGTGCCCTCCCGGCATGACAGGTCCAGTCACTCTTAGAACACCCCTGTGCAACTGAAAAAAATCAATTCTCAACTGCTGCAATGTTCGCTCACTGGATATATGTATAACACTCATGCTGGTCCTCCCAATATGTCGATGCTCAATTCGAAAGTAGAGACCTCTCATGTCCCAACACCAAGGCCAAATCTGACCTCTCCTAGTAGCAGCTGATGCCAAAAGTGCCATCCTTGCAGGTGCCGGTGCGCTTGCGCTCGCCTCCAGGCTACATCCCCGGCCAGACATGTCAGCGACGAGAACCTCTCACAACCAGATAACTGAAGCCGGTGTTTACTTACGTTGTCGATGCAGGTCACCTGGCAAGTCGCGCCAAGGTTGCCTCTGCCGCACTCAGGCACGGTGTTGCACTCCGTCTCGACACTCTGGCGGGGCGCCAGAGGCTGGACGCGAGCCGGCATCTGAGCCGCGGCCTGGCCGATGGCCAGGGCAGCGATCGTGACGAAAACGGAGGAACGCATGGTGTTGAATCGTGTTTGTGTATGTGTTTGTTCTTTTTTCGACGTTGTTTGAGGAGAGTTTTGCGGCAGTGTCAATAAAAGAGAGTTGGTCGGGAAGCCAGGGTGCAGCGTCCTGGGAGAAATGTCGCCGACTTTTGTATTGAGTCGCTTCTTGCCATATGACTTACATGGCATCTCCACTTCCCGCATGGATAGATTGATGTGGACCTCACCGGTGGGATCAATCAATCTGTTGCGATGATTCTATTGCATAGCATGCCGCGAGGCCCGTCGTTGAGGAATTTAGAGTTTGGGCATGAGACTGCGTAGTCAAACTCGATGCTATTATTTTTAACCCCTGCCCGAGTCATGAAGAGCACCAGAGCTATTGAGATCGCCCTCGTCGCCTGACTCCGGCACTCTCGGCAACGCAAGAGAACTTCGGAGTGCCAAGTGGTCGGTGTCATGCTCGGCTTGGCCGAATTTATCGTGTGTGATGCTCGGTGCAGCGAGATGCGGAGCTATCCATAGTGTTTATAAATGATCCGATCCGGACGGGAGCGTGAGCGTCGACTACACTACCACGCGATGCCAAGACCGTGGTTCATGTCTGAAACTATGGGTAGGTGAGAATGCAACCCTCGGGAAAGTTACTGAGTTGAATGTGACTTGGTTGCGTTCCTTGACTTTGTTCTCTGTCACTGTGATATGTTTGTGTCTCTGCCCCTTGATGCAAACCTGTTGTTTTGTAATTTATGCCTACCCGGCGCCTCGGTCTAGCCACATGTTTCACAATCAAGTTCTGCCCTGATTAGTTCTTTGAACCTCTCTGGCTCTGACTTTGTAACTTTAATATTCCAGGCCCGTTCTCAACTCAGCCGCCAAGTGTCTTTTCTCCGTCACGGGCTGCGGCAACTGTTCGTGTTGTCATGTCATAAGTGTGACGTGGCTCCTTTATCTGAAGTTCTTCCTTGTTTCTATTCCCCGTCCTTACCCAATAGCGAAAGGTTTATATCCGTTTCCTTCCTCTGTTTTTGTACTTGCTCTCCGGTACTCGTTCCCTCCGGCTCTGTCTGCGGTTTTTTCTATCTCCGAGACCAGAAAGTGGTCCTTAGTTGGTCCTTTCTGGTTCTCGTCCGGTCTTCTCTGATCATCTGCAGCACCGGTCTACCACAATTCTTTCCGAGTCTGTCTCTACATTTCTCTCTGTATGGTTTCTCTGGCCTTGTCTGTGGAAACTGGAAACTCTAGTAGCCCAGCTCCGGCCCGCCCTCTGACGCCAGCTTTCTTCCCTCCGATGTTGGCCGTCTCGGGCAGCATGGACAGTTGGAGTTGATGTATTGGATCACAGTACCATCCTCCGAGGGGAAGATCTCCATGATGTACTTTTGGTGCTGACATTGGACTCCGATTACTCCGTACAGCCTGATGCCCTTCTTCTGAAATCTACTCCAGATAGAGTAAAGATTCCGATCCATGTAGAACATGCGCCGGTAACATAAGTCGGTGAAAAAGTGGCAATCCAGGGCGAGAGGGCGACGTCCATCGTGGAAAAGTTCCATCTCGTCTGGGCCTGTCATGTCGAGGCTGACGTCGGCCGTGATGGTTTTGAGATTGGGAAGGGCGAGCAGAGCCTCGAGGGCCTCATGGTTGTGAGAGCTGAGGCTGCAGATTTCTGGCAGGTATATGATTTGGATCAGGTCGAGGATGGTTGGTTGGATCGTCTGATGGAAGAAACTCTCTCTATGAGAGGATTCGGCCCGGGGCGCAGCATGGTATGGGACGAAGACGTCGACTTCCGGCAAGATCAGAGCGCCGACGGGCAGGATCGGGCCGAGGGCACCGTCCCAGAACCTCACACTGCGACGTACAGGTACCGGTTGAAAGATCTGGTAAACCATCTGGCGGCTCTTTTGGTTGATCTGCGAGGGCAGTCGGAGATCTCGATATCTTTGTTTTATCGTTTCCGCAAAGGGGTCCTCCAAGCCGAGATCGCCCACAACAAGCTTGCAGGGAAAATAATGTCGATCATAGGCCCATGCAATCTCACCGTGCTGTCTTGCCTCGATACCGGCGATGAGGTACTCAACTATAATGAGAAACACCTCATATGGAAGGACGGAGGATGACGCCTTTGACCGGGGAACCATGGTGGGTGAAAATTCGCAGGACTGCAGCGAAGGGCAGTAAAAGCGGTAGGCAACGACGACGATGACGACGATGACGACGACGACGCCAATTCTGATGGCGATGGCGGCGACGATATGAGCAGGAAGCCTTGTTCGAAGAAGCGAGAAATTTCAAATGGTAGATGAAGGCATCTGAAATTTCCTGAAAAGGTAAGTTAGGTTTTCGGAAGGAGGGGGGGNGGGGGGGGCGAAGACGACGGACGAGAGTGGTAGACGAGGATGAGAGATGAGGACGAGTGCGACGAGACCAAGCGACAGCGACGGCACCCAGAGCTAGGAGACGGGGACAGAGATGAGGACAACAGATGAGGACTGATGAATCTCTTGAGCCTTTATTGATATGGAAAACAGAACCAAACGAGCCATTTTTCCGCGATAGCAGTACACATAGGGGTCCATCCGATCCATACCAAAACCACCACCTCGTTACCGTATCCTTCCCCTGGGGATGCCCTCGTTGAGCCCGAAATCCTTAGTCTTATCTTTAAGCTTAGTGGCACGACTTGGCCGCACCACGAGACTGAAGACCAACCCCATCGGTCTCACCCATCTTCAAGCTGCCGTTTCCTGGATGGCCTTGCACTCGTCGCAGTCGCAGTTCGGTCGCAGGTATCGAGCATTCATCTTCTTCTTGGCGGGATACAGCTCCATGAGCATGATGCCGGTGAAACTTGTTTCCGCGTACAGCTTCACACCCTTCTTTTTGAAAGGGGCCCACATGCGTCGAAGTTGGGGAACGTCGCGCATCCACTTGGCGAGTGAGTAAAACCTCTTCTCGTCAAGTGGCCTGATTCCATGGTGGACATTGCCGAAGCCTTGTCGAGGATCGACACCGCCAATTTCAACCGAGATCTGCTTCAGGTTGGGAAGGGCAAGAAGTGTGGCCACACGGATGGCGTTTGAAGGCTTGAAATATTCCCAGGCAGGAAGATTGATGCGTTCGATGGCTTCAAGCGCGACGTGTCCCGATGGAGTAGGCAGGAAGATTGCTTGATCGTACCCTTGGTCAAGGTAATCGTATTCGATGTCTTTCAAGTTGAGCGGGATGAAGTCGTCGATTTCAGGAAGGATCCAGGCGTTAATGAAGGGGTAACGGTCCATCGGAATTCGGCGGAAAGTCTTGTGAACTAGACCTCGTGTCTTGCGGTTGATCTTAGAAGCCAGACGAATGTCGTAAAAGCGTTCTCTCATGATTTCCTCCGGGCCGATCGAGGCATTAGGAGATAGGGGAGGCGGAAATGGGTTGATTGCGATTTTGGTTGGGGATTCGTACATGTATGTGAGCGAGAACTTGTAAGGAGTTGCACGCGCTGCGGCTTCAGAGATGAGCATGTCGATGATGTTAAGGAAGATCTCGTATGGAACGCCGCGTTTGCTCGACATCCCGGATGCCATGGTTGCGATGTTTGGGGATGGTGTTTGAACCTCGATGAGGTTGGGAGGAAGAAAGAACGAATTCTTCACAACTGTCGCGGAAAAATGGCTTGCTTGGTTTTTTCTTATATCATCCGCAATGATTGATGGGCCTAGGATGCCTGCAGACCAAGTTTTCACCATGATTCCATCCAAGTCCATGGCATCGATGGAGCCGTTGCCGGGAAGGTGCATCGCCAACGAAGCAAACAAACTAGAATCCCACAAACAAGAAAAAAATAAATCGATTGCTTTTTAAATCCGGTAAATCTCATTCACTTGCCTAGACACTTCCTAATTGCAGCAGTCCCAGCAGGTAGTTTCTTTCAAAGAATTTCCGACGCCCTCGCCGCTGCATTTCACCTGACACTTTCATCTCGCACATTCACCTGCACCAACCAAGGCGAGCATCCGCAGCACTCGAGAAGTCGAGGCACCGTCTCAAGGCTCTCACACTCCATCTAGCCTCCGTTCGTCAGTCACCTCTCCACATCTTGCTCTCACTTTTCTGGCAAAAACAAAATCAGACGTTTGCTCTTCCATCTCATTCTCAACTCAGCAAGAGCCAAATTGCCATGGCCATGCCTCTCCAGAAGACAGCCCGCGGCAAAGCCGGCCCAGCTTCCCTCCCCTACGATGTCTTTCTCAACATCATCGACATTCTCATCACCGAGGCCGAGGCCTGCACACTCGTAAAGGTGTGGACCCTCTACTACGACTACGCCTCCCCTACCAAGCTTGCTGTCTGGGATCAGCTGCCCCGCCTCCGCCAAACCCCCAACTTGAAGGACCGCTTCGACCACATCCGCCTGCCCTCGCAGATCAACCGCGCCACACGCGCCATGGTCCATCGCAAGTTCATCCGCGCTCATTCCCACAATCGCCAGATGCCCGTCGACGTCTGGATCCGCCCTGAGAACGACGTCTTCATCCCCTGCTTTGCCGCCGACCCGGACTCCTTCCCTATCGAAGAGGAGGATTACTTCAGACAGGCAATGATGCTTCCGACCCCGCAGGCCGCCGCCTTGATCCAGTCCATCCAGCGCGTTGTCACGCCCTCGTCATGCTTCTGGTCCGATTACAACGCCTCTAGCGTCGCGGCTCTCTCTACCCTGCCGAATCTGAAGGACGTCATCATGGACGTCAGAAGCTTCCAGAGTCCCTGCCGAGGACGCGACTTGAAGGAGGGTCCGATGCCCATCGACTATGAGATGTTCCCCGCCCTGGCGATCTGGAACGTCACCCATGGGGCTGGGTTCAACGCTGTCTTCCGGCCCTTGAAGAAGAAGGGCGTCCGCGTCTACGGCTTCCGCGATGATGTTGAGAGATTGCTCATCGAGATTGTCGGTACTAAGGATGGCGTCGCCATGAAGCTGCTCCCTAGCGAGTGTAGCGGCTGCAAGTTTATGGTTCAGACCCAGGTTTGAAGAGAGAAAGATGGGAGGCAGATTTCGACGGTGTCTTCTGGTGGCTCATCGTCGCGCTTGGCTGATTAATGGATTTGGAAGAAGGAAGAGCTTTTGGCCAAACGAGGAGTTCTATACAGCAAGAAGGACGTCAAACACAACAAACAACATTGTGCAGTGGCTCGACAAAGAAAGAGACCAGTCCTGTAACCGTGATATGTGATCCTGATGTCTATTGATAATGATGTCCATTATGCTGTAATGTCCCAAGTGTGCGATCGAAAATGAAAAGCTAGAATACGCAATGAAACTCCCCCCAACCACCGCTCGCTGTTCCGGAACCTTCCCGTCTGTATTCTGTGAAAACGCCCTATCCACCACTCGAAATTCCAGACCCCTAGGGGTCCATAGCCTATGATAACCATACTTTGATCTCATCGGGGCAGCTGATGATATCAAAGCTGTTCTCTTTGTTGCGTTGTTCGAATATGTCGTGGCACCACAGTTGTATGAAGATGCGGACGTTCTTGCTCTTCAATCTTCCCAGGACGTGTGAAAGAGAAGTGTCCAACTCCCTCAAAGAAGGTATTCCACTAACTGACGGGTGCGCATCTTGTATGACCTGCGACAGTGGGACTAAGCCGAGAGGGTTGCCATCCTCGAGACGACGCTCTCTGGCGTCAGCAAGCCCTTCGAAAGCGGCGTTGATGAGGCCGATGGAGGTCACACTCCCCATCAGTCGGAGGCCACGGGAGCCAACTCCAATTCTCAAGAAGTGGGCGTCGTAGGGTGCGATAACGATGTTCCGCAAGTTTTGAAGGATATGGAGATTGTGAGGCGTCAGGTGCTGAAAGGTTTCAGCTGGTTGCAGCATGTGTTTGTCGAGGACAAAGACGTCCCTCTCAAGGCAAACCCATTCCTTCTGGTTGTTCTCTGCGAGAGGTAGGTAGGCTTTACGAGCAGCTCTTCGTATTCTTTGGTTGATTTGGAGGATGGTGCGAATCTCAATATATCGCTCCTTTGCCAAAGCCTCAGAGTCTCCCCACCTTCTACAAAAGACGCGACGTACAACTTGAAGCGTCTGTGCGTGGCTGTAGAATTCGAAGTGGTGAGGTTGCAGGTTTGATGTGGTAGCCGAAATCAGCTCGTCAGCGATCATGAGAGTTAGCTCATAAGGGAGTTTTCTGAAGATCGTGGAGATGGACGAGGGAGGGGTTCCTGTGGCTTTCGCCATTGTGAAGGTCGATCTGCTGAGAGGTGGGTTGGTGTATGATGATTGAGATGTGTTGTAATGAGAACGATGTGAGTGAAGATAACAACAGTGGAAATTCGGCGCGGTGACTGAAAGGGATCGTTCGATAGTGTGATTATCCTGAGCAGCAGGCGCAATGAACGTGAGGTCAGCTTGTGGTGTGGAGGGCTGAAGTTCTCAAAGAAGACTTTGGATGGGGCGAAGAGAGGTCCTTTTGTTCTTTTCATGTAGGAGGCGCGATCTGGAGATGGTCTTGTAGCAAATTTGTATCGGAGAAAGGATGAGAATTTGAGTGTGTTTGTGTGGCCCGACCTTTACGGCCTCGTCCAGTGCCCGTTTGAAGCAGAATGTGAACCAATGTTGTGTAGTTAGAGGAGAGAAGTTTGTGCGTACAACTGATGTGATGCAGCTCTATTTATATTCTACCTGAGGTGGAGATTCTTGGAGTCCAGGCAGGAGGCACTCCAGAGAGAAGGAGCGAAGAAGGGCAGGATGGAGAAGGTGCCTTAGAGACCAACGACCATGCCTGAGACCGGCGACCATGCCAGAGGCCGATGACCACACCAGAGACGACAACAAAGATAACAAGATCTTTTATAGTCATGGTTTATTAGAAATGAGTAGAGCGGGTGACTCACCTTCTGCGATTCTATGCACCTTGAGGGTGCTGTTCCAATGTTCCCGCTAAGGACTCTGCGAGCTACCTCTAGTGCTTCCACCGTCCAGACCACACATGCGGCGAGAATATATGCATCGTCACCTTATAATTGTCTGTCGAGTAGTGTCACCATGGGCGATTTCTAGGTTGGTGCCACAAATATCGACGAGCCTGCTGTTTGCCGAATCCAATCCAAGACCTCAAAGGTGTTCTGAGTTGCTTCGCAGCATTCTTCAAATCGACCATCGAGGCAGGGCACAAGTCAATAGACGCTTCCACTGTTTTATGCATGGCCCGTGCTGCAGTAGGCATATCAATGAAGTTGTATTTTTCTGCGCACGTCGCGGCCTGCGTCAGACCCGACCTGGATTGGTTCAAACTGGAGAGAATGCTGTGGTGCTTTTCGATTTTAGCTAATATCCCGGATTATGGCATCGCAAAGGACTTCTCGCAGCTCTTATGGCTGCAAGACCGCGTCAAGCAAGTCATTTGAAGCGCAAGACGGAAAGGAATAGCTCCTCTCGTGCCCAACTATGAAGATTAACTATGAACTTCAATAGTATTTTATAAGGAAGATTAATGGTTGGAAAGCAGAACACAACGGTACCGCGTCAGATAACTCGCATACGGAAGTTATGTTGTAGTAAATCAGGTTTCCTTTTTTTTTTTCATCCCTTTCCGTTGGGTTCTTTTTGCCTACATTCACCGTACGGGTGTCGTGGTTCCATCGACGACGCTGTGATTTGACCACTGTCAAGCTAGAATATAAAAGGAATTCCCTTGTTACACCTTCATGAACCAATCATCTGGCCAGGCATCACCCAAATCCAAACATTGCATAGCTTCAAGCTCGCATCTCATTCAAAGCCAATCCGTCTCGCAGATAAGACCATCCGGAAATCTCAAGCTCGACATGTCGCAGCCACCAGAAAACGACTGCCAAATGGAGACATCAAGAGCTCCACAGAACGATTTACAACCAAACCCTATCCCCCCTTACGAAAGCTTCCTCCTCATAATCGAAGCCATGGTTGACAATGCCTTGGCTGTGACTACCTCGGCACATTGGTTCCTCGACTGCCACACATGGGCGACATCCATGTGTTATATTCATCTGTCTCCGATCCCATAATTCATAAGGCATCTAAACAGACACAAATACCGTTATGCTGTCTTCAGAAGCGCCACCCAAATCAACCGCAACTCCCGCCAGATTGTTGAAAATAGCTTCCCCGGGTTTCCCTTGTGCGGCATTCGGAGAAGGGCCGTACCGACCCTGGGTACGCCTGGGTATGTCCCAGCATCGACGTGTTCTACCTGCCGACTTTGAGAGATCAGTAGTCTCTGGACTGGGTCCCAGTCCAGCCGAGAGACTACATAAATGATGATGACGGCAGACTGTACAGATTTAATGAAATGTTAGCAATGCGAGAGGTCTATCTCAACCCAACGCCTGCTGCTGCCGCTCTCCTTCAGCACGTGAGGATCATCAGAATTGATGGCATTAGAAGGATGCTGCATGATCGTTGCCCAGAGGAGATCCGCTGTATTGAATTCCTTCCTGCGCTTGAGCTCATCCAAGCCTCTTGTGGGGCTTACGGGGACGGGGACGCCAGGTACCGGATAACTCAGAGGACCGCCACCGCCACGGGAAACTGATTCCCATTTATGAATCGATGTACCCATACGCGGCGATGACTGCAGAGCGAGAACCATTCGGACTGGAACACTTGTGGGGAAAGCTACTCAAGCGTGGTGTGAGATTTGAGCTGACCGGGTATACGGATTTTGTTGAAGAGGACATAATAACTCGCAGTGAGCTCGTGCAAATGCCCGAGGGCCTGATGATTCGATTTACCGACCAGGAATGCCGTTGTCACCTGGATCCGGTTGAGACGGAGAGGAAGCAGATGATGGAGGAGATGGGCTTTGGGTCTCAGTGGTACGTTTCGTTGCCCAGGGACATGTCAAGCAACGACTACATCCGCTGCCTTTGAAAGAGGGAGCAATATGACTGATTGAAATATGCAAGACGTTCATAATTTATTCGAGAATCAATTCGGGAAGTTTTGTGAGTTTGTATCTCGTGCTCCGGCTTGGTCGACGCATTCCTCGAAGGCGAATTCAAGTTGAAGTTTCAAATTACCGTCGTCCATATTCCTGAACCACCCCTCAAAATGTATCTTTCGGAGGTGCCTCTTGAATATTTGTTTCAGGATACCGACCAGCTTACGTTGAACTTGTTCCTCAAGGTCATGACTTGCCCCTTCTGCCAGCCTACGTTATGTCTTCCGCATGATTCGGGACTTCAGCGAGGAGAGGAACAGCTTAGCGCAATATCAAGACGTCTTCGTCTTCCTATGGTTCATTCTGTTGATCTGATAACAATTCCTTCTTGCCATTGCATCGCCCTTGTCACACGTCTTGTAGCCTCCTTCCGCCTACCCGCAACCTATAGCCCAGCAACTCCACGCGCATGCCTCCAGATCATTCCAATTTCTCCTCATGGAGCTCGCTTGAACAAAATCAGCTTGGCGAGAAGACACAGAAACGTCGGGGGCATCGAGGGCGTCGGCGTCGATCACTGTGTTCAAGGAAGGCGACGTACATGGACACCATAATGAGTGTCAATCATCTCCAGGACGACACTGGAAACAGTCGGGAATCTGTCAACCATGGTAATCTTGACTCCTTTCTCCCACAGCTTACCGAACGCGTGGTTGAGCTGGGCTGAAGAGAAGTGGGGGAAGTGGGGGAGCGAGGCCACGCCTTGGTCGATGGGCCAGAGATACTCCAGGTCGGCGTTCGCCATGGTGGGGGGCCAAAAGCAGCTGGTGATCATATGGATATTCTTGAGGTTCGGCAGAGCCGCCAGCTCCCACTGGGTCTCGAATCTGTTGATCAGGAAATTGAGGTTTCGGACCTTCAACGTCTGAATGTGCTTCACGATCTCCTTCGACTCGGGCGTGAGGTCGGGGGACCAGAAGGCTCCGAGGGCGCGGTTGAACTGCTCGGCGGCCAGGCGCGGGTGCGTCAGTCTGAACTGCCAGATGTCGGCGTCAGGGCAGATCCAAATGGGAGGCCACATCTCCTCCTTGACGTCGTGGTCGTTGGTGTCGCCCCAGTCGCGCTGGTGGTACATGATAGCACGGGGGAAGGCCTCGTCGACCATTCTGCGAGTCTTCCGGTTGACGTTTCGGATGTCCTTGAAGATCTGGAAGCGTCTCTTCATGTCTGGCTGGGGGCGCTGGCGGTGCTTGTCGGTGACAACGTAGAGCGGAGCAGACGAGGCGTCCGCCTTCGGAGCCGTGATTTGCCAAGTCATGGGCTCCTGGCAAGCTTTGGCATAGGCGATATCGACAAGACCCTCACAGATGAGAAGAGAGACCTCGTAGGGAATCTTGGGGAACTGCTGCTTCTTCTCGCTGGCAGTGATACTATGATTCCGTCAGCACTCCTTCCCGGCTGGGATTTTTGAGGACTTCCCAACGCGAAATTCCGGCGATCAGGAAAGCCACCACTGAAACGACGGCTGAAATAGATACGAGAAACCAGAAATCACGTACCTGTCATTGTCATCGCGGAGGCTCATGGCCGCGAGGGCGCTGCCCGACGAAGGCGAGTTCTCGCTCATGTTGGCGATGCTGGCGATGCTGGCGATGTTGACGAGAGAAGCTTTCGTCGATTTGCTTGGGAGAAAATCTTTTTCCCCTCAGACGGAGAGATTGTGGGATTTGTGGGAGGTCAGGGCCCAACATAGGGTGCTTGTTGGACGAGGCCCTCGATGTTTGACATCAAGCGTGAACAAGGGGAGCGGAGCTGTTGAAAGACGCAGCGATATGGAACCCTTGATATGAAAGGAAAGAGACAGGAAGCTGGTTATAAACGGACCAGGGTCAGCACCCGCCTGCACAGTCTTCTTTGACCTTTGTTGATTCAAGGCAGCGCCTTTGACTGCGGCATTCTCTTTATAAAACACCAACTCTCCTCCCACTCTCTTGAACACGAACAACGCCAGTTGTAGTTCAGCTCTCAGCTTCAACGCCCAGATTCAGTATGGCTGTCGACGTCTCACAGCTAGGGGCAGATATGGCTACCATGCAGCTCAACAGCCTTCCCATCACTCACCTTCCATACGAGATATTTCTCCAAGTCGTTGAGAGTCTTATCGCCGATGCCATATCAGACGCCACAGAACATCCCCTGAGCCTGAGCATCCAAGAGCCCGATACTAGGGATGAGGTCCACGGAAAGCACAAGATCTTACTCGGAAAGCATCAGTTTATTCGTCCAGCCGACATATCTCATCGGCGTGACCTCGTCCGCAATTTCCACCATATTGACCGCAAGACAAGTCGCATGGTTGCGTCTGCCCTTGTTCAGCTTCCAATCACAACATTTGGGTGCGGCGTGAGCTACATATGGATGTGTCCTCGAGTCGATGCATTTCAGATCATTTTCCCCCTATCCTTTCTCCGCTCTCTCCGACAGTCTCCCGCCCTTCACCTCATCGAACATGTTGCTGTGAACCCTGTCGAGGCGTGTTTCACCATGTTCCCTGAAATCGTCGAAATTCTCACGGCATTGCCAGCGCTCAAGTCCGTGACGCTCATGTCGTACTTCGGTGTCGATACAAACGCCCACATTCCAGGAAATCATCAGTGTCAACACGAAAACGTGTCCGTCGTCGACGAGAAATCACTGATGAAGTTGCCATCAGGTTTCGAACTAAGTGGCCCTTTGTGGGCGCCGATATGGGAACGAGAGGTCGCCTTCTACCTCACCGGCTATTACCAAAACTACCTGTTTCGACGCAACGTTCAGCTGTTTCGTCATCAGGATGGCGCTGGCTTTGACTCGAAAATCAGTAGCGACGGAAGTCTGCTGATGAGAAGATTGGATCCTTTTTAATCCTAACATCAAGACCCCATCATTGTGGGCGACTTAACTGCCAGTTTACTCTGACGAAGGAACAGAAGAAATCCGTGGGAAACAGGTTCAAAATGTTCATGGCAGCGGGGAAGACCTTTGACTCCGACTGACGCCTGACGTCCGGTGTCGTTGTCACATCATGTAGACAATGGAAAGGGCGTGATACTGATTCATTGGATTGAGGGGTTAAGGTACCCTGAATGCGAGAAAACCCTTTCGACGATATCGACCTACCACGGTGGACGTTTCTGGCTGTGGACCAGAGAGCCCATGAGGGTTCTCAAATCATTGTGGGATATATAGACCTTCAGCGATCTACTTCTGACGCAGGACCCAGATTTCTGTCAATTCCAGCCAGGTTGCTTCGTATTCAACCTCCAGATGAGTCGTTTTTAATAGCAGGGCACACCAATATCATATCAAGCTGTGAGCCTCTGGAGCGAACTTTTATATATCACTGACCGCCAGAAGCGCTGGAGGTAGAATTCTCAACGGTTGAGTAGTTATACGGATCTCTTAGGGACATCCACGGATGGAAACCGTGCTTTTTGCTGTCCGCGTATCCACCGACCTCAGTGGCGACTTAGGTACTGTGAAATCCGAGTGCAAGGGGAAGTAGTTACGTGTGGATGGGTAACCTTTTCAAGGCACCTGACAATCTACCTTGCTACTCGCTTTCCATCCAATCTTCGATGCTTCCTTTTCTCACATTTAATTCACCCATCGCTAGGTCAGCTGATGCCATCAATTTCACCTTCTACACAGTGAATTGGCAGCCCACGGAACGTACTTCAGACGAACGAAACATATAAAAGAAGCCTTAAATTCTCTAGTTTTCTTTTGCTCTATTTTACTTTCTACACCACCTGCTTTCTCTCAAGGGAGGATAACAAAAAGTCCTTTCTCTTGCCACACCATTTCTTTCGCAATCCATTTGCCTAATACCCCAGCACAACAGCACACAATACAATAAAGATGGCAGCGAGCACCACTACCGCGGCGTCTGCCCCCCTACCCCATTTGCCATATGAACTTGTCCTGCACATTGCTCAGTATGTCATTGGGGATGTGTACGCCGCCATTACTGGGAACGACTGCACACACGGTGGGGTCAGGTGGAAGCTCGGAGTGCGCCAAAGTTGGACCGGATCTTCGTCGGACAACATCATCTACCCCGAGTCCGAAGCGGACTTGCCGAGGAGACGGGGAACGCCATTTGGTCCTCTGCGAATGATTTCGCAGGTTGACGTTACCCTGAGGAGGGAGGTGTTGAAGCACTTTGCCCCATTCCCAGGGGCTGCCTCACGCTCGTTCGGCTCGTTCGAGGATCTGGGTTTGACATGGATTGCCACAGGAGACACCTTTCTGTTCGGAAGGGATCTGACTTTCTGGTGGTCTGTACTCGGCGCACTGGTCGATATGCCTGCATTCGAAACGCAGATATTTGAGACTATTCAGGAGGTCCATCTCGATAGCCTGAAGTCGATCAAGGTCCTAAAAGGGGCAATCGGAGACGAAGACGTCAAAAGATTCTTGCAGCTCTTTCCCAACCTACGGAGAGTTCTCATTGGAATCCCAAAGAGGAGGGATCTCATCTCCGCTGAGTACATCGACGATGATCTGTCTCCCCTTACCAGGGACTCATTTGCCGACCCGACCAAGATTCCCCCATTCTTCGATATCATCTGGACAGCTGGCGTGAAGACCAACACCTTTTATTCGAGCGACGCCACCATCTTCGACACGGTCTAAGAACATGACAACAACATCAAGAAACGGACAGCAGTTAGCGCTAGCACGCATTCAAGCCTGGGATTACAATGCAATCAGGTAATTCTTCGTTTCCACACAGATTCGGAGTTCCGCTAACTTCAAACGCCAGGTAGATAATGACTATGACGATGATAATGACGATAATGACAATGATTTGGGAGTTCTCAGCGCAGATACGAAGGGACAGAATTCACGAAGCAGCGTGCAACGCGCAGACGGCAAGGACTGTGCGACAAGACAACAAAGAGGTCTTGCGGGGAAGATAAAGCGCTTTCGGTAATAAGGCTTTGTGAGCTACACTTGGCGTTTGGGCATAATTCAGAACTGCTTAATAAATACGGCCAGTTTAATATATACGGCCAGTCGCCTGGCAGGCCACCTTGATACACAACACCCTGTTGGCTCTGCATACCTAGCGTGAAGATCATTAGAAACGGTAGCTGATCCACAGAGGTTTTCCAAGCCCAACAAGACATGCAAATTCTCGATATACGTTCAATCGGCCCCAGATGAGGTGTTGTTCATGACTTAGAATCGCAACACCCCGCAGGAGCTGGCTTTGGAAGGAAACTTAAGCATTTCTTAACTATAGACTCGCCTTTTCCTCGTCTTTTCTTCTTGGCTGTGTTCCAAAAGCTGACTGTGGCCGAGGTTTGCTCTTGCGCCAAGAGATCTGGAAAAGAACTGATGCCATGGAGGACATCAGTCCAAGTCTGGGGGCTCATGTGACACTAAAAGAAGGGCGAGATCAAACTAGGCGTCCAAAACAAGGAAATAAAAATGTCAAATATTCCGTTTATCCCAACACCTACGAAACTAGGTGTTACATGACCAGAAACAGGGAGGCTCGCCAAATGTTGTGAGGCTTGGTGGAGTATCCCGTAACCTGAAGCTGGCAGGTTGCGTCTCGATATCCCGTCGCACCATCATATATAACAAGACTCGCATCTACACACATTGAGCAACCACGTCAAGACCAGGTCAGCTCGTTATGCAGGCAATAGCCGCGTATATCCGTGTCCACGACCAGCTCTCGCACGTCTGTCAGCCTTCGGGCAGGCAGCTTTTTGATCCTAACAGGCATCTCTTTCTCTCCAACCAATCACGGCGAGTCGCGTCGCAGGCGCACTTGAACTCGCAGTGGGAAAACTTCACCCGAAGACCTTTCTGTGTGGAAAACACCTCGACATCATTCCTGTCAATATAGCGCTTGAGAATGACGCGAGCGCCCCCGTCTAGCGCCTTCTCGATACTCTGCCTGCCGGGGGAACCCGCCTGCAAGATTGGGATGAGGTTTCCGTTGACGGGGAGGAGATTGCCGTGGGAGCAGAGCTTGTGCTTATCATACAATGGATTTGGCCAGTCTCGACATTCGCTCTCAATCAGGAAGAGCCTGACATTGGAAAAGTCCGAGAAAATGCGCGCGAATTTGTCAGGCGGCGAGATGTATGGGATACTCAGCGTCTCGACGTAGGGCAGCAATGACGTCCTACACCACAGATCAGACGTCTACGGAACTCGGCCTGCTATATAGTAAAAGAATTCATAGTGGATTGAAAATTCGTCGATTCTGGGCAGCGTCAGTATGTGGCAAGACATCTCCTTCCTGAGCTTCTGATGCACTGCCCAGACTTGAAAGCGACGGCCAAAGTTTCGATTGGCGTACGCGTGTGCGTCCTTGCTGATCAGCGCAATCCTCGTGAAGCACGCGAGTCGGTGTCTCTGCTGTTGCACGAAGTCTGGTAGGTATGCGGAAGCTGAACGCCAGCCTGAAAAGTACGGAAACTCAGCTGTGAGGATCCAGAGAGCTTCCGCCATCGAAGCCTCGAAGACCGCAATCAATTCGTCAAGTATGGCGAGAAAATCTCGGGCGGCACTCGTCGGGGTTAGGAGACTTCATCGATGCTTGAATGCGTCGTCAAGACGGCTTGGGAGGCGCTAGAAGGCGCGGCCATGGCGAGAATTCCTCAGAAGCGTGTGATGCGTTGTGATGTGTTTTTGCAACCAGCAAAGGGCACGTCCGGTAGACATTGAGAGCTTCTGAAATACACGGCCAGGCCAAAGCCACTCGCGTCGGTCTTCACCTTTGCAACCTCATCGCTTCTGTCATCAAGGTCCACTTGAACCTTAAGCTGAGCTGACCTGGCCGCGTCCAATAGGTTCCCCGATCCCGACACGACGCCCCCAAGCATTATCAAAACGTCTATCCCAGTCCGAAAAGCGAGCAGAACTGCCAACTCAGCTGCATGAACAAGGGGCACCGCGGCGTGGACTTTGCAGAGCTCGCGTCGTCGACCCTGGCAGACTTCTCTCAAGAGACCAGGCATAGGACTTGCTACGCATGCTGGAGCAAAGGTGACGGTAATGCCAACAGGACAAACTACACAAACGGAACGTACTTCTTGTTGAGCAAGAGTCGATGGACCAGATTCCAAGGACTCGCATCACACGCCCAACCTGTAGACAGCTGCCCCCTTGACCGAAAAGAAATAGACCACCTACCATTCCACAGGCACAGACCAGAGCCGCCGTGATAAGTCTCAGTTGGCCAACTATCATGCGTGCCCATGTCAATGATCGCGTCCACTTGAAAGCGACCTCTCGAACCTGGCGCTCGTCGTAACAGCTGCTTCAGAGATCCGTCCTGACACTCGTCTTGTGTTCCGAACCCTTCGAAGCAACCATTCATCAGAAGCCAGTCCCTTGCTATCGTCCATGCGTCGGCAGCAGCACAGCATCCAGTACCATCCTCTTCCACCATCACAGATGATATAACTCCATGCTCATGTTGTGTTCTGCAATCGAATCGCGCGGTCGGCGATCGCTCCAACGCTCTAAGCCATCCACCAACTCCCATCCATCAAGCACCTTCGTCCACGCAACCATCTCAATGCTCTTCGCCCGTATAGAGCCATCACTAGTCGCTCGCGTCGTGTATCGTAATCGTCGTGATGCGTAACCTGTCTCCTCGTCGAATCGATCGCGTCGTGACCCCCTGTTCCACCTCGTGCATCATCCCTCCACCACTTCCATCTCCGTCAAAAGCCCTCCTCTTCCAATCATTTGTGTCGCCTCGTCGTCGTAAGAACCATGTCGAAGTTCGAAGCCATCGTCCTCCTCTCTCCTCCCATCCATCCGAAATTCCAACCGCAGCACAAGGCGTCCGTCAAAAGTCGTCGAAAACCGAATCACACGAAGCGATTGTAGGAGGAAAAGAATGGCAGTCGGGAAGAAATACCTTGGATTAAAACTATCTGTCAAAGAGTCCCGTGGCAAACATGTTTCCCCGGTTTCCCTACTCTCAAACGGCCTCAGACAGAAAGCAGTAGTGACGTACAGCCGATCACCGCCGATCACCATCGCCTCCTCTCACCTGAAAAGTAACCCCAACCCATCCCTCCGCCTTCGTATAGCCCATCAAAACCAAAAAGCGACAAAAAGAGGTAAATGAGATTGGAACGAAATGAAACTTTTGGAAACAAAAAGGGCCGAATGCACGCAGTGTGTGCACCATGAAAGTTCGCGCGATGAGGGAAAAAAACCATCGGAGAGCTGCAGAACTTTCTACAGCGACGGAGACGCAGGAAATCCCATGGAAAACCGACAGAAGTCCCGTTAAAAACCACAAAAAAACATTTCCCCGCTTCACCTTCATCGCAAATCTTTGCCGTCATCGAAAGGGCAGCCACAACAGATGGGAAAATCCCTACCCTTTCGCCCCAACCTTTTGAAACGCTCAACCGCTCCAAACCGCTCGACATCTGTCACTTCCCCAGTAGATCATGGGCCCATGGTGAACCTCGGGCCGTCGATCTTCGCCACAAAAAACGTGCGCACGCGGTTTTCCCAACGGCATACGGCAGGCAAAGCGGCCAGGCAGAGGGGGAAAGCAAAATTGCCCATCTCAGCCCTAAACAGACTGACACTGCACCGCACCTATGCCTGAAATGGCTCACGAGTGCCGATCCTGGCCCTGAAATGGCCACATCACAGTCGTAGCCACGGTGAAGGCGGTCGCAGATCATGAAAATCGGGCCTGTCAGCAGTGCTGGTTGGCCAGAATGCCTCAAATTCGCACCGCAAACCATGGGAATATGCTGCTTCTCCTGCAGATCGTGAGTTCTTCGCGGCATCTTGCCCCTTCGCTTCCTCTTCCACGAGCTAGTAAAAACGCTCCCGTTGCTGCTATGCAGCGATCTCAGAATTCTCACCCGTTCGGTGGAGGTGTCTCAACGCCCTGAAGGGCTTCTGAGAGGCTCGTGGCTGCGGGTGGTTGCCATGTTCGGACCTCCCGCAGGCGGAAACCTCAGAATGTCGGCAAGATCGCCATCTTGGCTGCTCGATTTGCAAGGGGAATCCCCTCAACTCGCAGGAGATAGGCTGGACGACAGCAATGGGGTAGGGAACACCACAAACCTGTGCGGCCCTAACCCCTCCTCGCCTCGCGGCGCTCTCTCACTCGACCCCCACGTCCCGGGAGGGCAGGAGAAACAGTAGACACCGCCACTACCCCTTCTCGCGATGTCCCCTCACAGAGACTTCTCCGTCAGGGTGTGGCAAGCGCCATGAGACTACCGCATCAGGAAAGCGACAGGCCGTCTTCGCGATCGCCATTGGCTCACCGTCAACGTTCCAGCGGGAGCTGCTCCCGCTACTGAGCAGAGAAACCTAGATTCAACTGTGGCTGGAGTGGTGGAGTAGGCGTGTGAGTTGAAGAAGGGCGGGAACTCTCATCGCCCTGGTGAGCAAATCGAAAGAGATCTTGGGAAGAAATAGAAATGAGAGAGACCTCTTCGTAAGTGAAGGATAGATGTGTCGAGGGCATGAATGCAGTTCGTTGGCCAAATCACCGTGAGGTGATCATGGTTCGGGGCCTCGTCGCCTCTTTATCGTCTTCGCCTTGATGAGAGGGCCCGCTCGGTAGCTCGGTCGAGGCGTCTCTCCTCTGATGGGACCCCTCCACCTTGCTTCCCGCCGCCTCGTGGTACCCCTATCCTCGGCGATCCCAGGAGTCTGGATGCGTGGAGGGGGCTCGCCCAATAAGCGCGACTGTTGCTCGGCCTGATAGAAAGTGACTTCTCACTAACGGGACACCAAAACCACCACTCACCCCTGGGTAGCAGATGTCGCTGCACGAACTGCACCACGCACAGCTGCCAACTGTTTCCTCCCTCATTCCTTCGCTGTGGCGAGTGCATGAGGCTGGAGCCAGTCAGACCTCGTACATCTCCCACACCTCTCTCGCACCCCTAGCGGACAGCGCAAACAGTCTGCTTCATGTCTGCTCAGCCACAGAAGCCACGCAACTGTCCGCTCGCTTCGGTTGGACGAAGAAGATGTGGCTCGCACTTAATGCCACATCCAGCAGGTGATCGACGTTTGTGTGGCGTCGAACAGAAGCCGAAATTTTGACTCAACCGCCCGCCAAACTCAATCGATGTAGGCGAAAGGGGCTGACCCTTGGCCAGCTGAGTTGTTGGCATCCAGACGCATCTGACTGGCCCTTTCCCCTGAATGTTGATGCGTGTTTGAGGTTTAGTGTGCAGTGATCAACCCAAATGTCGCTCGGATGGACGCGCTGTGGCACCGAGTGTGGCTAGTAGCCGCGCAATCATGGCATATCTTGTCT
Organism: Colletotrichum gloeosporioides; assembly: GCF_011800055.1. Taxonomy (NCBI): domain Eukaryota; kingdom Fungi; phylum Ascomycota; class Sordariomycetes; order Glomerellales; family Glomerellaceae; genus Colletotrichum; species Colletotrichum gloeosporioides. Next base: position 188,281 of record NW_025544682.1, read on the forward strand.
CAAGACAGAGGAAGAAATACCATCGACCCTCCAATTTTATGCATAACGCACTGCTGTTTGCGCTTCAGACATGAAGAAACAGCCGCGGTATTTCTCCGAGGTCCCTTGGGCTGCTTTCTCAGCCCTGACACCATCGCGTGACCCCGAGGTTCTGGACGATCGACACTTGAGTATCCATATCGGGCAGACGTCCAGCCCACTGGCGAAGACAAGCGGCCTTGGAGGGACCCGCCTGTCTTCGAGCCCTCGTATCTCGCACCATTCAGAGCCTTCTGCCACACAAGTTCGGCATGTCACTGTGGCGAGTGCTCTCCTCCACACCGTCCCTCCCTCATTAGGCTCCTCTTCCTCTGAAGGTACCGGTACTTGCCCAGCAGGCCCTACGGCTTCCAGTCCACTGTCGTACCTTGGGAGCACTCCTGCCGCTGCATGATGCATGGCCGCGAGATTTGTGCATGTATTGCTGTGTTCAGGAACAGGGTCTGGTTGATCATCCTGCAAGATGACGATAAGGACACCCGATGATTGCTCGCTGATGACTTCCTTTTTTCGCTCATCGTGACTTCTTGGGAGATTCGTTGCTGCGCTTTAGCAAAATTGGACAGACGACAGACAGAAAAATAGGTAGTATGTCCAGGTATCATCTCCAAACGCCCGGTTCGTCTCGAAGAAACGTAGAGTTGCATCTGACGGGGCTAGGGTAGGCGGGAAAGTCCTCGCCGAGGGGGGTTAATCCCCACATGGCACTGGGCCCCGGTTTCTGCATACGGGTCAGTCGATGCAAATGGACCCCAATTTCCCCGCACCGGCCCCTCTCCGCGAAGGCGTCGAAACAAAACACCAGTCTGTTTGCACCGCTTGATACAACTGCCTTCGCTGTTGTAAACGCTCGGATGTAGGGTTTGACGTGTCGTCTGCAAACAGGCGCCTCGGCATCCCGAGTCATCAGGCTGAATTGCTCGTGAACAAGAATCTGTGAGGTCGCCGGAACAAAACGTCCTGCTCCCAACAGAATTCGAACGGGCGAGAGATTGACCTCGTCTTAACTCCCTCAATCTGATATCGTCTGACAGGGCAGGTTTCGTGCGGCTCAACGCAGTCCGGGCCCGCGAGGTTTCTGCCGATATTGCGCATGAAAAGGATTTTTTTGCCGTCTCTTGAAATCGCATAAGCCAGCTAGACGACATTCGACATTAGTGAGTCGCATGGTTTGGCTGGAAACATGATTGTGCGAATAGTTGGTTGGCCAAACGTCTGACATTCGTCGTGAACAAACAGTAGGTGACTTTGCGGGACAGGAAGTGTTCCTTGCCGTATACGGCGCGGGCCTTGATACACACACTCCTCAAAAGACGGGACGGTCTACGCTCGACGCGAAGGCGTCATATTGTCCAAGTAGTGACTTTTCCTCGCTGAACATAGAAAGTATCCCCTCAACAACGTTCAATCAGGCCATTTTGGATCTGGGCCTGGCATCAAGCTCGGTTAGAATTGAGGGACGTGGCCCACGTCGATGAACTGCCACGGCCGCCACATGTGGCTTACCGATGTGATAGGGTGTATGCAGGGCCAACGCGGTAATCTCATGCTAGAACGACTGCGTGGCTTGTACTGAAAGTCTCTGAGAAACAACCCAAGTACTGGCGCAACGGCTGAGAAACAGAGTTATGAGCCAACGAAGTGACAGCGTCCACAAGTTCTAGACCGTCGAAACGCGCAAGCACTCGCCACAGCGTCTGTGGCTCGTCCAACTTTGTCGGGTAGCACCACTGTCGATCGGTGTGGCTTGACGCATTGCATCAGCATCAGTAGATCATTTTCAGACGGTGATGAGGGGTTGGGCGGCCTCGCTGGGTACAATGTACTGCGCCGATCGTACGGAAGAGGCGGAAGCCGGCCGAATGTGGTGACTAGGTACCCGAGTATTTCGGAGAAAGTCTGGAGTCGGATGTGGACGCCGCGAGGTCTCCGCAATTCGTCAGTCGGTGGCCGCGGAGCAGTCGGGACGAAGAACCAGATGCCACAGCGCTGCCACACCAAATCCCAATGAATGCTCGTTGTAGCACACCATTGCAAGGACCTTTGCTGTGACCCGAAGTGCGCAATCCTCCCAAACACCAGAAAGGAGGATGCCGTTGTCGTTGGTCTGTCGTCACGGCAATTTGTCAGTGCAAGCTGCAGTTGTTGAGCCCGTCGCATGCTGAATTAAACTTCCCGTATGGCCCCTACAGTAAGGACCACGGAGGATTAAGCTTCGTTTTACCGGCTCCGTTTGAAATTGTCCTCACTGCTCCGGTTGGCTGTGGTCACACCCTCCATCCGTCTGCCCGGCGGTCATGGCTTTTGTGAATTGCCATGTTGTGTTCACGAGCTCGCAGATAATGCTCAGTCCCATAGACCGAGGGAAAGTCGTCAATTGCTGCAGCAGCCTCCCGGGAAACCTTGTGAACCTCGGGCATGTAAGAGGGTGCGAATACGCCCAAGAGGTCTTGCCGGGCCGGCGCGGCGTCAAGGCGCCAGGACGTTTTTCACTAGGCGCGCCGTAATGCAACCGATCGGACGGACACGTCGTGTGGCTAGTGGGTGACTGCCGCCATACATCGACGATGTCGAGGCTGTTTTCAAGGATGCTCCCGGTAATGCTGGCAGAAGGTTTGGGTCCGTTCCTTTCGCACGAGGCAGTTGTATCCCTTCATCATCCCTCTGGTTCGATTATGATGGAATACGATGGTACCGCGATGGCGGAGGAGCAGACCGTCGAAGACGCTAGCGGCTGCGCGTGTTGACAGAGGTTTCAACGCTGACCCAAGTGGCTCCCGCCGTCGAAATGAGCCTTATCCACGCGAGATTAGCCACGGCACATCCGTCTCCCAATCATCGTGCCCGATGCGACAAACGTCGCCTGTGCTGTCCTAGTCAGTAATAACCGTCGCGCATAAACGTCGCGGAACCGATATGAACCCTACAGTTAGTGCATCTGTCAATCGGCTCTCTTTCCCATTTTGTAAATCCCATCGTCGTGGCGCCCGATGCCGCCCGCGCGGTTGAGAATAATGATATCAAAGTCAATGCCGTGAATTTTCTGTTCTCTAGATTGACTAGAGAATCAGTGGGTATGTTGCTAAGGTACAAGCTGCAGCGCAGGGGAGCTCGTGCTCTATGAATGTGTGCCCTCCAATGCTTGCATTACTTCGTCAACCAGCTTCGGACTTGTGTACGCAACGACACGCCAAAGTACATGTTTCTGCGTTGAACAAAAGAAAGACAGTGGGTTAGGCATCAAATAGTATGGTAAAAGTTGATGCGAGAATAAGAGAGAAAAACAGCTGAAAGCCGCAGCCTGGGCTGTCGACAACTCGGACTGTACAGCGGAGCCGAGTAGACCGAACCGTTTTCGTGGTCTCGCTCACCGTGTCCGAGTCTCGTCCTTCCAAAAACCCTCTCGAATGTGCCGACGGCCCTTCGAAGGGCGGGATATCTTTGTGTGTTTTGCTGCCATGCCTGTAATGACCCAGATCTAAATACCCAAATCATAAATCCGCCTGCGTATTTGGTGGTCGGAAGCGTTGAAAAGTAGAAGCGGCCCATCCAGGGACTTGGTATCTCAAAATCAACAACGCCAACTGAGCGATATCCCAACCATGCGTGTGCGATTCCCTTTGTGCGCTCGTATCGCCCGTGTCCAGTGGCATGCATGCCTGGCGACAAGCAGCCGGAAACAAGCACAAATCCCCATCTAAGAGTCCGAGTCCGATCGATTTTGTTGCTGAAGAGAAGATGGATCCGATTATGTAACATTAGAAGTTGAGGCGCAATTCAAAGCCTCCTTGCGAAGAGGGCTGGTCCATGGTGTCTCCCTCGCTCGGGTCGACAACCATGTCCCACTCTCGCTTTGGTTGGACTTCATCCGCAAGCTCCTTGATCTCGAGCCTCATGTCCTGGCCTTCTCTCAGTTCGGCAATGACATCGTCATCCATTTCGACTTCGAGGCCACGATCCAGGACATGAACGGTGCGGAGGATCTTCGATGGGTCAATGTTCCACTTTGCGGCGACGCGATAGTTGAAATCTTTCAAATTGCGCTGGGCCAAGTAGATCGCCCTGTAGTAGTCTCGCTTCTCCGGCTCAGAAGGGCTAGGTCGAATGACGTAAAAGCAGGCGACGGGTTTCGCAACACGCTCGGGAGGGGGTCGGTAAGATGGGTCGACTCCGAGGGCCTCGATCCACCCACTCAAGTTGCCGGCATCATCCGTCTTGCTGACCTTTGTAGGCTGGTCTGAGCCCTGTCGCGATGCAGGCTCACCAGATCCTTCGCCGTCAAAACCTGACCATTGTCGGTTGGGCACTGCCGACGCTTGTGATGCCAGAGATAAAGAGCTAGGTGAGGGCGACACCAGAGAAGAGCCTGCAACAGAGCTGCGTCCGCTGCGTGCTTGCCACGCGGGCCCTTCACGAGATTCCACCTTTGTGACTTCGCCGCCCTGCTCCCCGGGCAGAGACACAGGATGGGCATCGGGGTCGTCGAGATCTTCCCCACGGAGATACAATACGCTGACGGGTCTGGTGCTCGTAAACATGTCCTGCAGTGTCTGGAGCTTGTAGTGTAAGTCTTCTTCTAGCGGAGGGCGGGTACCGCCCGCCGAACTGGTTGAAGACATCGACCACGTCCGCTTATGCTTCTGCACCTTGCCTGGTCGCTGGTCTGATCCTTTGACCTGCGATGCCGACGACCTCTTGCGCTTGCCAAAGTCCTTCATGCCGCTCTCCGCCTGAGCGATTTGCTGCTTGAGCTTATCAATCGTCTTCTTGACGTGCGCAACGTCGTTGGAAAGCTTTCGTTCGGCACCATGGTCGCGGAATAACTTTACCTTGCAGAAGCAGATCTCAGGGTTGGCGTCTGCCGCTGGCTGGGTAGGATCCGAAGGAAAAGTCTGGGTTTTGGCGCAAAGTCGAACCGGGATACCCTTCACGCCCTTCGAGTGACTGAAGTCGGTCGACAAGAAGTTGAATCTGACGGCAATGTTGCATTCGGGGCCACCGTTGATACCGGGAGTCCAAACCACGGAAAACCCATCGAATGAAGCAGACTCCAGCTCAATGCGAGTCCTCTTGTCGTCGCCCTCGGTGGGTTGTCCAGCCTCGACATATTCCACAGCTTGCAGCTTCCCGCCTCTCTGGTGGGCCTCGTTCGTGCCTCTTCCCTCCTTCCACAAGGCCCAGCATACCCCGGGCTTCTGTCTCTGCTGCTCATCTTCGAAAGAAATGCGAACAAATGTGCGAAACTTGGTGCCCGGAGCGACGGGGATAGTCGCATTGGTGTCCACGATAGAGAGTGAGTAGGCCTGGCCTTTGTTGAGATAAGTTACCGGGATCTCATCTGCGTGCTTGATCATGGCGGTTGGCGCATTTAGAGTCGCGTGAAATCGAAACTTCTCGGCAGATGGCGGGAGCGAGGCAGCCATGGGCATGCCGCTGAACTGCCGTGCTTGTTGGAAACCAACCATGGGCGAGTTATGAAACGCGCTGTCTATTGAGGTCATCCTCTCTTCGGACGGATCAGAATTCATGGGCGATCCATCCTGTTCCATCGTCTCGTAGCCGGTATCCTGGTGCACAAAGGTCGACGGTGCGAAGGATTGCTGAGGCGCAGGAGGCTGGATGAAGGGATGGAACTGTTGCTGGAAGTGCTGAGGATGCATCCCTTGGAAACCAGCGAGGTCCATCATGGCAGGTCCGGAGTTCATCGCGCCCTCCGACGTGGGCATCGACAGCGGGGTCCCGAGACCCATACCGAGACCCAGCGTGGGCGTGTGCAAATCACCGGCTTGAGGGTGGTAGATGGTGTTGGTGCCGCCCGGGGTGGGAGTGTAATAGCCAGGCGGCGCATTGGCAAAGTTGGTGAAGGAGAACGAGTTGGGATCAAGCAGTGATGGAGTGAACCTCCACGGCTCATTCGTCGCTCTCGGCGTCGGATCTTGGTCCCTGAAAGCTTCATGACTGAGACTATGGCTTCTGCGACAAGTTAAACGTTAGCAAGTACGTCATTTACACACCAAGAAGCGCAGTCTTCCCGGTGCGTTGATGCTTGAATTGAATTTGGAAAGTGACCGTCGATTGACAACCGGCCAAGTACCCCGCGTTTCCGCCTACTGGACTGATCCCGGGGGATGCGGCCGGCAGGCTGAACAGCAACGGCAACGGCAAGCCTCGAGGCGACAAAACACACACAAGGTTCGGTGGAAAACTGGTTCGGATGCGGGTACTGACCTTTCTTGGAACCCAGGGAGTGGGACGCCTGGGATAGGAGCAACGGCGGCGTTGTCGACGGCAGCCTGCGGAACACCAGCCGGTGCGGCGGTTGTGGCAGCTACCTCAGGGAACTGCTTTCTGAAAGTGGCCAGCAGTTCATCGCCAGGCTTCTGGGCGCTTGTTCTGTACAGAGGGCACACGAGTCAGCTAAAGGCCGGGACAGGCGCAAAAAGGTTTCGAGATGGCGCAACAACACGCAGCGTGTGTGCGGGGAGCCGGGTTGTACAGCTATTTTGGTCGGTGGATGAGGGGGACGAGGCATGGCAGAGCTTACCTTTGGCGAAACATCTGGAGAGCAGATATGTGCTGTCAAGCGACAGCAATTCCGTGGTGGTATTCAGCGCGGGTATCGTCCCGAATCTTTCCAATCTCTTCCTGGCGAGCGATCGATTGATACGGATCCTCGCCCTCGTGTAGCTTTTCCCTTAGCTTGCTTGCTTGCGACGCCTCTTTTAGTTTTTAGATTCAGCTGAGCCGGGGTTGGTTGGGCGAGTATGGCTGCTTTTTTTCCTGGTCTTAACGAGCGTTGGTCAGGTGGGGGAAAGCCGGGCTGTGGCGCTTCATAGAGCGGTGGATGAGAAAACGAGCGAATGGGTCGGCGAAAGTGTCGCACGCGGTGAGAGGAGAACTCCAACGGAAGTCGGGGTTTCAAATGATGATGGGCAAGCGACAGAAGCCGCTAGCAAATCGAAAAGTTGCTGGTCGAAAGAAAAAGGGCCGCTCCGGTATGACGTCCGTGGGGAGAAAGCGGTATATTAGAGGGAGTTGTGGGTACCTGACATGTACGTATGTGAGGCAGTGTGGACAGACCGACAAGGGTTGAAGCGGAGAAAACGATGGCCTAGATGCGCCGTCGACTTCTGCTCTCGATATTGGCCTGTTGGGTCGGAACGTCGGCGAGACTTTTGCTGTTTTGGTGCGTCGAGTCCCTGGGGTCGAGAGCTTTTTGGTCAGGAGACGTAGGTGTGAGGGCGAAGTCGGCGATGGACGGGACTCATATGCGCACGAGACGTGACGGCAGGTTGGGAGTCAAGCGGTTCGCCGTTGGTCGTGGGATCTTAGTTCTTGGATGTAGTTGCCCGGTGGACTGCTGCGCGATGTGAGTTGTGAGCATTCGAGGACAGCGCGTGTAGACGGGCTTGAGAAGCTTCTCAAGTGATGCGACGAGGAGCTGTGCGCGGAACGGAAGGATGAGCTTGTGAGCAAGCGCAGGGCCGAACAGGATGTGGTGAGGTGAGGTCGGTGCAGACAGACGGGTGATTCCAGGCAAGACTTGCAGAGAGAGCCAAAGGGAGCGGGATGGAGGAGTGAATGGGATGAGCGGTATCTAATGTATGTATGCGGTGGTGTAGGCACGCATGTCGAGGAAGGTCAGGTAAGGACCGTAAGGTAAGGTAAGGCAAGGCAAGGTAGGTATGGATGGTGTGTGCGCGCGGGTTGGAGGAGCGGTGCCCTTGGGCTGGGTATCTGGGTCCGCGGTCTGGGTCCTCCTTGGAGAGAGGAGAAAGGTACGGGTATGGGGCCTTGGGCTATGGGTATGGGTACTGGTATGGGTATGGGTATCGGTATGGATACAGCGGACAGCGGACAGGACAGCGGTCATGGGCGAGCAGCAGAAGGGTGTGGGAGGTTGAGGGCAGGGCGTGGGATATGAAAATGGGGGAGCGATGGGTATGGGTATGGATACAGACAAAAAGAGAGGTACGACGGGACGGATGGAGAGAGAGATATGGGGCCAGGGTGAGTCTGCGCAATGGAACAGCGTGAAGAGATGGGATATGAAGGAGACAGACGACGGATGCCGTGGCCGTCGGGTAGAGGTACCTGGCCGCGTGCCTGGGTGGTGGTGGGAAGACAAGTAGATGCGGTACGTACCCTTTTGTGTGTGTGTGTGTGTGCGTGTGTTATTATTTTTTTTGTGTCCTGGACTGATGAGGTGTCTGCGAGGTGCGGGTGGCAGGCAGCCTGTCTTCAAAGTGATAGAAGGAGCTACCTAAGGTAGCAGCTGTGCGGCGTAGCTGGGCCGAGAGACACGTTGGAGGAGACTTGGCCGGTGTGGTGGGCGGAATGGCGGACGAATTTGGATTCTTGTTAGGTTGATTGGAGTTGGAGAGGACGGCCGGTAAGGGAGGGGGGATATGTCGAGAAATACTCCAAATCCAAAGAGGGGGGAAAAGATATCAGACAGTGGGAGGGAAAATGGAGGCAGGTGAGGGCGGCCAGAGCGAGGTAAAGTAGGTGAGCGAGCGGCGAGTTGACTCGAGTCGAGGATGAGGGTCGAGTAAGGTGTGAAGTAGGTAAGTAAGTAGTACCCGAAAGCAGGACAGAGTATGTAAGGCAGGTAAGGTATGGTAGACGATGTTGGGACGAGAGGTATGTATGCGTGAGAGCGAGCGAAAGAGACGCAGCAGGCTGGCTGGTGGTCAATGATTGATGTGTGCGAACAGAGACTGACCGAGATGGTGGTGGTGGTCGTCTTCTTCTTCTGTTGCTGCTAGCTGCTGGTGGTGCTGGAGATGGCCAGGGTCCTTTCTGCTCTGCTGAGAGCAAGGTGGACATTTGCATCTCAAGTCGTGCTACTTGTGATTACGACTGGTATGGCTGCAATTTGGAGCTGCAGTACGTACCCCCTCCCATCCCACGCTGCGCAGGCTGTGTGGCTCCCGCCCGCTCTCTCTCTCTCTCTCTCTCTCTCTCTCTACCATTCTCTGGTTGTCGCTGCAGCGTGCGCCAGTGCAGGGATTGGGCATCTTCTTCGGCGGCATCTCCACTTGCTCATCGTCTCCCTTGTCAAGCCGCCTCCCATCCAGAGGGGAAAAAATTGTTAGTGCGCGACAACGGGCCTTGTACTGCACCCCCCGCCCTCTCTCTGGCCCCGGATGGGATGTGTTGACAGGGCTTGTCTGATGCCACCCCTCCCGTGTGCTCTTCGAGAGCAGGAACAATACCGAGTACTTTCCACACACATGCGATGTGAGTAACATGGCCGGTACGTACCCTCTCTCTCTGTCTCTTTCTCTTGCGTCCAAACGACGGGATGAGGACGTACGTAGACGACTGGAGTTGGACATGCGAGAAGTGACGCCTGACCGATTCATCCTCCACAACGTTGTAGCTCGACGACTCGATTCGAGTCTCAAGTGCATGCCATGTAGGTGAGGTAGGTTACCGCCTCAGTACATGTCCAGGCGATGCAGATACATTGCCTTCCTCAACTTAGCAGCAGGAGATGGATTGAAGAGCACACGCACACACACAGGTTGGCTTCCAGGACCCTGTGGAGCTGCCTGCCTTTCTTTGCTGCATAGCACGGATACAGATAGCCATGTTGCCAGTCGTTTCTTTCTTCCCTGCACAGTCAGCCGACACTTTTCTCTCAAACTTCAGTAGACTCGGAGAAAGAGCGAGAGTGAGAGTCGGAGAGTGGGGGATGCAGCAGGGGGCGACGTCGCACTACGGCCGCCTTACCCAACTGACGTAGTGCTTTTCGCCTCGGGCCCTTTCACTTGTGCTTACCTCGATATTACAGACCGACGTGACAGCTGGATACGCTGGAGTCTTGGGCAGAAAAACGAGCGAGCAGAAGAGAAACGCAGGCAGAAAGACGGTCGGCAGCTGAAGCTAAGCAAGCTGAAGCTGAAGCGAGAGAGGGAAACGCCGGGAGCTATTCTCTCCCGTGGCACCTAGGTAAGGTCGCGTAGGTAGGCCAGACCCCTTCCCTTCCCCTTCCCTTCCCTTGCCTTCCCCTTCCAGCTGCATTGGCTTCCATCCCTTCTCTCCGCACGATCTTTGGGAAACAAAACGTGGTTGCCGTGACCCCTTCTGGGCCAGCGACCAGTCACAGGAGCTACCATCCCCCAGGACGGGACAGCGTACCTTATGGTAAGACGCAGGGTAAACGGAGACGGGGGGATGGGGACGGAGGCAGGTACGGACGGACAGACAGACACCAACGGTTGGTTGGCTGCTTCCATCCAATGCAAGTACAAGTGCAAGTGCGAGTGCAAGGCGAGTGCAAATAAGTGCAAGTGCAAACGGAGGGTCCCTTCTTTCCTCGATGAAGGGCGCCATTCCCGCCGCCGTCTTAGCGCACCAGTCAGCCTGTCCCGTCCCGCCGCTGTCGTGCCTGCCTCTGCCTGCCTTCTGGAGGCTAAAAGTGCGGTAAATCGAGGCAGGCGCTTCCCTCCAAACGATCTAACGAAAGGTAGAAAGACTTCACACATGGCAGGTGCGATGGAGGCACCTCACTCAAACCTTAACGTGCCCGTTCATGCCTGCCTGCCTCTGCCCGCCTGCCCGCCTCGCATCAGGCATGGAAGGTGGTAGTCCACATTACCATGACTTTGGCTGGCGCTTTCCTCCAGTTTCCCATCAAAGATGCCCTGCCCGTTTTGCGCAACGGCCAGCAGCAGCCACCAACCTTCCTTCCGGTGTCCTGCGCAACATCCCGTCGTCCACGATCCGGGACAGTCCTTACTTGATTGACATGACCTGACCCGACCTCGAGCTTCTCCCGGCCACATCGTCCCGCTGGGGGTCAATTTCAATCACATCATCTTCCGCACAAGGTCCCTCCCTTCCATCAATTTTACCGCCATGCAACCTTTTCTCGCAAAACACACTTTATGCTCGCGTGCACCGACATCACCACTGCCACATGAGAAACGGCGCAGAGGGGAAATAAAACTGGATTTGTTTTCCCCATCCTCTCTTTGGCATTCCCGTGTACCGTGCTCCCTGGGCCTCGTCGTCATTCCCATCGGCGACCCCTTCTTGGTTTCCCTCTCTTGCACGCCTAGTCTCTCGCGCTCGATTTTTTTTTCTCTTCTAATTGCTTCCACTCACAGGCTTCATCCCTCTCCCCTTAGACTGCCAATACCACAACAGTCATGGTGCGGAGTGGGCGGGTGGATATCGTCTGATTAAGATGCTGTGTCCTGGATCGGTACTTCTGAGATCATCGCATTTCTGACAGCTGGATGCCCCATTGTCCCATGCCAGCGCTGCCCAAGAAAACCTCGACCTTACGGACACTCCAGCGCTTTGCGGTCTCTTTGGCGGCCCAAGCATTGAACAAATTGGATGCTGATGTGCTTGTGTTATTTAATTGACCTGCACAAAACGCATACTTATGCGCCCCGGACGCTTAACGCCTGGGATACGCCCGGGACAAGAGCCTTACTTCGACGCGCCCGCCGGTCTGGCATCCGTCTACTGGCCATGCCACACGACCTCAAGTCGTCGCTAGTCACAGCCCACAGCCGCCGGCGCTATAATTCAATATCTGCTTTCTTTGCTTCTTTCTATCAATCCGTCAAGCCGCCCGAGATAACCCGCCAGCCCCCCTCGCTCGTCCGATGCTTGGGACGCATTCCACGGGAAGATCTAGCCTCATTGCGCAATACCAATCCGTCGAGCAACCCCCGTCGACTTGACTCGAATGGGCATGCCAGCTTGACGCCCCTCGCACCTGCAATTGCGTCCCGCGGCTCACTAACCGACGGCATGCGGAACAAAGGGAAGAACCAAACGCTTGTGATGATATCAAACTTCACATATTGTCAATTTCCATGGATGAACACTGCAGCAGCAGAATCCCATCACATACAACGCACAGTAGGCGCATCTGTGTCCCCCCTCAAAATTTGGGAGACTCAGAAATTGCTTCTGCCGCCAGATCAACAACGACCTGGCATGAACTTGCAACGGCTTGCAGAAGAAAAGGTATCGTCATCGCCGATGTACCACTACAATGCACATTGCGCGCCAGAATAGGCCCCGAAAGACCCCTGGACCCTTTGTCTTTGTGGCTGTGCAATCTCCGTTTCGCCCCCCTCGCCGAAGCGCCTTAGACGAGGTCAAGAGCCGTCGCATCCTAATCGAGGCACGCCGCAAACGGCATGTGCCCGAAGTTAGAGGCTTCTATGTTTGTCCTTTCCATGACCTACCGAGCAGCCACGGAGTGAGCTCATCTGAGCTTGTCAATATCGTCATCTCGAAGAGCGGTCATGCCCGGGGCTTCAACCAACAACGGCACTCGCCATGCCCATCATCGAGTCGATCATCGCATAGCCGGCCAGTTGAGCCGGCGCAAGCAGATGAGAAGCTAGAGTCACTCCACGCCCGCGGCTCGATGCAGCCGACAACTTAGTCGGTGCAGACTGTAGTCTCGGATCGACCATCGCAACACCAACTCCACGGGAGACGCTTTCGCTTGACCCTGGCTATGACTAGCGAAAGCCGATCGTTGCTCAATGCGCCGGAACCTCCAGAGTATCGTCGCTTTCTCGATGCGAGCCACGATTCAAGCACGAGATCAGCAATCCATCCACTACGAGCACTGCGCGTTCCTGTTTTTCATCCGCCTCCCCGACTTAGACCGGCGGTCGAAGTTGAAGAACGCTGATGTCTCGGCCTCGGCTGGCGACGGAGTCTGTTCCGGGTATCCAGACTCGGCAGACCTGCACACCTTCGCCGCAAAGCCGCCGTTGTCCAACAAAATCAACGTTTCAATTCAATTTCTTGCAGCGCGGTTGATTCGACATCAGTGCCCACTGAATACAACAACGGCGGCCGGCCACCCTACCTATCGCAGATTGAGGCCTGTGGCGTCGCCGACCGTTACAATCCGTCTAGTGAACTCTAAACCGGCGCTATCGCAACGTCGCCAACGTCTTTCTGGTCGCCGCGCCGTTAGCACCATTGTAGCCGACATTGGTACCCGCGCGCAGGATGAGGCACGCGGCGTGGCTTCCGCTATGCCATCCGTGTCCATTGGATTTGCTGTCACGACATCACGCCGCGAACCATCTTCAGCCATCAATCTGCTAGATATCTTGTTGGTCGCCGGTGCTTGTGGCATCACCGGGCAGCCTTCCTTGGCCAGTGTGAAGGCCAAGCGCGATTGCGACGCCACACCGAGGGATCGTCCTTTCGCACAGCGACATTCGTCCACACCTCTTTACTGGCGCCAAAGACAGGCAGTCTTCGAATATTCACGGAACCTTCCATGATCATCGCGGTTGATATTTTTATCTTCGAATGATAGATTGCTTGCAGTAATGACACTGCCTCTTCGTGTTGAGTCACCGAATGATTGAGCGACCTCTCAGGAGGCGACATTGTCATCAAAGCACCTTTTGCGTGGTGCTAGCTTGGAGCGACAGCAATCTCCGTACCCCTGATTATCGGGGCGCTTACACGTACATGGCGTTCTATGAGGACGTCGCTGTGCACCTCCGCCCGGTGGGGAGGACGCATCAATTGACCAGACATATTTTCCCGCGACTCAATATCATGGGTTCCGCTGCTCCATTCAAACCGAAGCATGCGCCATCGGATTCATGCCGCCGCGTTTTTCGTGGCGGTCAGGATGCAAGGAGAAAACGGAGGCGTTGACGTCATTCCCTCCAGGAGCCGTTTGGCATTCGGAACGCTCCACGAAGCCCGGAGCCCCGGCCGCCCGTTCTATGCAAGTCCATCCAGCCTCCGCCTTTGTTCCCATCTATTTATTGGTGCCAGACATACATATTCTGAACAGGTGGTCGGGGGTGGCTCTAGGTGACTGGATCTTGCTGCACAACGCTGCTCAAGTGTTTCGAGTTTAGGCTCTCTTACACCTAAATATCCCGAAACACCATGCCAGGCATCTCATTGCGGTAGACTTTGTTGCCGTCGATTACCCGTGCCGGCGCGGCATCTCGAGACACCGTAGACGGAAATGCAACGCTGGCGCGACTAAATCAAAGTATCGTCGCATCTTCACCAACCGCAGCGCAAGAAACTCTGAAAACCTACGGATCCTGAGATGGCTCTGAACCTCCTTTCATTTTGCGGAGGTGGAATTCTGCGAGGGTGCCTCAAGGGATCCCGGTAGCCTGGCCCAAATGCAGCGTGTCAACAGATTGGCGCGACTGTCACTGAGGGAAATGGCGTTGTGATCCTTGTTTCATCTAAGCTTATTTACCACGGGAGTCCCTTTTCGCTGGGCATCGAAGTCGAAACGCATCTGGTCTTTTTTCAAAGACTACTTCTGACTTGACACATGAGAAAAGACCGTCCAGACATATGTTCATCTCTGGCGCATTAGCCGTTGAAGTAAACACTAAGCTCGTCGCTTCGAGTGCGGACCTGATGATCGACTGTCGATGATAGCTTAAGCGATGACCTGGCCCATCTGGCTGCGCTTGGGCGAGCCCCTTCAGCAACCAGCACGTCCCAATAGTTCGGTGGAGGCACTGACTGGGCCCGACGCGAGCCTTGACACTTGCCCTTGCAGGATGGACTGAGTGATCACTGATCAACGATGATTTTGATACTCAAAAGACAACGACAAGCCACTATCACTGCCAAAACTGCTTACGCTATGGTAACGCCTAAACAGACGGACCCCCATCAACCACGGGCGCCGCGCGCCGCACGACCAATGCTAGTGTCAACGGCCTCGCGACAGCTCTCCATTTGGGAATAGTCCTCGAGACCGGCTCATGTCAGACATCGCCCTGGGAGCTGGTACAGGCCACTGGCGGGGGCCGTTTCGCACCGCTGTGATTGTTCCCAAATTTTCAGGACGTGGCGGGGCGTTGAAGAGGAGAAGATCTGACGTCATTTCGACCCAGGAGCACCTCCTTACCCACATTCCAATGTCGAGTCTCGTCAAGAAGCCCAACCACAGGCCACGATAGCGAGAAACAGCTGGCGGGTCGGCAAGAGCTGGAGCTATCCCCCGGTGCTGTTTTTTCCGTGTCGTTTGGAGGGAGGGCTGAGCTAGGGACCAAATGAGTATCGGTGCAGAATCAAAGAACGTCTGGGAAGGATTCGGCTAAACAGACTGCGACGCCGATCATTTGGTTGAGAATGCTGGAGATTCTGCCCTATGAATAATAGTTCATCCCACTGGTTGTACTGAGGGGGAAACACGAGGCCAATGAGCGCCGCCTTTGGTCATCAACTACAACAATGGCCTTAATTGGCAAGTGGTGCCAGCCGTTCGTCCCGTGTTGGCAGCAGTCCAAGTCGGCACGGCACAACAGCTCACAGAAGAATCCTCCGACCGCTCAGATGGACCACTGAAATGGTATCGCCCCCAACAAAACATGAAAGCAGACAATATGGAGAGAGTGCGGCGACACGGCCCCCAATCTCGCAGACACGTCTGGGATCCTTTGTCAACCATGACAAAGTCGTTGGTTGTCGTAACCCACTACGAAGAAATTGATTACATGGGCGCCAGGGATGACGGCTCGCAAGAAATGTCCCAAACTCTTGGATTCGAGCTAAATCACAGTTGCTAGAGTCGGAGACCGCAGGGGAAGACCTGACAATGCCGACGCTGTCATGCTAACCTTCATCAGCCTCAAGGTGCCTCCGCATAACAACAAGTCTGGGATCGCATGGAGTTGGCTTGACAGGCATTTGGCGCAGACCCAAGAAATCATCAGACATCGGTAGTTGGAAGTCCCAGAGATTTCCAGTTATGCGGTACATTATCAAGCTTGGTGGTGGGCGAGGAGCAAGCTGCGGCCGGCGCTTGGGATGGAGTCTCTTGTGGGATCGACCTCGTGATCACCTGCAGCCATGTGCGCTGGCATGGACATGGGGGAACGACTTCAGGTCGAACGAGAATTCGCCCCTTCAGCGTCGTGCTCATTACCATCGTCAAATGGCAAATGCCTCACTGACGACATGAGTGACCAGTGGGAATGGAACTGTAAGATTTGGACTGTTACTCTGAGGGTTTGGTTTGGTGCCACCGAGATGGAGACTGGCGACCGGAAAGAAAAATTCTGTTGTGGGCGGATCATGCAACACACTGGCGGTCGCCTTGTGAGGATGTAGCCGACTGGAGACGCGGCTCGCGTTGCTCTGCTCTGCTCCGAATTGCTCGTCTCCTCTCGGGGTCATTGGGGAGAAACACAACGGCAATGGGGCCCAGGGACCCCCATCTTCCATCTCCAACCGGACCGGGGATGGATGTCCAAGGAGTTGGAGAACGCACCGCCACGGAAGAATGATGTCATTTCATGACCAGCAAACTCTCAACACAGCGGGGCCCCTTTTCACCGAAGTGTCTTTGGAAGAGACTTCGGCTCCACCACCCCACGAAGTCCCGAGCCTTCGCAACTTCACCACGACACTTTCACACACAAGTTGCTGCGTCTTTACAGCTGCACTATGCACGTCGCTTGATTTGCGCCAACGGCGGCCTACACAAATGGCCGCCAATGCTGCCAACAACTGCCTCTATGAACAGATGAAACACACGCCGACAGAGACGACCATGGTTCAGAGACCAATAACAACTTTGAACCGGGCAGCTTGCAAATCTGAAACGCTGCCATCCGATCATGTGTGCCCTTTCGCCGCATCATCCAGAGTGTTGAATCTGCCAGATTTGGGAGAAAGCTGTCAGACGCCTCCCGTTGTGCAGTCCCAATGAGGGGCGGCGAGATGTGGCAGCAACGTCATGATCTCGCTCTCGCTGCAGACGGCCCCATCCAAACACATTCTTTTCGGTCTGACGATGGGGGTCAAGTCTCGGCGCCTCATGCTTTTCGGCATGCGGCACATGGACGATGTGGCGTCGACTGATGAGAGTCGTTGCCGAGTCTGCGGGTTTGCTTGAGCTCCCGTCCAACAAAGCGCTCGTGCTCGAATTTGTCCACTGCTCATCCGGATAATTCACCGGGTGGATACGATGTGGTGCTGCCAGGCGAGATGGAAGAGTACTTTGGTGGTGGGTATTCAAACTCCAGCAGAAGCTCCCTGGACCTTACCCCGGGATCTCGAGGGCTTCCCAGGATGCCATGTCCAACCCAATTGCCTCCCATTGCCCACAAGCGACGACGCGCCGGACGACGATGCCGACCTCGGGCAGGCGCCACCGCGTCGTCGTCGTCTTCGTCGGTGCAATATGAACCGTGGCAAAAAATTACGACTTTCTCACGACGCCCTTCAGCTTGCACTAACGAGCAAGGGCACGGAGCCCGCAACACGCCGTGGCGACCAGCGAAAGACCAATCCGTCTCGTGCGATGTTATCGCGAGCCAAAATATTTGCCAAGCTTTGCGAATGTAACCCTCTCGACTGGCTTGTGGGCGGCCGGTCGTCGCATTCTGGCAGACATGTCTCTGATCGCGTCAAAAGCACAGAGGGTCGCCATGCACGTTTGCGGAGCCGAAGGACGTGTGGCTTCGGAGCATGAGCTTTTGGGGGAAGACAGCACCACCCCTACGCACCCCCATGCCATCCCGTCAAATGGTATGTTCACACGCCAATGTCCGCATAAGATTGTGACGACTGATGGTGTGCTTCCCAATCTGGTGTTATCGATGAGGCCCAGCTTGGGATCTTCTGCGAAACCTCCCCAGGGGTGCCGCACACTAGCTGCGAGCCCTGAAGACCGATCGATACCAACAGTCTGCTAGTCAATCAAGGGTCCCGACATCTGCCGCTTGGGAACGGCCACCGTTCGGCGCAACGGCCGAGCAGACTACACATGCGCAGTCGACCAACGTAGACACAATGACGAGGTCTGTTGAGGCGTTCAAAACACAGCAGTGGAGAGCTCTGAAGCGAAAAGTGCAATTCGACGCGAGGTTGCAACGGTCCAACGACCTATTACACCTGAAATTGCTTACTCTCGTGACACTTCCAGGTCAGCGTAGGATTCCGTGCCTCAGCGACCTGCCGTAATTGCAACTGTAAGTCAAGACTCCACAGCAACGGAGGCGAAGAGGAGCGGCGGCAACCGCCGGAAGAAAGAAGAGGGCTTTGATGACGGAGACTCGATATTATCACGCTTCATTAAGTCTCAATAAACCTGTCAAAGTTCGCTTCGACGCACTGGCACGAGTCAGTGGGCATAGCTTGAACCGGATACACCATCTCGATGGGAGAGACAGCCTCAGTCAACAGCTTTCAATGGGATGCATGCCCCGGTCTGTTGCCCTGCAGCTTAATCCCAATCTTACCGTACGATGGCAGTGTGGAAACATTGGAGGCACGCTTCTCGGGACTTGAGACCCGCCTCCGGAGGTGGACGCATCTCGGGCGGTGGAGACGCGAGGTTGCCATCAAGCGCGCCCGGTGATGAGAAGCTTTCGTCAATATGCATCAGGGCAACCACGGTTGAGTTCACCTGCTTGGGTTGAGGTCCACCTCACGTTGCAGTCGGAGGCCCGGGGCAGAAAGACGCCCTGTGCCGGGACATGGAAGGGACCGTTGTCGTTGACCCCGGGACGTGCCCTCTGCTCGGGTCTAGGAAATGACGACGCTTAGGGTTAAGTTTGTAAGCGCGACCGGTCGACGAGGGTAGCCAGGCGGAGGTTGCAGCACTAACGGCGGCAAAAACTGTGCATACTGCGCAGGTACAGAGTTGACGCTCACCAACAACATGCGGCAACGGCAAGCTTCATCTCAAGACTCACCGGGGGCTACCAGCGGAGGTAGGGAGACAAAGTGAGAAGGAAGCAGCACAAGGTTCCGCTAGATCTCCGCCCAGCCACGGTGCAATTTGCCGGAGGTCGGGTCACTGGGTTTTTGGATCTTTGTCTCTCTCGCAAGCGGGCTTGTTTGCCGTTACTCTCGTGGTGGCCCGGCATTTTCAGTGGCCATCGGAGAGCATCCCGCGTGCGCGCGCCCTGGGAATCACCAGGATCAGGGTTTGGCTGGTGGATTTGCCCTAGGAACACTTAATACCTTTTAAAGGGTCTCCATCAACGCCGCCGGGATGCAGCGATTATTGACGGCCACGGTTGCCCAAGACAGCATGTGTTTTGTCGATCATGAGGTCATTGGCGATGGTAGGGGGGGGATGGGAGTTGGGAAGGAGGGCAGAAAAGTCTTCGATGGGACTTCCATCTGCGTGGGTCTTGCGGGGGCAGCCCGGGATTCATGTTCGGAGAAGGGGGGGAGCCGCACGGCGGCGCACGAGCAGATGCAGATTGGTCCCTGACCGATTACCATAATCAAGGTTGGCGAAGGGGACGGCCGAGCAAGGGTTCGAAGGGGAGCTTTGGGTTTGATGATGGGCTGTTGGCAATTGAGGAAGGCGGGAAGGGGAAAATTGGCGATGATCATTGCTGGGAGAGGTAGGTTTCTCGATGGTAGGAATCCGTGGATGGAACCCTTGATCGCGGGTCCCCTGGGAAAATCATTGAATATTGATATTTATAGAGGGCTGAGCCACGATTGGGGGGTGAGAAGGGAGACCTGGAGGGGAGGCACTGACGTTATTTGCGTACGATTTTTGCAGATGTCGGACATGGGGAGACGCTGCCACGCTGGCCGCCGGAAGGGCAACGTTGGAACTGACTGGAACAGGAACTTGGGACGCATGGTGAAGGGTGGGAAAAAAGGGGGTCGACACGTTGCGGTGGGTGTGATGAACCCCGGTTCCCCGAGACGCATGTCCGACGTACGTCTCGAAGAGGCGGCATTTGGATTGGGCAAGGAGGGCCGTGATGCCATTGCACCGGGCCCTGGGCTCCGTCTACAACGGAGGCTTTGCCACCCGTTGATCGCTCGTGTTCGGCCGGCTGCCCGGGGCCACAGGGGGATGGATGGAGGGGGTCGGGGGGATTTTGGGGCGGCTCTTTCACCAGTTGTTTGGGGGTCGCGAGACTGACTCCACGAGTGTCCTCCGTCGAGGAGATTTGACGATGGCGGTGCTTATTGGGCGGGGGCCCCCATTGAAGTTTGTCCGGCTCGGTGGCTTGCTTGCTGCATATCTGGTGCGACCTTCTGGCGATGCAACGCTTCAGGTGAACCCGTCAGTTGGAATGCTGGATAACGGTCAGAATGCAGATCTTCCAAGATTCCCATGCGGAAAAGGACCCTGGAGTTGGCAGTTGGTGGTGAGCAATACGAAGAGCCGGGTTCGGTGGGAAAATGCCGAATGCAGGTACTGCACACACCAAGTGGGCATTTCTGATGGTAAGTTGGCTGGCGCAGCCTCAATCAGGACTTGGTTGAAGGCATATTGGCGATATTGGTGATTGATGATTGGGGTCCATGCGAGGTGGAGGAGGTGGTGGTGGTGGTTGGTGGTGGGTTCCTTTTTCTTGGTGAAAGCATTGACTTTTGACGCCGATCCCAGAAGACGCACGAAGGGTAGCATGATGGACGGGGATATCCCCTTTCGGTGCTATTCTTGGTTTGACTCGTTGGATGGATTGATGGATGGAGGGTCCCCTCTGATATGAGGATACTGGAGGTACGAGGCGTGGAAAGTATCTCGCACTCTCTGGACAAAAGAGTTTGATGAGTTTGATGGGACGGGATGCCGTTGCGGCCTTGGAAGGGACCCCGGTAGGACCCTGAATTCTGAGTTGAGGGGGGGTTCCTGAAGATCTGCTCGCAGACGCCCTAGGGCAGATGCAAAAGAGCCGCCGACACCGTCCCTGTCGAGGTGTGGTGTGTCTCGTGATGGCTTCAGGAGAAGCCCAGCGAGGGAACGGTCACGAGACATGCGGCGGCGGCGGGGTGCAGTCCGAAGGAGGCCGACGGACGACGATGAGAGGGGGAAGGGGGGAACGGGAGGCGAAATGAGTACGTCGCGCATTGCGAGGACGGCGGATACGGCGTATGGGAATAACTCTTTTTGCTCGTGACACCTTTTTGCGGTCGGTGCACTAGGAGGAAGAAGGATCAGGGTCGGGTCGGGTTGGGACCGGGCCGGAGTTTCGTCGTGGTGGCTTGGTGATGGTGTTGAAAGAGGAGAGAGGCTGCGAGGCTTTTGCTCCCTCTTTCGACAGTACAAAGCGGGGGAAGCTATTTGGGCGAAAGGCTGCTTTCCAGGGCACGAGGGGTAAGTCTTTCATTGCGGGTGTTTCTTTGACGGTGGTGAAGTTGGTCTTTGTCATGGGCGTTGGTTTCTTTCTGCAGGCGAGGGGGACGAAGGACTGACTGAAGCCACACACAAGCGCATACACGTACACATACACACGGACAACTCAAGAGCAACACAGCAAAGTATGGTCACCTGGTCCAGACGAGAGGCGGGGGAGGGGGAAAAGCCTACCCACGACGAGATGGTAACATTTCGCGCAGGAGAGGAAGAGAAGAAGGTTGCAGGTGCCGCCGCAGCCTCTCGTTGCTGCCATGTGCGCATCTCACGGAGATTTTGAGTCAACGTGTTTTGAGCTTGTGAAGACGGTTGGATTAGACATGTGCGCGGATGATTGGCCGATGTCCGGTGTATCGGGCGGCCCAGAGGTCGGGGCCAGGTCGTGGGTTTGCGCTTTGTAGACTTTCAGAGGGCACATGTGTTCGGTCCGGGCCTGTCTGCTGGTCAAGTCTGCTTTGGGGTTGAGATGAGCCATGAGGTCCTTTTGTTTTGCAAGTTGTTTGCACACTGTTATTGGAAACGGGGGAAGAGGTGGGTTGTTTACTGCGTTGAAGGGCTTTGCATCTTCTGATCGATAAGATTTGTTTTCTCTTCTGAATCAGTGTCAGAGAGAGATACGGAGAGATGTCTTTGATAGAGTCAGTCTCAACCTCACAACTGGAGTCTTGACTTGCGAAAAGTCAGAGGTGCAAGGCCCTCGCGTGTTGGAAACAGCGTGTCGAAGCTCTTATCGTCCCAAGAGTTAGGTGCCACTGAGGGGTCTGTCGGTGTTATCAGCGCGGGCGGGCAGGGCACCATAGCACCTCAGGCTATTGCGGCCATCTGAAACCTTATCAGAGACCGTCTTGGACAGTGCCCAGGCCTTATCGGGTCGCGCCAAGAATGCGCCGAAAAGGTCGAGAAGGCGCCTTTGCGTCGCTGCTGCGAGCGGCACCGGCGCACGTCACACGGCTGACAGCGACACTGTACGCCAAAGTACCTACCTCCATGGAAGGATAGGTAGGTCCCCTGGGCTCCCCGCCATCATCACCTTACCTGACCTAGCACTCCTAGGTACCCGTGGACAGCCTTAGCGCCGTCTGCTGTCCCTCAGCAGCTTCCCGCTCCGGGTGTGATGCGCACCTCATCGCATTGGGGAGAGCTGCTGTGACTGCCTTCTGGGCTCTGAGGTGGTCGACTCGGTCCGTCAGGCAAGGTACCCCAAAGTATCTCCTCTGCGTTTGGCCGTGCATCTCATACCTCGAGTGCCATTACGTGTACCTCCATGGCCTGGAACCTTTTTTTGTACGCGCTGCATCTGCATCATCTCTTGCAGTGTACTTACTCTCTGATCTTCTTCCCTTTATCCCACCGCCCTGCTGCCGCCTGCTGCTGGACAAGAGACCATCCACCGCTTTTCCTTTTCATTTCTTTGGTTTTCCGAATCTCTTCTACTCTACCTCCCTCCCTCCTCCCGTGGACAGCATATTTCTTCTCCCAGTCGGCCTTGTCCTCGCCTGTCGGATATCCGCGCCGCGCACGAGTCGGACGACTGAAACGAAACGGAACGCTGCCTTGCCTCACCTTTGACCCGGCGTCGAAAGATTTCCATACGCGGTGTCCTCTTCTGTTCCAGGAGAAAAACACACCCTGAAAGCTCCTTGTCGGAAGCCCGCGACGACAGAAAGAAGGAAGTGACGAGAAGAAGCAGCAGCAGCAGCCAACAGCTTCTTGCGTTGTCGTCGCCGTCGTCGTCGTCCCCCGTCATCGTTGCCCGCCGCCTTTGTGGTCTCTGAACCCGGCCACTCTAAGCCAAAAGGAAGACCCCCCCGCCAGCCGTTCTCGGCCCCCCACCTTATCTCGCAGCAAGCCGCTTTTTTCGAGCCTGGGCATTTTCAGAGAGCCACCAAAGAAACCGAGGAACCGTCGTCATCGTCCGTCATCGTCACAACCCGAGATCCGACAGATCACCAACAACCATGGCTCCCGCAGCTACCCACGATGCTCCCGAGGAGACCCAGAGCGACGGCTCCAAGCTGAAGACCTTCATCGGTATTCTGAAGAAGTGAGTAGCAAAAAGCCCACCCGCAGCTGATGTGGCGGTCTGTCTCTGCGCCTTGCGCCGCACGCAACGAGGAGGAGGGGGAACAAGAGAGCTTCGGTTTCAACAGCGTCTGTCGTGAGCACGGGCGGGGTTGCCATGGCGGATGATCGACGCGAGCGGAGGCTTCAGAGTCGCAGAGTCGCATCATCGCCAGAAAGGGAACTTTATTGAGTCGAGAACCTTTGCTAACCGCTTCAACTATCCATCCAGGTTCATTGGCGTCGCCGACCTGGCTGCCGTACGCTTCTCCCTCCCCTCCCAACTCCTCGAGCCGACGCCAAATCTCGAATATTGGACATATCTGGATGCGCCTAACGCCTTCGTCGCCATCGGCACCTCTGACGAGCCCCTCGACCGCATGCTCGAGGTTTGTCGCTTCTGGTTCACCAAGGACCTCAAGTACGCAAAGGGCAAGCCCTGCAAACCATACAACTCGTGCCTCGGAGAGTTTTTCAGGGTGAGTGCTGGCCTCTTCTCGCGATAGTTATGCGACACGCAGCTCCCATGACTCGCGATGCTAACAGCTGCCCGGCAGTGTAACTGGGAGACGGAGAACAACGCACCCAAGATCAACACGACCGCTCTCAAGACCGGAAGCGGAACTACCAGCAGCTCCTCCAGCTTGAAGTCTGCAAAGGGCGACAAGAATGCCTCCGCCGTTTCGCTGTCCGTACCCCCGCTCGGCACCCAAACGCCGGACAGCAAACCTGTCCTCGTGTCATACCTCACCGAGCAGACCTCCCACCACCCGCCCGTGAGCGCCTTCACGATCAGCTGTCCCGAGCGCGGTCTGTCCGCCCGCGGCTTCGACCAGATCACGGCAAAGTTCACCGGCACCAGCATCCGCGTCCTGCCCGGCGAGCATAACCTCGGTATCTTCGTCACGCTCGACAACCGCGACGGCGAGACCTACCGTCTGACGCACCCGGCCGCGCACCTCGGCGGCATCCTTAGAGGCACACTGACCGTCAGCGTCAGCGAGATGGCGTACATTACGTGTCCGCAGACCAAGCTTAAGACGATCCTGAACTACGTCGAGGCGGGCTGGCTTGGCCGCTCCACGAACCGCGTCGAGGGCATCATCTTCCGCTACGACCCCGAAAACGACGACAAGGTGAACATCAAGGATGTCCCCGAGGCGGACATCGTTGCCCGTCTGGGCGGTCCCTGGCGCGAAAAGGTCATGTTCACGTTGGGTCCTAAGCCAATGGTAAGCAAATCCTCTTTCTCTTTCGCCTCTCCGAAAACTAACTTTGTCCCGCAGGATTCGCATCCCCCGGAAGCCCGCTACACCATCATCGACCTGGGCCCCCTCAACGTCGCGCCCAAGGTCATCCCTCCCGCCGAGAAGCAGCTCCCGAACGAGTCGATCCAGCTCTGGTCCGGCGTCACGGAAGCCATCCACGCGAAGCAGTTTTCCAAGGCGACGACGGTCAAGGTCGAGCTCGAGGAGAACCAGCGTGAGAAGGCGCGCGAGCGGGAGCGCACCGGCGAGGTCTTCAAGCCCGTCTTCTTCGAGCAGGCCGTCGGCAACGAGGGCAAGCCGCAGCTGACCGAGAAGGGGCGCGAGGTGCTCGCGAGGGCGCAGAAGGGGGAGTGGGACTTGGCTGGCATCGTGTAGGGTTACTGCTCTAGGCAAACATCATCTAGACAGTATTTGTGTGTGTGTGTTCTCCTTTGACGGGATGCTGTGAGATTCCCCGAGGGGCGGGGTCTGGCTGGTGCATATTACATGCTTACCATTTGCTTTTTGGGGGTTTCCGTCCGAGGGTCAGGAGAAACCGACTCGTCGCCCCCTTTTTATTGTTTTTTTTCATGTTTTAACGGCCGACGGCATGACATTACCAACATTGCACGGGTTGAGGTTGCATTCTTTTTCGGGATGTGGTTTTGTTTATTAGATGAGAGCAGAAGGGTGCACAGACAACACATTAGGAGAAAGACAGGGTGGACGAGAGTCTTTGCAGCAAGACGGTAATCACCACCATTCGCTATTGGTCCGATTCAACTTGGACGGCATGGATTTTGTGTGTTTTTTGCGTTTTTGAACTGGGATGTCTGTCTATCCGTCGTTGAGCATTACATACACGCTGCACACAGAGCACAGAGCACGCAGACGAAACTCCACCTGAGGGTTCTCAGGTTTACGGCGTTGGGAATTTAGATGGGTTTACTGATTTTTGATAATAATACTTCTTTTACTAGTATAGTGTGACTTGACATCTTGATGTGGTGTGATGAGCTTAGGTGACTTTTGAGAGGTGAGTGCTTTCTTGGTTGTTGGGACATGATGAGATGGCAGGAGTTTGGTTGAGATGGTCTGGTTTTTGTTGTTTTCCCCCACAATAAGGGTCCTATCAGGGGTTAAAAATGACAAACGGGATGATAAGAGAGGGTTCATTTCTGTGTCTGTGATGAGGAAGTTTCGGCATAAAAGCTTGTCAAATGACGTGCTTTGAAATTTGAGAGATGAACATTGGGAGGGGTGGGTGGGTGGTTGGTGGCTGAAGGTGCTGCATAAGGTAGATATTAGAACGATAACGCTTCATGGTCAAGGTTTGTTGAGATTGGAGGGGGGAGCAGACGATGGGATGGCGTTGGAGGCTTTTGTTGTCGGATAAGTTTCTCGGATAAGGGGGAAGATCTGGGGAGACGGCTGCAGAATCGGATGACGGCTTGGGTTGGGTTGTTGGTATCAAGGTTCTTTCGGGGAGGAGAATTTCTGCCTTTGAGGTTCTTCTGGGTTGGTTACAGAAGGCATTTGGTGATATTTGGTTGGCTTGAACTTAAATAGCAACTGCCAAGCCATGTATCTATCACAGTGATTTGGTATGTTGAACACAAACATTATTCTAAGGGTTCTCTGCGTCTTTTCCTGCCCTCCAAATCGATGAAAATGTGGCAATGAACAAATTGGCGCGGGGACACCTCGTTTGATACCTAGGGAGCATTATACAGGGACACTGGCGACTTCGAGTCGGTACCAGATAAAGCTCAATCCGGTCTGAAGACACCATGTGGAAGACAGCTTCACTCGTTTTCTTGTTGGGTCACACAAACCTTGAGCACACGGAGCCAGCTGGCGTCGATAGGGGGATTTCATGGTGGCGTGATTCCATCAAGGTAGCCTAACCTTCTCATTTTGACGCAGGTCATCAGAAAATTCTGACTTTCGAATTGATGAAGTTGCCTTAAAAGACTTATCTCGCTCTTCTTGACGACTTGATTCTGCTTCTAAGTAAGAGAATGGCTCCGCCGGGTCCGTGTTAAAGAGATGCCAATCTTGGCCCAGTCTAAACGAAGACTTTCTTATTCCAGAAGGGAGCTAGAGAAACCTCGGTATGTGCTCCAAATATTGAAAAGTTCGATGCCGTCCATCGAATCTAATAGTCGCAGTGGGCAGTTGACAAACCCCTCTCGGCTCTGGTACACATCTATTGACTTTGAACTCACTCATCAAAGTCCATCAATTCAAACGCACCCACGTTGGTCAATACAATTGCCATGTTCAACCCTTCCGACGACTCAGCTTCGGGTTCACATACCCCAGTATCAACGCCAGAGCTACCGAAGCTCCCGTATGAGATTTTTCTGCTCGTCGTCGAGGCCTTCCTCGAGTCTGCTCATGCCGAATTCTCTACAGATCCAGCCTCGTGGCAGCTCGAATGCGAGCCAGTCCGACACAGCCATATTCCGATCCCCGAGGTGTACTACATTGACGACTGCGACGAAGATGGCGACGATATGAGGAACAAACGCTTCAGCCTTCTGCGCGGTATTTCACAGGTCGACCTAAGGTCACGTCGCATGGTCAATCAATGGTTCCCTAGACTCGCTTTCCTCGAGCATGGCATTTATGACGCACATGAATTTGCACACGTCTGCACCAAAGTCGACGTGTTCCTCTTTAGTGCCCCCCTTTATATCCCCCGTTCGCGGCTAGCCGCCCCTGTTGGGCCTCCATTCTTGGACCTACTCCGGCTGCTTGAGCACGTCCACTTCATGAACGGAGATTTCGACCTAGAATCCCTCAGTGCCATGCCGAGCCTCAAGTCCGTCAGTTTCCGGAAGAACATCGACACGATGGGACCCCACGAACATGGCAAGTCTTCTTTTGCACAGGAACCTCACGCCCGGGTCTTCACCCCGCCGGAGTGGGAGGCCATTCGCGAGTCTTCGTCAATATGGCAAAAAGGAGTCAGACTCTTTGTCAATCCAGTCAGCAGCTGGTACTCTACAGATTGGCAGTCGGCAGAGCTTTTCTACCTCCAAGCTGGTGCTGGCAAACGAGACGCAGTCCGAATACTCAGGTTCGCTGTCAGCTGCCAAGGCTGCCGTGATGCGTTGCCCTCCCTGGGACGCGTGTGTCTCAGGTACGCAAGCAGATAGGGTCCCTGGCATTCTCCTCCACTCCGCTCGAATGCATCATGGCGCAACGCATCGAATCCGATGGCTGCGTGAAGAAACATACTAGCATCACAGATGCTCAAAGTCTCCTTGTTTCATAGTTATGAAGTCGCCTGATGGAGGATACTGTTATTTCTTTTGAGATCACCAGAATAACCGCCCTGATATTTGTGACGGATGGTAAGATGTGGGATGGCTCATGTATCGCCTGCGAAAGGAGTTCCGACATTTCGTTGTCAAGTACTTCGTAAACCTTTTTCCATAATGAGCTTTTGAGAAACCAGGAGGAGTTAGAAAGGATGCTGAAGACATCTGGAAACTTCCATTGCCTTTGTTGCGTCTCTGGAAGGGGCGATTTGACTTGTTGAATGTGTAAGACTTGATAGCAGGGCCAAGGGCAACACATGCTTCGACCTTCATCAGGTTCATCTCTGCATCTCCATCATCTTAACGCGCTCCTCACAGACCTACAGTCTCACCCTCATCATGGTTGATCGATCTGATCTCTCCTCCCTGCGCCATCATAGATCTCCGTCAGCAAAGATGGAGGGCCCCAAGCTCCCATACGAGATCTACTTGCTCATAGCAGACGCCTTCCTCGACTTTGCCTATACCGAATTCTCTGCTAAACCGGGCTTATGGCGTCCCAAGAGCGAACAGCAGTACGGCACCGGTAGCTTTGCGTTTCCTCGCCAGATGTATCTCCCGCCGAGATTGGTGTTAAACAGCGACGGCGGCCACATTGTGTTACGCCATCGCCTGCTTCGCGGAATTTCACAAACCGATGTAGCATCGCAAAAGAAGGTCAATCAACGGTTCCCGAAGTTTCCGTACAAAGACCTTTGGATCGATCAAAATTACATCGACTATCCGGGATTCGCACACGTCTGTCCCAGCGTCGACATCTTTGAGCATGACTGGGAACCTACGTACACCACCATGCCTAGGCTGCGTTCACTATCCCAGCCTGCTCCCGATAACTCGGGACTGCTGCGGGCGATCGAGAATATCCAGCTCCACGCCTGGTGTGGCACCGATCCTGGCCTCCCAAGTTTCCTTTCCGCTCTGCCGAACCTTCGAACCGTTAGCTTCATATGGCAACCGCCAGGACCCTACGGACCGTCTGCGGCCAATCCCAGCTTTCACGCACACAACGATCCTCCTGCGGTATATGAAACCCATTCTGGAAACGTCGATATCACGGAATGGTGGAAGATTATTCGACAGTGCTCATTTGCATGGGAAAGGGGGGTTCGGCTCTTCTACTGTTATCATGAGGACTGCGCGTGGCCTGGCCACTGGCCGTCAGATGAGCTTCTTTTCGACCTCACTTGAGGAGAATTGCCTTTCCGGACCAGACAATTTGTTGCTGACTGTAATGATTGCTTGGACGCGTTGCCCCGCTACAGCCTGCGCGAACGTTCTGCACGTCAGTTACCGCTATTAAGCCTCGGTATAATTCCCGTCGTAGACGATGCCTTTACCGTCTTCCGCAGGATGTTGCCATAGTAATGAAATTCAAGGACGCGCGAAGGATTTTCACTGGGATGTGTTGGGGTCAGTAATGAGGGGAAGGGACACTCGCGTATCACGTTGTCAACACTAGGCAGATAGATCAATATGGCATCGCCCGACAACGCCCTTCCAATTAACCCTTTTTTCAGTCATGGGTTTTTGATAAATGAGATCCTATAAATTCTTCTATATGAGAGCAGCGTGAAGACCTTTTGAGAAAGTGGGAGAAATCTTCAAGTCGGGATTTGAGACTACTCGAGCACACTATCGAAGACATCTGGGGCGTTGCGCACAAAGGTGGTGACAGCCAACGCATGCATAAAGCCCATCATCCCCTGAAGTCACTATTGGGCGTCAAAGCCTCTCTGATGAGCAAGGATTCTGTACAACTTATCAACCAAGAACCTTTCACTACTGAGAGATATGAAACAGGCAACCCTGAATGAAACCTCTTTTCCTCCTAGAAGATTCTTGCTTGGCTTAGTAACATGGGTCGCGCCCACGCTCGCCGGGACGTAGTGGAAGGTGCGAGCTCACATACCGAATGTCAGACACTTGATGTCGATGCTAGCTGCTACATAAATACTTCAACTTTGGTCGGTTCGATCTTTGAAAGCTACTTATCTCAACACCTGCTCGGCTGGCCAATACACCCACCCTCACCATGGCTGATACATTTGCAGCTTTGGGTCCCCATGGCTCAACTTCAGCAAGTACAGGGTTTTTCAGGGTTACGTACGAGATCTATTTGCTCATAGTCGATGCTTTCCTCGAATCTGCTCATGCCGAAATCTCTTCCTGGCCTGCTACATGGGGACTCAACAAGAGGAAATGTTTCCAAAAGACTCTCTCTACTTTCACCTACAACTGTGACGGCGGACGCATCAGGCTCTACCGCCTCCGCCGTCTTAGCATCATTGCTCATATAGACCGGAGGTCACGCAGCCTGGTCGATCGACGGTTCCCAAGGTTTCACTACCACGGACGTTCAGCTGGGATTCGGTGCCATACTTCCGCTGCTTGCGCGCAGTTTGTACATGTCTGTCCTACGGTGGACATGTGCCATGTGTACTGCAGAAATTATTTACTGTCCCAGCTTCATCCCCAGAGCTTGGATATGTTTCGAGTGGTAGAAAACATACATTACCATGACACACTATGTGCGGGAGTTTTCACTGCTATGCCGAACCTCAAGTTTCTCACTCTCTACATTAAACCACTGGGGCCAGATGAGAGGTCCATTTTCGATGAACACGGCCATGACGCGATTTTACCAGCTGAGAAAATTGGGCGCATCTTCGACCAGCATGAGTGGGAATCCATTTGTAGCTATTCGTCGAAGTGGGCGAGAGGAATTAGACTCTTCGTCAACGGCGGGATATGTAGCTTTCGAGACCGGCCCGTTGAGGAGCTCTTGTTCGACCCACTCGCGAACGCGAAGGGCCTGCCATTCCGGTTGAGGCTATCTGACGACTGCGAAGAATGGGGTCATGCGTGGCCCCTCTGGAACTATTATTGATTGGGTACGTAGTGAACAGCAACCAAACTTTCGTGACCGACGTGCACTGACTCTCTCTAAGCCACCATCTCACGGGTCACAGCCATTTTGGCGCTGGGTCCTTCTCGACATGATATATGGATCAATTCTGCCAAATGTTATCCGCAGAAAACATTACGAGCAGTAGTTTTTGAATGAACGGTATGCTGTGAACACACTGATGTACGAGTCCATCATCACCAGGCCGAGAAAAATGTGAAGCATCAAAAGGCAGTGTTATTGGTGTCTCATCAGGTCATGGCTTGTCTTTTCTTCTCAGGCCTAGATTGCTCTGCCTCATGGCGTGTGTGAAAGTTGTCGACCCATTTCGTACAACCCATCTACAAAAATGTCCAAGAATAGAAGTTATCGTGTAACATGGTTTGTCGAAACTAGTTCGGCCCAGCCCATTTTTAGCTAACCAGAAAGAAGTTCGGTTGCCAAAAGCTTGTTGTGTCTGATCCCGTCATGAACAAAGCCCTTCCAGTGGCGTTTCTCGTGTGTGATGTCGAAGGTGATTGATTTAGTAGGGCTTCTCGCCGATGCTGTCGATGGTGTCAGTCATTTGTTGACGAACTCAAAAGAATCATGGGATAAACTCACTAGTTGCCGGGGGGAGAGTAGCGGGCAACAACGTAGGTGGCACCGGAGGAGTCGGTAGCGGTGGCCATGCCGACCTTGGTGGTGGACTTCCAGACGACCTGGGTGTAGTGACCGAAGCTCATGTAGTTGGTGGAGCTGATGGTCTCGCCGTTGTACTCAGACTTCTCGGAGACGAAGGCGTTGACGGCGTTGAGGTTGGGGGAGTCGCCGCCGGACTGCATGTACAGGTTCTCGCCCTGGTCGGAGACCTGGGAGTGGGTGAGGGAGCCGACGGAGGTCAGGTGGGTGGCCCACTCCTGGGCGTTGGCGGCGAGGGTCTCGTCCCAGACGAGGTTGGGGGTGCCAACCTCGGCA
Organism: Colletotrichum gloeosporioides; assembly: GCF_011800055.1. Taxonomy (NCBI): domain Eukaryota; kingdom Fungi; phylum Ascomycota; class Sordariomycetes; order Glomerellales; family Glomerellaceae; genus Colletotrichum; species Colletotrichum gloeosporioides. The sequence goes on from NW_025544682.1 coordinate 219,937, forward strand.
CGGGCCTTGTTGTGGGCGTCGAGGGCCGCCTGCTGGTCGGAGGTGAGGCTGCCGGAGGAAGAGGCGGCAGTGGTGGCGGCAGCAGCGGGAGCGGAGCTGGTTGTAGCCGGGGCGGCCTCCTCAACGACGGGGGCGGAGGTGGTGGGGACGGCGGTGGGGATCACGGCGGCCGGGGTGGTGGCGACCGGCACGGGGGTGGGCTGGATGGAACCGGAGACGGAGGTCTGGCCCTTGCCCCAGTTTCCGAAGCCGTTCCAGCTCCAGCCGTAGGCCTGGCGCTGGGGTTGCCAAGCAGCGGCGTTGGTGGCTATGGCGGCGACGACGACAGCGGAGAAACGCATCTTGATGGTTGTTTTGGGGGGTTTTGAAATCACCGGGATTCAGCTGAAGAGCTTGGTTGTGTAATGAATGAACGGAGGATGGATCCTGCCAAAAGAGCGTCGATAATAAAACCCGAAGGGTGTTGTAAAGGAATGACAGACGCGATAAGGACAATTGTACCTTGGTGAGGAGAGAAAAAAGACGAAAGCAATTGAGGGCGAGATCAGGTCATGATATATACCTTGTCGAGTTTGGCAGGGCGAATCTCGTGAGGTCGGGATATTTTGCCGCTGCGCCATTAAACATGAGACGAGCGGTGATCTCCCGTATGCAAGCCCTCCACCTCGAAATGATTAAGCCGGACGCGGCGTCTCACCATATTGGCCCTCTCTTCCTCTGGAGCCCCGAGAAAGCCTTACGAATCCCTTCCACATACCCCTGGAGCGCTAATCAGAGATGGAGGGGTCATGTAGGGGGAAGGGTTCCTAGCGGCCTCCACATGGGCCAACAACAATAACAAACACGGCAGCTTCTTTTTTCTCGCAAGTGCAAGCGAGAGGAGGGGGGATGGATCAAGGATGGGGGATCAGTCGAGGCGAGGCCCCAGGCAGCCGAGGAGAAGGAAGAGGAAGAGGAGGTCAAATCTTGGTTTACCATGTCTGTGTGGTAGGATTCCGACCAGTGTCCAGATGAATGGTTCAACTTGACGGGGGCTAAAGCCCATCCCATGTCTCACCACGGGGGCGAGAGAAGACGGGCAAGGGAATAGCCCTACATTATGTCACTTTGCGTGGTTTAAGTGTTTAGTCTCGCTGCCGGTAAATGGAAGGGATCCTACGTGGGGCCGTGCAGGGCCGTGCAGGGCGGTCCAGGCCCGGGAAACTGACAGGACATCCCGGGGGACGCCCAAGACGCCTTCAAGAGAGTCCAGAACAACCGGGGATGAAATATGTTCCGCCCGGGGTTCGTTGGATGAAGCGTTGACAGAAGATGGTGTTGCTCGCCTATGGCCCGGGCCCCGCATTTCATTTCAGTCTCTGACACCCTCTTCCCTTGCCGCTAATTAATCCTGTTACAGAGGCCCTAGAAGCCAACCTCCGAAAGGCTGGCGTCAAGGTTTGTTTGTTATGCTGTCCACAAAGAGTGGGATAAGGCGTCAGCGCCCATGGGCTTGTGCGGCGTGCGGGGTTGCGGCCAATGAAAGCTGCTGTGATGATTCTTCTCGTTGTCGCTTTTCTTTTTCGTTTTACCCCTGAATCAGACATTAAACTACCGGCTTGCGTGGGATCGTGGAGCCCAGGCCCAGGTAGCTAAGGAATGTGGGAACGCACAGTAAAAAGCGCTCTGGTGATGAGAAACTGTGTTTCGTACCGAGACATGGCCATCTCAGCTTCAGAGAAGAAAGAAACGGTTTGGCTCGAGTAGAGAGGACAAACTTCCCGGGAGCAAAGCTTCTCCTGTAGAGGCAAACACGCAAACACACACACAACTGACACTCATCTTGCATCCTGTACTGCTCGTGCCGCCAGCTGAAAGAGCCAGCACGGGCCGCGCGGCCCCGCATTCCCGCGCCGTTGAATCCGTGGTGTCGGGATTCTTCTCGGTTGGGCTTGTGTCATGCGTGTGCAACTAAGAAGATGGGCGCCTAGACCAGTCTGTGTGCGTGTGTGGTTCATCTGATCTCTCTGCCTTCTCTCCTCGAACTTTCGAGACCTTCACGCGTGGGCCGCACAAGTCCAGCACTCTAAATTGCCTTCTGTCGTTAGCCTCACGCTGGTGCTACGCGAGATGGGCCCTCTGATGAAGCTAGTCTCCAGAGCTCCGACCAGCCAGACCTTGGACGTTGAAACTCATACAGCATGACTTATGATCTCGTCGAGGTGGGCCACCGAAATTGCCTAATTCGGAGGTGATGAATCTCGCGGACTGTTCCGGCGGCAGCAAAGGGCATGCATCAGCATCGAACATTGTCCGTCTTTTTCACCGCTTCGAAGACCAGCTCTAGTGATCTCGTTTTTCGTCAAGCTGAAGGCTGGCGGTCATGGATGATATGATGCTGCCAGCCGTAACACCCGGTTGAGATCAGGCAGCGGCGGGGGGCGGGATCCTCCAACCGAGGTTCCCATAGAAAGGCGCTCAAGGGTCACCCCTTTTTGCGGCATGCACGGGGAAGACGGATGAACAGAACGGGTGTTTGACCAGTCGAGACTTTTGTGGCGACTCTTACGACAGTCTTCAGCGTCACTTGAAGTCGAATCCCGCAACGAGTGGCAATTCCACGTCGTCTCCGCCCCCTTCCACGACGGCCCGAGTCAGGAAACCCCCACAAGTGTTCGCGTCGTGCCCATCGCAATCTTTAACTAACAGCCGTAACTTGGAAACACGAAGAGACCCGGCTAGCCATGTCTTGAGACTGTCTTTCTCCAAAGGTTGTTGATATAACCGTCCAGCTATAGAATGGGACGTCAAGCGGCTCAAGTCTGGCGGACCCAATTCTCTTCATCAACTTGTTGGCGTCGTTGCTCCAAAAGCTTGCGCCAGAATCGGACCTTTTTCTTCGTCTCCAGCCCCGGAATCCCTTCGGATCGGAAATCTCTGTCAGTTGACTTGGAATCCTCCGATCTTGGCGTCAAGCCGGTGTTGGTTCCCGCGGGAGCGTGCCCGTTTCCACCAAACAGCCCGCGCTATTCCTTCGGGATGGCTTCTCAAACGCCGCGGCGACCTGCAGGATTCGTGGATGGTAGCGCGCAATCAAGACGCAACTTTATGATTAACAAACGTGATAAAACGTCTGTTAAGATTATGGATGGCGTATGTTTTCTTCCGTTGGCAAAAGAAACTCTTGTAATGAGTGCGCAATGCACACCATCTCAATCCCTGGCCCCTTCTGCTTGCTGTGGAGAAGACAGCAGATGACGTTACGCATGTGCATGTTGAAGTTGTCAAAGATGCATGCGGGCCATTTTGTGCTTCGAAGGAGGAACTCACTCGGGAGACGCAGCCTGTTAGAAAGCTCTCGTGGCAAGTGCTGCCCTCCGCAAGCCCAAGTCAGATGCCCCGGCTTTTGGAGGAATCTCGCTCCGGGGGTTTGCCTTCTCCGACTGCAAGCGGAGCATTCGGTAACATCTCAAGTTCTCAAGATCTATCTGAGCGATGCTCGGCATACCGTCGTATACGCCTTGCCTCTGCCTTCAGAGCGATTGCTACTCAGCCTGTTCCCGCTCACGAAGAAAAGCCATTTGCGCGGGTTCGGCCTTCTCTTCTGGTTCCAGTTATCCAGTTATCCGGAACCTCAGGTAAATACTGCGTCCCGAGAACCACACTGGTTTTTCGTAAGGTGATTAACGGCAATTTTCTTACATCCGCTTCGAATGCTAATCACAGAGTAATGCAGGCCACCCTAAACCAGCCCCATCGGAGCAATGTCGCCGCAGACTGAGATCCCTCCCGAACAGTTTTCCGGGTGCTCGCAAGAGAACGCGCCAACCAAGTGTATCGCGATGTTCATTGCAGATCCGGATCGCTCCCGAGAATACCAAAAAGTCTAACTTGTCTAGGTTCGCCGGTGCCAGTAGTTGAGACCTGTGCGCGATTCGCGCCGATCAGGGTGAAGCCGAGATAAGAGATTCCGATCGTCGTGGCTTCGACACGCGCCGAAACTTGATCAGAACGTGCTTCTCTTCGAGGCATGCGACTTTACGGCACCGGGCCAACAAGGCCAAAAGCGAAAGAAATGCATGGTCGTGATAAACCATCTTCAGTCTCCCAACCCAGGCGGAATTTTCTTCGAGAATAATCAAAGGAACCTGCATACGGGCGTGTCCGCGATATCACTTATCAGCTCATGATGTATCCAATTGTTCCCGTCCCTTTATCTTATCAACAGTCTGCCGGGGTTTGATACAAGATCCCGATTGACTCCGTATCAAGTATCCGCCGTTTCTTTGCCTCCTCATCCACCGACCAACGGCACCCCGACCGCTGAACCATCCGCTTCACAAGAGGCCATGCTGCAAGACACGGCCGACCGAGCCTCCCGACGATGGAGTCGATCGACCAACGGATGCGTGACGTGCGTACGGTCCAAGGTCAAATGCTCAGAGAACCGGCCAGTATGCCAGCGATGCAGCCGCCTACAGCGGCATTGCGAATGGCGCGAACACCATGTTCCCCTTCGAGAACGAAGGCGAGGATTTGGCTCTCTTAAATCTCGCCTTCAGTATGTGCCTCCCCCAATCCTCCCGTCGCACAGCACTGCCAGTCATGCCGCCCAATTTACACCCGAAAGCGACGAAAACCCTGGCGACTGGGAGGGTAGTCCATCAGAGACAGCAGTGGAAGCAACCGAGTCGATGGGCACGACTCATCTGGTTTTAAACCGCACTGCGAACATAGAAGAACAAGCGACCTTGACGACTGCGAGTAGTAACGCAGCAGCGCTCCCTCTGTCGACACTGACCGCTCGGCATGTACCCTCCCGATGCTCGATTCTCTTTGGTCCCTTGGAACAGGATGCCCTGTACTTCTTCGAAAATGTATTTTCAAAGCTTAGTCCCAAGACATTTCTCTGGTCCAAGCTCGCCATAGTGCTTCATCATGCCTACGACGACGCCGCAATTATGCACTTGCTGTTGGCTTCTTGTCTTAGTACCGTCGCTCGGGGCCATTCGGATCATCAAGTGTTGCGGACTGCAAAATCCCATTTTAAAAGGGGCACGACACGTTTTGTCGACGGAATACAAGAGCATTCATACAATCACGCGCAAGCCTTTATGGTCTTCTGGCTGCTACAGCTGACGTACCGTGCCATTTGGGACGGCAAGTCTCGTTCGGCTATGAAGAATCTCAGCACCGCGTTAGTCAACTATGTTCACAGACATCGTATTCTCGAACTCTTTGGTTCCAACAGGGGCCTCTTTGAGAGTCTCAGTGGTAGTGCCTCTGCTGAAGGGGACTTCGCCGCAGATTCATCGTCTCTCAATCCGGTGGCAATGGCGAAAAAGAGTCTCCTCGCTAGTCTCCTGCTCTTCACAGCGTACGAGGACCTGGACTCTGAATTTTGTGGTTCCGGAGGACAATTTGCTGAACTAATACTTTCCGGCAATGACACATCACGCTCTCTGTTCGCCTGTTCTCGTAACATTCATGCTGACTTCTTCGGATCCTCCTATCCATGGGAGGAACTGATGGACGATGTAGAGCGGTCAAGGCCACTAGAACTTCACTTTTTCTCAAACATATGTCTTAATCGGCTAAATAGAGCCCATGCGTGTGGCATTGATGTCGAGGAGCTACGAGAAATAGAAGCGATTCTCCATACGTTACGCGAGGTAAGCATACAGCCTTCCCATGTCCCACTTGGCTTCCTGCAGATTGCATGTCGGCCTCGCACTTTGCATTAGCTGACTTCGAATGCCCTCTTCTGGGCTGCAACAGGATTATTCTGCCATTTTCAAGCTGGCAGAAGCTCCGTATTCAGCTGGGAGAAAGTTGATTGAAACTTCATACAGCATAGTAGCGCATTTTTATGCTATTCTAGTCTGTGTTCTGGTTGACATGGCTTCTACTGCCCCATCCGAATCACTCCAGCGAGAATTTGCCGTCGCCAAAGACAATCTTCTCCGCGTGATATTCCGGATGGCAACACAGTGTACGGATAACCCAGTCATGTGGAGGAACCAGTGGGCACTATTCGTAATGGCGAGAGAAAGCAACGACGAAATTCATCGGGATTGGCTGCTGCATAAGCTTGGGAATAGCAGCTACGCGGCGGCATTGAAGGACAGCAGTGCGCAAGATTTCAACCCCTCGGTCTCAAGAGATGATTAGTTCTCTCCTTCGGAATATTGCTCAAAGGAAACGCTTTTCTACCAGCCACGTCATTTTCCCGCACCTCAATTGTTAGGATATCACACCTATATGTTTTATCACCCTGCTTCTTGTAGGTTTATTAGTTCTGTTTGGCTCAGAGTCTTTGAACAAGAGTTTTGCTAGTCGGGTAGTGTTATTTAGCTATCCGGGTAGTATTAATATACGCGTATGTAATCCGTAGCCTATTTCTAAAGTAACTATATTTCCTATTCTCACTTTCGTCGTCGTTATTATCTATTATTATCGTTATCGTCGTCGTTATCATTATCGTTATTATTCTTCTTATTACTAGTTCTATCGTTCTCTCTATGATCACGAATTATAGGGGACATTGCCCGGACAGCTAACTAACACTGCCCGACTAGCAAAACTCTTGAATAAATGTCTGCGAACTATGTCGGGCTCGCTTTGGTCCGTCGTCTTCCACTTATTTTACAAGGCAAGTTTCCAACTTTGTCGGTCTCTCTAACCGACCAAATCACGCCGAACGTGGCAATTTCCAGCCATTGTACTACTGGATCTCCAGGGGGTCTCGTGTGAGCATGCTGTTCTACGGCCCACATGTGTTTTCAATCTGGGCGCCGCTATCACTACATGGAGACGGTGGTTCTAAGAGAGAAATACTACGAATCGCGGCTGAGCTTCCGAGGTACGCAGTCTGCCCTCAAAAGGGGTATTTGCTCAAGTGCTTTGAACAACCGGGAGGGCTTCCGGTGTCTAATGAGTCAGCTACCTGGGCGATCGCTATCTCGAGTCATGGTCCCGGGTAAGTGGGAAAGCAGAAGTGAATGTCATAGTATTCGGCCTCCTAGTAAGTGTCGTGGTGAGGAATGTCAACATGTCTGCCATTGCCCTACGGACGTCAGGCGGCGCTCGTCAGCAGTAGCATCGAAGAGTACAAGGAGTCTCACGGACGATTTTATCGTGTTAAATCTGGTACAAATGTTAAACTTTCTGTTCGTAGGTGAAGAGGAATGAAGCTGTGCTCACGGAGGATCGCAGTATTGTGTTCATGTTCGGTTGCTGACATCTGAAGTTGCTTGAGGGTGGCTATGCTGGCTTTAGAAGGAGATAATTAACGCAGGAATTCATACATGATGCCGATCAGGAGAAAGAATGGCGATTGGTTAGAGCCCAAGTGAGAGATGGATCGCCTGGCCGGCACAGGTGGGATACTTGTACTCCATACCGCTTGTAAAGAGAAACCATCCCGCCGGCTCCTTTAGCGATGAATACTGCGTATGTTATGCTTTCGGTCTACGCCGAAATAACGAGCTGTACAGACATTTTCTGTTCCCTGGAACCGGCTTGCATGCCTTAAAGATCGCGCGCTCGCATCAATTCGCAGCACTCTCTTCGAACTTCGTACCTCTTTACAGGAATTCTTTCTTCTACTCTTCAACATTCGCAAAATATTCAAGATGAAGTGCGGCCACATCATCATCCTCGCTGTTAGCCTAGTTGCGCCGGCAATGGCAGATTGGTGCAACTACGGCACTAGCAACCCAGCCCCTCAGGGCCAAGACTGTGGCCCAGTAAGAAATATTCACTGACACAATATATTTGAGAGTCATAGCTAATGAGATCTTTTCACTAGGGTTACTACTTCTACTGCGTATGATTCCAGATTTCTCTTGAAATGGGTTAAGAGTAACTTGTCTTACTAATGCAAACTTCCAGTGTGGTGATCAACCCTCTGATGATCGCCCAATTTGGCGCGGGGACTGTTCATCTCCTCCCTCTCACGATGGTTGCGGTGCTGGGGCTGTGAGTAAACCCGCAGATGATGCTTTCAAAGATGGATACTAACTATTTTCTTCAGGTGGTTTCATGCGTATGGCAAACCTCCGATCCCCGAAATGATTAATTCTTTGTTGTACTCTTAACTAACATCCCGATCTAATTAGTGTTCCTAGGATTGCCGTGTTGTTATTATATTCAGTGGCATGGTGGCGAGGTTAGAGCTCTTGCGGCAAGTTTGCTGAAGAAAGTATATCGTGAAAGTCCATAGGTCAAGGGTAGTTATTTTACATAATATTGCAGTTTCCTCTGGTTTTTCAGAATTTACCTTATGAGTACCATGGGTCCCATCGGCTCTTGTTCCATACTAGTGCCCCATTTCAATTGTCTTGATTTCTTCTCCCAGTAGAACCAAGCGAAGAAGATTCATATACGGAGGTGGAAAGATTCATCTCTTTGTTCTGGCGCTAAAGTATACTCATGGCTGCCAGCATCTGGACCTGTACATCTCGCCACTGAGGCTGAAAGTCCCAGTCACCGGGAAGTTTGAGTGCTCTTTCTCAGTTGTTCTCCTTTGAAGTAAATCAGAAACGCTACAGGAGCGACAACCACCCCGATTACAGCCAAGATGGTGTTGCCTATACCATCACCCAACGCCTGATACATCTTGCCACCACATAACGGAAGTAGGCCACCTCCCAAGCTTCGTAGCACAGTGCTGGCCGCCGTGGCACTCGCTGCGTACTCGGTGAAAGCATCTACCAGATACGCATTAATAGGAACGAAGATAAGGATTGTACCAAAGCCAATTAGGAGCATGCCGAACAGTGGTGCAATCCAGTGCACGTTGTGTTCCAGTGTCCACCCGTACAGGAGCAGTCCAGCCGGAACAAGAAGGCTACCAGGAAGTAGCGGGGGAAGTCTGTATTCCGGCTTCATGGTTCCGGATCTCGCGGCGCCTCGCTTGACTATCCGATCTGAACTTACGCTCAAGACAATGTTTCCAGAAACGTTGCCAATCCCGAAAGCCAAGTACGTCAGTCCTACGTTTCTTTCGTCAAACGTGTCGTAACGTTCGACAAAGGTGGAGCTCATAGTTGTGAACATGATGTAGATATAGCCGTAATTAATCGCTGCAAGTGACGACAGGAAGAACACAATTGGCGACAGGAAGAGTAATTTGGTGGGTCGAATAATAGCGCTTGTAAAAGTTCTTAGGCGAGGTGGTGAAGAGAAGTCGGACGCGTTGACAAACCCAAGAGCGTCCCGCGCTTTGTCCTTGGTTCGAGCCTTGCGCTTCAAGAGTGTTGGTAGATGAGATTCCCTGAGGAACGCTGCAGTTGCCACAAAAATCACTGACATCTACAACACATTGTCAGTAACTTTCCCTATGAGCATGGAAGCCAATATCAAGAAATCTAGGCTCACTGCTATCGCCAGAAACCAAAAGTTCCATCTCCAGCCCATCGCAGCCGCCAGGTAGCTCCCGACGAGAGGTCCGATGGCGGGGCCAAGTAGGACGGGAAGGTTCCAGAGAGCGAGAGCCTTCCCTCGCTCTTCTGTTTTGAAGATGTCAGCTACACTTGCAGGACCAAGTGCCAAAGGACTTGATCCCACGAGACCAGTGGCAAATCTGAAAATAATCAGCATTGGCAAGTTGATCGATAGCGCGCATGCTACGTTGCTGATGATGAATAAGACAGAGTTGACGTGATAAATGATTATCCTTCCATACATCTCGCTCAGCGGCGCATGCACGAGGGGCCCCAAGGCATACCCAAGAACGAAAATGGATACACTGAAAGCTTCGAGGTCGGGGTTTTCTGATTGATGGAAGTCTTTCATAGCGGAAGCGGTGCTTGGGGCAAACATAGAAGAGCCAAAAGGGCTTAGCATCATGTTAGCCACGTATGTGAAGACGACTAAGCAACTTACGAGATGAGTGTTAACAGGGAAATCAGGAGAACGTTAGTCCACTTCTTGCTGCTTGACCAGTTGCACGGCAATCGTGGATCGCTGTCATCTGCTTCAACTTCACATTCCGACCGCATCGGCTGCTGGCCTTCTCCCATGATCTTTTGTCTTCTCCGGCTACTATAGGAAGAGGACAACAAGCTTGTGCGCAGCAGACGGTGGAAGATTTCCGAGGTAGAAGATGAAAGTATGACCAAAAAAAGAAGTCAATCCAGGTTTAGGATTCTTTGGCATGGTTCGATGGCCACCAAGTTTGAAGCCAGACTTGGCATACCAAATTATACGGGACCCCATGGTATATTATGTTGGATGATTCGAGGCGTTCAGAACGAATTTGACAATGATGCTATACTATTGAGGGTCACACTATTCCCGGATAATCCAAAAAGAACCTGTCAGCGTGTCTCGGAGTACTATTTCTTAATTCCGGACCAAGGATGACAGCGTCTTATCGTGATCCGCAGTGAGACCCACAAATGACTGGCTCCCATGCGGGTTGCTTCATACGTCTTCGATTTCTCTACTACCTAAACCATTCTTGGGACTTTCCAGGTCACAAGTGCAAGATACATGCATATACAGAATTCGGATATAGGCCTCTATTTAGTGCAAAGATGCACATACATTCTCCTCTTGAATCTGGCTGCCCGGCCGAAAGCTCGGAGCGCTTCGAAAAACAAGGATTATTGCTCCAATTTAGGATGTGCCATGAAATCAGTGGTCTTCTTTCCTGCGCTGGATTTCGGCCCATCTTGTTGGTGGTCTAGGAAGATCTATGGGTGTCTTCGTCTCAAAGTAGACTCGTTATTTGATTTGGAAGTCATTTTAAGAGCATGTATTTGATTGCAATTGGGCTTTCTGCAAAGCTGCTGGACCGACTTATGATTTATGAAAATCAATGAAAAACCAAAGAAACACAGTTGATGCAGTTCAAATCTGCTAATGTGATATATCTGATTTGAAAAGAAATTCATAAAGTGAGGAAACATATATCAGTTATATGTTGTATATTTGACTTATCCATGCAATTAACTTAGATAGCATTTCCACAAGAGCACAGTTTCTTGACAATCGCGCTAGTCCTGGGGGAATCTTTCACAATAAAAGACATCTCCTCATCATGAGAAATCTTTAGTCTTCTCTCCGCCACTGTTTCTTCGAACTCGCGTTGAACTTTGGAGGCAACCTCATCGTCGGTCAGGACAGCCCAGGCAGATCTCGCCAGAGCCTTGGCAACAATGAGAGTGCGCTCGTGCGCTGACTCGGCTCCAGCAGCTTCTGTGAAGCCGACAGTGTGGTTACTCTGCCCTTCCTTGGCCTCGATACCGTAGATGGGGTGGATGACGGGGACAACACAACCGACGTTCCCCTGGTCGGTAGCGCCAGAGATAACCTCCTTCGTGTCCACGTCGCACCACATGGGAATGCCCAGGTCTGCCGCGCAGTCGGCAAATACCAGGGAGAGTTGCTTATTCGGACGCATGGGAGCGTAAAAGACATCGTGTTCTACCTGCATCTTGCAGCTTGTGGCTATAGCGCCAGCCCAAAAATTCGCAACGACCCGGTCTCGCAGTTCCACGGTTTTCTCAATGGTTGGCGCACGCACCGCGTATTCAACGGCAGCAAAGTCGGGAATGACGTTGCTCTTGATGCCAGCGTCAGTAAAAATGCCGTGAACGGTGGAATCCTTCGTCATTTGCTGCCTCATCATGCTGACGCCATTGTAGCCGAGAATAGCGGCGTCAAGAGCATTCACGCCTTCCCAAGGTGAGGCGGCTGCGTGAGCAGCCTTGCCTTGGAACTGGATCTTGAAGCTAGTCGTAGCGACATGGTTTACAAAGGCGTTGCCATGTCGCCCTTCGGTGCCGTAGGCAAACATAGGAGCAGGATGAGCCATGACGCAAGCCGCAGCCCCATCATAGGCGCCCTTGCCAACGAGCATACCCTTACCGCAACCACCTTCCTCAGCTGGAGTACCAAGGAGCCTTAGCCGTCCAGGTTTGCCGGACGCCTTCAGAGCCGCGACTGTAGCAATGAAGCCCGCCAGGGATGCAGTCGCAATAAGATTGTGGCCGCAGGCGTGCCCAATGCCGGGGAGCGCGTCGTACTCGGCATTGAAGACCACCAAACGGCCACCCTCCCCGTACTCGGCCTCCAGAGAGGTAGGGATGCCGTATGCGTGAGGTGTGACTTTGAAGCCAAGCTTCCCTATTGCCGTGACGAGGGTATCGTGGGCGTGGTGCTCCTCGTAATTTAGCTCAGGATGCTGGTGTATCTGATACGCCGAAGCCAAGGTCAGTCGAAATATTTACACAGAGATCACTACCCGGGGCGACCAACGTCTAAGTCTACTTCTCTTAATAATGTTCTAGCATCGTTTATGGCGAAGTCCATCGCAGCAGCAATTTCAGGCTCAATGGTAGCCATATTGGGAACAAATTGGGATGTTGAAGTGACGACACGCATATTGGCCCGGTCGATGGAAATGGATTACTAGCTGCCGCTCTTCGAATGGAAACGGTTGAATGATTGGTACATGTTGCGGCCGTTCATGTTTAAGTAGATTTTCAGTGTTAGCAGCAAAGTGATGAATTGCTTTGACCCGGCTTCTTCTCGTAAGAGTCCTGGAGCCCGATTGTGACCTGGCACATGGATCCGGAGTGTCGTCGGGGGAGGACCCGCACCTGCGGTCTGGGGACCCCAGCAGAGTATTCACCGATGACTGGCCAGAATTGCCGACGAAGCTTATCAGAACTCTGAATAAGAATTTCTCGCCTCCAGCTATGTTGCTGCCTTATCTTTTGCTATCATTTTCGAGATAACTCATTGTCGGATGGCAATCCAGCGGCATCTCTTGGTCGCCACGCATAGTTCGCCTGACTCTGAGTGGAAATCTTGCAAAGGTCCAGACCACTTGCTAGAGGCAGAAGACAAAGAGATAACGTTATCATTACTTATAAGATTACGACTTAGATTGAGGTAAAGCGCCAAAGAAGGCGTGCAGACGAAACTGAACAGGGAAAGATTGATAGTAGAAGCATTACTCCCAGCCTAAATCGCAGCTGTTAATCCATCTCCTAAACGCAACCAATCTTAGAGGTGTAGTACTCGATAACCAGGTTAGTAACAACTTGCGAAACCCCAGCTGAATCTTCAGGTTTAGACCAGACCCTTCAACGAATATCCCAATGGCATGCCCACCAGATATTTCTGCTTGCTGGTAGCTTGTCCTTTGTCGTCAGTCCCCTGAGCTCCAAGGATCTGCACACGCGCCTCTTTCTGGAAGACGAGAACAATATCAGAGCCGCCGAACAAGAACTTTGAGATGGGCTGACCCTTCTCAACATCGTCGCCCTCGGACACGAGGGTCACAACGGAAGAGACCTGAGCCATACCGACGGGCAGTACTGCAACATAGCCGAGGAGGTCGTTGTGAATGACAATACACCCACGAGACTGGAGGAACTGGTAGCCTGCGTTGTCGGGCGCGTTGAGGGTGCCTACGAGACCCTTGTCAGGGTCAGCCTGCCCTTCGCACGGGCCGAAGCTACGGTGCTGATGCAAAATGTTCTTGCTCGAGTCGTTGGGGTCTTCTATGACTGTCACATTGAGGTAGTTGAGACCCGGAATGACTTTGGATTCGACGACCTTGCCAGCGACGGGGGCATGCTGCCTGTGGTAGTCAAAAGTGTTGAGAAAGGCGTGCATCCACACGCCTCCCTCGAAATAATCGGCGTACGTGCACCCATTCAACAGCGACTTGATCGTCCAGTCGAGACCCTTGATTTGCACAATGTCTTCGTGTGTCTTCGAGTCCCTAGTAACCGGCCAAGCGCCATCGAAAGTACTGTCGGCAGGGAAAACAATGACACGATTATAGTTCTCCCCATCCCTTTCGCGATCACCCGCGCCAATGGGTCGCATGCCTTTCTTGAGGGTGCGAGAAAACATCTCGTTGAAGGTCCTCCAGCCACCCTTGGGCTCGTATGCCTCGTCAATGTTGAAAAGAGGGGAGTCTTTGAAAGACTGAATTGCTTCGCAGGTGATAGATTCATCATTATCCATCCAGCTGCCGATGCGCTTGGAGAAGTTGACGAGCCAACGGCTCAAGGATGGAAGTTCTTTGCCCACCGAGTCGGGTGAGATGGGCAGGCTGTATTCAGGCCTGTCGAGGGGGCATTGGTCGAGGATAACGTTGAGCATGCATAATGCGTTGTAGATGAGTTTTGCATCGCATGTTTCCTTCGGAACCCATCTCAGCATACCGCTGGCAAACAGCAGAAATGTGTGGCCGTCGACAATTCCCCAATCCTTCATTTGGTCGATTTTGAGTTTCCAGCCTTCGCGAACAGCGTGGTTCAGCGGAGCGAGATCGTTGTGGAAAACATCGTGAACGAGACTCTTCTGAATCCACTCATCGACTTCTCTAGGGAAACTGAATGGACGAGGATCTTTCGAAGAATCTGCCAAGGAGCCCATTGTTCCGGTGTGCAGTCGTGATGTTTGCGAGAATAGATTTCAGTGGGTGACATAAGAATAGAGGAGGTTGATGAGGAATGAGAATCAAGCAGAATAGGCCATGCGGCCACTGATGATTTATAGAATTCTGCTTGGGGGGACGGAAGTTTCTCTGAATTGTGTTAATTTTCAATTTTCTTCGCGATGCTGAAATAGAGCTGATCAGCAGCTCGTATGGCGCAGCTGAGTGGCTACTGAAAACAAGCAATTGTGAAGGGTAGCAAAAGCCATGTGTCGCCCGAAGCGCTCATGCTTAAGCCCAAGTTTCCATCAGCCGTTCGAGAACCACTGTTGTGCTGCAAACAGTATGTGATTCCCCAAGCCCAGCTGTGCTCCAAGTGAGACATAAGACCACCTTGAAGCTCTGAGATTCACAGCTCTCTGATAAACTATACAGTCTTTTCATCTTAGTATGCCGAGCTGAACGCGCTAGCATACATTACAGTCGTGAAGCTGAGCACGGCAGCTCAGACTGTCCAAATTTCCCCGTTGCAAACGAATTTCCCCGTGATTGATGGGCACCTTTTCGTGCGCAACAGACTTGCGTCAGCCAGCCCCGAACCCGCCCGTTCCTACCGGTCAGTGCCGCCATGAGAACAGGTTTACTCTGAAATATCACCGTGCTTCCGCTTTCCTGCGATAGGCCTAAAATGAAAGTACTCCAAGTTGACGTATCTCTCTACTCTATCCATGCATCGCTCTCGGTCATATCCTTCGGTAAAGAGCCCCTCTTGACGGTAGATTCTCATGATACCCTTGTCTGGAGGGCCCAATTCGATCGATCTTCTCTCAATGGCATGCTGTTTTAAATGTGTGAGATAATTTACTGTAGGGCTTAGGCGGTTCAAGAAAACCCAAAAGACATCTTGGTACATACGAGTTCAAAGTTTCTCCACATTTTCTTCAGCTTCGAGAAGAAGCCAGTGACTGTGTAGGTGGCATGCTCCTGCCACTCTTCATCGCCCTGTTAAATGTTGCATCAGTCTGGTTCTGGGGTTGATGGTGACTGGAGGGGAGTCAACCTGTGACAGTTTGGTTGGCTTTGGCCCGACTTGAACATCAGCAAGAATGACGGTCCCGCGCGCCGTATCAATGAAAATGTGGTGACCGTCGCGTCCGGTAGGATGATTTGCCAGCACATAGACGTGCGCGGGTACTTTAATCGTCCATCCCTCAAACAAAAATTCTCTTCGGCTTTCGCCAGGAAAGTTCAAAGCTCTGTCACCCGCGCAGTCAACCGCGGTTGTCCTCTCGAAAATCTGCCACGGTTCGAAGTCGTCGACCTCGTCGCGGCGGATGTATGGGATATGCCTCATCAGATCAATCACTGTATCGTTCTTGCCAAGGGCAAAGGTCTTCATCCAGTCTCTGTTAATATGTTCCCACCCGCCCTCGGGAGGGTATCGAACTACTGACGGAGGAAGAAAAATTCGTGTCAGAAACTCATAGTAAGACGACAGCTCAGCAACGACTTCATCTCGTGAGTAACTCGGCACCTTGTTGTCAGAGTCAGACATGGTGAAGACCAGGGACAGATTCTATGCGGCCGTTTACGTCGGTGTCCTGCCAGTGTGTTGGTTTGGGAGCATTGGACGTTGAGGCAGCATGACCTCTGACTGCGTCGCGAAATGTGAAAACGAGAGACGCGTTACTTTGATTCGCGAGACCAATCGATCTGGCGCTTAAACACACTAGTCCTCATCCAGAAGGTGACCTCTATGAGCACTCAGTTTTGGTGCCTTGAAGAATGCCCACATAAACTTTCTCTCGCCTAATTTTCCTCAGCGGCTGATGATTCAAGTAGTGAGCCACGCAAATCACAACGCAGCTCACAACAACCACAAAACTCAAGCCCGCCGTTTTGGGATCGGAGGCCCAGCTCTCATGGACATCAAAGAAGGTGCAGAAATTGTGTTCGGCGCACTTACAACGTAAGGTACACGCACAAAGTTAGTCACTTCTCGAGTGCCGCGGTACCGTATGAGACCGGAACGATAGTGGGGCCGGTTCCTCCGCCCCCGTGCCCCGGCCCCGGTTGGCGTTCGGACTCCGGAGAAGGGCCGTTCACCAAATACCTTAGGTCTTCGTAGGTACTTTACGTGGCGCATCCCTAGCTCCTTGCCAGACATTCCAAACACTGAAGCTCCTCACAGATCTGAGCCACCTCCGGGCCCGACCCCACTTATGCTTACGGTCGCGACGACGCTGAGTGTGTACCTAAGGTACTTATGCATCGCATGCCTGGCATCCAATTCCATCGTCCTCACACCTTGCTTTGCGTCCTTCTTTGTGTTCTTTCTGCGTCTTTCCCCTCCCTTCAACACTCTGGACGCGCCCTGGCTACCGGGCCTCAACCATGTACCAGCCAACTCTTTGCCGGTTGGGGCCGCTGGCTGTCCAGACTGTCCTCCCCCGTGCCAGCTCCCGGCTTTTTCAAGCATCTTACCTGCCGGGCAGGTCATCATTGTTCTCTCATCTCCAAGTGTTCAGTCGGTATCCAAGTCCTACGGTGACACCCATCGCAGTCACCGCTCAACAGCACGCAAGATGCATTAATACCCGCCGTCTCCTGACTCGGGATACTGTGCCGCCTCCATTAACTCCGATCGCTACGCCCAAGAAGCCGAGGCGCATCTTCCGGAAGCTCTTGTACCTCCTTGGAGGCCTTGGCCTGGCAGGATATGCCGCCGATCGCTTCTATCTGGGGAGCGTGGGCATGCGCAGCGTCAGAGCTTACGGCACCATGGCTCTCGTCGGCCTCGACTACAAGCTGCACCTGGGGAACAAGCCCTACATTGCTGGCGTACCCGTCGATGTTCTGCATGAACGTAACGCCCGCCGCGTCTGCGACATGCTGAAGAGTAACGGTGGTCTCTACCTCAAGGCCGGCCAGGCTATGGCCATACAGGGCAGCGTCTTGCCGGAGCGCTACCAGCGGGGCCTTGCCGAACTATTTGACGACGCCACACCCGCCCCATGGTCCGACGTCGAGGCTGTTATCTGGGAGGACTTTGGACAGACCATTGGCCAGCTATTCGGCCCTGCCGTCGAGCGCGAACCTCGCGCGGCCGCTTCCATCGCCCAGGTTCACTATGCCCGTCTGTCGGATGGCCGTGAGATTGCCATCAAGGTCCAACGGAGGCAGATCGGTGCACAGGTGTCCTCCGATTTATCGACGCTCAAGCGCTTGATCGAATTCGCCGCAGAGGAAACCGCGATCCCCATGGCATCACTCGGGGGGTTCCTCATGAACCATGTCACGCAAGAGACCGATTTCGAGCATGAACGGTCCAACTCGGAGCGTCTTGCCGAGTTTGTGCGAGAAGACCCACGACTATGCGACCGTGTTCATGTCCCTACAGTCTACAGCGATCTGAGTTCAAGACGTGTTTTGACGACTGAATGGATAGACGGTCTCACGCTTCGGGACAAGGAGGGCATCACAATGGCAAGTACACCGTCGGGCCGCGGGCTGGGGCTCAACCTAGGAGACGTCATGGAGACAGTCATTGAGCTCTTCTCGGCCCAAATGTTTCGCTACGGATTTGTACACTGTGACCCGCACCCGGGAAACATCTTTGTGCGACGTCTACCATCAGGCAAACCTGAGATCGTTCTCCTCGACCATGGTCTCTACGTAACCCTCTCCGAGAGTCTGCGGCAGCAGTACGCCCAATTCTGGAAGGGCATCCTCACGCAGGACACCGAGGCCTTGAGAAAAGTGTCCAACGCCTGGGGCATGGAGGATCCGAAACCATGGGCCGATGCGTTCACGATGAGCTCCAAGAAGCCCGAAAAGGCGCGAAGTGAAGAGACGCCGGAGGAGCGCGACGAGCGCATAATTGCTGAAACGGCCGGCTACTTTGGAACAGACGGCCTGTGGCCTCCAGAGCTGGTCTTTTTAGAGCGCAACCTCGGCCTGGTGCAGGGTAGCAACCGTTTCCTCGGCTCGCCGGTCAATCGTGTCAAGCTCATTGGCGTCGCGGCCATGCGCTCGGTGGAGGCCAGCGGTCAGGAAACCATGTGGAGGACGGTGCGGTCTAGATGGTCACTATTCATGTTGGACTTGGTTTTCTGCCTCAGTAGTGTCAGGCAGTACTTTGGGTATGGTGGTGGCTTCGAGGAGGACTTGAAGGAAAAAGAGGATAGGGCGGCGCGGGAGCTGAAAGACACATTGGCAATCGTGCTGGGTATCACGGTTGACTAGCGTGCTGGTCGTCATAGTGCCTCATCAGTGTTGCAAATCCTCTCTCCTCGATTACTGGCCATACTAAAAGATTCTTGGTCTATGTATAAAATTCTAATCCTTCTCAATAGAATAATAAAGAAGTGTAACAACTACACCTATGGCTCGGAAAGGGAGGTAAATGTCATCTCTGGGTCGATAATACACCACGAGCTCGAGTCGTGTCAGTAGTGTATTGCATTCTCTCAGTATCAAGAGTATGTTATGTACTCTGAGTACAAGCAGGTAAACCAGTGTAAAGCTCCCAGTGCAAACCACACTTCTTCCACGTCTTGATTCTAGGCATCTGCTGACCTTCTGCATCCGTTCCCGAGTTCGCCGGTCTCATCATCCACTGCGTCTTCACCCACCTTTTGTTCTAAATTCTCCAACGACCGTAAATATACGCAACCTTCGCAGATCATTGCCGAGGAGTCTCCTTTTGTCACCAAACTTCCGGCCGTCCACTGAAGAAGCTTCCAAGCCGCTTGGAGGAACACAAGATTTGCCAGCACTAAGGAGCAGAGTAAGACCCCAATGCTCTTCTTTTCGGGGACTGAGCAGAGATATTCAGCAACAAGAGTGGTCTCTTTGCAGGAAAGAGAACCCATTAACGGCTTGAACTTTTCGAAACTATTTTTGAGGCTCGTCAAGCCCTCTCCAGGGTCACCGAGTGTACGACCGGGCGTCGGGATTTGGTTGAAGAAAAATCCGTCTAGACTGTCGGGACCAGTACTGTTAAGTAGACCGCCAGGTTTCCGGTTCATATTGTTTGGAGAGAGGATTGCGAATTTGAGGCTGTCTTCGTCAAGAAGCAAATTTGGGGACGAGCAGCTGCCCAAATCTTGTGCGAACAATGAGTGTAGAAGTTTGGCGACGTGAAGCCCCTCCGTAAGGGCAGGTGACCAATAGGAGTCCTGCGAAAACGTTGGTCTTCAGTTTCATCTTCACATAGTTATATCTGCTGAAACAAGAGCGCCTACCTTCATGTTGTACCCTGGATCATATATGCGGCGATCATTGTTTTTGTTTAAGCCATCTTCCATATTCCAGACCCATCTGGCAAAGAAGAAGCCATCGGACCGTATACTTAATCTCTGTTAATAGCTTCCTACAAAACGTTACAAGGTGAAGATGGCTACTCACTCATGATTTGAAGGTTTGGGCATATATCTCATGCCACCGCGAGCCACAGCTACAGAGTCATCTGGTAATCTTGCTTGAGAGGCAATAGTCAACACTCCATTCAAGTAAGCATTCAGTAATCTTGTGCCCCACCATACGCTTGCATGCGTTTTAGGGTCATCCGCAAGAACGTAGTTGAAGTTTCTCTGGGCATTACTATTAGAGGCTTTCATTGTGACATTCGTGGCACCCTCGTCGGACATTACGATGCACCACAGCGTCAAAGTCACACTGGAATCTTCTCAAGAGTTCCATGTTGAAGACGGCGGCTTAGAAGGGTCAACCTTCTTGAGGGAGATGAAAATTTCTTGCACTTGGCAATCCTGCAGCAGGGAGTTCATGTATCGCATTGAACCAGGCAGAGAAGACGATGAATGGTCGTTGCCAGACACGGGCCTGACGCCCGTGATCTGATATCTGAAGCCGAGGTTTGCTGTGGAAATGGAGCTGCCGACCGATAGCAAGGCAGGTTGGCATTCAGCTTTCGCGTCACCTTGCCAATTGAACGGTGCTCTGCGAAACCACCTACCCACGGTATCGTAACATCAGCACAACTATCCATTGTTACATAGATAGTTAGTATGCATTAATACGAGGCTGTCTGACATACCGCGCGTTGAGTTTCTCGATGGTTGCATTGGGGTATGTTGTGTAGATAGCTTTTGTATAGTATACGCTTGAGCTGAGATTCAGAAGGGTGAAGATAACCGTGAGGATAAACCCGCCAATTATTACCACTGGAGTAAACCATCGGAATGGGTAGGGTCTTGTGATAGAATAAAAAAAGATCGAGGAGTGCATGTTTCGTGAGAAGCTGGAAAATACGCGTTGACAATGTACGAGGAACGAGTTGCCGGCTTGGCGCTGACAAGTCAAACAGTAATTGAGCACTCATATTAATCCATACATGGCGAGGATGCTTTATGATTTTGTACACCAGGAGAAGACTCGTGGGATCAAATGCGATGAGACTCCGGCCTTGGCGAGTTCTCACAGCCTGCTCTCCCGAGACAATACAGTCTTGAGTGTAGCACTGGGTCGTCGTCAGTGTGGGTGTTTGAAATGGGAAATTAAGCCGATTGGTCCTTGTTGGGAATGTACATACGACGCAACCACAGCCTTATGCAGTAATTTATGATGCTGAGACGCCCTTGAATGCCATTCTCTTGACTTTCGTTTGCCCAAGTGCGTAAATACCTGCCCAACTGTAGCACAAATGAGGTCATGCTATCATCGCGATTCCAGCATGCGGCTGGATCAAACGAAGCTGGGGAGAAATATAGACAAGTCCAAAAGAATGGATGATGTTCTTCCTTGTCTTTCGCTGCCCACAGGAATCTCGGCTTGGTGGTCTCAGGACTGCTCCCATCACAAGCCGGGTGCCATAGTATCGGGGCTGCAGGTTGTTTCTGCGAAGGTGCTCCTAGCCTAATGTCTCTGCCATAACTTCTCAATGATCACGCGATATTCGGGTTCTGGACCAAAAGAAGAACTCAAAAAGCGCAGTATGATAGTCCAGTTCTTTTGGCAATCTATCCAGGATTATTTGCTGTAGGACTTTAAGTTTGCTGGCATCTGACGTTCAGTGCCGCTTGTCGCACGGCTATGAAACCCAAGGGGTCTTTCTACTGCTCGTTGTTCACTACCTCATCTCGGCTCTTTTTTGCCTTCGAAACCTTTTTTGTTCTTTCATTCTCAACCAGAATTGACTAGGCTGTGGAGTATCGATAGAAGGGCAGTACTACACGTATCTGACTATAAGGTAAAGTAGTTAAATAGGTTTGCGAAATCTCAAGTGCGGATTATCAAAGGAGAGGCAATCTGTTAGCTACACTAGAGATCGCGAAGTCTACAACAAAAGAAGAGTTCATCTGGGTTGGAGTTGAACCGCTCCAGAGTCCTGACCTCTTGATCCGGCCATGCCAACTCGAAATCAAAGTTTCGCACCAAGGTTGAGATGAGCATTAGCTGTTCAAAGTAGGCAATATTTCTGCCAATACATACCTGAGGTCCTATGCTGAATGGTAAGTGGACCTTGAGCATTTTGTTCTTGTCGCCGTCAATCCAGCGCTGAGGTCGGTACGTCTCGGCGTCCTCGAAAGTCTCAACATCCCGCAACAGGGTGTAGGTCGGAACTGACACAGTGACGCCCTCAGTCACAAACTTCCCTGCGATCATCCGACCGCCTTCCGGGACAACCCTAGGCAAACCCATAGAACTCGCAGGTCGAACGCGAAGAGATTCCTCAACACAGGCTCTCAGAAACGGCAGCTGTCCGACGGAATCGTATGCTGGTACGGTATTCCTCGGAATGACAGGATCCAGTTCTTGCCGGAGCTGCTGGAGCACATCAGAATGGGTGTATATGAGATATAAGGAGTTTGTGATAAGGAGTTTGTGAGAGAAGCCGTGGTTGTCTCCGTGCCAGCGTTCATCATGACAGAGCATTCGGCGAAAAGCTCGCCAAAGGGAAGGTTGATCGGTTCGCCGTTGTTCTTCACCATCAGCTTTTGGAAGATATCCCCTTAATTCTCTTTGGATGTGAACCGCGCCTTGGTGCAGTGCCGGATAATGTTATCGAAGTCCACGCCTGCCTTCTTGTACGGATGCCAGGAAAAGAGTTTCTTGGAAAAGGGCAGTAGACCAGCTTCCATCCCAAGGACTGTGTTGATATGAGTGGCGTCTAGCAAAGACTGAATAAAGGGGGCTTGGTAAACCTCCCCCTCGGGTGTTTCAGCGTTGACCAGGTCGCTACCGCGCTTCAAGCAATTTAATGATTCACCATAGAGCATCGTTGAAAAAGCATCAATAGTGAAGTAGTTGAAATATCGGCGCATGTTGACTGGTCTCCCACCGCATGCAAATATTCTGAGTTGTGTCATTAATGTGCGGATCGTCTCAGCAATGACAGGCTCTTGTTCCGACAAGGACTTTTACGCGAAGACGTGGGCAAGTCACTTCCGCTTTCTCTGATGCTCAGTCTTGATTCTCTCGTCGGCCATATGAGGGAACGCTCCGGCCCCTCCATCGTACCAAGCGTCTTTGAGAAAGTTGGTGGCCGTAAAGGTCATAGACAGCGCGAGGGTCTGAAATAGAGACATAGTTGGGAGCAATGCGGACATGCGTGCCCAGTGTCTTGTGAGCTTCGTGCACTGCCGCGAAGTGCTGGTATCTGAAGCAGTAGAAAATACGCCACAAGGATGAGATGCCGGCAAATCCGGGGCTAGGGAACTTTCTGAGACCCTTCCTGTCGGCGAGGTAGCTTGTTATCGGTGCGCCGACCGCAAACCAGAGGACAAGAGCGGGGAACACTGCTTAGAACGTTAGAAACACGTTATCTCGATTCAAGAGATCAAAATTGTTTCTCACCGAGTAGCAGCAGCAACATTATAATCGTTAAGAAGACTACGTCAATATTTTGAAGTTTGATTACAAGTGCAGGACAGCATGAAGCAATGTCGGTGTGCCATCAATCACCCCTTAAATCTTAAATCTAAAAGTCACACATCCTTTAAGCTCCTCCCAATGCGCAAAGTATCGCATTGACTTGGCTACCTACAAATCCCGAAGTTGGGGCAGAATGGGAAATCCCCCAAGTCTTGCAATACCTCTTGTTACTTACAAGTCACAGCCTGACGACGTCTCCAGGTGATCAAACGTGACATTCGGGCACCATCAGGACGTAGAAGGCGGCTGGCGGGCGGGTCTCATCAGGCACTTCGATCAAACTGGTGTTAGACGGGCTTCCCTACAGAGGAAGCCCGTCACGAGACCATGCATGTCCGAAGGTCTGGAATCCCCGGAAATAGACAACCATGGAGAGTGTCGATCTCCTGCGAAACGAAAATTTGCGGGGAATGCGCCGCGTCAGCCCTTTCCCGTTCATCCACAAGAAGAGGGGAGGGCCGGTTAAAGAGAGCTCAGCCAGTCAAATACTGAGAGTGTGTCAATCAACGTTGATACATTCGGGTGCTAGTTTGGTCCATGACCTACGTACGTCGGGTGTTCTTATAGACCTAAGCTGCACGAAAAGGGCATCGCCGATCATAGCTCGGATTCGTAAACAGACATTATGGCATCAATCTCAATGCGCAAGTACGCAGATGATTCCGAAGTTTCTGCTACATATACTGCTACAATATTTTAAACAGAAAACTCTTGGTGCTCTACCGTTGTTGGGGTATTCCGCACGTCCTTGGTTTTGTCATCGAAGCTCATCTCTCTCAAGGACTGAGTGTCCGAGAACACATATCTCCTCCAAGCCCTGACAGGAATTTTCTCAGCGAAGAACATTGAAAAATCCAAGCTTGATCTGCCAGCGGTTTCGCCGACACAGAACCATGTCCACAGTATGGAGAGACACGTCGTACCAGCGTATACGAAGCTCACCATTGGACCTAGCCCGACATCATAGTACAGATAAGGCGCGGTGAACGAGACCACCCAGGTCATCAGGTAGAAAATGACGATACTCGCAGACATGATCTTGTTCTGGTTGGGACCGACTGCCATTTCTCGAGCGACGGTATACGCAAGGGGGCCAAGACCGAAGTTGAAGCCAACCATGACAACGAAGGAAAACACTACAATAACGTATTGCGTCGAAGGTGTCAGTGGTTTTACCGAGACGTCACCGATAGTGATGAAAGCCACCAACATCATGAAGTTGGTGATCATGAGGTTGATGCGGCGGCGCACTCTGTTGGCAGTAATTATCGAGGCGCCCACGGCAAATATTTGGACTATGTTGGTGATAAGTTGAACGAGAAAAAGGTTGCCTAATCCAATAGCCTGAGCGAAGACAACGCCGTAAACGTAGAAGAACAGAATGCCGCAGATTTGTTGGCTGAACATAGCTCCAGCGGAGTATGTCAGCTTGCGTCTTTCGATGGGGTCCGTTATCAGAGACCCCCATGAAGAGAACTCAGCATGCTGCTCTTCGATGCTCTTCGCATTCTCAGCAGTGGCCAGGTCCTCTAATGGGTCGTAGTTGGGCTTGCTTTGGTTGATTTTGTGGAAACTTTGCTCGGCCTCTGTACGTCGACCTTTGAGCACGTACCTCAGCGGGCTCTCTGGGATGAACGGAAGAAGGGCGGCCATTATCAGGGGAAGTACGACGAGGCCTCCCATGGGAATGCGGTATCCGAGAGAGCTTTTGATATTTTGGGTGCCCTGGTTGATCGCAGACGCGCATAGTTCAGACCAGGATTGGAGAAACTGGAAGCACATGAGCGCTGGTCCACGAATTGAGGGGGGTGCAACTTCGCCAATATACAACAACGAAGTGACGGTAAACTGGCCTACTCCAAGGCCGATAAGGATACGTACGACCACAAGAAGACCTTCTAAGCTGAGAATGTCTGCGACTTGACAAATGCCGCCAATAAATATGCAGAATGAAGCCAGCCAGAATGTGGACTTCCTCCCGTAGCGATCATTCAGTGGAGCGGCAAGGATTGCGCCTAGCAAGTCGCCAATGTAAATACCGGAGGCTGTGACAGACTGAAAGGACGAAGATAGGGCAAGCTTGCCGTCGGTATTACGAATGTTTCCGTAGTCATTCTTGAACTCCTGCATAGCTAATACTCTGTTGTAATAGGTATTGTCATAGCCATAGCAAAGAGCCCCAATGGCTGACACGGCGCAAAAGAAGATTGCCCATTTGTAATGAGCCCAGATATTTTGTGGTGACATGTTGAGATTATACAAGGCTCGGTGAGAATACAGTCTAGACTTACGTCTGAGAGCACAGGTGTTTCGAATGTTGTGTTGGAGGGCAGGAGCACAAGCAGAAACCCTAACTTAGATCAAAAGAGGAAGAGATGAAACATCGGTTATCGAAAAACGAGGTTATACAATCAGGAGTGGGCTGTAGTCTCAAGTTATCGGAAACTCCTCTTGGGGCGCCTGGGGTTGTTGTGGGGGTGTAAGTCTGGGGAAACTTACACGATCCGGGGAAGCTGGCTTGGACCCCGCCAACTGAGATTTCCTAAATGATAAAGTCCGACGTCCCAACCACAGATCGAGATTGCATGCAGCAATGCTTGCTTTTTTGATGAGGTACGTGACCCATATGTGATGGAAGACGGGGTTAATGAAGTGAGGGGGCATTCAATATCCTGGTTACTGGGCTGTCTCTCACCTACGATCTAAAGGTTGTTGTGGCAAGTTAACGAGGTCACTTGAGTAGTTGTCGTTGGCGCTGATAATGAGATTTCCAAAGATTCAAGTGTTTTGGTATCTAAGATCTAAACATTCAAGTGACGCCCTTTGATGTTTGCATACCACAGGTACTCATCCCTGCTGGCCGCTCTTCAACATGGGCTCAATCTGTGCCAATTGTTAGTCAAGTAGCTCACCGTTCTTGAGTGGAATCTTGGTTCTCCAGTTCCGATCAGCTAAGGCAGCTTCCGGCCCTTGTTCTGGTCGCGACTTTCCGGTAGCGAGGCTATCTGCCTAAGCACGTATTTCAAGCGGCACTCCAGTTCGGTCGTAGGGAACTATGATTTCCTCGACTTTTCCATCACGAGAAAGGGTAACATTCTCATTCTCAATCTAAAAGCAGATAGTATGTGGATTTTCGTGGTCAGGATGCGAGCTCAGAAAAAGCCGCACTCCGGCCATGTAATGAACCCCTCCGTCGAGAAGGTTTCCGCCTTGGTGAGTGGGACTTTCTCGCCATCCTGCGACTGTGGCCACTTGTGAGATATGCTGATATACATGCAACATCGTGATGTCTTACGACTGGGTCTCCAATCCTGTGAAACCGTACCATGTCGGCGTCCCTAGAAGCCCGTGATTGTGCCAAGACCCTTGATCTGATCCGCTCCAAATTGGCAGCTATTCAGAAATCGCCAGTTTTCAGCAATAGCCCAAGTGGGCCCCTTGAAGTCAGTACGGTACCATCGGATGAGATCCTCAGCATCCTTGATGTTCTCAGCAACAGGCTTCTCCGAGAGAACATGCTTTCCGGCTGTCAATGCAGCCTTGATAACTGGAATCTGGTTTGCTATGGGAAGCCTAGTCCCGGTTAGTGACATCCCTGGGAATCGCAAAATTTTCTAAGGACGAAATACGACGGCCGCGGTGTTTGAACGGCTGGGAATATCATCATATTCGTTTTCATTATATTCCAAGTAGAAATCGACCATATGGGGGACGGCTTCGGAAATGGATCTCGCGGAGGTGATCGACCGAGAGTACATAGCCTTCAACAGAAGCTCATTGGCAGTCTCGATAGCAGGCTACCAACCAACATCGTTATTAAAGGGGCCTGTACAAGATGGCAGTGTAGCGACCTACAGCGTGCTCCTCTCTAGCTCAGATCCCTACGAAGGGGGTGTTAATACTTGGAAATAGCAAGAGTGTGGCTTTGCCTACCCGCCCCAGTGAGCGCGACGGGGGTTTGGATCGTATTGATAAAAGTAAAAGTTACGTTTGGTTTTCTAGTTGAGCACGTAATTAGACCGAAGTCAATGAAGGTAGACCAATAGCTGAAAGTTCTGAGGGCAGCTTCTCTGCAGCATGTAATAGTCCATGTTGTGGACTTGACTTACACCAACAGCCGATCGGTCTTTGCCAAAAAGAGCAGTCCGCGTGGGCACTGGTCGGAAACATGCCCGATACAACTAGCCCGATGCGGGGAGAATGCAAGAGGGGGAATGCCTAGCATGAGCGCAAAGAAGCGGAGATGGGAGAGTCGGTTGGGTCCGTCAGCATCATCAGAGACGGAATGTGAATGTCGCACCGGTTTGGGTTAGGGAATGAAAAGTGCCCAGAGCTCACACAGCGCCTTATAAAGGTTAATATGTAACATGATGCTGCAAATTGCCTTCGAGGCCCTAAACACCTGTATCCTCTAGCTTCACGTATAAACCAGTCGCTACATTATCGCTACGACTATCAGAACTCGCTTCAATATGTCTTCCAAGATCCTACAGGTCGGGGTCATTGGCGGTGGCGACGTTGCCCAAATCGTACACCTTCCAACGTTCATGTTTTTATCCAGCCTCTTCAAGGTCGTCACCATTTGCGACATTTCACAAAAGACGGCTAATCATTGTCGTGACAAATTCAAGATTCCTCACGCGACCACAAATCCGGATGACATCTTCAATGATCCAGCCATTGATGTTGTCGTCATCCTGACATCTGACGAGTATCACGCCCCGTACACCATTGCTGCGTTGAAGGTCGGGAAAAACGTCTTGCTCGAGAAGCCCATGACGCTTAGCCTACAAGCTGGCGAGGAGATTA
Source organism: Colletotrichum gloeosporioides (assembly GCF_011800055.1). Taxonomy (NCBI): domain Eukaryota; kingdom Fungi; phylum Ascomycota; class Sordariomycetes; order Glomerellales; family Glomerellaceae; genus Colletotrichum; species Colletotrichum gloeosporioides. Next base: position 248,027 of record NW_025544682.1, read on the forward strand.
TCGATGCTGAGACGAAGGCCCCCAACAATACCCGCGTCTTCGTGGGCTACATGCGACGTTACGCTCCAAGTCTACAAGCCTTCAAACGCGAGATTGCAACCATTGGCAAGATCAAGTACGCTCGTGTCAGGGACATCATTGGCCCCAATGCTTATTTCATCGGGCAGTCGGGGGCATATCCACAGAAGTACTACGATGACATATCAATGGAGGCATCAGAGGACAGAAAGACGCGACTTGCAGTCCTGCTAGGTCAGGCATGGGGACAAGAGCCAGATTCGCTTACCGCCGCGCAGATGGACTACTGCTGTCTCCTGGGCAGTCTCGGAAGCCATGGTATTAGCCTGATGAGGGACGTACTAGGTGGTCTCCCAGAATCAGTGCTTGCCTTGACGGACAACGCACGCTGGTACACGACAATGTTCGAATACCGGAATGGCACCGCCCCTGACGACCGTTTCACGTGTGTCTACGAGATGGGTATCGACTCTGTACCAAGATTTGACTCTCAAGTCGCTGTCTACGGGGAGAACAAATCAGTCACGATATGTTACGATACACCATTCGTGAAGGGTCTTGGAATCACGGTGGAGATTGACGAGCTGAACGAACACGGGGAAAAGTCCCACAGATCTCTTCAAACCTCTTACGAGGATGCATACACCGCTGAATTGAAAGAGTGGTACGAGACTGTGGTTTTTGGCAAAGAAGTCAAGACTTCCGCCAAGGACGCTCTAAACGACTTGAAGTTGTTTAGGATGATGATGGATAAATACCCCGATCACAAAAAGATCAAGGATCCATCTAACAGAACACCCTTCTTACCAAAAGGCCCTTAGATGGCATGCGAATCGAGTGTTACGATATCATTATTGAGTTTAATGAACTACTTTAACTGGGGCTTAAGATGATCAAAATATCGTCCACCTGTGATTGATAAGAGAGTGCTTCGGCCTTATCATGTCAGTCATAAACCTTGCGTGCGTCAACACGTAGAAGATCAAGCAAGATCTCTTGGCAAGGTTGCCACCATCTTGGGTTCTCCAGAGGTTCGTGGCAACGGACGAGCTCCCTTGACTCCAAACAAAAAGATAGACCTGGTTGCGCCGTTCCCTTGGGCAGGCCCTCAGCGACGTCTCGCTATGACGGACGGTCCGACGTATTCAACCCTCGTCAAAAGCCTCGTGCGCATGATACGCAGCCAATCCATCACTCGCCACCAGCTTGCTCTCGCCGCCGTTGCTCTGACCCTCCGGCGCGTTACGCTTGAAGACGACTTGGTGGTTGAGAGTCCCTGCTCGTGCCGTTTCTCGGCCTCGGAGCAGCGGGCCATGGGCCTTCTGGTGGACGGTCTGCCGATTCGGATCGGGAAGATCCGCGAGGGAACTTCCTGCGCTGCGTTCCTCAGCCAGGTGCGCGAGGCAAGTCAAGCTGCCCTCGCTCGAGTAGTCCCGTTCCCGGAGATGCTTCGCATACTGGGCATCAACCAAGACTTCGAGCGTCATCCCCTCTTCGAGGTCATGGTCACCTTCCACTTGGACAAGGGCCCTCAAGAGCATTTGGACATCCCCAATTGCAGCGTATCAGCCCTTCCGGTGTATGCTTCCGGTTCCAAGTTCCTCCTGATGTTTGAATGGACGGAATGCTCGGAGGGAGATTGGATGCTGCGGATTGAGTATAACAGCCAGAGGATTTCTGGTCCGATACTTCCTTAAATAATGAAGAGCTTGTTCGACATTCTTAACGATCTTTCGATGGAGAACGACATTATTTAGTTGTGTCTTTCGAGTTAGAAGTGAGGCAGCGCGGACAAGGGTAGTAGTTGTGTCTCCTCGTCAAAGTCTGTTGTGATATAGACCAGGCAGTCCAGATTGGATACACTTGAAGATTATGGACATGCTACACGCTGAGCCAAGAAAAAAGCTCAGTCATAAGATGCATCGTTTATCATGTTGTTTTCGAATTATTGTCGTGCACGAAGTACATCAGCCTTCCATGGCAGCATCTACCGTCTTCTCGGGTCTAGGCATTTGGCAAAAGAGTACTGACGTTGCCAACGAAGATATGCAGGCCCAATGTTTTACAATTGAACATGTATGTAATACGTCGACAGTCTCCATCGAATCCTTCCTGTTGATGAACATGCTTTCTTCTCGTCTGAAGTTCGTCGAGGTCACACCGGCGAGCGTTTATGGATAGCCTCATTCCCAAACCGAGCACATACGACCATACCCATTGGAAAACTCGGGATCCCGTCCGCTCTCCCATAGATAAGCCAATGAGGGCTGGAGTAGTAGTCGGGTCGGTGACGACCGGCGAATGCCCGGTGTTGTATGTTTTTGGTCGCGATCAGTTCATTTTTGACCTCCACAGCCGATGCCATGATAGTCTTTCATCGAGTTCCTTTTGCAGGAAGAAACAAGCGGAAACTCACATGAGTGAAAGCTCTCATCGCCCACCTCTGAGGCAACAAGCACTTCGCAACGCTTCCATGTGTATGCGTTGTGGGGATTGATCAGGCACTACGAGGGGTAGGCTCGAGTCGGCAGGACATCTGAGCGGGGCCGGGAGGCAACTCACAAGGTTGTCTTTTCAGACCGGTGCGAGTCACATACTGTAATAACGGTGGATCAGATCCCAGTGTAAAGTAAAGGAGAATTTTTGTTTTGTTTGTATTACAGTTTCTTATGTTAGGCATCTGGCGTGCCAGCCAGGCCGTGGTATGGTACATCGTGAGTGGAACAGCTATAAGACAAGCCAAGAAAAGCCTTTTTAGGTAAGTTTCGTTTCATCTTACAATCCCCCGCCGTCATGCGTCGTCAAGATATCTCTCTGCATTTCATTTTCTCTTCACTTTTTTTTTTCGATTCCCCGCAGGACAGTCAAGTCCTGTTTAGGCGTTGACGAAGCCCTTGACGTTCTTCAACCAGCGGACGTACTCCTTCTGCTCCTTGACGTCAATGTAGTCGGGTGCAAAAATGGCCAGGGCCTGAGTGATGCCGCGCTCCTCGAGGTAGCGCTCCATCAGGATTTGCAGGTCCTCGTCGAGGCTGCCGAAGGGGGGTCCGGGGTAGACGTCGGCGCGGGCGTGGGCGATGTCGGCGGAGGAGCCGTGCGCCAGCTTGCCGTCCTCGTAGTAGTACATGTTCTCGACGGTGATGGCGCCGTCCTGGGCGGTGGCGTCGATGTTAAGGGCGCCGTCGGCCTTGCCAGGCTTCTCGACGACGATGCTCAGGCGGCAGGGCGGAGCGGCCTCGTCCAGCTCGCCCTCCTCGTCCTCGATGTCCTCCTCGGGGTTGGCGGAGCGGGCACCGTTCTGCTTGGTCTGGGGCTCGGAGGGGTCGTACTCGTCGTCCAGGGCGCGGTCCTGCTCGTACATCTCGGGGTCGTAGTTGGCGAGATCGGCGATGGAGAAGGTGACAGTGATCCTGGATCTTGTCAGTATGTCGAGGCGCATAGATAGCCACGCGCTGGAAAAACTCACTTCTCCTCGCCAAACTTGCGGGTAAGCTTGACCTCCTCCTTGCCGGGGGTGTCGTGGAGCTCAAACGGGCTGTTGTCGAGGAAGTCCTTGACGCTGGCGGGCAGCTGCTCGTTCTGCTTGACCTCATCCTCGAAGGAGAGCTCGCTCTCGAGCTTGGCGAGAAGCTCAGCGTCGGTCTCGCCGGCAGGGGCTTTCCTGAAGGCGGAGCTGGAAAAGGCAGAAGCGCGCTGGACGGCGCCAAATGATGAGGCCTTGACGAATGCGCTGGGGCGGGCGCTCTGTCTGAGAGTGGTGGCCGAGAGGCGAGTAAGGGTTCTCGGCGCAGAGCGCGCGATGGATCTGATGGAAAGCATTTTGGCTGGAGTTGTGTCTACTTGTCGAACGAGGTGTTGTTTGACAATGGGAAAAAAGACTCTGTGGTGGGGTGGGTAAATCAATCTCTGCAGAAGCTTTGGAAGCTTCCCAAAAATTTTGAGATCAGACCAGACGCTGAGTCTACCGGCGAAATATTGTTCCGATGCTTGCAGCACGACAACACACTGCAGCTGAACCACATCAACCTCCACTCTTTCTCGAAGGACTCCACCGAAGAATCATGTACAAAAAATCATCAATGCTCTCGCCTAAGCTTAAACTGGTAATGACAGGGGCCTCACTAATTTCTGAGATCTCCAGATCCCAATCTGCCTGTTTGTCTCCTCCCGCTCAAACCCAATGGCGATGCCAGCATCACTGGGAAGAGTTGTTGGTGTCTAGTCCGTCTATCTTTTTGAACGCCTTGTAGCTCAAGTTTTGTTTGCCTTCCCATAGAGTCTCTCATCAATGTAGACTGACACGATGCAATGCCGATGAAGCCCGTGGGACCCGGCGGATCCTCTCCTTGCACTTCCAACAGTGGTGTCTGGTGCTGTTGCTGTCACTGCCGATCCCTGAATCACAACTGCCAAATACCCCGTTCCTCTTGGCAAGCATGCATAACCTTTCTGAGATGAGGACAGTATCTTCATGGCTGCAGACGTTGCAGACGCGCAGATGAGTGACGTATTTGCACATGTTGCTACAACGACTGTCAGTGAAATTCAACCGTCGGTGCTTATCAGGACTCACTTGCAGGAGCAAGAGGTTCAATCGGATAGTTGCGGGTGTAGGCAGAACAGATCAGGAAGATCGACGGAGGGGTTGCTGAGAGTGGCGAGGGGTAGATGACAGCCGGATGACAGTGAAGATCATCCGAGATATATCTACACTTGAGCACTGTTGTAGCCACGCTCTTGGGAAGCCCAAACAAGTCAGCCCGACCTCGTGGTACGGGGACTCGAACGATCACAGGCAGCAAGCACCGGCATCCAGATCCTTCGACATCTTGCGGTCTGCTACGGCGTCCTCCCCAAAGTCTTGCCACGGAGGGATCGGGGGTGAGTCAAGTGGAGATGCTTCCAGGGGCAGTGCTCACCGCGGTCAGCGAGCTGGAAGCGTCTAGCCGTCTTCAAGAGGATGGCGAGGTCGCCTGTGCAATGTAGCACCTGGGACAGAATGAGAGATCTGGGTTGAGTTATGAGACGACAGGCACCACTTGGGACAGGCCTGTTTGGCGAACAACGTGGTTCCAGTAGTCTGGTCCAGGAGGCTCGGGGCAGATCGCAGCCGCGCTCTGGACCGGGTAGCCACCTTTGGAACAAGGAGAAATAGACGTCAGTCATCAGACAATCTACAGGGACCGCGGACGGCAACATAATCGTCACTTGATGTGCGACATGGCAGCCCAATGATTGTTCGACGGAAGCCAGGTGTGGGTTGATATTGGGCCGGGAGATCGATGGATCGTGTTCCAGCCTTGCCTGTGGCATCTACCGAGTGTGTTTCAAACGAGATCACCACGTTTGCTCTCTACATGATACCGTCTAAATGCTTGCCAAATGGATACAACAGTCCCAGAGGATGCGGTCGAGCCGGTACTATCCCCAGAACACCACATGCCACCCACGTTTGCCGCCGGGCCGCCCGCCGATGCCCTGTGTAACGGGCGCGGAGAGAACATGCATGCGAAGGTCGGCGATCCAGTGGTTTGGCCGCGCATGGCCTGCTGTGATCCGAGCTTTCGCCTCCGTGTTCACATACGGCATTACTGTATGTAACCGGAGAAATTGTCTGTTGACCAAACGAGACTCCTGTCACGGCGCATGTTTGTCTCAGACAGCTGGCCCGCGAAAGAACCCCCGCAAATACACCGTAGAGCCGTACTCAGAAACTGCAGCCGAAAGGCTGTGCCCTTTTCCCGAATGATGCGCTGTTTGCTCCCCTAAACTGCCTTTTCCCGATTCCAAACGCCAGAAACGCCGCTGTGATGCTGTCATGATCTAGGAGCTGCCCTTGGGCGGGAAGCTGGACTTCTTGATGTTGCCGTCGGCATTTATCCTCACCCACGCAACGGAAGCGAGGTAGGCCCAGGAGCCCTCCCAGCGATCGAGCATCAGGATGTTGGAGTCATTCATGAGGTCAGGAAGGTCTGGGACTTGTTAGTCTCGACATCGCCCATGCAGTCAAAGTAGAACTCACAGAAGCCATTGCCCTTGTATTCGTCTTCAAGGGTGGAGATCTTCAGCTTGAGCAAGTCCTCCTTGGCGCTCGCGGGGCGGCCTGGACGACGGGTCTTCTTGACCTCGGCGTACTCTTCATCATACTGATGCACAAAACTGGAAAAAGTCAGACCTGGGGACGTTGGGATTGGCAATTTGGACGCACTCGTGAATGAGCTCCTGGATACTGGCGAGGTCGAGCGGCTTCGAGCCCTTCTCCTGAATAGCCTTTTGGAAGTAAGAAGCACGGGTGACTGTGGCAGGTCAGCTTTCAGCTTGTTGTCTGCTGCGAAATGAGCTGTCTTACGCATGGGCTGTTCCTTCTTTCCTCTGGTGGCCGCAAGCTTCTGCAGCTTGTCGTCTCTCACCGACGCCTTGTGAAGACGCTTGGAGTCTCTGGAAAACTCATGCAGTGCATCGACATGTCCGTTGCGCTTCTTGGCAATCTGCTTGCGGGTCTTTGACAACGTGGTAGGCATTCTGACGGTGATATGGCTAGGGTCAAATGACGCGTCAAGAGAGTTAAAGAAAATTCGACAGTGAGACACAGAAAGATTGAGAACGAAATGATTGAGATGTCTCTCTCGACTGCGCACTGCTTTGGGTGTCGGTCTGCTATCTGTGCCCCACGGCGAAAAATCCCATCCTCTGAGCTGCAAGCACTCTGTGAAAAAAGCCGTCGCCCCACTAAATTCGGGAAGGGTCCAATAATCTTCAGCCGGATCAGGAACCAGTGACGTTGCTCTGGAAATCCCGAGCTTCTGGCGCTAGGCCATTTTGGGTCCCCCCTCTGTGCCCAGGCCACAGCAAAAAAAGAGTCGCGATATGACTTGACGCGGGTGGACACACCGCGTTCCAATATAGCAGGACCAGGTCCCCCCGGACGTCCCTTTCCCGTGCAGGATGCCCGCGATTCACTCCACCTGCACACCTTCTCTCCTCTGATCTCACCTTCGTCGGTGAATTCTAGTCCTCCAGCTCCGACTAAACTTCCCAGCTCTCTCCCGACTGTCGCCCGCAGTAGATAGTCGACTCCAACTCCCGCCCGCAACTAATCCGCAAACATAGCGTCGAGTGTCTTTGTTTACATTTGCCCCCGGATCACCTGACTTGGCGTATCGACCCTCACAACTCCGCGAATCCACCCTCTTTACGCGTCTTTGCCTCTCGACGGATGGCCTAAAGCATTGTTTTTACCTTTGTCAGTCCGGCTGTTGGCCTGAAAACCGGATCGAGAGCGACCTACAGCCCTCGGAACTTCAGCTCTGCACTTTGAGGGCCTGCGAGCCGTTCCCTTGGATCAACAATGGGCGTCTCAGGTACTTGCCTCCCTTGCCTCGGGACCTCGTGCATTGCGTTACTCACATCTGCTAGGCCTTCTCCCGCTGCTCAAGTCCATCCACAGGCCCGTCGAGCTCAAGAAATTCAAGGGCGAAACGCTCGGTGTCGACGCCTATGGATGGCTTCACCGCGGAGCCATTGCCTGCGCCGTGGACCTGGCCCAAGGCACCCCCACACGCAAGTGAGTCCAAACGTCCAGTCCAGGTTGCCATCGGATGTGACCTAACCCTGCCTCAGATATGTCGACTTCGCCATGCACAGGGTAAGGATGCTTCTGCACTTTGGTGTCAAGCCCTACCTTGTCTTTGATGGCGACTTCCTGCCCAGCAAGGCAGCCACCGAAGGATCCAGAGCTAAACGCCGCGATGAGAGCAAGAAGACGGCAATGGAGCTGCTCAAGGCCGGAAAGCCCTCTCAAGCGCACCTCGAGTTTCAGAAGGCCATCGACGTGACACCGGAAATGGCCCGCAATCTCATCGACGAATTGAAGAAGCTGGATGTCTCGTACGTCGTTGCACCGTACGAAGCAGATGCTCAGCTCGTCTACCTCGAACGCCAAGGCCTGATCGACGGCATTCTATCCGAAGACTCGGATCTGTTGGTCTTCGGTTGCAAGCGGCTCTTGACGAAGCTTGACCAGTACGGCAACTGTATCGAAATCAACCGCAGGGACTTTTGCGCATGTCGGGAGGTGTCGCTGACGGGCTGGTCGGATACCGACTTTCGGCGCATGGCCATTCTGAGCGGCTGTGATTACCTCGAGGGGATCAACAACATGGGACTAAAGACGGCTTACCGGATGTTGCGCAAGTACAAGACACCAGAACGATTGGTCCGCATGTGTCAGTTTGAAGGAAAGCACCGCATCTCGGAGAACTACCTGCCGCGGTTCTTCCAGGCCGAGTTGACCTTCCTGCACCAGAGGGTCTACTGTCCAACAAAGAAGGAGATGGTGTTCCTCACCGAGCCCGAAGCGGGCAAGGGTGTTGAGGATATGCCGTTCATCGGCGCTTATGTCGAACCTGAGATGGCCACGGCTGTCGCTGTTGGAGATGTCAACCCAATGACCAAGGAGACCATTATCCCTGCTCCCATGCCTGGAGGCAAGTCGCCCAAATCCGACTCTAAGAGGAGACACTCTCAGTCCGCCGAGGCTCTCGCAGCCTCTTCGAGCCGCACACGACAAGCCGCCAAGCCTATCGATTCCTACTTCAAGGGCCATCAGCGTATTCCCATGGGCGAAATGGATAGCAACTGTTTCTCAGTCGACCCAGAGCGCGTTGCCGCCCTCACCCATAACGGCCTAGTACCCCGCGTCTTTCCGCTGCCCAGACCATATATCGAAGGCTCATCCTCACAACCAACCGAATCTCGCCCTACACGAACCGCCCGTTCAACAACCTCTCCACGTCTACTTCGACGGCGGACAGAACCCATCAAGAACATGCTGGAGCAGTACGCCCCATCCAGTTCTGATTCTCGTCGCATCACGCTCAGCGACTCGACGAACACCATGGACGAAATTGATGCATTGATGAAGAGCAGCTCTCAACGCCCGCCCAAGAAGGTCCGCCTCTGCGCTGATGCAGACGAGGCCGAAACCAAATCTGAGGAATCCCAAAAGAGCAAGTTCTTCCCGAAGAACGAAACGACAAAGAAGAGCGAGAAAGACGGCTTCTTGTTCTCTGACGACTCCATCGACGAGGCGTTGCTGAACCTCGCGGACATTGACACGTGGCACAACCCTAAACCAAAGTCAATCACAGTCTTTGAGGAGAGCCAGAGCGCAGAGGAGAGTCAAGGAACCGAGGCAACCGGCGCGGACAGTCAGTTCAGCAAGGACGAAGAGATAGCGACAACCCCGCTCAGTGACCTGTCCGAAGTGGAGGAGCTGCCCGAAAAGAAGCCCGCACCGGAGACGAGCTCCAGACGGTCGTCTTTGCAGAGGTTTGCGTTCTCTCAGCCGAGCCCTGCCGCTTCGAGTCAGCCCGATACCCCGGCCACCGCTGTTTCGAGACAATCATCCATCTTCACACCATCCACCGCCGCCCCGTCCACCGCAGCCTCCTCGGTCACCTTCTCCGCCGGCTCGACCGCAGCGGCGAAGGCAACCCCGATGCTCACACCGCTCCAACGCATCGGCGCCCGGGCCCTCCAGCGAAAGAACACCCCGCCGCGCCGCGCCCTGTCTCCCACCAAGAGTGCAATCCAGCGCAGCCCCAAGCGCAGTCCCCGGAAGAGCCGGCTGCTGAAGTCGATGCCTGTTAACCCCTCGTTCGTGCCGCTGCCCAAGGTCGACCTCGCAGAAGTCGAGGCTCTCAACGCGCCGTGCGGGAGTGAGGATCAAATCGTCCATGATAGCGACGGTGAGAACGACGATGATGTCTTCCGATCTGACGAGGTTGAAGAGCGGCCCAGAGGCTTGAACCTCTCCCGGTTCGTGTATGGCTGAGTCTTTTGTCATGTGTCGACGCGATACCCATATTGCGACGTTGTTTTATTCGTTTTCTGCGAGCGCGACCGGTCATTTCCCGAGTGCCCGGTCTGGCTGTGCTATCAGTGCACAATCATTATGATATCCCCCCAAGGATGGGATGCATTTTTAAGAGGTTAATGGAAGCATCAAGGAGAGAGCATTTGGACTTTCAACGCTGTATGGAATGAGAAGCAGCATTTTCTCCCCCGCACGCCTGGAAAAGGTTTATCATTGGTGGCGAAGGATTATGAGCCTGGACGGAGATCGGCTTTTTTTGTATGCATTTCTTGAGGCGTAGTGGGAGTCTTTAATGACGGGTAAGAAATATATCATGGACGGAAACCCATTAGCAAGGTGTCAAGAAAAGTCTCGTTCGCGACCGTGGATGATGGAATGAGCATCCGTGATGTGACGTGAATGTGGTTTGCTGTTACAATGACGAGACTGGTGAGGCTGACGCCCGGACGGAACCCGCCGGACGGGGTTCCGTTGAGTTCGATTGCTCCATCCCCTGCGTGACGCTGCGTCAGGAGGGAGGCCCGGCCACTTGGGCACACCGTACGGAACAGGCAAAGCCTGTCTGCGACCTCGGACCACTGTCGTAGTTGCAGCGTTCACTGGTGCCGCCATGTAGACCACACACACACACACACACCGCGAGTCATGATGGTCATGGACGACGAGTAGACCGACGAGAAGGCGAAAACTTTGTAATCCAGAGATTTGCGTGGCAATGATCCGAAGCAGTAACAGGAAGGAGCGTCACGAGTGGGACAGACGGCACGGTGGACACGCAAACCCAAGCCGTGACTTGGCCGAAAACGGGAGGGTTTGAATGACACCCATCGCCTGGCTTCTCGTAAGTTCAGAGAGTCAAGAACGAGGGAGAGGACGGCAGCAGCAGAGACGACGATGACAGTGATGCGCTGCGTAATGATTGCCGCTGTGCCTGGGACACGCGGATTGCTACCAAAATTCCATTCCATACAATGCCCGTGATGCGCTTCTCCTCACGCCGAGTTATCCGTCCCTTGAGAAAGAAAGAAAAAAACCCTGTCATGATCTTGTAGCCTCCAATGCCGTTACCGAGAAGATTGATGAGCCTTCCACCAATAATAAAGCGCTAAGCGTTCTTTCTACACACTCAAGCCGTTTCTCATGTATTCGTGTGAGTCACCGCGTGATTCAACGGCGGCTGCCCGTCGCAGCGGATGGCATAGGACCGGTAAGATCAACGTTGAAAGTCCAGCGACCTAAGGGAGGGTTAGAAATGATAAAGATGTTCGTTTATGCTCATCTTACCGTTGGCCAAATTATCGGCAGTATCCTCCAGAAGAATGATGCGTCGCTTCTTGCAGTACGACGTCTTATCCATGATGTCGACCTTCAGCTTCTTGTCACACAGCTCCGTGACGGGCTTCTCGAACATTTCTGACAGTGCCTCAACCGCCATCTCCAAATCCTTCTGATTGTCCTCGAAGATGGACGTCAGATTGTTGCGGGCAAGATAGAAGGCAAAGGCGTACGTCCACTTAAGGGTCTGTCGACAGGTTTGCAGTGTCTGCGAGGCCTGGTTAAGGTATTGAACCTCGATCCACGACATGCCTGACGCGGTCTGGAGCTGCACCATCTTCTTCTCCGTCTTGTGGTAAATGTCCTTGTCGAGCTTGGCAGACTGTTCGTGGTTGGCGTAGCGGTTGTAGTAGTGCAGGTATCTCTCTAGCGATATGCGGGACTTGGCTTGCGCATCGCGGGCTTCGGTGCCGCTCTTCTCCTCGAAGCGATTGCAGTTGTACCAGCTGGTGCCATGCTCCGACCACAGGCCCATGCACATCCAACAGAACTCGTGCTTGCACTTGCGACAGGTCATGTGGTTGCAGCCACCGTTCTTCTCGATAGTGGAGTTACACTTGGGACACTCTTTCGTGTTGGCTGATATCCAGTTGGCTGTCTCGGAGTCGTCGGCGCACTTCTTGAGCCACCTCTTGACGAGCTCGCAGGGGGCCGGCTGATGGTCGTTGAGGATGCAACCGAAGCAGAAGCGATGACCACATGCGCAGGCGACCGTGGGGACGATTCTGTCCAGGTCCTTCTTTTTGATGGCGCACTCAACAGCATTCGGGCAGTCGGGCGCGGGACACCACTTGAGCGAGTCCTTGTCCTCGACATAGGTGCGGTTGAGCAGCTCGTGGTATCGTGAACCAAGTTCGTGGGTGACGAGGAGATCGAGCGACTTGGAGTCGATGATGCGGCCGCAGCCCTCGGCGGGGCACTGGATGCGGGCAGCCTCGCCCTCTTCGCGGATCTTCTGGTTAAGGTAGTGACGGTAGCAGTCGACACAGTATCGGTGGCCGCACTTGAGAGAAAAGGTCTGGAGACCCTCCTCGTCCTCGCAGCAAATGTCGCACATAAAGCCGGGGATGGCCTCCAGCTTGGGTGGGCCGGTGACGTTCGATCCCAGGCCTGCAGCCTCCAGTACCTTATTCGGAGTGTCCATGTAGTCCTCGATCAAGCGTTCCTTGTTCCAGCGGAAGTGGCGCAGCAGGATGGCGACGTCCTCCTTGCGAATATTGAGAATCATGTTGACCTCGTCGATCATGTCATCCTGTTGGCTCTGGATGTCCTCGGGCTTGTAGACCTTGAAGGAAATGTCGTAGGCGACCTTCTTCTTGCTGTCGGAATCCTTGATAATGCCGAGGTCGGCGTCGGGCTCGTCATCGAAGTCGTCCTCGTCGAAGTCTGTGGGAGAAGGAGCGTCAGAATGTTGCGAGTTAGCATCGGGGATAAAGAAAAATGAGGACGCACCGTCGGCGCCCGACATGTCCTCGCCGCTGTCGTCTTGCATCATCTCGTCCTCGCTCGAAAGAGCGGACATGAAGTCCTCCTCGGAATCCATGCCGTTGCTTGCTGTGGTAACCGGGGTCGGGGGAGCGTGCTGGGTCTGGCTGGCAGCTGAGGCTATCCTCTTGTTGGGCAGGGCGTCTGGGGACTCGGAGGATATCGTCGCCTCAGCGGCCTTTCGCTTCCGCGTGGTGGGAGGAATGGTGCCGACGAGGGATGTTTGCGAGGGGAGGGTTTCCGCAGGTGGAAACGGCGAGAGGGTTCGATTTTAAGTAAAATCTGAGGCGAAGGCGGCGTCGAGCGGTCGAGGGTTCGAGTAACCTAATCGTGGGTGGTGGGCAGACGTCGACGGACAATAAGGCCAAAGGCGATACCACGGCCAAGGTAGAAACCGACGACAGAGACCAGGAGGAGGGCCTAGAGAGGGGGCCAAAGGAGTCACTGGGGGATTAGTAAGAGGAAGAGCGACTCGACGGGTGCCTGCGCGTTCGGAGACGGGTGCAAAAGGCCAAAGAAGTGGTCAGGCACGCTGGACGTAGATGGCGGCAATAGATCGTCGGAGTAGATGGTCGGGATGTAGGCAGGAAGATGGCGGCAGGTAGAGAGAGAAAGAAGTAAGGCGTGAGTGAGGTGGGATGGGCCGCGGGTTGGGTTGGGTTGGGTGAGGTAAGGTGCAGTGCAAGTGCAGTGCGGTGCGGTGGGCGGATGGGTGGATGAAGGGCGGGAGGGAGTCGGGACGGAGGTGTTAGGCCCAGTGCCCTGTCTGAGTTTCTCAGTCTGTTCAATGTACCTACAGTACTGCAATGCACCACAACCTCTTTCTCTCTGCCAGTCAGTGCCTGAATGCGAGATGCACCTGCTACTTAGTACTGTGTGTGCTTTGTGTGCTGAGTGGGCAGCTGTTGGTTGGCAGTGGGCTGGGTTGGATGACGGAGGTGTTGGTTGGAAGGTGAGGAGGAGTGGGCTCCAGTGTGTGAGTGTGAGGAGGAGTGAGGTACGGATAGGTAGACAAGGTATCTTGCTGCCTGTGAGAAGTGAGGGGTACTTGTGATGCTCCCGGGGCCTGGCTTTTAAGTGGGCTGGCTGACTGAGTGTCTGCCTGGGGTTGGGAGTCGAGGAGGAAGTGTGCTTGCTTCATGACCAACAACCGGTCACCACTTTCCACTTTCAACTTTCACTGCCAATAATGGTAGATGCACCGACTGAGCGTCATTCGGCCCTCTTAGAGTTCCAATAATTCAAGGCACCTTCCTCCTCTTTCCGGCTTTGATGAATCTGGGGGAACCAGAAGCAAGCGCCACCTAGGGGTTCATTGTCCAAGATGATGCAACTGCACCAAGCATTGTGAAGTTCTGTGGCACAGAGGGGCACAGAGGGGTTGGTTGGCTTTGGCTCTCTGGATGGCGTTACCTAAGGTACTGCACAGTATGTCATGGCATTCCTGTGGCCTGCAAGTCGAGGTCGATTCATCAACTGCTATTAAAAGGCCAGTCAAGTCTCGTCTCAGCAGCCCTCGTGCCAGTCTCTGCAAAGCAGTCTGTCCAGTGGCTGCATCCGACAATGTGCAGGTGACTCCTTGTCAATGAGCAAGCAGCGTCAATGCCCCTCTGATGCAACTTTGAGGCCTCAACTCGGGTACTGCCAACTGCCCCCAAGTGTCCTCCCTGCCTGGCTGCAGCCTGCATGGCGCCTCCTGACTTGCCCTGAGCGCCATGCACCGCACCACCGTCTTCGGCCCCGCCGTCATCAAGTCTTGTCACTCTTATCGATAAACCCCTGAAGCTGGCTTGATAAGCGTGCCGGTGGCTGATAAGCATTTGTCAGGCGGGAACGGCCCGGCAACATGTGGCTCCGGTTTGGCCGGCGCCGGCCATGGAAGTCGGGTCCTCCCAGCCGGCTTTCGTCTCATGACCTGATCCCGTTCCGTCTGCCCTCCGTGCTGAAGGCGAGACCAGGGATACATATCTCGGCAGGCTGTGACCGCCTGCAGAGCCTCATGAATTTGACGACAACTGGCTATTGATTGGGCAACATGGCTGACTGCATAGCATTTCCATGTGGCGGCAAGGTTTGATTGGCGGGTGGTAGAGGTCAACGCTCTCACATTTCTCCTAGTCTACGCCGATATCCTGAATCTATCTTTTCCCAACAGTTTGGTGAGCGTGAACTCCATCTGACCTCCTCTCTGCCCAGAGACAATTTTCGAGCTTAAGCAAGGACCGTATCGGCCAGAGAAACTGTCCAAGCTGTCAGTCACCATGGTTGGAGCAAACAGCGCAGCCATCTACTCACCCTTGGTTCCAATGTTGTCGGGCTCGACGTGAGCCTCCTTGACCTTGCCGTCCTCGACGACAAGAGTGTATCTCTTGCCGCGGGTGTCGCCAAAGATGGCGACGCTGTCAAAGTCGAGCTCAAGCTCCTTGGTGAACTCGGCGGTCGGGTCACCCAAGAACCGGATCTGCGACACATTCAGCACACAATCTCTCAACAAAATCCCCGAAAAGACTCAACATACGCCCGTCTGGCTCGCAGGGTCCAACTGCTCACCCCACGCCTTCATCCTGTAAACCTGTCAATATGCAGTCCTCGATTAGAAACCCCAACCCCAAGATAAACGTACACGAAGGGGTCGTTAACCGACACAACAAACACGGAGCCGGCCTCCTTCAGCTTCGGGTGGTTAATGTACGACGGGACGTGAGTGGCCGAGCAGGCGGGCGAGAAGGCCGCGGGGACACCAATGATGAGCCCGTTCTTGACCTTGGAAAACTCCTCGGCCAGGTTGACCTTGTTGCCCGGCGAGTTCTCGACCAGCACCGGCAAGTCGGGGATCGCGTCGCCGACCTTGACGAAGGCGCGGGGCGTCGAGTGGAACGCCCTGGCTGCAGCCGCGGGACGGGCGAGGGCGACTCTTCTAGCAGCAGCGCGGAAAGCCATTGTATATGTGATTGTGTGTGTAGGTAGATGTGTGTAATGGTTGAAAATGCAATTGATGCGATGAGATGAGAGAAAGAGCGGGATGATGGATGAGTTAATGTTTCTCAGAGCTTTCCTTCTGTCTCTCAAGCTGAAAGCTTAAGGCAAAGCTTGGGAGGGGCAGGGCACCTCAGAAGCAAGGACAAGCACCTCAAGCAGGGGGGCAGGTTTGGTTTAGTGTCTCCTCACCTGCACCTGCACCGAGGGCTCAATTGAGACGCTGCTGGGAAATTGCAGCATGACATCACAGCGACGTGCAGGCCCCCCCGGGACAGCCCAAAGTGCTCACAATCATCCTTGTGAGACACGGCCAACGACGCCCATTTCGCAACCTTTTCGTAAAAACGGTCAACCGCCCGTGCGGCCGTCAAATTATATCAAGCATCCCGAAAAGCCTCACCTTTCTTTTTCCTTCCAATTTTCCACTTCCAAGCATCTGTCAAGGTTCTCGCGCGCCGGTGGCCGCGTCGACATCGGCCTCAGCTCGTTGCCGTTTTCGAACACCTGCATCGACTATCGGGGCTTGGGTATCATTTCATCATTAGGGTATTCTACTCTGGCCGTCGCGGCCTTCTTTTTTCTCTACGATCACCGGGGGCTCATTACCATCCAACTCTCCGACATCTGCTGCCCATCTGCTGTTCACCTGTCGTTGTCGTCTTCAGGGAGCTCTCAACACATGCTCCAAACTGCCGTCCTCACCCGACTCGCCCACTCTGTACCTCTTCGATTCCAGACTACCCGGGAGCTTAGCGATATTTTTAATGAGATAAAGGGAGCTTCACTTACCTCCAGGCCAAGTTGCCAGTGCAAACGGTTTTCAGAGCCTCAGCCACCAGCCGGATGTGGTCCGCTTCACCCCGGTACTGGCGGATGAGCCTCGACTCGCACACGTCGAAGCTCTTGACGGCCTTTTCGATTTCTCCGACCACGTGCTCGACGACCTCCGCCAGCTCGCCGCGTTCGCCGTTCCACAGGAGCACCGGCACCACGTTGAAGATTCGACCCTTTCTCTGCCCCACAGTCAGAAAACAAAGCAACCCACAAAACCACTGCCATCACTTACCAGCTCCTTGCTCAATGAGAGCAAGTCGTTCGTCCTTGGGTCTGTCAGCCTCTGAATACCTTCGACCTAGATTCACCTTCACTCACAGTCCAATAATGACACTGACAGCCTCAAGCATGAGCTTGTATGGGATCGAGCCAGTGACCAGCCCAGACAACTGTACTCCCGCAACAAACCTGCACCAATCAGCAAACCCCGTGTCAATACGCAACTCTGGCAACTCACTCAGCCAAAGCACAAAGCGGCCCAGCACCCGCCGTCCTCTTCCGCAGGTCCTCGTAGTACCGGTCTGTCGGCACCTCCCCGCTCTGGATGTACCGCATTTCCGACACCGTCGAATCAATGTACTCGAATAAGCTGACCCTCAGAGCCCTCCGCTGGTCTACTGAATCGTCAGCCTCTTCAGCTCCCGGTCCCGGTTCCCCGGGCAGATAGACGACATATCACTCACCCTGGTCATAGTACCGGCAAATCACCTGCGCTACCTGCTGGAAATCCGAAATGGCACTCGTCGCAGGCGGCTCCCGCGGCAGATCCGAAAGTTGGAGATACTGCGCAACGTACTCTTTGGTCTTGGCCCGGAACTCCCTCGCCCGCTCCGAGTTCTCGTACTCCAACGCCTCGATGTAGTCATCGAGCCGTCCCTGCCAAAGGACCATCTGTGTCAACGTCCTCAGATGCTCCAGCGACACATTGGGCCACAGACTGTTCGCAGTCAGCAAGCGCTGCCAAAGGTATTAGTCGGAACGTCACAACTTACCACGCCGCGAGCAAAGCCGGGTTCGCCTCCTCAACATTCTCCCTGTCCCTGGGCGACGCCGTCCTGCATCTCATTAGTTCCACGCTGCCGGTTTCTGAAAACACCACAAGAAGCCTCACCGATCCAGCAACTCGCCGACCTGCCCCTCGATGTCCGAGGCGTGCGCGTTCCTCCCGCAGGGCCAGTGGCCCATCAACCTCCCTAGGTCCGGTATGACCATGACCTGCCCGTCAAGCCTCCGCGCCAGCTCCGCGCTGTCGGTGTTCTTCTTCGCCATCTCACTTGCCGAAATTCAGGGTATTATGCTTAAAAATTTCCGCCCTTTCTTTTTCTTCTTCTTCTTCCTCGGAAGTTTTTTTGTTTACAGTCACATTCGCTCGGGCGTGGTGCGTCTGATTTTGATGAGGCCGAGTGGTCTTGGGTGGAGCATGGCGAGATTAAGTCAATGCTACCCAACGACGCAGGACACAGGGGCGTTGGAGGTGGGCTCTCCTTGATATGCGACTCTGACAGCGGAAGAGGGGCGAGATGAAAAGGTAAAAAGAGGAAACTGGGGGGTCAAACCCTGGTGATTCACTGATTAGGGGTGACACGTTTTCTTCACTGCTGGGTGTTTGTTTTGTTTTGTTTTTCCTCTGTGGGGGCGGCCAAATCTGTCCACTGCCAGGGGAATACGGGATGGGCCGTCTTGGGTTCTTTAATGGAGTGGTGGAAATCGTGGGGAGGGAGAGGGGCTTTGCGAGGGTGCTTTGATTTTCTGCTTTTGGACCTGAAACGGGGGGCGAGTTTGCGCCTTCACCGAGGCGGAAATCAGGTTCGGTGTGCGGTGAGTGATTCAGAGTCGGCTTTTCTCAACGTTGCCGTCGCTGAATGTCAGACCTCGTCAGTGATGCTGAGGTGCAGTGGCTGGTGCAGTGGTTCCCCATTTGGCCGGGGTAAACGCCGATCACGCAATGATTAATTTCCCGAACCTTGGGGTTGTCGAAACGAAATCCCACCGCCCACCAACACCGTCGCAATGGCTCGCGAATAGTTGCCGGCTTTGAATCGTGTGCTGCCCCGCGGAATGCAACTGCAAGCAAGAGTCGATGCCCTTGGGTCCAAAGAAACGTAAACTTGTACGATTGGGGCGGCGTTCGTCGGAGCATAACAACGTTTCTGCTGATGGTTGCAAACGCGTGTTCATCTTCAATGAAACCTCAGCTGTCAAAACCCGATTGGTTTGTAGAGATGTACGAGGTGTTGGTCCGGTTTTCCCGTGTTGGGGACGGACTGTGTTGTATGCCACACTGATTTCACGACGCAACCTGGCGGCTCGATTCCGTGATGGCTTGCTGCTACCCTCGGTGTTTGACAATGCAGGACGTTGCGTACGCTCGACGGCACGTTGCCACCGCCGACTGAACATGCTCGACATGATCTCATCCGCCTCGAAGGAGCCCTTTCCACTTCGCAGAGAACCTCCTGCGCCTTCCCTTCGCGCCGTCTTCACTTGTGAGGCCAAATTCAACCCACAATTTTGGACTTCTCGGCGGCGAAGCGAATTCGCAAGGAATCGCTGCCTGCGCAACCATCCCAGCCGGCATATCCTCTGACGAGAGCGAAGATTGTGCCTTCTTCCAAAGCCTCCATTCTGTGTCATAGTCTCCTTCTACCAGATCGCACAACTCAAAGCCTGAGCTTCGCTTGATATCCACCCGAGCCCTCCAGTTTGGCGCCAACGTGTCTAGTCGTTCAATGTCCACGTCTGGTAACTTGCAGCTGACGTACAACGCCAAGTCATACCTGCAAACAAGATCCATGAAAGACGAGATAGAGGTTACGGAAGTTGTTCTCCTGGGACCCCCCGGAAGCAGCGTAGTCATGGCGTGTCCGAACCCCCATCTTGCAAAGACGCTCATGATGATGACCTCGAGGTCGTCCAGTGCGTCGACCGCAGGGATCCTGGCCATAAATTCTACTCTGCGCGCATAATACAAAGCCCCCAAAACCCACTGGCCTAGGCGTGGGCGGATGTATGAGAGTCGGTGCTGGTGTATCAAGGATCTAAGCTGGCCGACGTTGGCGTCGAGGAGAACTTTGTCAGGGCTAAAATCCTCCGCGGCGTCTTCAAGCTGCGCTCGTATGTCTCTGGTCTGGATGAAATCGACAACAGTCCTGTGCAGAAACCCAACTCGTTCGTTGAAGAGGTCGGGCGCATTTGGGACGGGCGTGATGAAAATGAGGTCCTTGCACTGTCCTATCAGTTGTCGCTTCTTGCGATCCATCGCCTGCAACAGCTCGGCATTCTTGTCGACGTCCGGCCAATACCTCAGGAAGGGTAGAGGTTCTTTGGACAGGGCTTTGTCGCCAAAATCCATGAAGTGGAAGGCAAGAACCGGGAACGAGGTCGCCGCGTGGGCCAGGGTGAGAAACAACCGAGCAGTCCGCTTCCGGTAGAACTCATCTATGTTGTTCAGCATCTGACTGAATGTTTCTTTGAGATCGGTGGGAAGCGCTCGCAGCCTCTTCCGGAGATCCTGGATGTCATCCTCGTTCATGAGCCCATGGAGCAGGGATCGCACAACGAGGAAAACCCAGAGGAAAACACCTTGGGCTCGGTCAGTGATCTCCAGCGACAACTTTTCGGCCGCGACCCCGTCGCTCTGCTGGAGCCTCTTGAACTTGTCGGAGTCCCGAAGGTTGTCTTTGACAAACATATGAATATCGTCCCGCGTGAGATCGTGCAGATATAGTTTCCACTCGGAATGCTCGAAGGCATCGGTGAACTCGTTCCAGGGCCGGCTCGAGGCGCATATCTTGATATTTGGCGATCTCCCCATGCGCAAAATGTCGTTGGCTAGTTCAAATTGGTCGCCGCTGTATTCATCGAGGCCGTCGATGAAGAAACAAATTCTCCATTCTGCCTGGGCCATTGTCCCCAGCTTTTCGAGCGCCTTGACAAGTTCTGACCGCCTCCAAGGATCGAACATGTTGATATAGGGAGAGTTCCATCGATCGGGAATGACCTCGCCAATAAGACTTGTGCGCTGTTTAAAAACTTGCCGCAGCAGCCCCCTCAGCAGACCCTGTTGCGACTTTTGCATGGCAGTTCCAGGACTCCAGAAGTAGTGCTGAGCAAGGAGCAAATCGGCATTTCCTGCCCACTTTTGCACGAGGCGCTTGGTTTCATGGTGGTGAGTCAAGAACTTCATCAAGGTGGACTTTCCAGAGCCAGCTTTACCAGTTACCCAAAATACGCCGTCCCCGTGCTTGAGCCACTCGATGAAGTTGACACTGTTCTTCTTGACATCGTCGTCAGCAGAATCAGCTTCGAAAATCCACTCGAACGTTTTCCCGTGGGCTTCATGGATAGCCCATTCTCTATCCTCGAGTTGGCTGTAGTATAGGCTGTCCAAGATCCCTTTATGCTTCTCCAATGTCCACATTTTACGTAAATGATCAACAACTCCTTCGAGCCTAAAGTTCTGCATTTCTCCTTGATAATCTGGAGTTTCAGGGTAAGAAATTGTGGCACCATCATCCTCTATGGGGACTTTTCGATTGGCGGCGTATTGGGCTCGGCGAAGGGCTATGTCAAGCTTGGCATTCAGCTCGGCATAATTCTTTCCGTTCTGCGATGATGCCATTCGCAAATCTTGATGCATGCTCCGTTGCTGTTCCCTACGAAGATGTTAACGAGAAGGTTCAACTGCCGCAGACTTATATCGACGCGAGGTAGCGTAGCGAAATGACTTACAATAACAAGGCCAGAAGATGAGTAGATATCTGTGCTCGAAGAGTATCCAATCTGTCATGAAGTTCTTGTAATTCCGCTTGTTTCCACAGAGTTTTCGAGATGATCTTGATCTTAAGGTATATCCCTGTGTTGGGTGTGTCTGAAACCTTGAGGCCGTTCAAGATGCCCAAAATCTCGCCAGCTACGTTCAGACCTCTGGTCATCAGTCCCTGCAGGACGTCATACTCCGCAGCGCGAGAACCACTCAACGGCAACTCGAGGCTTGAAATGATGTCATCGCTGCCTTTCGAGTCCAAGTCGATCATGTTCAAAGAGTCTGTTGCGTCTTTGGCGATCGCCTGAAGCTTGCCCTCAAGCTCTATTTTCTCTTCAATAGTTCCCAATTCCTTCTTGAGTCTTCTTCGCTTATGCTTCCTTTCAATCAAGATCGTGATGGCTTCTTTCAAAGTCGCATCTTTAGCTTCACGTCTATCGATCTCGACTTGAAGCTTTCCTAGCTTCTCGGCGAATCCATACTTGAAATCCTGGGCGATTTCCTCCAGATCGAGGTTCTCGTCAAGCTTACTGTCTGAGTTTTTCAGCAACTCACGTGTCTTGGATACCGCTTTCAACGCATGCTCAAGGAACTGGGCCAAGTTCCCCGCCAGCGATATCGCTGCGAGTGCCTCCATGGGATCGATGAGAGAATCAGAGATGGTGAACAAAAGACATCTGGCAAGACAGTGTCGGAGTTATGAGTTGAGGGAGATCAGGCTGAGGCAGCCAGCGCCCAAGATATGCATCGTTCGTGGGCTTGCGCCACAACATCACATACCCCATGTCTCCTGCAGACCACCGTCCCACGTGATGGTGTGCAGCATCTGCACAACGATTTCCTCGAATCACCTTAGGAAGATACATGCAGCCAGCCTCTGAGACTGTCAGCACCTGCTGTCGTCATTGTCTAGCAGTGTGAAAATCGCGGGGCGGCTCTGTCACATTGCCGGTTGAACAAGCCTTTGCTCGTATTTGAATTGGAGTTAGGTTGGTTGATAAGGTAGTGAAGGGGCGATGACGCTTGCTCGCGTCCGTGTCTACGACGTTCAAAAATTGGGTACATGAAATGAAACGGCTCAAATCAATGATGAAGTCTCGAATGAACCAAGACCTTTTCTATACTGGTATTACCCTCCCTGCCATATCCTCGGCCGTGAAACCTTCCAAAGCTAGCTCATAAGCCCGTCCAAGAATCATAAAGGCATAAACAGGTATCTGAAGAAGAAACAAAAAAGAGCACAGTTGCCAACCCATGTCTGTCATAACCCATTTGGCCGTCCAGCAAAATCCCACTGAGCTAATTTGCCCACCAAAAATAGGAAATTTCAACTCAACAAGAGTAAGAACTGTTGTTGACTTGGCTCGAGAGAAAGAAACACAAAAGTCTTCACTTCCTTTCGATGTCCTTTTGGATGAGGGCCTCTTCTAACAAGCTCTCATCTCAGACCATCATCTCAACCTCCTCTTAAACGTCGAACTCCATGCCCACGTGCTTTGTCCGGAGGTGCCTGACAAAGTTGTCGCGCCGGTTGTACACATGCCCCGTCTTGGCCTTTCGGCACCCGGGGACGCGGCAGCGGTACCCGGCGTTGTCGCCGTCGAGCGTCTCGTGCGTCTTCTTGTGCCGCTTGAGGTCCTTTTGCGTGGCAAAGGCCTTGTCGCAGCCGGTCTCGTCGCAGCGGTACTCCTTGATGTGGTACCTCTCATGCTTGCTGTGTCCATCTCGTTAGTCGGGTCTTAAAGTAAGAGGAAACAAAACTCACGTCAAATCACTCGGCCGTCGAAAAACCTTTCCACAACTGTTCCAGCGGCATTCAAACCGCAATCTCGAAATATCAATGGTGCCCCCGACAAGGCCAGCGGGAGCGGCGGCGGCGACGGGGCTCACGGCGCTGCAGAAGTTGTTATCACCGCTGCTGCTGCTCGCCGTCGTCAGGCCGCTGTCGCTCGCCCTGTCGCACTCATTTTCGGCGATTTCGGGGTTCAAGGGGCTCAGCAGGTTCGTGCTCGACTCCGAAGAAGAGGAGGGGGTGGCGAGTGGACACTCCATGACACCAGGTGCCGTAGGTGATCTCCATGATGAGGGCAGCGGCGGTAGGTCTAGACCTAGCGCGGCTGCTGTGGGAGACGCGGGTGATAGTAGGGGTATGGGTGGATCCGTGACGGATTCTAGTTTGAGGGACGTCGTCGTCGGGTTGGCGTAGTAGTGCTCGCAGTAGCAGATGTCGTTCCCGAGTAACACGCAGTAACAAGAGTCCACTAGGTTGGGTTGTATGCTGGTGTCCAGGTAAAACGCCACCGTGGGAGATGGGGGTTTGTTTGTTTGAGGTAGTGGAAGTCTGATCCGGTGAGATCAGATGCACGACAAGCAAGGCGACTTCCCGCTAGG
Organism: Colletotrichum gloeosporioides; assembly: GCF_011800055.1. Lineage (NCBI taxonomy): Eukaryota > Fungi > Ascomycota > Sordariomycetes > Glomerellales > Glomerellaceae > Colletotrichum > Colletotrichum gloeosporioides. The sequence goes on from NW_025544682.1 coordinate 271,711, forward strand.
AAGGCCAGAGATGAGGCGGTTGTGACGGTCCAGAGGCAACAGCTAGCCCTGGGGGTGAGGGTGCTTTGACCGAGTCAAAGAATAGGCGGGGAAATTCCCCGCATGCGGTTCTCAGAATAGGTGATGATACTCCGGGGAGGCTACCAAAGAGGTATGGGTGTTTTGCAACGGGCAGGCGATGTTGGGGAGTGGTGATGCTATCGGGCCATTCCGACAAGATGTGAGCGGCGGGGGGTGGTGTTGATCCGTGAATAATGTTCAGGATCTCTGTCGACGACGATCTATTGCCAAGTAGGTATATCTTCCTTCCGAGTTCGGGTACCAGGTGAGTTTTCGAGCAAACAAGCTCTCGGGACGTGAGGCTCAAAAGCGGGCGGCGGGGTACGGTAAGGTTGGACCGGGTTTGGCGATCTCGGGTTGCGCAGGAGTGGGCGGCGGAGAATAAGTCTGTATTCGTAACGAGGGCGGACAAGGAGCCGGGCCGTGGCGCCCTTAAGTAAAAGCGCAGCAGCAGATTCGATGCGTTGGATCTGGCGGGGCGGTGCAACATTCGAAGACGAGGGGGGGCCTCAAAAACCACTCCAAACAACGTGGAAAGGCAGAGCGACTAAGGTAGCAAAACCAGCACCTAACCGCACTAACAGAAGGTAAGGTTGGCCCATTGGCTCGACGGCTGCAGGTGTGGGTGACTACTTCAGCAGACGGGCCAATTATGCATCGCCAGAGACAGGAAACTGGGGCAGCCTGCATGACTGCCCAGCGCCTCTCACTCGTCACTCACCCTACCTTACCTAGTACTTTCTCTACCTAGGTAGATAGGTAGGTTGGGCTCCGCTCCGCCAGAGGCATCGAGTGAGGCAGGGGAGCCTTCTTCATTCGCCCGCTGCGGCAGCCCTCCATCGCCATGGATGTCATCAGTCATCACCCACCAAGCCGCCGGCGGATGGGGGGGCCGCAGCGCGACACGGGTACGGCCCAGCGAGCCGCAAAGGTCTGGAACAAGGCCTGAGGGGCTTCCCGGGGCGAGAGAATGAGGAATCAAAGAAGCGTAAACCAACAACATCAGACCCATCATCAACGGTGAGATAAGATACGGATGCAGTCTCGGTCGCAATCCGTCTGGTCGGTTACCGCAATCCACCACAAGCGAGAGTTCCGATGACATGTCACTCATCAGCCATCTCCCACTCAGCGACAACCTCACTCGATACTTCGCCCCCGTTCATGATGGACGCCATTGGCTGCTCGCCGCGGGCCCTGGCAGGATCAAGCTCATCTGATATCTCGGGGCAATCGCCTTCCCCAGTAAACGCACTTGGCGCGGTGCTTCGCCTCGTTTCCGTCGGGACTTTCAGGAAATAAAGGACTCTTCTGGACAACTTCCGGGTGAGGTGATTCGAGGCAGACTCACCTTCACACCCATTCGCGACGACACTAGATATCTTAATCCCGCCCGCAAGCACTTGACTTACATAACAACATGGCGCCGAGTGCGCGGTAATCGGAAATGTGGCAGGCAAAAGTCTGACACGGAACAGTCCAGTCCATCCCAGCCCAGCCCGAAGTGGACCCCCCCCGAGATCTCCGTCACGCAATGCGGCGCCTCGACGGCAGTCCCATCAATAGCGCGCATCTTAACCGATCCGTCGCGAGGCTAAATATTCCCGGCCCGGCCAGGCATCTCTCCGCATGTGGGCGGGATGGGATGGGCATCAAGACACGCACCAGGCCGGGCCGCGAGCGGGTCTCTCTGTCTACGAGAAGCAGGAACAGAGACGCGGACGTCGTCCGAATGGGATGCAAGCAGCATGAATACGGTCTTCGCGCATGATACGACGCGCGGTATGACTGAGTTGCCCTGGCAGCGGACGGCCGACGGGGTGCATCTTGCATCTGCATGTTGGTGTTGTCTGATCATGGACCGCATAAACTCTTGGGGCAGCGGTGTGTCTGATGAGTTGAGGGAGGAAGTCGTCTGAACGCCCGCAGAGACCCAAAATCTCGTTGGACACTTGCAATCTCCAGAAGCAGCCAACGACGTGAGCGACACGTCAGGTCGGGCAAGATGTTGATTCCATCAAGGCAACGAAGCTCGTGGAGAGAGTGACCTTGGCATGCACGACGTCCACGGCGACGGCCAGCACAGAGGCCAGACCGAGGGAAACCGCGTCTTTTAGCCCCGGAAACCTCATCGGTGCCTCCAGCAACAGCGTTGGATGCCGACGTTGGTCCGATATGAGGCCATCAACCGGTGCTAGTCTAGCGGACGTTGCATCGTCCTCCGTCCTCAAAGGTGTCATCGTCTCGTGGCCCTCGCAGAAGTCTGCATCTCACCAGGGTTCGCGGTGCATCTTCGCCGTCGTCATCATCAACGAACAGAAAAAAAATGAGACGGACAAAAGATCATCGCCATCTCGTGAGCCCCGAGCAAAGACTCGCGATGCATATATGAAGTAACGTCAGGCAAGTGCCGGCCGACGGGTGACCTTGGCATCATGACTCGGGTGATGTTCAAAGGGACGAGGGCGGTAGGGCCCGGGAGTCGCGTGGCCGCCATGTCTTGACTCGGCGCCGATCCGTGTCTCGCTCAGATCTCGCGCGCCGTTACAGTTTTTAATTTTTGACCCTTCCAGGTGATCTAGAAAATTTGATCGAAGCATGCATTGGATCACTTGGATTGGATGTCGATGATACGTATCCGAAGCACGTCAATGACGGCATCACCATCTGACCGCTCGATGGCATTGGCAGAGTTGCAGAGGAAGCAAACAGCGCAATCCAACTCTGTCCGGAGAAGATAGAAGCCGAGACGACACCGCCATTTCTCTCCCAGTATGTTCCCTCCCGGTCCGTCTTGGCTTCCGCGAGAACGACTGACCAGTCCAGTCGAGCAGACGGGGGAAGAGGGCATCTCTGGCGTTACGCAGCATTGTTGAAGGGTCTTTGTTTCCTGCTAATTAGTGAGGGGCACCGCTTGGGGATTGAAACAGGACCCCGCTTTTCCTCTCTCCCTGTTGGTGAAGAAGACGAACACCTCGGCTCCTTTGTTCGTCATTGTCTGTGTCTCGCTCCCATTCCTTAGGGCCCTCTCGAAGTCAACATCACCATCAACGGCTTCATCAGCAACAACGTCGGTCGCTCACATGGCCATTGTTTATCTCTTGTCATGTTCCATCCAGTCCGAGTGCTGCCCTCCAACCCCGCATGTCTTCCCCAGAAACATGGTTCCATCATGGTGTCCCGCTGCAGCAGAGGCCGCTGAGTCCCCCGGCCGCGCCCAGGCACTAGGCAGCGCTGGCGACGGAAATCCTGGCCATGCGACCAATGAAGATCCGGGGGACGGGTGAGGGGGGAGGGGGGACAGCACCGAGAACGGGCCTTGCCATTGCGGGGTGTGTTCACCGTCTGTAAGGATGGCGTTCTTCTCTTTGCCCGTCGTTTCTTCTGGTTGTCGCTTCTTTTGGGCAATTGGGGTAGAGACATGGAGGAGTTGGAGAAGGCTGGCGGGGGTGGTAAGCAGCACTTCAGAGAGACACTGGAAGTGGAAGGGGCCACGAGAGCCAGCCACCTGCCAGATGCCCGCAGAGTCATGAGACCTGTCTTTGGTGTGTGATGCCCACCCTTTCCTCCATTCTGCTCTTGGCGTGCCGCGGTGCCAGGCCAGAGCTTTCTCCAGTGCGACTACTGCTGCACTTGAGGCAGCGGCGGACGGCCAAGCTAAGGCAATGGCACTAGGTAGGTACGGCTACAACACTTGGCCGCCGTTGCTGTTTCTGCTTGCTAAGGCACTGGCAGCTGCATGTTTTGATTGAAAGAAAGAACAAGAAGAGAAAAAACAAAAAAAGAAGAAAAAAAAGGGTCCCTTCCGAGGTGGACGGGCTTGAGTCTGGCGCTTTTGATAAATAGCTCCCGTCTTCTCTTGACGACGCCCACGATCCATCCCATCACTCAACATCTCTCTGTCCATCTGCCTCTACATACATCTCTCTGCCTCTACTTGCTAGACGTCCACAACAATACAAAGCATTCTTTCAGCTTCTCACAACTCACAACTGCCCGGCGCCCCAGCTGAATTACATACATACGGCTGCGCCTCACTCTTACAAGCTTCGTCCTAAAGTCACTCTGCCTTTTCGCTGACACGTTCCGCTACTCAATCCATCCGAAGTCTGTCGATCAGGGACATCCAACCCCCCTACCCGCACCGTTTCGCCCAGAGAGTTTGACACTGGTTCTCTATTAAGGAACGGGGAGCCGGACTCGCCTGCTATCAGCCATGCGGCAGAATCTCTTCTTTTCATCGCTCCTGGCGACATTGCTCTCACCACCGCCCACGACACACGCTCTCGCTCTCCCGGGACTCTTCCCTGACGCACCGTCAGCATCGTCAAGACATCCCCCCGTCTCCCAGGAACTCAGACGCTCCGCCTCCGCCTCCTCCGCCCATCCCGCGAGAATGGCCGCCGCCGACCGATCCGCCAAATGGCGACCCCAGATCCACTTCTCACCACCCGCCAACTGGCTCAACGACCCAAACGGCCTCTTTGTTGATTCAGACGGCGTCTGGCACATGTACTACCAATGTAAGCCTGCCCTCTCGCCCGCCTCTCTCACTCGGTTTCATGTTGGCCCTCTTCACCTCACATCTCAATGAACCAATCCATTTTCCTGCTGCTGCTGCTGCTTCTTCGTCTGTTTTGAGTTGTGGAACAAACGTCGCAGACACGAAGCTGCGTCTACCCAACCAATGTCGACGGCGTGTTTCCGCCCGCCTCATTGGATCTGCATTCTGCACACGTGCTAGTGTCCCGTTTGCCATGAGGGTTGCGCTTCCTGCCAAAGACGGAAACATCACATGCGCGATGATGAGCGTTGCAGCGTCACCCCGCATTTCGGGCGCAATGAGACAGTGCATTCCTCCTCCGCACCCGCCCCCCGTTTTCTTGTCTTCAACACCGTTGGTGGATGAGGCTCTAGCCTATTTCAGACGTCGTGAAGAATCAGCTGCTAACTGTCCGCAGATGCCGACAATGTGCCGGGGTCCGGCGTGAAGAATTGGGGTCACACAACGGCCACCGACTTTTACAACTGGGTCGACCACCCCGTTGCCATCCCTGCCACGGCGCGCGATGGTTCAATCTGGTCGGGCAGCGTCGTCGTCGATAAGGAGAACGTCTCCGGCCTGTTCCCTTCCAACCAGACCAGCGGCAAGGACAACATTGTCGCCTACTACACGTCGTGGGAGCCCGACCAAGAGTCCCAGCATCTTGCCTGGTCGTACGACGGCGGCGAGACCTTCATTCAGTATGAAGGCAACCCCATTATCTCACTGAACCGCCACGGCTTCCGCGACCCGAAGCCGTCCTTCCACCATGAGTCAAACACCTGGGTCATGGTTCTGTCGATGGAGAACCAGGTGGCTTTCTACACCTCGTCGGACCTCGTCCACTGGACGCAGGTGTCCATCTGGAACCCCGGGCGCAACATCGGTCTCATCGAGTGCCCTCAGATTCTTCAGATTCCCACAAAGGACAAGAGCGGTAAGATTGTCGGCTCCAAGTGGGTTTTGACTCTGAGCTTGGGCGGCGGCTCGCCGACCGGTGGCGCCGAGGTGTCGTACCTCACCGGCTCTTGGGACGGCACCACCTACACGCCCGACGGGCCCGTCTCACGGAGAAGCGTTGAAGCCAGACAAGACAGCTTCGCGATCCACGACTTCGACTTTGGCCCGGACAACTACGCCACCGCCTTCTTCCACCTCCAGGACGACAACGACGCAGGCCGTGATGCGTACTCCGTCACATGGGCCGTAGATGCTACTTCGTACGGCTGCTGCACCCCGACAGACGGGGAAGGCTGGCGCCACTGCATGGGAGGTGTCCGCCGCCACTGGCTCGACGCCGCCACCAACAAGCTCGTCTCCGTCCCCGCGGGCGACCTGTCCAAGCTCGCCAGCACCACCGCCGGCTGGAACCCCATCATCGACGAGAAGGACGTCGCCGGCATCGAGGGCACCAGCTCCGTCATCCGCGAGTTCAACCCGGCTGTCGAGTGGACGCTGACCGTGCGCATGGCCAAGTCCCTCCTCCAAGAAGGCTCCACCGCCTCCGCGGAGCTCTCCTTCCAGGGCTCCCAGTCCAACGGCTCCGAGAAGGTCTCGCTCGGCTTCCAATTCACCGGCAGCGCCAACAGCGCCGCCCCCGTGGCGAGCCTTAACATCGCCCGCGCCAGCAACGCCTGGGACCGGTCCGGCAGCTTCGGCATCTCGGACGTCCAGGCCCTCGAGGCCGCCTCTGAGGAGGGGTCCAGCTCCAACGTCGAGTTCCACCTGCACGGCGTCATCGACCGCTCCATCCTAGAGGTCTACGTCAACGGCGGCGTCGAGGCCGGCACCATGCTCTACTTCACCGAGAACCCGCTCGACAGCATCATCATCACGCGGGGCGGCTCAAACTCAAATGGCATCACGTTTGACTTCAAGGCGACGGCGCTCAAGAGCTCATGGGGCTCGTACGAGGAGAAGTGGTCCGCACAGGACAAGTGGGTGACTGAGGAGTTGTAATTATGGGTAGCTGCATCTTTTGAATATCATGACTTTGCGTATCGTCACATTTGTTTCGTGTAAATTGGTATCTGAGTCTTCCGCGTCACGCCAATGCTTGTTCATCAAAGGCGTATAAGCCACCACAACTCTGATGAATCCCGTACCATTGACTCCTTACAGCTACACGTGTCACAAAAAGCCATCCACGCAGCGTACGCCCAACAACATACCACTCAAACAAGCTCAACAACATCTCGAACACATCATTCATCATCCACCAAAAACCAGCCACCGTGTGTACAAACCACGCAAACACTGACAATACCGCAACCAAACCTGGATACACACAGTAAACAGAACCAGTCATAGTAGCTGGAGACCAATGACGTCTGCAAACCATCCCCAAACTCCATCATCCCAGGGAATGTTTCAACCCCAACTCACCCCCACCACACACAAACATGTGATTGTCACATTTTCCATCCGAAGTAAACAAAACAAAACGGCAGCTGCGAGAAAGGACTAATCAAGGTGGTAGGGGCAAGCAGGGCAAGGCAAGGCAAGGCAAGCATGGACGCAATCACAATAAGTTCAGAGCTCCAGTGTTAAAGGATTGACGATGTGGATTTGAGCATCGCAGAACATCAAACCAAGACTCAATTTCCAGTGAAGCCAAAGAGCATACATTGACCTACAGCCAGTAGAAGGTAGGCCTGTTATCTCCAGCAACATGACAATGAACGCACTTGAAGAAATGAAATGGAATTTTATTACACTCTTTTATAACTCTTCTGCCAGTCCAGCTCGCCTCAAGGAACTGTGTTGACAAAAACTGCTGCTTGCTTACTTGCTTGCTTCGCCCTTACTACTAAAGTGGGGGGCTATTTGTGATACCATCTCTGACGCCGTTGACCGCTCACGCCTACCTTTGTACTTGAGAAAGTGAACAGAGAAAAAGAAAAGGTCTATATCGTACCATATCCTGCGACAACACACACAAAACGCACACTCTCACACACAAACGTTCAGTTTGATAACTTCACACACGTTCCCTTTTCTCTCTCTCTCTCTCTCTCTCTCTCCATGCGACAGAGCCAATATCTACTAGACCACACCACTCTGTGTCGTTGCTCGTGTCCGACCATCCGGGTCCCTCTCCGATGTGGGATATCTCAAAGCATGCAAAAAACGAAAACAAAAGAACGCAGACAGAAAAAACAGAAGAACACAGGGCTTAGTAGCCGAACCCAGCGACCGCAGCAATCACTTCACGTCGTAACCTGCGCTTCACATCTGGGTCCCTGTCTGCTTCCCTGAGGACGTCGTTGGGGTCCTTCTTCTCTGCCTCCTTGGGCGCCTCCTTGGGGGCCTCTTTTGGTGCCTCTTTGGGATGCTCCTTGTTTTCCTTGTGCTCCTCTTTGGGGGGCTCCTTGTCTGCTGGCTTAACCTTGCTGGGGTCGGCCTTGGGGTCGCCAGGCTTGCCAGTGTTGTCCACTGGTGCCTTTTCACTCTTGAGCTTCTCCTTCTCTTGAGCGGCCTTGTCCTTGGCCAATTGGTCTGCCCGCTGGTCATCCTCGAGGGCGTCATCCTTGGCTGGCGCCACCTTCTTCGCCTCGCCGTTGTTGATGCTCGCCAACGCGGCGCTGTCAAACATGTGCGCGCTCTCAGCACTCGTCATGGCGTACTTGGTCGCGTTCAGGGGCTGGCCCAGGATGCTGGCCTGAGCGTCGAGCTTTTCGTAGAACGCATTTGTAGGAACATCCTCCAAGTAGTTGAGGCGATGACCGCAGCGGGCACCCAGGACGTCGCGGACCTTAGGGTTGGAGCTGCAGCAGTGGCCCCAGCAGTCGCTGATGTGGTCAATGACAGACCGGAAGGGGTTGCGTCGGCGACTCTGGTCGATGATGTGGATGATGGTGGGAATGGCGACCTCGTGGAAGACGCCGAAGCCGGCGAAAACCTCGGACAGGAAAATGTAGTCGGCGAAGAAGCGGCGGGGGATGTAGTAGATATCGCTCCAGCCAACACACCACTCATCACGGCGGACCTTGTACTCGAGGTCAAAGTTGTCGACAACAGCAGCAGCAGCCATGGCAGTGCGGTGGAAGTCCTGGCCCCAGCCCCACCAGTTGTAGTTCTTGGTCTCCGTCAAGCACATGTATTCAGGGCCTCCGTGAGACGGCGGGGCGGTGTCAATGATGGCGGGGAAGTGGATGTTGTAGGGGTTCATGCCGGTCCAGCCAAGAGGGTCAATCCAGGCGTCGAAGTGGTAGTACATCAGGCCGTCAATCTCGGGCTGGGTGTCGAGAATCAACTTCATGGTGCGAGCGACCTGCTTGTAGACGGTAAATGTGCCGGGGAATTGGTCGTGGGTCAAGTTGTGAAACTCGGGGTCCTCTTCCTTGAACATGTTCGGCATGGAAATATGAACCGTGTGGAAGAACGGTTCGTACTTCTGCAGCATGGGAATGCGCTCGGGACGCGCAGAGTTCCACCTGATCATCGCCATAGTGTTCTTGAACGGCGAAACAATCTTCTCCTCATTGCCAGTGACAGGCTTCGGGCCGATCGCAGGGGCCGCCTTGGATCCGCCGTCCTTGGCGAAGTCGGGCATCTTGGCCTCGGACATGGTGAGGAATGCCACGATGACAATGGTGATGAAGCTCGCAACGATCAGGAATATCTTATTGTACTTGCGCGCAACAGCCGCGAGCTTGCCGAAGAACGACAGCTTCTGGGGCTCATTGGACTGAGCGGCGTTGGGATCCTTCGGGGGCGGGTTGTCCATGTACAGCCAAGAGGCAATGAAGACCACGACGGTACCGGGGAGGACAAGGAAGCTGAGGTTGGTACCGAAGAGAATCGGCGAGACGTACAGAAGGATACCGGTGGCCACGGCAGTCGCAAAGCACTTGATGACGGCATCGGCGTCTGGACAAGTCAGCGGGGTAGGTCGAAAAGGGGTACCCAGATGTTACTCACACTTGTAGACAGCGGTAATGGCAAGGCCGATGAATACGTTGCTGACGATTACCATGATGGCGCCGAAGCTGTTGTAGCCCTCGAAGAAACCCGGCTCGTCGGCCTTGAGTGTCTTGATAACCAGATGGCACAGCAGGTTGCAGGCGGCACCAGCAGCGTACAGGATCATGTTGTCGGCGTGCAAGCTCGAGTCATCAGTCTTGAGTAGAGCCTGGTTGTAAACTCCCGACGACGCGCTCAGGAAGACCTGGAAAAGCAGAATGAAATACGTGCTGAAAGGATATGTGGTACCCGTCGTAGGGTTGTACTGGGTAACCATCAAACCGCAAATCTGGTCCGTATTAGTCTAGTCAATACCGTGAATGGACGGGGGATCATGCCTGCATGACAATGGCAATCCACTGAATCTTGGAAATCTTGGTGTTGAGGGTCGCGATCATGACGAGGGCGGTGATGAAGGTGACACCGCTCTTGGTCAGCTGAATTGTACCAGGGTCGGCCATCTTGTAGCTGACAAAAATCTACACAATTAGCAGAGCGCAACAGCAAACGGGTTGCCTTACATACCGAGTTGTTGATGAGGACGTAGAACAGCGCCAAGTTGCAGAAACCGTAGCGCACGTCTCTCGTGACCTCGCCCCGTACGTAGCTCCAAAACGTCCTAAGGTCCAGCTTTGGCAGTGGGATGTGCTTGTCGACGACGGAGCCATTGCTCGAAGAGCTGGCACTTCCGTTCAGTCCCTCCTCCTCCCGCTTCTCATCCAAACTACTCCTCTCGTTTGTAGGCAGCTCCGAGGTGGCGAGGGAGGAGTAGCCGCTGCCGCCACCACGGGTCGAGGGACGGATGCCATCGGCAGCTCGTCTTTTGCACTCGTTGTAAAAGAACATTGTGGACAGAAGCATTTTGAAGAACTCGGAAATGGTGACGGAGGCAGATGGCGAGAAGGAATAGGAGCCGCCGGTCTGAGCAACCTTCATAATAATTCCAATGCCGACCTGGATGGCGACGAGACCGAGGGCAGCAGCGTAGGCGGCATGCTGAGGCCCGCCGGGAATCCAGCTGAGGGGCTTCAAGAAGAGCCCCAGTACGCTTCCGTGTCGTAACATGGTTGCGGTTCACCAGCCGCTGACGGGCGGTTCTGTTCGTGTGTTGAGGGTCGAGGGATCGAAATTCGTCGCGGGGTGTAAGAGTTGGCGGACCGGGCGAAAACGAGCGTGATGGGAAATCTGGCAGCAGTCTGCGAGATGGGCTGGGCACGGAATGTGTAGCCCGGCTGCAGTGCACAGGTTGGAGGATTGGTTGGTGTTGGACTTGGGCGGTGCTGCTGGCGCAGTGCAGAAAGGGAAGTCTTGGGTCGTCTTTAGGTTTCCTGGGGGTGGGGAGATGACGCTTGCTGTGCCGTCGTGTCCGACATGCGCTGGCGTCTATCTTTCGTAAAGTCGTCTGGGAGTCGTCTCGAGAGGCTCTCGTGCGGTCGTCGATGTCGTGTCGTCGGCGTCGTCGCTCGTTTTCGATTGCGATGGGCCCAGGATCGCAGAGGAAAAGGTCGCTGGACAGTTGTGAGGGAGGGAAAAGGAACGGGTGGTCGGAATTGCAGGATTACAGAAGGAGCAGGCGGAAGAGCAGAGCAGGTGCAGGAATGATTGTTGCACTGGAGCGGCAAAGCGTAGACTGGACGTGGGAGCCCATGGGCAGGTCGAGAACGGGAAACGGAAGGCACCACAGGGGAGGGGGGAAGGGAACACTGCACCGGGCGCGGTCGCTGGAAGCCGAATCCTGGAGGTGCCCACTCGAAGCTGACATACTTTCCCGTAGGTACAGTGTCTGCGACAAGGGGGTGCGAGGGTACTTTGCGAGGTACATGCCCCAGGTACCTATTTGGATACTAAGGCAAGGTACCCTGCTGAGGCTGCTGGGGGAAACGGGGCAATCGGGGGAGCCAAGCAATCCCAATGGGAACTTTAGCAGTGTGAGAGAGTGCTGCGAGGGAAAAGTGGGGTCGTTGGGGGAAAATAGAACAGACTGTGATTGGTTGGAGCGATGACACGGTGCAGCAGTCGGCCGTCTGGCTGCACTCCTACCGATGGCACCGACCCAGGGTCGGAGGGGCCGCACTGTGTCAGGATTAAAGTAGCCGATCTCTGACAACGGGCCTTTAACACCACGTCAGGCAAGCCAGGACACGGGTGTCACTCTCTTCTACTGGATGGCTTATTCTCTGTTGCTGTGTGCTGAGTGCTGTGTGCTGCTGCTGCTGCTGCTACGGTCATCCATCAACATAGCGAGACAGGATGACCGGCCTCCGGCCTGCAACCGGTGCCGAGGGTTGAAACCTCGATCGAAATGCGATGTTCAGTGGCCAAGCAGCGCCCCCAACCAAGCCTGGGTCTGATGTCCTGCTGCTGTCGTCGCTGTTGACCTGATGAACTGAACCAGCAGAGCTGCGTTGCGTTCCGTTGATGAGGTGCCATTGCACTCGCACACACGCCGCCAAGCTGATGGTCGAACGCCACGACAGGTACAGACACACTCCCAAGAAAAAGGGGGAAACTCAATCTTATCGCTAGCAGCCATCAACGCCCGTGGAAATGTGTCAGATTCCTTTTTTTCTTGCGTCTCCTGGCTGAAAGGCTGCAGCTGCGTGTCGCCCCGAGACAGCGTGGCTGGCCAACCCGTTCCTGGCCTGGTCTGACAGCCTCGATGGACGGCTTCTGTGTCTATGTTCTTTTTGGTAGCGACTGCAAAAATCACTAGACGGACCTATGGACTAAGCTGCTTCCCCTGATGTGTTGCTGACTTGTTACTATCGTTGTCGACTTTCAAAGGCCCCCCGGTAAAGAGTGGCGGCGGAGTTCCTCTCGACATTTGACACTGAGAAACGTGCCCTCTGGTGGCCTTTTCCCGTCTCCATCGATTGATCGAGTCCCCTCCCTCCCAAGGGTCTTGTACCTTGCGTACAGTGTCCGATTTGCAAAAGTCGCCGCACAGTACGGCCCGCCTTGAGGGATCTCACTTCGCTGCTCATCAATCAATTAGCGTTAATTGGACCTCTCCACCCTTACATGCTCATCATTTCGTAGTGCCCGCACCCGTCAGCACCGCTGCACCACACACAATGCTCACTATTGCCTCCATGTCAATACTTTGTACTAGGTAAGGCACCTTGGATTAGGTAGGACATAGTGCTCATTCCCCTCCGTGTCCGCCGCCCGCAGCTCGTCGCCGCCAATTGCATCTGCCCTGGGCGCGTCGGCCGCGTCTCAGTGGTTCAAAGCGCGCCTGAAATCACCATCTGCGAGATGTACGGTGGTCGGATGTCGTCGATAGGGCTGGGGACAAGGGAAAACCACCTGCAAGAGAATGCTTGTTCGTCTTGTACGTGTCCAGATTGCTGGTAAACCGCTGCCGTCTTTGCCGTCTTCGCCCGTGGGCCAAGTCAGATCCCATCGACCCAGCTGCAATCGAGCCATCAAATCACACTAACTGAAGAAAATGCTTGATGCGCCTCCCGGCAGGGAACCCGAAAACTGCCAACTGTGTTCGTCATAAAAAGAAATTTCTCGAAGGACGGGTGGGAAGATGCGCGCAATTCCGACTTCTTATCTGCCAATTCATTTTGATGTTGTAGATCAGGCTCACAAGGTTTAATCACCAATAAATTTTTCTCTGAGGTGTCGTCTTGGCTCTTGTGCTGTCGGCCGCAGCTGCCTGTTCGTATCCGGGCAATGGGGCAGCGGCAAAGGAGCCAACGCCTGCCTAGGTATGCTAGTGGGAAGAAGGTGCGAAGGGACGACAAAAAAAAAAAAAAAAGAAGGGAAAGTGGTACTTGCCCGGTCCCGCCATCGAAGCTTTTCCAACGTACCCATCGCCAAATATTTCGTCTCTTTTTGATATTGCGACGTTCATTTGACTGACACAACCCTCAGAACTACCAACATCGCGCAATAAGGGAAAGAAAATCCGCACTACATGTGAAGACCAACCACGGAACAGAGTCCGACGAAAACCGAATGCCAACCCCAGCTGTCAAACCAGCAACGCCCTTGGGATGCGTGGCATGACCGCATTTACGGCGTCCCACCGCCACGGACAACTCCGTAAACCTTACGCCGATGGGTGCTGCTGTTCTCCCTCTCCTGTGTCGATATGCTTCGAGAAGGACGCCGAACACGCAGGCATGCGACATCGGGGGCACAGACAGGACGACGCACGACGACGCAGCAATTACGACACGGTCAACACCATCATGACCATCAATGCGGGAGAAACCCAAAAATGGACGGATAGACTCGGACTGCTGGTTCGTCCTCTCTTTTCCCTCCCCGCCTCGCCGTCGTCTCGCATCCCGTCCGTACCTTGCAGAGCAACACAACAGCAGCAATTCCCTCCATCATCAACGACTTTCAAACGCAAATGCGCGTCTTGGCGGCAACAGGACAATCCCTGCCCAGGGCATCGCCCACTGGGCCACTCTTTCGCTGTGCCAATATTAAAAAAAGTGAGGCAGCTCCCTGGACAATGAAACACACCAGATAACTTTATCTGAACAAGGACTCGCTGTATTCCCCGGATTCTCCCAGCATCTTCCCTTGAGGCCAGCGGCATGTTACCCATCGCTCGGTACCTTCGGGAACAAAAAATGGTGCCATTCCACCCTACAGGCTACCGACGGCACCCTTTTATTCTCCGCCTGTCACTTCTTCTTGGGAAGGTATCGACGAGTCAAGAGCCCGTTTCAGAACATGGACCGCCGGCCGCGACGACGCCCTTCCTCTGCCACCGCTCCGTCCCAACTGGGGTGCTACCTCTCATTCTACTGCGGCACTGCACCACCACCGTTGCCATCTTACGCGGCTATCTATCAAACTTTGTGTGAGTGGGTGTCGTCGTTGCACTCAACACTCGTCTTCTGTTAATCTGACTTTGCCCTCTTTACGTTATCTGGTTCAGGGCGGTGGATCAACGCGCCCTGCGTCAATTCATCGTCGCGTTCGACCTGCGTGTAACTGGTACAGCCCGAAAGCGCGCCCCCTTTCTCAGTTCCGAAGTCCAGACCGGCAGCAAGTCAGTGTACAACAACCGTCACTCAATGCATCTCCGAGTGAAATGAAGCCCCTGTGAAATGAAGCCCCTGAAAAGAAGAGACGAATCAAACGGCCAACCGCAGGCGCGAGTTTGCTCTCTCCAACCAGTCCTATCAATCCGAAGCCTCCAATGCAGGTTTGTAGCCGTCGACTGAGACTGTCTTTCCTAAGCCTCCTTCATCACCGCACCAATGCCATCTCCGAGGCTCTTTGTACCCACGTTCGACGGCTTCTTCCCCCTGCGTCTCCGCCAATCCCACGCAGGGCTGACAGCATGAGCAAAGCAATTCTGCGATCACCCTGGACCGGGCTGGAATTCTGTGTGGGTGGCTGACTGCAGCAGTCTGAAATGGCGCTCGTTCAATGTTCTTCTCTCGCTCGGCAGCAGACCTGCATACACCGACCACACATGGCGCTGCTACAGCACATGGTCATCTTTACTACTTTCGTCCCATCTCCTCGCGTCGTCGTTTCCCGCTTGCCCTCCAACCAGGGCCAAGAGCAAGAATAGTTTGCTGCACAGCAGATGCTGAAAATTGGGACGGCCAAGCCTACACAAAGGGAGCACTGAGACCGACAACTGACGAATGGATGAGGTCAACCAGCAGAAAGCAAAGTCAAAGCGGCGCTTGCTTCCGTCCGCCTCGTCCAGGGGCTTCTCTTCTCACGTCAACCTGGCCTCTCGTTTGGGCGTGTGGTGTGTCTGTCCTCGCAAATCTGATCGCCATGATCCAACGCGCGATGCCCGTTTCTGCCCCTCGTGGCTACCTTACCAGACAAGAGTTCAAACGTTGCACAGTCTTGGGCAGTCATGAATAAGAGCCCCTGGCGGCCGAGGTTCGTGAGATGGGGGCAGAGTTTCCGAGGCCCCATTCAGCGCCCCGGGCAAAGTGAGGGCTGATTAGAAAAGTCGTGAGGTGATGCGCTGGCGGGAATACGGGCACTTTCTTTTTGGACCTGGGAGCCTGGAGGAGGAGAAGTCGCTTCCCTCGTCTGGGGGTCCATCGGGCTGGGCTGGTCCGGGCGTCGAGGGTTCTCTTGGGCAACAGGGGTATCACGACACAGTGTGGCGGTCCTCGACACTAACTGTCTCCAGCCGGGGGTGTGGTCGAACTGGGTCCACTCCCGCATCCATTGACACTCGCTCCCGGCCGGCGTGCAAATGGCTGCAACATGGCAGCAATCCGTCGATGTCGCTAGTCTGAGTTGTTGGCTACGCAGCACGCACGTCTGAGGCGAACACAATGGGATGCGGCATGGCAACGCAGAGCCCCTATTCTCTTGCGCCTGTCTATCTGGTGTTGGACGTTGGATAGGTAAGGGAGGAAGGTATACGGCGCGAGGAAGGGCAGCAGCACAGCTCAAGATTGAGTGGGCTGTCTTCTGATGGTCCAGCCCGCCTGGCCAAGCCCTCTGCGCGCGAAAGGACCCCTGAGGGGCGCTTCCCCTATCCTTGTCCTCCAAGATGCTGCCTGCAGCCTGCGGGCAGTGTAAGAAAAATGTAAGCCCAGGGCAACAGCGATAGAGGGGCACGACAGGGAGCTCAAGGCGGAGGGACCTCCAAATGGATGGACTTTACATGATGATTTGGCCCTCGGGGGCCGGCTGCCGCTGGTGTCGTGCTGCTGCCGTCCGCATTGGATCTGTTCGAGTTGGAGAAAATTAAAATAGCTTAGCCCATTTTCGCAGAATGAGGGCCGAACTTTTTTTTTTCGACCCCCGCGCAGCAAGTTGCTCCCCTGTCGGCTTTCACAGCGATCGTGTCCCTAAATCAACCGTGGTCACTCCTGTTACTGTGCTTCTTGCCGGCCGGGATACGTACCTTATTAGTCTGTACGGCATGCTGTCCATCCAGAGTAGGGAAATGTAGTCGGAGTAACACGAGAGGGACACCTTACACCTAGCCCCATTGCCGGACCTTTTTCTTTTACCTGCTTCTTCCTAAGCTCCCCATCGCGACCTCAAGCTTCACTTTTTCCCTGTTTCTTTTTCTTCCGTGAGCTAGGTTGGGACCTTGTCGAGATCTGCATTTATCTCATCCCTCGCTGGAAACGCAGTGCGACGACATCTTGTTTCTCGGCTGTGGTTTCTGAAAGTCTCACCTCACCGCCGCCACGGTCCCACCAGAATTCAGAGACATTTCCCATCGTTTCGCGACAGAGGGAAAGTCCAGAACGCATTCTGCCCGCACACGCGCTCGAGTGGCTTCCTGACCATTCCACCACTCCTTTTCGCATCCGGCGAGAGGACACACTGCTGCAACGTAGCCGTTGATCCCTTCGTCAAACCAACACAATGGCTCCTCAGACAACGACGGCGGCAGCCGCGCCCAACGGCGACAACCTCGACTATGAGCCCATCAACGTAATTATTCCAATCGGCGGCATTGGCTCTCGCTTCGCCAAGCAGGGCTACCGCTACCCGAAGCCCCTCATCAACATCGTCGGCCGTCCCATGCTGCTATGGCTGATCGACAACCTGAGCCTCAAGCCCGGCGACACCTTGTGGATGGCCGTCAACGAGGAGATTGACGACGAGTTCAGAATCGGCCAGCTCGTCAGCAAGACCTTCTCCAAGATCGACTTCAGGCTGCTGCGCCTGCGGCACCAGACCAAGGGTGCCAGCGAGACGGTAAGCTACTAATTCCTCTTTTGCGCCCGCTCGCCAATGGAGGGGCAGAGGGCGCAGAGCCAAGTGCGAGGCCCATGTCGCTAATCTCTTGTCTTCCAGCTGTACATTGTCACCCAGAGCATGACCAAGAAGCACCTCGAGCGCAAGACTGTCTCCCTCGACTGCGATACCATCTACTGGGCCGATGTCCTCCAGGACATTCGCAACATGCCCAAGGGCCATGGCGGCTGCTTCTACTTCCCCGACGTCGGCGACAAGCCCATTTTCTCATACATCAAGACGGAGGCTACAAAGTGAGTCGCATGTGATTGTGGGAAGTTGCGGTGCTAACAGCAACAGGGACGGCTTGGAGCGCATTGTAGACATCCAAGAAAAGAAGGCCATTTCCAACAAGGCCAACACGGGCGCATACGTCTTCCCTACGGCAGGGCAGCTCAAGTCATGGGCTTCGGAGAACCTCGACATGAAGAGGCCCGACGGCTCAGAGGTGGGCGAGTACTACACCTCGCAGATGATTGCCCTCATGATCCAGAACGGTGTTCCCTACCTGGGCATGCCCGTCAAGACGAAGGATTTCAGCGTCGTTGGCACTCCCGAGCAGCTTCAGGACCTCCTGAAGCTTCTCAAGTCCGACACCTCTAACCTGCCGATCAAGTTGAAGAAGCGCCGCTTCTGCTTCGACCTCGACATGACCCTTGTCGGTGTGCCCGCCATTCCTGGCGACTACTCGACGTGCCCGCCCATCGAGAAGAACATTCGTCTCGTGCAGCAGCTGTACAACGCGGGCCACTACATTATCATTGTAAGTCGATCTTGGCGCTTGGCAGGGATGAGCGACGGCTAACCGGACGGCAGCAAACCGCTCGTCGCATGCGAACACACAAGGGCAACATTGGTTCCGTGCTTGCAGATGTCGGCCCCGTCACCTTTGCCCAATTGGCCAAGTACGAGATCCCGTACCACGACATCCACTTCGGCAAGCCCTACGCCGATGTCTACGTCGACGACTTGGCGGTCAATGCCAACCTGGATACCATGCGGGAAATCGGCTGGCTGCTGGACGAGCAGGACCCTGCCGCACTAATCGGCGAAGAGGCCAGCGCAGGCGAGGAGGCGAAGAAGGCCGGCATGATTGCGGCGCGTGACTTCAACACGATCCAGATTATCGGCGACAAGGTCATCAAGTCGAGCAAATCGGAGAACATTCTTGGCGAGCTGTTCTTCTACTCACACATGCCCTCCGAGATCTCCCACATTTTCCCCACCGTCTACAATGTCGACTACATTGCCGACACCTCCATCTACAACATCACAATGGAGAACCGCCGCGGTCTGACCTTCTCTCACCTGCTGGTCGGCCGCTCCATTACCAAGGGCCGCCTCATCTCCCTCCTGAAGTCCCTCCACACTATCCACACCACCGCCAGCACCGATAAGGCTACCCTCAAGATCCCTTCCGCGCTGGAGAAGAAGTTTGAGGAGCACTCCCTGGCGCGCGCGAACCACCGGGTCAACATTTACGCAAACTACGGCTCCAAGCTGCGCAGCCGCTACTACAAGGACCAGGACAAGTACGACGCCCTTGGCCCCTTGGCCGGCTCCCTCTTTGCTCGCATCAACGAGTTCCTCGACACTTACGAGGCTGAGGAGAAGGGAGTGCACGCTCAGGTCATCCACGGTGACCCCGTCTTCAGCAACGCCATCCTGTCCAAGGACGAGAAGCTCGTCAGCTTCATCGACGTGCGCTGCCAACTCGAAAACACCCTGACCCCCGAGGGCGACATTCATTACGACCTCGGCAAGGTCCTCCAGTCTCTCTGCGGCTACGACCACATCCTCTTCATGAGCGCAAACAACCACGACCTCCGTGGTGCCCTGGAGACTGATGCGCCCCTGCTTGATGAGGCCGATCAGGATCTTCTCAACGAGCTGCAGGAGGTCTTCTTCACATTCCTCGAGGAGACGTACTCTGTCCGCCTCCACCGCAAGACTCTCTTCCGCATCACTGCTTCTCTCTTCTTCAGCCTTATTCCCCTGCACCGCCCCGAGCTCGGCGCCGTCTTCCTGCGCATGTGCAAGGAGACGCTCGATAAGGCAAGCAACATCAACTACGGCCCCAACGCGCGCTCCATTGCGGGTTTGACGCTCAGCCGCCGCGCGAGTTCCAACTTTGCGGATGAGAGCGGACGCGAGATGCCTGTCGCCAACACCAACACCAAGGGCGAGAGCCTCGATATCCCCAACGTTGTCGTCAGCTCAAAATAGGTCTCTGTTGCTTACGGGATGTAACGCCGGGGGAGGAGGAGGAGGAAGGATATAGCGAGCGGAGTCAGGGACGGAACGAGATGTAGTGCTGGCCACGGGTTATAATACACCGAGATGTGGGTTGCTTGTGTGGGTTGCATTGATGTCATGGGCGGAGAGCTCTTGTGGGGTCAATTCATTGGGGTCTTTTTGCGGGGAACTAAAATCACAAGTGGTGTCTTGTCTGCCGCGATTTGCTCTTTTTTGTATTGGAAAAAAAGGAGCGATACTGTTTCTTCTCTTCATGTCTATTGTTCCAGAATTGATGAGGATCATGTACTACTATACCAAGTTACACCAAGAGTCATGTGTTACGGATCCACTGAGGCACTTCAGTTGGGAAACTAAGACAGTGAACGATAATTGTTGTCGTGAGAGCCACATGACTGGTTGGTTTGTCTTTGCAGGGGCTTGTGGCCCGAGGTTTCTTCACACCCAACGGTTGGTGGCGTCAGATATGTGGCGTAGCCGTATGTCTCACAGCATGAAGCTAGAGCCAATGTCAACTTGGCCAAGGACGACCGGAGTTTGAGTTGGTTGTCGAAGGCCTTGTTTCGAAAAGACTGCCGTCAGCTTGATTAATCTTTGTAGTTCCACAAGTCGTATGGTTTCGGTCTACACCACGGACACCGGGGTAGTAGTGTCTGCCAGCGGCAACTTGCGCATGTCTCCCATTGAACCCAACTCGTGCAGGGAAATGGAAATCGCAGGCATATCTCCATTGGCAACGGCTTCGAGATCCTTATCCTTCTGCCTGTCTTCCTCTTTTTGATGGGTTGATTCCTTGTAGGATACCTCAAGCCCAGCCAGCTCAAGCCTATCAATAACTCCGGCAGCCCACTCGTCCGGGTCAAGGCCTTCTTCGAGGTTGGAGACGTGTTTGTCGGCCAGCTCAAGCCCCCGCCGGCGACAACTCCGGCAGCCCATGTTTCGCCCGGGTGCGACCCGACCACCTCTTGGTGACCGTTTATGATGAGCGTCGTGTTGTTATTGAGAGCAGAGGGGTATCTGACGTTGGGCATTGCGTCGGTATGTGCTTGCTGAGGTGGGGCTGCTGGCCGGTTGGGCAGAGATATGGACCAGGAGGCGGGGTTCAATAGGGGGGTCAAGGTGAAGTGATTACTTGGAATTTGGCATAGAGTTTCTTTGAAAAGAGTACCATGACTGGTTGGTTTCATCTGAGTTGAAGAGTTAGACGACCCGTTTAGGTAGAAGCAAGCCATTGGAGGGGGAGACGCGCACGAGGAGGTTAAGCAGTGGAGTTACCTCGTTCTTCGAGAACGCCACCGCGAAAACAACTTTTTCTCCGTTAAGAAGGGTCATTGGGTGTGGCTTTGATGAACTTGAAGCGTAATGACTTGCATTTCTCAGTATTTGAACTAGCCTTTTGGCGGCTTGCTCACGATGACAAAAAGTGACCGCATGGTCGAGCGTGTTGGTGACCTCAGTTTCATGCCGTAATGGTATAGCAACAATGCCATGCAACTGGTCGGTAAGCGAGTAGCCAGGCAAGAGTAGAGCTCCACGAAAATTCTTACGCTGAACACGACTGAAGGAGGTAAATGGAGGTAGAAAGAGATACACGCGTAGTATTACTCCAGACGAACTCCCTGTTCAGCGAAAAGGGTGCACGTCATATTGCTCGTCAGTTCCCGCAAGCTTTCTCATATGCTCAATCTTCTTCACCTTCTCCATCTTCGAGATAGCGACAATGGTGTCGTCGTCGAAGGAGCCTTTATAGTAATCGCCGAGCATCAGTGGTCCAGGGTCCGTCACGACTCCCGAAGCAGGATTCCTCGGAACAACACCGAAAACCTTTGCCAAGTGACTTGGATTATCGCCCCAATTCTTTGGCCACATGTGGACTTTGAAATAGTGGTCGTAGACCTCCCAGTCGCCCTGAGCCTTCTCAATAACATCTGGCCCCCTTTTGCACATATCCTCTAGGTTCATGACGTTCATGACTGTCATCGTGCGGGTCTCCTTATCGGTGTATGTCTTTGACGCCACCGGCCATCTCCGGGTGCTCTGTTTCAAAGGAAGGTATGGGTGGGGTACGATGGGGATGGATTCGTCCTTGGTCGTAATGGTCGTCGCTACGGCTACTGGTGGTACGGTGACGGTGACGGATGATGTGTTGGAGGAAAGCTTGGAGGAGAGCTCGGAGGAAAGCTCACCGAACTCTGACCTCAGTTTTCAAGCCCAAGTTGATAGGATTATGGTGACGATGAGATACGAAAGACTGACAAGGCCGCGCATCATGATGAAGTTTGATCTGGTCAGTCTCGTCATCCTAGGATTACGGCGGAAAACTGTAAGTTAAACAATTACCATATGAATCTCGTCTCGAGTAGCTCTTGTTTACCTTGATAAATGCGAACTGGTAAGGTTGGTCTAGCTAATTGCGGTGATCCGCAGGAGGTTGAAATGTATATACATGTTCCGCCGCAGGGGTTGCGCCATTACTCAAGGCGCGGTCTCATTTCGTCCTACTTTTAGATGTTCAACCTTTCTGAACCCATCCAGCTTCGAGATTCCAACGATTGCATCCTCGCTGAAATACCCCGAATAAGTCATCTGACAAGACTTCCTCCAACACATGTGATGAGGCCACGACATCACCACCCCCGCAACTCCGGTTTCTCTGAGAAGACGACAGACCTGGCCGAGATGCGTAGTCAGTGTGTCCATCCCGTGTGCAACATGAATCTTATAGCCATGGTTTTCGATCTTGTCGCCGTCGTTGGCCCGAGTGATGTTATTTCCCAACCTTTTATAAACATAATGGAGGTTCATGGCGTCTTGTGGTGTCTCGTTCGTCCTGTACCGTGAAAGATGCTCCCCAGGGAACTTTGGGTCCTTGCAGAGGCTTTTGCTTAGGTCTTGGACGAACGAGTACTCCAGTTCTACCGTCGCAAGCGGGATCGTAGCCGGGCGTTGGTCTATCGGTTTGCTCGCGGGACGCACATGTGAAGTGATGTCGGCCACCTGGCTGTTGATTGCCGTTCCGATGGACGGCGGCCAGTCCAGCTTTGAGCTGAGGCCCAAGGCGCAGAGGATGATGCTGACATGGGCGATGAATTGGACGGCTTGTGCAAGGCGGCCGAAGGAGCCCTCGGCATTGGCGCGTTGTTGTATCGAGTGTTTAGTCATGTTAAGCGCGGATCTTTGCGACTTTTCATTGAGAAGAAAGGTTTGTGATGATGATGTTCCGCGGGCCGTTAAACAGCATAGGCAAATACGCAAGGTAGCGGCACAAGGCGGATGGGAACGTACCATCAGTCACCTTTGCAAGGCCATTGAGTAAGATAGACTTCGTTTCCACATGCGGAGGCTTTACACATTGAGTCTACAAAATGAATACAAAAAAGTGATGAAGTTCATGAGCGCCAAATACAGGGCTAAAAGTCTCGTCTCTCAAGACCGCAACCACGCTGCAGCATGCCCGAACTTCTCTCTAATGGCCTGACCTAGGTCATTGCCCTCCTCCACATCAGCCCCAATCTCCTTCACCCAGCTCTCCCTGTCGGCCGAAGCCAAAGTTGGAAGAATCTCGAGGACCCCGGACAGCTTGGAGATCATCACCAGCGTGTCGTCGTCAAAAGCACCGACGTAGTTCGAGTACTTGAGGCTTCCACCCTCTCCTGGCCAGTAGCTGATGAACCCACGGGCTCCAGGTACCTTGAGCAAGGTACACACCGTATCGAGGTGGTTCTGCACCTCCGCCTCCGACAACTTGAGTGAGATGGTGTAGTGTTTGTCAAACGTGGTTATTCCGTCACCGCGAGGCTTGAATTTGTCCCCGATGCGCTGAAGAAGCTCGGCGGGGTCTGACCGATTCGTCTGAGGCGATGCGAAAGGAGAGATGGAGCCCACGCAGCGGTTTTGGCCGAAGCCAATGGCAATGTACCACTTCAAGGGGTTGTCGGCTTTCTCGAACGGTGCTGCTGTCTCGACCGGCGTAGAGGAGATGATGGGGTTTGCGTGTTCGAGAATGCAGTTTCCGGCGCACCTTGTAAAGCTGAGCAGCTGACTGCCGATCAAGCAGGATGCCAACGCGCATAGGACGATGAGCGTTCGGAAATGGTTTCGGCCTGTGAGTTTTGCATCTTGAGTTATCTGAGGGCTCCAGGTGTATGTCTCCTTTCCTGGTGCCGTCCCCTGATACGGTTGTGGTGTCTTGCGTGTCATCTTGATGTTGTCGATGGGCGCGGGTCCCAGGATTTGGGGGCAGGGTCTGCTCATCACCCCTTTAAAAGGGGATAGACATCTTCCAGTTCCATCAGGAGAACCCTTTCTCAAAATTCTGACGCCGCTAGCCAGCGGCACCAGCGGAAGCCCAGCTGGAAACGTGGCTGGGAAAGCATTATCTTAGGTACGACTAGCCCAGGTCTCCCCGATGAACAAAGAAAAACACCACCTTTGGCAATACAACGATAAAAGTTGGTGCTATTGGAATTCGACAGCACAAAGAAAAGTCACTGAATTGCAACGTGTCTTTATTGGAAAGCTTGAAGGATTATTTTTCTTCAAACTCCGGTGTTGGTGTCGGTAGATAGTGGCCCACGAAGTCTAGATCCCTAGGGGCGGCCAGAAGAACCCAGGGCATCGGCTAACCGGGATATCTTGTTTAGTTTACCATGATTGAATATGACACTCTTACCGACCGACCCGAGCTAAGAACACCACCTATCGTCGCTTCCCATCCGCACGCACATAGGCAATCTTGGCCACCCCAGGCAAACTTGAAATCGCCACCAGTGTATCTTCATCAAAAGCACCAACATAACTCATGGTCCTGAGCGTGTCTGCCTCGAAGTTCTTCACGACGCCTTGGGCGCTGTCTCTCTTCAGGATATTACAGACTGCGGTGATGTGTGTAGCCATAATGTTGCGTTTCGTCATCGCGTAGGTCCTCACCATGTTCGTGTAAGAAGATTCCGTCTTTGCATAATCCTCTGCTGGAAGCCTTCCGCTGACCGTCATAGAAGATGGCGGAGAAGGGAAAACGCCGGGGTCGAGCAAAATGCGGAAGAGCCCTCTCATGATAATTCCTGGTTCCTGAAACGTCTCCATCTTGTCGCCGAGTCGTTCCTCAAGTTTACGGAAATCGCGTGGTTGAAATGCTATTGTGTATGGCGACAGTTGAGATCCACACCAATCAGGTGGTTCTGGGCCACCGAACCACATCCAAAACGGCATACTTCCAATGTCGTCCGCCAGCGTCTCCGTGGCATACGAGACCGGGGGTTCCGTTGTCTTTGATGCTTCGTGGAAGGACGCAGAGGAGTCATTCTCGTTAATCGTGTTGAGAACGATATGGTGGGTATAGTTGTGAGCGACGTGAGTTCCACAAGTAGTTTGCCCTGGGTGCGCGAGAGCTTGAAGCGCAAGGTAACTGAGGTGATACAGATACATTCCGAAGCAAATAAATAGAACCGCGAACTCACCAATCTTTCGACCTGTAAACAGGTATTGAACAGCTTGGCGAGTCATTGTAGGTGTTGATGTTCTTGGTGTATGTGAAGGGATGAAGACCGGGGAAGATTAATGGTGATGCGGTGATGTTGGAGGGGAAGTTCGATTGACATGAAATGACTGTGCAGATAGCTACTTTAAAGAAAATTTTGGACTTAAGGTACCTTGAGATGCCTAGTCTTTAAGATATGAGCGCCTGCATGGTTGTAGTCTATAAGTCAGAATGTCAGTGCAGTGACAACTTTTGTACCTTGCATAGCCAACCTTGGTGCGCTTGAACCTTTCGCACCGTTTCGCCGATGGCATGCTCCTGATGAGCAAGGTTGGATACCGAAACGGCTTCCATCATCACAGGATTGATTACGAGTAGTGTAGCCGACTCTCATTTTCATCAAATGTACCAATCTAGTTTCTCATGAGATATCTGCATAATACTCAGGCAAATCTCTGAAGTACCGAAAAATGAGCCACAATGACCAACACCCATCTCCCTCATATCACCAAGGCTGCTGCTTGCTACGGAAATGGTCCCGCGGGACTTGGTGGTGGAAGACCGCAGAAACCTCCTCCATCTTTGCAATCTCCACGATTGCGTTGTCGTCAAGAATGGCTTGGTACGAGTAGCCCTCCCTTCCTCCAATCTTGCGCAGGATGAATCCGCCCCCAGACTTACGAAGCATGCCGCAGACCTTCTGCTTGTGCTCCTTGGCCTTCTCCGCTCCAATTCTGAGGTCGATGTTAATATCGAAGTGTCTGTCCCCGACGTAACGTCCCTCCCTTATCGGCAGCATCTTGGTTCCGATCTTGTGCTGCAGCTCCGTAGGATTCATGGGCTTGCTCTTGGTGAAGTCGAAAGGACGCAGGGAGCTTCCGCAGTAGTTGTGATCGAAGTAACCGTTTACAACTCTCTTGGGTGGCGTCAGGATCTGCGCGGTGATTGGGGCGAAAATGGTATTTGAGAGCCAGTCGATGTCGGACTGCGTTCCATGGGACGTCAAAGGGTACTGGGTGTCATCTGGCTGAGCCGACGGGGCGGGGGTTGCAGCGGCAGTGACAGTAACAGTGCTCGTTCTCGTTTTCGTGGGAAGGATTGCCGTGATACCAGTCGTGATGGTTATCGTGGAGGTTTGGGTTGCTGTGATGGTCTCCGTGGCTGCCCTGTTGGCAGTCGTCTTCTTCGACATGTTGCCAACTTCATTTGCAGGTGCAATCACCACAAACAGAACCATGTAAAAGATTGAAACCACTGCGAAGATGATACAACCGCTAAGAAATTTGGCGAGCAAGCGTTCCTGCCTTGCCAAGCACTGGTGGTGATCGTGCGTCCTCCCATCATGGTCTCTGGAAGTACCACATGTCTTTAATTCGGGACTCTTGTTATTGATTCCACAGATTTTGGATTCGCATGTCTTGGAACCAGCCATCTTGAATGATTGTTCAGGTGTAGTTGATTGATGTAGGATAGATAAAAGGTTTCATGGATGTTGCGATGGGAAGATCATGAGTTAGACACAAGGGGGCTGACGGGGCCTTTGTACTATGAAGCTTCCTTTCTCCGATGATAATTGACACTTTTGTAAAGGCAACGACGAGTCGAGACTTTCCCCATGAAGTCTCTAATCCTTTCCCTGAATATCTCGCTACTCTCCAGGGACTATGGGTCTACATGTTGATACCCCAGAGTAAACACCGATCAGGCATCTTTCTCCACTTATGACACGGAGCTGAGGAACCTTGAAATGTGCTTCCCGTGTCTGTTGTGAGCCTGATCGAGGTACCTCTTTGACTCCCGTTTTCAGACTCTTCCGATAAAACTTCTCGCCATCTATGTTGTCTTTCTCATTTTCCTCTCAAGCCCAGCGCCTCCCGCGCTGACTTGATCAAAAGTCGCCCTAAAATGACTCCAAACTCGAGAAGTCTGACTTTGTTTGTGGGCTTCCATGCAAGCGATTGTCACGTCACGTAGTCACATAGATGCAGCTGATTTCAGAAATGACCGCAAGTTCGTTATCTAGTGCCTGCTCACCCAAGCAGCTCAATACCTGAACTAGCT
This sequence comes from Colletotrichum gloeosporioides, assembly GCF_011800055.1. Classification (NCBI taxonomy): domain Eukaryota; kingdom Fungi; phylum Ascomycota; class Sordariomycetes; order Glomerellales; family Glomerellaceae; genus Colletotrichum; species Colletotrichum gloeosporioides. The sequence continues at coordinate 298,788 of NW_025544682.1, forward strand.
AACCATTTTCTGCTGTGAATCTCCTCAATGTCCGGTTTCCTCTCTGATATCATCTCTGCTGTCCTGAATCTTCTCGTCTACCGTGCCATTGTCATCTTCTCTCGTGCCATCATCTCTCGTGCCATCATCTCTCGTGCCATCATCTCTCGTGCCATCATCTCTTGTGCCATCGCCTTTTCTACTGTCGTCTCCCCTTCCTCTGCCTTCCCTGCCATCATCTTTCCGCATCGTCCTGTGTCGCCTTTAGATGTACCACATGGTGTTCCTGAACATCTCGGTCGATGCGGGGTCGGCATCACCACTGGTGCCGCCGAGGGGCAGAAGCTGGAGAGCTTCGGTAGGTCTGTCGCCGTCGAACATGCTCTGGCCACGAGCGCCGTACTCCTCGACCATCTCGGCCGCCTTGGGTCCGCTGCGGAAGCCCTGGGAAGTTGCAATGTTCTCGTGGGCACGAGCGCGGCCGGCAGCCAGGTCGGCATAGTAGATGGCCGGGTGCAGAGAGACGGGGGTGGTGCTACGAGCGTACTGGTAGCATTGGCCGTAGATCATCTTCTGCAGATCGTTAGGCTTCATGTTGGCCTCGTCGACAAGCACAGTGTAGTGGACAGGGCGGGCCGTGCCCTGGATGGCGACGTGCGAGCAGAGATAGAAGTCCCACCAGAAGGGGTGGCAGACCTCCTTCTCGAGAAGGGTGCCGGGCAGAGGGTTTCCGTTCTTGTCACCCTGCTGGGGGAAGAAGCGGACGTGGTGACGCTTGGTAGCCACGATGACGGTGAACCTGGGAAGGGTCGCGCCGGGGTATTTCTCCTTGAAGATGGCCTTCAGCGTGCCGATCTCGTATTCGAGAACCTGGGCGTACTGGCCCTCAGAGACACCATCGCGGAAGTAGATGATGTGGGGGGGAGGAGCCGGGTGACCCATGCGCTTGTGCCAGGTAGGCATCAGGCGGGCCAGGAAGTTGCGAGTGTTGACGGGAGAGAGCATCTCAACCCGGTAGCCATTGGTGTCGACTGCAGCGGCGTAGAAGGTGGCGTCCTGGTCCATGGACATAGTCATCGTGGCCATGGAAGGGGCATCGATGCCGGGGGTCGCGTGGGAGACGTCGACGCCAATCATCATCGTCACCCTTTCGAAGAAGGCAGGCGCCTTGCTGTTCGGGCCAAGCTTCTGGTTCGGGATACGGCAGGTAATACCGCCCAGCTTGGCATTGACCTTCATGGCGACATTCGAGTGGTACTGGCCTTGGTTCTTCTCGACGTGGCGGGCAAGAACGCACTGGGTGAGGACGCCGAAGCGACAGTCCGCAGACTTCTTGATGCGCTCGTAGGAGCCAGCGTTGTTGAAGCGCAGGACGCAGAAGATCAGCTGGGGCGTCATGCCCGTAGCCTTCTTGATCGCCTTGTAGCCGTTGGCCAAGGCCAAGGCCATGTCACCCTGTCTAGACTCGCTGTCAATGACAACAGCGTCCTTCAGAATCTTGCCTCCATGACCAGTGTAGGTCTGCTTGAACATCTTGACGAACTGGTCGGCAGCGGGCTTTCTGGTGGAGTCCTCAAGGATGAGAATACCCCAGGACTGCAGGGGCTGGCGGTTGCCGACCCAGAACTTCTTGCCGCGAAGGTCCCAGCGGCCGGCGAACATGGGGCTGACAACGTTGTTCGCATACTGGATTTTGGGGGGCTCAAGCAAGCAGCCTTGGGTCTTCGCCATAGCCTCGTCGAAGACGACACCGTACTGCTTGAGGTAGGGGTCATCCTTCCACGCCAACTGGGCCTTCGCCTCCATGATGTCCGCCTTGCGCACGTTGGGACGCGTGACGGCGCCCTTGATCATCATAGCCGTCTCGTCAGGACCCAACTTGTAGGGGTAGCGCTGCATTGGCTTGATAATGCAGACTTCCATGGGGAAGAAGCCGGCCTTCTGAGTCTCGATGAGGGGCCAGTTGGGGAACTGAAGCTTGAAGCCGTAGGTCTTCTGGAAGTACTCTGCGACCGTCATTTCCTCGCCGTTGTTGGTGAACTTGATGTTGTTGGCGGTGGCGCCTCTCTCGCCGTATTCCTGCCCGAATGCGATGGCCTTGATTACGTACACCTTCGCCCAGTCCTCCTTGCCCCGATGGCGAGGGGTGAAACGCAGCTTGGCCAGCTTGCGCAGGTGCTTGAAAGCGTCAGACATGACGAAGACGGCGCCGTTCTTGCTGTTTTGGCGGACGGGCGCAAGAAGCCTGGCAATGTCATCGGGGCTCTGGTTCTTCCATCTCTTGTCGCAGGTCTCGAGGAAGGAACGGACGAACATGTGCAACTGCATGTTGCCCTTCCAGAAGGCAGTGTTGGCGACGTCCACATTCAGTCCAAGTCCTCGACCAATGCTACCGCTGAAGGACTGGTTCATGCGAACGGACGCGTACACACCCTTGACAAGCTCGATGCAGTTGCCAAGGTCGAAGGCCTTCTTGCGATGCTCGTTGTAAAAGTTGCGCTTGATGGAGAGGAGGTTTTCCGTGGGGTACTGCCGGACCAGGTGATCCAGGAAGTTCATCGCCTCAAGGACGGAGTTGTCCCAGTCCATGCGGTTGTTGAGGTAGGCCTCCAGGGCAGACAGATGAATTTGCTTCGTCTGACGAATGACGAAGAAGAACTTGTTCTCATCCTTACGGCGGGGCTTGCCGCTCTTGGGAGGGGGAAGGCCCTCATCAAGGTCGATGGTGAGACGCTCCTCACCGCGGTTGATGGCAACAGGAGCCCAGGCGAGCTTGCGACCGTCGCAGAGCCACAGGCACTTGTACTTCTTGAGCATCGCTTGGACCGTGGGATGCTTCCAGACCTTCTGGAAGACGACATTGTACTTCATCGGGGTAGGCGAGATCATAACATCGTACTGGTGAATGGTGGCTTTGTCGTTCCAGGACTTGACTCGGAACTGGTTGACCTCAAGGTTGCAAGGCTTGCCGGCCGTGTTGAATCCAGGGCGCTTGGCGAAAGGCGTCTCGCCGGCGTTTTTTCTATCCGCGCCGACGGTGTACGCCTCCGCAGGCAAGTCGATTCGAGTGTTCTTGTGGTCCTTCTCAGGACCGCCCTCAGGCTTGGCCGGGTCGAAGCCCATCGAAGGGCCGAAGGGGTTGGGACGCTGGGCGGCCTGGGAGCCGGAGCGAGAACGAGCGGGGCTGCCGGAAGACATCTTGATGGTGAAGTTAGTACGTGAATTGTTGTTGGTGTGTGAAGTGATTTTTTGTGTGTTGAGTGGCTCGTTGTGTTGTGAAATGGGTTGAGTTGAGTGGAGGATGGATAAGAGAAGAGAATTTAAATAGACAGAGCTGAAGCCTGAAGAGACCACAAAAGGAAGGAAGTAGTAATCCGGAAGGACCAGGCAAGTGTGATGACGGTGTCGGGAAGTAGCGAGTTTGGAGGTGCTTACCTTGGCTGTCGGTTGTTGGTGGTTGAATGCGGGTTGCTGTTGCGGTGGTCTGGAGAAGGTTGTTTGTAGGCTGTGAAAGCAGTTGTCAGTTGATGTTGTTTGCGGTTGCGGCTGTTTGTGTGTGGGCAGAAGAAGAAGTTTGTTTTGAAGTGGGAGAGAAGAGGCCTTTTTGTAGTGCTTGGAGGTGATGTTTGCGACTTCCGTTCAGAAGAGGCAAGAAGCAGCACGGGTAAGGGCAGGAACAGTGGTTATAGCAGTGGCAGATGCAGTAAGAGCAGTGACGATGGCAGCAGGGAAGGCGGGGGCGACGACAATGGCAATTACGTTGCAATGTAGATGCAGGACAAATGTTTGTCATAGACCATGTGGCATACCTTGGATGTGAATGGATGGATGTTGCTTGGGTTTGAGCTGGATGCGAAAGTGAAATGTGAGTTGTTGAGTTGTTGTGTGTGGAGGAAGAAGTTTGGGTTGAAGTGGAGGAGAAGACGCCTTTTTGTAGTGCTTGAGGAGGGGATTTTGGGACGGCCGCTGCTCACAACAGGCAGGAAGCACAAGATGAAGGAGGGAAGGAGTGACAATCTGGAGATGGCAGTAGGCAGGATAGCAAACTGTTTGCGCTTACCTTAGAAGAGTTCAGAGAAGCTGATTTTCGAAGCTGGTGATGAAGTTAGCAAACCGCAGGTGTGTACGGAGATGGATGTGGCAGAGGTAGAGTGATGGTATGGTGCTGAAGGTGGGTGAGGTATGTCTTGACTTACCTTGTAGTGGTTGACTGTTGTGACTAAGGTCTGCTGAGCTGGATGTGAAAGTGTGAGTTGCTGTTGTTGATGTGTGTGTGTGTGGAGAAGAAAAGTTGGAGGCTCTGGGGAAAAAAGGTGGCATTATATAGATATCTCGAGGGGCCAAAACCGCGCTAGCAGTTGACGATGGATGGGAAGGAGGGGCGGGGTGAGGAAGGAACGGCAGTAACAAACCTTTTGGATGAGGAAGGCACCTTGGCAGAGAGACGGCAAGAGCAAGCTTTCGTGAGGTGCTGTCGTGAAGTCGAAGTTGTGGTGTTATGAACCGAAAGGGGATGGAGAGGTTGAGGGTGGAAGATGTCGACGGACGTGGACGAAAATCGACGACAGCGGACGAAAATGGATGACAGGAACGACGACGGACGACACCGGATGATGGCACCAAGAGAAATACCGAAGGCAACGGCGACGGAAATAACGCCAGGGACGGCAAGGGCAGTATATACCGGACCAACTTGGCTACTGAGACTGTCTTCAGCTTGATGAGACGGCTGACTGAGCTTTTCCTCGGCTCTGAGTCTCGGCCTGGGCATCAAGATCAAAATCAAAATCAAAATCTTCCTGGGCGAAGGTGAGCTTGACGCAGACTTGGGGGGACACCCGAGCAGATATTGCTCAACTCAACAGGGTTTGTGGGCTGAGCCTTCATCCATGCCCTAAGACAACTCGTAGGGATCACCAGAGGTCGAGAGGCATCAAGCCGAGTGGTCTTTGCTGAACTTCACCTTGCTGCAGAGACTTTGCTCCTCACCGCCTGAGGGCTGGTTGAGCTCTTCAGAGTGTGCGTAAAAGGGGTGAGACAGCAGAAGAGAAGATCTACTGTGACTGCACTATCGTGACGTCCTTCAAGCTGTACAAAGGTGCCTGCGCTCCAGAAACACTGCATGAAAGAAAAGGGAAGGGAGGGTAGGGTCAAAGGAACTAAGGTGGAAGATAACATGAGGAGATTGATTTTGTATTGGGGTGCTGGCTCACCATGAAACCAGCCGATGCTTTCCTGCTACCTATCCACCAGTCATCCCAGTTTGGGTCGTCATGAGCCATCGAGTTGAGTAATGTCGCTCGAATGACGAATTTCTGTTTAACAATATGCCCCCGTGGGAGCATATCAAATGAATATCTACCACCCCGAACGCCCCGTCGATGCAGTCCCCTAACTTTTGTATTACACAGAACAACTCTGTCGACTTGCGGTGTTGTTCCTTCATGAATCGCGAGAAAGGCCCGCATAGCTGATATCGAAAAAAGAAAATGGTGACGTCGTGGGCCCACGTACGTGACGGCGACAAGTCATTATGCCGCGAGCAGAAGACCAGTTGATCGTTGAGATCACGGCGGTAGCGACCATTCGAAAGGCTCTTGCCATCAGAAAGAGGGTCGTGCAACAACAAAATGCCAACGCCGGCGACTAAGCCCAACCTCTGCGGAAACTGTTGCCTACGTTCATCGTCAGTCCATGGTTCAATACTGATATCTTCCGTATGGTTGTGGAGGTGCTTGATAGCCAGAGGGAGGTTGGGTCCAGGCCAGGTTTGGGTCGTAAGGCGCAGTTGCCAACGGTACAGCGGGCTCAGAAGATCCGCCACTGGAACCAGGTCGAAGGGGAGAACTTCTGTAACCAGATGCCAGACGACGGCCGGAACCTTCAAACGGACTGAGAGTCCGTTGAGGGGAGCTTCGTCCGCCAACACCATATCCGGCATAGTCACCAGAGGCCTGGCGGCCATGAGAGGGGGGTTGCATACCGTTGTTTTGCCTGGAACGGGGGTCCGGGTTAGATTTCCAAGTGTTGTAGTCGGGCACCGTGGTATTCTGAATAAGACCGACGAGGTTGTGAACGTTAAGGCGGTAGGCATCGGGCGAGTGAGCGTAGGCGTGGGCAGGAGGGAGAATACCAAGGAAAAAGGTAATGTCTCTGGAGAGCGGTGCCCCTTGGTTTCGTCGTTGTTGGTCGAGACGACGACCGGCAGCACCCTTCAGAGGCGACTCTCCTCTAGCAAGCTTCCGTGGTCTGTTGAGTTCTTCATAGTCATCGCCAGGGAAGGCGCGCTTGGGTGAGTTGGTGACGCCCATGTACTGTGGAGCGGGACTGGCAGTCTGTCGAATTGGCACAGGCATGGGAGTCTGGCGCACGGATGTGGGCTGCTCAACGACGGGGATGAGCATCCTGGGTCGCAACTGAACAGCAGGCGAGATGATGAGGCGGTAGGCGATAGGGTCGAAGGTCTCGACAGAGAAGCGGCTGGCGAAGTGGGCGAGCTTGGAGTCGGCAGGCCAGAGTTCGGACATGCGCTTTTCCAGCTCGGCAATTGAAGACAGTTCGCCGAATTGCGACTCATACTTGTGGAAGTAAGAGTAGAGCGCCTTCGCCTGGTCCCTCTTCTCTTCCTTCTGCGTCAGGCGGTTGACACAGGTCTCGAAGACAACGCGGGCATCTATCATGGGTTAGTACGAATTTACACAAGGCTGATTGAGTCCTTACTTGTCGTATCCCCCTTGGAGTGCAAGAACTTGATATATTCAAGCATGAAGCTAGCATCCTCCGGGAAGAGCTTTGCACCGCGATCGAAGATTTTGCCGCCAGCTGGATCGTTGTAGATGAGTGCCTCCATCTTGGCAACAGCAATGTAGACGTCGCTGGTCAGCTGGCCACGGCTCCTTGCCTCGATGAACACTTGACGGAGACCTTGGCTGGCGCTTCCCTTGCCCTGGGTTCGGCGCGCAGCCCGACAAAGCGCAATCCACACGAACGAGATGGTACGCTTCAGCATATCGGTTTGCACCGAGAAGCCCTGCTTCACAGCCTTGACGCGCTCTTCCTTGGCAAGTTCAGCCGATGGGGCCTCACCATCAACATCATCGTCGTTGCGCTCAATAGAGTCCTTGATGTTGGGATCGAAAGCCGCAGCTTCCTCAATCCTGCGAATGGCCTGCTCTTCCCGTTCCTTGAGCTTCTTCGACATGGCATAGAGATTGTCGAGAACCTGGCTGTAGGGCTCCCGAATAGCCTTTGCGCGAGCGGCCTTGCTCGCATCGTCGTCACCCGCAGGATATGTCATCTCGACGCGGTCGCCGTGTCTGAGTGCCAGCAAGACACTCTCAGGGTTCGCCGTGATACCATCGGTCAGGAAAGACAACCCAAGCTCTTTGCCGTCTTTGACAACGTTATTGGCAAAACACCACTCAGCTGCGTCGACCCACATCTCCGGCCAGAAGCGAAGCGCCATCAACGCTTGCTTGTAGCAGTAGAGCACGCGGGCTGTGTAAGCTTCAGGCTCCTCTTCCTGGAGAACCAAGGGGTCTTCCTTCTCCCATTGTATCCATTTCTTCCAGAGGTCGACCTGCTCCATAAACTCCTGATCGCCGTCGAAGCCAGGGGCCGGAGGGAGACGAGGAAGAGTACTCCGTTGAAGTCTAGGAATAAGACGGTCAAGCTGCGAGTTGGATGCCTTGGCAGTCATGTACGCAGGTGAGCGCTTCTGAATGAACTGGCGACCGGTGGTCTTGTTGAGACTCATCTCAAACTGGTCATAATCCTTCCATAAGTCTGTGAGAGCTGAAGTGGGCACCGTGATAGCACGATGGTAGGCTTTCCGCAACTGATCCATCTTCTGCTGGTCTTGCCAACCGCTGCCTCCAACCTGGCCGGGCCCGCTCTTGATAAACTGGATGTAGTCCTTCCAAAGCTGACCGGCGTCACGGTCGATGCCAACAGAGCTAACGACGAACTCGTACGACATGCTGAGAATTCGGCGCGCTTCGCCATTCGGGTCGTTGTTGAGGTCGTACCGCCTGCGGATGTAGTTCAGGTAGACAGTCCACAGTTGAACATTGGGGGCATTGACGAGGGAGCGGTTGAAGAGCTCTTCTGCGGTCTGGAATCGGTTTGAGTCTAGCTCAAGCTGGGCCCATTGTGCCCAAATTTCGGCCTGGAACTTTTTAGTACCAGAGTCTCTTTCATGGAGGTTCGACTTACTGCTTGAGGGAACACCTGCACAAACCGGTCGTACACACCGCGGAGCTCGTCCAGCTGGTCATTGCGGCGGTGCTCTGCGATCAGAGATAGCCACGCCTCCATATCGCCACGAGGATCCTCCTTCACGCGGTCCTCCAAGATACCAATCGTGTCATTAGGGTCTCTGGTCTGGACAGACTGGGCAGCTTGAGCAGCCGGCACAGGAGTAGGGACGGGAACGGGGGCAGGGGCGGGAGCCACAGCAGAAGCAGACGCAGCACTGGGGGCTCTCACAGGGACAGCCTCGTGCAGCTGTTCTGCAGGGGCATTCTGAGCTGGTACGGACGCATGAACGGGGGAAGGATTCTGTGCGACGGCAGCCGGCGCAGCAACAGTGCTCGAAGCCGGGGTCGACGCGTCCTCCTCCTCATCATCGGAGTCTCCCACTAGGAATCCTCCCTTGGTCTTGGGCTTGCCCGATTTTGGTTTCGCGGATGCAGGCGGAGTGGGAACGGTCGGGCTCTGGGACTCTGTGATCTGTGGGACTGGAGTTATCGAAACGGAGGCTGGGTCGTAGCTGACCGACTCGGGGTCGTATTCGCCAGCATCTTCTTGGTCACCATTCGCAGCATCAAGTGAGAAGGCAGGATCTTGACTTTGTTGGTCGCTATGCTGAATCTCTTCTCCTCCATATCCCTCTTCTCCCCAAGACGCACCCTCAACGTGTTGGCCGTTCTCTGGGAGTTCGGAATCCATTGCGGCGGCGGAGCTCAGCGTTCGTCGCAAAGGTATATGGCAGATATCTGAACGATGCTGTCGATCGATGGAGACGGTTCGCAAAAGTTCTTGCAGGCAAGCACTGGGACGAAGAGGTTGACGTGATGGCTGTGAGCTGATGGATCGCAGGCGCAGATGCGCTGCAGCTTCCAGAGCAGAAAGATTGATTCGCGGGTCGGTCAAAGACAATCAAAGTGAAATAGGCAGCTGTAAAGACTCTGATGATGCGCGATTCGGAAAGTCACTGATGGCCGCGGTCGACGGCGGAGCAGATGGCAATGACAACAAGCACGAGGGCCGCAAATTTGGAAGGCTGAGAGTTGGCGACGAGAAAGATTGATGGATGAGCAAGCACCGAACTCAGGCTAGCGCAGTTAGGCGGTCACCTGGATAAACATCGGATGCGATGGCAGCTGCGATAAGATAAGGCAGCTGGGTGCGTGCCACAAAGGAGGTTCGTTGCTTGCGCGATGCCCCGTGTCTCGACGCCTCAGGGTGGCTGACAGCTCGCGCTAGACGAGAGCGGCTAGCTTCCAGGGTGGATACCACTCTACGCGAAATTCGCGGTCAACGCAGGCGCGTCCCACGTTCGTTCGTTGTCCCGTCGCAATTGACCGGGACGAACGATACCTTCTCTTTCCATCTCTGCAGCCCGCCGTCAACAATCCATCCTTCCCAAAACACCTCTCCCCCACCGCCTGTCCGCTGCAGTTCAGCACTACATCTTTTTTTTTTCCTTCATATCCTGCTTCGCTCAAGTCGCGCAGACCTTCTTGCATCTACTTTTCCATCCCACCCTCGCATACCGACAGGTCACCCCCATTCCACGATGTCTATCGTCTCGCTTCTGGGCGTTCAGATTCTGAACAATCCCGCCAAGTTCACCGACAAGTACGAGTTCGAGATCACCTTCGAGTGCCTCGAGTCGCTTGAGAAGGGTATGTGATGCATTCTTCCGTCTCCTAACATGCCCCCGCTGACAATTTTTCACCAGACCTCGAGTGGAAGCTCACCTACGTTGGCTCGGCTACCAGGTTAGTCAAAGTGGATTTTTCACATACACCGCCATTCTCTGACCCAAAGGCAATAGCGACCAGTACGATCAGGAGCTTGACAGCCTTTTGGTTGGCCCCATTCCCGTCGGCACCAACAAGTTCGTCTTCGAGGCCGATGCCCCCAACACTTCCAAGATCCCCGACGCCGACGTTATCGGCGTTACCGTCGTCCTCCTGACCTGTGCCTACGACGGTCGTGAGTTCGTCCGTGTTGGCTACTATGTCAACAACGAGTACGACTCTGAGGAGCTGAACGCGGAGCCTCCCTCCAAGCCCATCATCGAGCGCGTCCGCCGCAACATCCTCGCCGAGAAGCCCCGTGTGACTCGCTTCGCCATCAAGTGGTATGTTCTATGGGCGGAAGAAAAAATAATGCATGATGGAGCTGACATGTGTACAGGGACAACGAGGCTTCTGCCCCTGCCGAGTTTCCTCCCGAGCAGCCTGAGGCCGACCTTGCTGCCGATGATGAGGAGTACGGCGCCGAGGAGCGCGAGGAGGAAGAGGCTGAGGTCGCCCTCGAGACGGGTGCCAACGGCGAGAAGGCCGACGGCGACGACGCTGCCATGGCCGGTGTCGAGAACGGCGAGCCCGCCCAGGCCGAGGGCGAGGAGGATGAGATGTCCGATGACGGCAGCGTCGACATTGAGGGCGAGAGCGAGGACGAGCTGGAGGAGGAGGAGGGCGAGGGCCAGGCCGCCGCCGATGATGGCGCCATGGACGTCGACATGGCCGACGAGCCTGCTCCTGCCAAGCCCGCCGTCGCCGCGACCCACTAGATGATCTTTTGGTGTGCTTGGTGTCTTGAATTTTTGCTCATACCCCGATTATTACGCCGGCCTTGGAGGGTATTCATTAGATGATGCACAATACGGCGGTTTAGACGAAGACAACGACCTGGATGATGACAGAGCCATTACAGTATATGTGGCTGCTTGGGGGATACCCAGTAATTAGATACGAACTGGCAATGAACAGATTTTCTGTACACATGGTGCTTTGGTTCTTGGCGATTTGCTGATTGACGCCTGCCCCGTGACGACGCCTCCAGAGTCATGGCCTGTGATCTTGCCCGAAATGTCGCTCGGTGAAAGAGCGCCAGTTCGATGTTCCAGCTACCCCGGATGCATGCCAAGTGCCATGCGGCGAAGCAAACCCACATGATCTAGCGTGTTCGTTTGCATCATGTCATTGAGACATTTTCAAACGGTCGGCGGGCCCCGTCAACTACCCCTCCCCCTCTGTTATCCTCCCTACCTGACTCTCAGACATGGACAAAAAAAAGGCCACCTCAAGAGAGGAGTCGAGCATTGATCTGTCTTTCCGCAGCGCCATCCACGACTGCCAAGGCAATATTTGCACTATCACGGGCTATGCCGCCGCAAGCCGCCCCGCGACCGGCCCTCCTTCGACAGCCCTGCTTTTTGCGATCGCTCTCCGTCTCCGACCCGTGCAACGCTCTCGCACTTTGGATTCCGTCTTAATCGACTTTGTTGTTTCCCCCTCCCCGGTGCGTCTCGCGTATCTCGAGCCCCGGCAGTTCGTCATCTGCGTCACCTCACAGTCGGGGCGCACAAACCTGCATACGGGGAACACATCCGTGCTTCCCCTCCGGCGCAGTGGCCGAAAGCTTGGTTTCGGTGTCGTTGGCCGCGATCGCTTCCAGCTTACCAATGCCATGCTGCTGCCTCGGCATCGGCCGATACTCGCATCCTGAGTCTTGGGGAAAGAGTCATTTCTTGGACGGCCACCAGATGAATGTTGCACCCCACGCACCACCACAGATTTGATCCGCGGCTCAGCCGCACTTGGTGTGATCGTCTCAGAGATGCCTAGACTAACGCACATAGGGCCTCTGGAGCTCGCCGTGTGCCTCACCGAGCTGGGTGGAGGGCTGGTGAGTAGAAAAGGCCATCGCAGTCTCTAGTGTCTTTCATGTCCTTTTTATCTCTTGTGGTTGAGACAAAAGCAAATAATTCAACAGCAATTCTTAAAAATATCATATCACTGCTTGCAAGTAGCTCATCATGTCCTCGCAGAGCCCCGAGGAGCTTCTCAAGGCGGTGGAGGCAAGCCATGAACGATACCTTCAAAGTCTTCGAAGCCTCCACGAGTATCTCGCTGGTGCCGTCAAAGAGAGATCAGGCTCGAGAGCCTCTACGACGCTACCACGCTCACCGCACCTTCGCCCGTCGCATAGTCCAGTCCAAAGCCCCGTTCAAAGCCCAACGCTTTCCTCAGAGGCGACCTTTCAGGTAGCACCTCGTCGTCCTCGCCGCCCAACTTTCTCCGACTCCATTGAGAAACAACCCCTATCTCACAGCCGCGAGAAGCATGTTCCTTCATCCATCCACTCTGAGCTCGACGTCGAGTACCTTCCCCTGCTAGACGTCTCCATCCCACGCGTTGCTTCCGACGGCTCCTTTACTTCACCCGCACCAAGGCTCATCGAGAGAGTCTCCTGGGAGGATGCGCAGCTTCTGAGCCATCTGAAACGGTTCGACTTCACTGGCGGCGCTGCCATCGCCCTCACAGACGTCATCAAGAAACAGGCTGAAATCGACGAAAGCGCCGACTTCAAGACCTTCGCAGCCTACGAGAGCGACGGCTACGTCAGCTCAACCTTTGAGCTCTACGACGTCGACAAGGAAGGCATCCCCCGCCCCGTCGGAAAACAGCCAGACAGACGCCGGGGGAATGACGCGATCCCCTCAGCCAGCCAGATCGTCGACGCCCCGACGGTATGGAACGCCCTCAAAGGCATCCACGCAGACGGCAAAGCCGTCGGCCTCGTCACCATCCTCCAAGAACCCTCGGCCCTTATGCTCGGCGCCCTCCACATGACCATGGCACCCTACTTTGACATGTCGGAGCTCCTCAACCACCTCATCACCGATCACGAGAACAACGGCAAGACGACTGCCTACGTCCACCGCGCCTTCGCCCGCGACTCGTCTCCGCCTCACCTGCGACAGCGCAGCTTCTTCTTCGCCTTCAAGTACTACACCGTCGTCGGCGACGGCCTGGAGCCCGCCCCCTGGCAAAAGTACGACAAGCGTCCCGCAGACAAACGCTCCAGGGACCACATCGATATTGCAGAATGCAGCTCCGTCCTGGCCCTCTCCCTGTCCGGCCAACCCCGCCAGTCCGTCAAGCAAACCCGCCGCCGTGAAGGTCCCCAGGAAGGCTTCCTCTTCGACACCTTCGCCCCTTGGCACCTCTTGTCCATCCAGTCCTTCCCAGACGACGAGCACACCCTCCGCGGCGGCGACGCCGAGGCCCGCAAGACCTTCGTCTCGGGCCCCTACGCCTTCATGGACGCCCTCGTCACGGAATACCGCGACGCCACCAAGCGCAACCTAGCCCTCCACGCCCGCATCGCCAAGCTCATCACGCCCCCGACGGACTTCATGTTCGACGCCAGGCTGCGCGACAAGCTGCTCTTCGAGGACAAGCACTTCACCTACATCCGGCGCTACTTCTGGGCCTACAACACGCTCGGTGTCGTGAACGAGGGCCTGCGCGCTATGCTGTCGGCCTACCGCGACAACTTCCCTGATGACTTCTGGGACGGGCGGCACCCGACGCTGTGGCCTCACCCGGCGCCGGAGTCTCCCGAAGGCAGGGCGTATCGCGACAAGATGGCCCCGCTGCGTCTCGATCTCGAGCGGGCGTGTCGCGATCTGGAGGCGGTGCATGCAAAGAACGCGGCGACGAGGAAGGAGATTGAGAACTTGCGCGACCAGCTCTTCAGCGGGAGTTCGATCAAGGAGTCACGTCGGGCTATCGAGCAGGGGGATAACATCAAGGTCCTCACTTTGGGGTCCATGGTGTTTCTGCCCCTGACATTCGTCACTGTAAGTCACTCCCTTGTGGATGGAAATGAGGGTCACAATCCTGACTTGTTCTTCTAGTCTGTGTTTGGCATCACGGAATTCACCATCTCGCCGCAGGACTGGCGTTTTGCGGTGACGATGGTATGCGTCTGCGTCCCGTTCCTCATAGCTCTCATAATGTTGCAGACAAGGGCCGGGTATTCGCTGGCAAAGCATGCTTTTGCAGCTCTCACATGGCCGTTTCGATATTTCATAGATGCCGGCACCGATGACAAGATGCCTCCCAGCGTGACGATGCCGCCTACGGAGACGAGACCTCGCAGAAAGAGGCGGCTGACCGGTCGCCGGGCACCAGCGCCTGTCCCTGATGGCACAGAAACACAAGCCTCGTGGGTCGGCAAGTTTTCCCGCCGTATGAACTTTGGATTAATGACTACGAGCAAATTGAGTGATGAGAAGGTCTTTGGGAATGTTTGATTGCTTGTGTTTGAAGATACCCCTGTCTTTACCATCATTTTAGGATACCAATTTGAGCGTTGCTTTCGAGACAATAGAACATTGAGGCTCAGCGAATGTGGTGATCATGCTGTCGGTTTGAGTCGGCTTGCTGCCGTTCTCATTGTCCTGGCCGTCTTCGTCCTCGCTATCGCTGTCGTCAAAACAAGTCATGTTGACCCTTGCAGGAGGTCGGCCGCCGGTCCTTGCTCTCGTTACATATCCATCCCTAGCGTAAACAAGACATCGCGATGGACATGATGATCCAAACCCCTAGAGTCCCGCAGTCCTCAGCTCTTAAACGAGGCCATCGGCATAAGGCAACGATAATGAAGGTCATCTACTAAGTAGCAGCTTCGGCTTTCTAGCAAAGATGCTACACCAGGAAACCCTGCTGGACCGTTGACATGTGAAGTTCCTGAAATCACCTTCAACTCTAGCTAGTAGCAACCAACTACAGACAGATCCCTATAATCCGAACGAGATCAGAACATCCACAAACAAGACGTCACCATCAACCTTGTTCCGCATCCTCCATTCCCCAAAACGAACACCTTCACACCCACACGGCATCCCCAATCACACGCAACACACACTTCTCAGAATCCGATAACGCCAAAAAGAATCAACCCTCTAAAACCTGTAACACGCCAACCAAACCTTCCACACAATCATCGCAAACCCTCTCCTCGTCATCCTCCCAGCCAGGAATACACCAACCTCCGATTCAACCGGCCGGCAACTTTCACAAACCTCCGCACTCATCCATCCCTCCCCGCCCCTTCAACCCTACCACCGTACCTCGTGCTCCATGCCTCATCAACATCCATCCCACATGGCCAGGCCTTTCCATCCCACCCAATCACACGCAGATCCAACCCCCAAAGGCAGCTGAAACATCACACATCACACCCGAACAACGTGGCAGCGCGGGGGCCAGAACAACAAAACTCTCA
Organism: Colletotrichum gloeosporioides; assembly: GCF_011800055.1. Classification (NCBI taxonomy): domain Eukaryota; kingdom Fungi; phylum Ascomycota; class Sordariomycetes; order Glomerellales; family Glomerellaceae; genus Colletotrichum; species Colletotrichum gloeosporioides. Next base: position 314,079 of record NW_025544682.1, read on the forward strand.
CGTCATCCGCCCCCAACTCCGACTGCTGCTGTCCGAACAAGACATCAGACGAAAGTGTGCCCTAGGCAGAGAGTTCCAGGCCACATGCGCAAACCACGCCATCACGCAAACTCTCACCGTGGGAATGAGATACGAAGCACAATGGCATACCAGCGCATCCGTTCGTCTTTGGCTCTGCGGTACCAGTCCCTTTGGCGGCGAGAAAATAAACCGCTCGAACAGGATCAAACCCAAATCGGGGCTCGAGCGACTCGGTGGCACGCATCAGACATCACGAGAGCGAACAGTTCGGTTTCGACATCAGAAATCATCCATGTCATTTCATTCCTTCTCGTTCAAGCTTATCCCTCCCACTTCTCTTTCTACACCACAATCATTTCATGACATGAACCAAGTAGACGGGACATACACTAAAGCCGCCGGACCAGCCGAAACAACCCCGCGCCGTCATCGCGCATAAGACATGGACCAAATAAAAGAGACTTCGAAAATAGAGACCAAAACACACGATACGCACAATGTAAACGTCCTGGCTCCGGCCGCAGGGGCAATTAAAATAACGTAGCAGGTATATCGCGCAGAAAAAAACCACCTGACCGGGCCACCAATTCGCCAATGTGATGTGAGACGAAAGAGGCCGAGAAGGACGAGATCATGTTCCCATATGCACAAGCGGTAATCTTGTACGGCAGACCGAGTCCACAGAATGCCACCTTTATACTGGGTGAGATAGGTTATGGTGAAGAGTTGAAAGTACGCCTGGATGCGTTTGGATACTGAACGAGATGGTCGAGAAGCGAATTAAAGGCGGCCGTGGCAAGGAGACGTTCGTAGAATGAGGAAAGCGGGTAAAAGAGGCATTGATGGATACGAATGCTGGGAAGTTGAGGGCGATGGGACGAAGACGAGAACGTCGTGGTATCAGGTTCCAAAGAGATGCCGAAACGCCTAATTCCATCAAAAGCCAGTCGTGGGTATCTCCGAGAAAAAGTTGTACAGTTGTGAGTTGGGAGACCCGTGTGCTGGCGTTTACCATCCCTTCTTTCTCGCAAATCGCTTGTTCAGCAGGGCGAGAACCTTGGTGACGTTGAATTGCACGTATTCGAGATCCAAGTCATCCTGTCCATCCTTTTGCATCTCGAGCAAGTCATCCAACTTAAGATCCAACTCGAGGAGACCACGGTTGCGTCCTGGTAAAGTCAGTCAACAGTACTAGGAAGGCAGAAATTGTAACATACCCTTGTAATGCAGAGAAATGACAAAAGTTCCCGGCAGGGGGCTGGTGAAGTTGAAGTAAATGTTCGCTCTGCGGTTGTCCGGAACATTGCTCTTCTGGATGACGCCCTCCTTCTCCAACTGCTGGTGAGTGAATTTATAAGGGCCAAGGACCTGTTGCTTCTGCTGTTTTCTCCTTGTCCCCTCACTTTGAGAGCGAACATTATGCAGGTAGCTCTTGTACGTCTCCAGCTGGCCGACGAGGTAGGTGTTGTGGTCGCGAATCGTCTTGTAAACCTCCTCAAGCTTAACAGTCTCCTGGATAACACCGTCCTTGAGAGAGCCAAGGTGCTGGAGTTCCTGCTCAACCTCGTCGCGCAACAAACTGAATTGGTCGCTCTTGTCGATGACTCTCAGTTCCTGGAGTTGAGAGAGCAGTTCCATTGCCCTGATGCCCTTGCGGACCATGACCGCGTCGTTGCGGCTCGTAGCCGCCGCGTCCGCGATTCTCTCTAGTCGCAAAGGTCGTCGGGCAACGCTGCTGTTGGCAGGAATCGATCGCATGATCTGCACAAAGACGGATTTAGCTTCCATAAAGTACACCTCCTCTTGCGTGATGTCGAGCGCCGCGGTCAAGTCGTCGATCGCCGTCTCCCACCTGCTGAAGAGGGGAAGGTTGATGACGCGGTTCTCCTTACGCGGAACCTGAGGAGGTGCTGCCGCCAGCTCTGACATGATGATACCAAGGTGCGAGTTGTCATCCTTGCAGAGTTCGCCATGGTGCTTCTCGATGAGGGCGTGCATGCCATAGATTTCGTTCAATGTGATGGACAGCTCCAGGTCCTTCTTCGACAGGGCCACGTATCTGTCCATCTCCAAGCTCTCATAAAAGTCCTGCACCTCGCACAGGTCAAGCATGAACTTGTTGACGCGGTCCTTGTTTCCTTGAATGAAGGGCTGCAACTTGGCCATGTAAGGCTCCTTGGCGTACGAAGGCTTGTTGGCCAGGTTCTGCAGCATCTTTGCAATCAGGGTCAGTGTTCTTCTCGGGCGCTCCGCAGGCTGGCCGTCAATGAGCATGTACGACTTGGGCGTCACAATGGCGGGGTTGATGAAGCGGAGGAAGAAGAAGCCGCCGATGAGCGTGCAAATGACTTGATCGTTGGCGTCAGGGTACTTGCGCTTCGTCAGACTGCGGATCTGCTTGCAAATCCACCGAATACCGTACGGTGCCTCCTCGAGCCCGTCAATGATGGTCGACAAAAAGCCATTAGCAATCTCGGTGAGCATCGTCAGGCGCGGTTCGATGATGGCCTGGACTTGAGGGTTCTCGGCAGCTTGCTCAGCTGTGATGCCCTTGGGCAGCGACGCGGGAAGGCTGCCGGTGTCCTCCTCAATCTGTTCACACATGCGCTCGTACACCTTCAGCGGGTTAATCTCCAAGTCGAGGTCCTTCAACTCAATCAAGCTGTTGATCCTATCGGCCAGCACTGATTTGAGGAAACTCTGTCCAGGTCCTCTCCTTGTGTAAGTGGTCATCATTCGCGATACTGGGGTGTTGGCGCGCAGAAGCGACGAGTATTCGGGGGTGTTGTCGAATTGGTAGGTAAGGACGGACTGGTCCAGTTAGTATATGGAACGGCGATCGGAACGCGTGACAAACCTGGAACATGGTCAAGAGCAAGTGCTCCTCACGACTCTCGTACTGGTTACCGTAAATGGTGAACATGACAGTCTGCAGCAAAGAATCGATCTCGGACATGGACACCAAACGACAAAGATGGGCAATGTGTCTTGGCTCGGATTGCAGCAGGAACATCAAGTTGCCATACTTTTGCGTCTTATCGTCGTTGGGGAAGTCGCCCTCCTGCATCTCGGTGGCATCTTCCAGATGGCTCGCGACTTCGTTCTGTTCTTCCAACGCCATTCGGTTCTGGATAAGAAGAGCGATTCGAGAGTCGAGATATCGCACATCTTTTTCGAGGACGAAGTTCTTCTTTGACTGGGATGAGATCTTGGACTTGAGTTCGCGTAGGATCTTTTGGGCTGCAGGGGAGAGATTAGCGTTGAATACTCAAAAGGACAATGAACTCGTGTGTTCCTACCCTTGGCCAGGTCATCCTCAATCTCGAGATCAGTCTCGTTTGCTGACATGGACATGTACAGCGCGGACATGGAATACCGCTTAGATTGGCGGGCGGACCGCGATCCATCGTAGGAAGACATTGTGTTTTGGCGGGAGAGGGGCTGGAAGGAGGAGGAGGAGGCGGTCGAAGCTCGGGAAGGTGTTTGAAGCATGACGGACATATTTGCTCGTGCTCAAGGGTGACGGGTTTGCGAAGCAGGCTGGTCGCCCAAGCGAGCCCCTAGAAGCGATGAGCCTCGGAGCCTGCGATGAAGTTATGCTTGCCGACACTGGTGAGCCGGTTTGCGTGTCGTGCAGGGGTCGTCGTGACGGGTTGCCAGGAGACTTTGGTAATCCAGCGTGAAGTGATGAATGAGTGAGGCTGAAGGCTTGAGGCGCGACTGTCGTGATGCAGTCGGCGAGTGGAAGAAAGGAGAGTGGTTCGCACGATGTGGCTGCGAAGCGGGAGACGGCACGGCGCAGATGATGGAGGGGGTGTGTGGGCGACAGCGAAAGGTGAGTCGATTCGGGTCGCGCAATGGGATTGGGTGTCGAAAAGTTCGGCCGCTCGATTGAAGGCGAGTTTGTTGCTCAAAATTGGGATGTCGTCCAGCGAACGCCACGAGAGACAGAAAAGGTTGAGTGGCAGCGAGCCCAAGATGGCAGACTTCTCGAATGTGAGGTTGGTTTTTCGGTGGTGTTTCGAACGGAAGCTTCGTTTCGGGGGGGACGCCGAATGGATATTGCTTTTGGCAGTGCTGATAGGGCGGCGCGACAAATAGGAGCGCGGTTTTAGCTTTCGCAGGCGCGGCCGCAAATGTGTGGGCGGCGGTGATCAAATTAAAAACGAGGCTAGGAGGAGCGAAGTTCCAGATCCAGATAGGCAATCGGGCTGCTGCTGCTGGGTGCTCGTTGTGTTGGTGCTGTCTGGGGGGATTCTCGGTATGGGAGTGTTGGAGGCGCGATGCCGACGGGTTGGCTGGCAGGACTGTCTGGCGTGTTTGCGCAAGACTTGCAAAGCAAGGGAGGGAATGGGATTAAAAAGCTGAGCGGAGGAGAGCCGTAGTTGTTTGAGCGAGAAGAGCGAGAGAGAGGGTGTGGTGGGTGGTGGTTGTGTGTGTGTGCGTGTGTGTGAGTGGAATGAAGAGGAGGGGGGGTCTTTGGGGTAAGTACAGATGGACCGTTGCTCAAAAGGAAAGGAGGGGAGGTCACCCTGTACTCGTAGTGCTACAGCGAGGTCACAGTAGGACTGCGTAGGGCGGCGGTTCAGAACGTGCAAAAGGAGGGACAGGAAGAGAGGTCGGATGTGTGCGACTGGGGGGTGTGGGAGGTGTGTGTAAACGACAAGACAGCGTGTGGGAAGACGAGAGTGACGAGCAGCAGCAGCAGCACGCAGTCCGTACAGGCAGCACTGGGACGATGGGTGGTGCAGAAGTGCAGACTGGATATTCAGGCATGGATAGATTGGACGGGATGGATGGGATCACTTCTGGCGGTATCCGTACAGGCAAAGAATCCGTAGGCACGTATGTACAGTGAGTGATCTCTGCGGTAGGCACTTAGTACGTAGCCCGGTAGGTACGGGACACGGGAGAAGGTGGGAGAAAGGGGATAATAAGGGAGAGCGATACTGCGTAAGGAGAGGGCCGCAAGCATGCTCGGCACATGGAAGGATAGTCAGGTCAGGACCGGATGGACGATGATGGACAGGCACAGTACGGTACGGATACAACAGGCACAAGGCACCGCGCCAGGAACCTCCTCAAAGCAAAAGAAGGTGCCTGCCCTGTGCCTGTGCCTGTGCCTGTGCCTATGCCTTGGACAGGAAAAGGTTGCACAAAATGGTGGGATTGGCATTATTGGAGGGTGAAGGCTGGTCCGCTGGATTATGGGTGGATGGGGCCTTGAACTGCTGCTCGACCCTGGCAGTGCCCCCAGATGGTGTGTGTGTGAGGCCTGGGACTCCCTGTAAGAAGGTCACGCTCGAGGGAAAAGAACGAGCAAATCAGATACGTACCGACGCTCGAAGAAGACACACTTTCTGTAGTGTGTGTGTGTGTGTGTGTGTGTGTGTGTCCCTCTCTCCCCCTCTCCCGTGTCTGCCTCTGTCTGTGGAAAAAGGCAATGGCGATGGGAGGAAGCACGCAGCCAGAAAGAGGAGGGGAGGAGACCGAGAGAGGACCTGGAGACGAAGAGGGTGGGGAACGGGCCCCTTGCCTCGTGCGCGCGATGCGGAGCGGCGAGCGGTTCCTGGCTTCAGGCGATGGGAACCCACTCTTCAGGGAACTAGGTACACTTACCTGCCTTGGTGCCAGACAAGTGCAGATAAATAGACGAGCGAGCGGTACGTACCGAGCGACCAGCCGCGAAGGGAAAGATACGATACCAGGGCGAGCCAGTCAAAGGCGCGAATGAGCAGCCTGATGGAGCATCGCCGAGTCTTGTCGTCCAGGTTGGCTTTGCGGGCGCGTCAACCGTTGCAACTGATGATAGTGCCTGCCTTGTCGCCGTGCCTTACCTCACATTTATTTACTTTGGCAAGGTACATAGCCAGCCCAGTGTGCCCAGGCGGTGCCCAACGGTTGACGGGTTGTGATGGCGGGAAGCGGGCAGCTGATGTGACCCAGGTTGTATTGATATCGATACTATGATGTCAGGAGGGGACCAAGGCCGGCGCCGGGGCAGTGTCCTGTGCAGTGATTACGCCGACTGCCTTAGGCTGTCAACGTCGACAGGACGAGAGAGTCCAGGCTCGTGCTGCACAGTAGCTGTTGGGCAGCAGCAGTGGCTTACTGCTAGGCTGAAGGGATTCTGTAAGTTTCCAAGCAATCTTGAGAAAGGCATGCGAAGTGGTTCGAGTTGTCAGTCTTAGCGGACACTGACTGACAGAGGCATGCAGCCTGTGTAACCGCACCTCAGAGCCCGCCATCTGTCCATCATGCCATCCATCCATCTCTACTGCGGTACTGCGTATGCACAACACAACATCAGCATTAGAAATACTTTTGTCGCAATCATCAATCGACAACAACAGCTCGCTGTCTCGGTCGGCCGTCCGTTCTCTGGCGTCTGCAACACCACACCTCGCATCTGCCCTGCCCTGCTCTGCCCTGCAGTCCCTTCATCAGGCAGCGGGCTCGTAACGCTGGACGGACCAGAGAATCAGAATTCACTTTCACACAAAGAGAGGAAGGATGGGACGACGATGAGTGGCCCCGCTTTGCTGCAACGCCAGAAATCTGTTTGAGAATTCTGCAGGGGTTCCATCGCTCCTGCTGCTAATGCGCAAGCTGCACGGCGAGGGAGGGTCGTCACCACGCCTGAGAGGGTCATCTGCCCCACACCCTTCCGTCTTGGGTTGGCTGTTGACCACTGCGGCAGGGGGAGAGAACCACGGAAAGAAGGGACCTCCGCGTTGCTGTTTCCTGTTCACGTTGCTAGGTATCGGCTCCTGCTCTTCGTACCTGCTGGGCGGGAACGAGCCAATAAACCGACGGTGCCGTTGCTGTTTTTGAGGAGAGAAGGAGCGGCGGCTGAAGCCATCACGGCGATATTGCAGGAATACTGCATTTCTTCACCCGTCGCTCTTCGAATCTACGACAAACACATCTCCCCCCTCATGCCGCTAAACACTAAATGACGAACGAATAAAAGAGGAAAATGGGGCCGCCTCATCGACCCGCTTGTCTCCTTTGGGCGACAGCATTCTTTTTCGCCTCCTTACCGCCTTCCCAAGTGCCCGGCCCAGCATCCGCGCCAACAACTATCCCAAAGCCCAGGGACCAGCCAAATTCCACCGTCGACCAAGTCAATCCATCCGTTTGGATTCGGCCCATCCGCCTCGGCTTGCTCTACCCTCTCCTCCAGGCTCTAGCTGCGACTTCTGCTCGCCAGTCAATCAAAGACAGCCGCCATTCGTCAGCTAAATTGGCTACCGCGGCCTCGTTATTTCCAACGGGCGGGCACTCCGAGAAGCGCCTCATTGCCAGCCCGCTCCCATCCCGACTTGACCGGCGCTCATTGCGTGCCCACCACGCGTCGCGCATACGGTCCAAACTGCCTACCATGCGACCACTGGCCAGACGGAGACTGCAGATGCGCAGCAACTCGGCCAGGGATATGGACGCGAGCAGGAATCGCAACGTATTTACATGAGGTACGGGTGCACAACCAGACAACATCCCAGCACAGCCTGCCAAACACATGCGACTGCATCGAATCCGTCACAGCCGAATTACTTAACCGCCGGGCATGTTGAAGAACCCCAATCCAAGGCCTGGCAGAAGGCAAATTCATCAACCAGCGTCACCTTGCGTCGCACTAACAAAACATCGGCAAGTAAACTCGCCGCCGTTGATAGTGTCACGGCCAAACCATCGCATTGTCGGTGGCGGCAACTGCAACACATATCGCCGATGCTTCTTCCTGGCTGGTCCCCCAAAATGCCCGGACCAGTAGCAGTCCCCTTCGTTTTCGGCTTCTCGCACTTCCAGGCATCTTCCTTCACGACGAGACCTGCCACAAACTGAATTCGAGAAGCATGAGGGAACCGGTTTTTAAAATAGTGTCTCGCAAGGAACTCTGGAAGCCTCATGGAACCACTGCCCACAGACCTAATAGGATCCGGCCATGCCACCGCACAGAACACCGGACACCTGGGTTCCTTTTCTTTTAAAAGAACGGATGATGAACCGCCAGAACAGCAAGGCCCGGGGCCGGTATGGCCCAGTTCCAGGACGTCAATCTAAACTATCCCTCTACCGTTGTCGCCGCTTTCCTGCTGCTCCAAATGTGCCGCCCACACAGCAGGAGAAACCGGCATGACGCCCATCGTTCATGCGTCTGGGAGGCGCAGACCTGCTTGAAACCGTTTCTCTTCCGCTCCTCGCCCGAGTCCGGCGTCTTTTCGTGGTCGCAGAAGGAGAGGAAAGCCACGATTACCAAGTTGGCAGCAAGTGATATCGTGCCAGCTGTTCGCTACCTAGTACTGGGTTACATTTTCAACGGCGTCCATGTTACGCGGCGAGGCGATGTCGCATGCCTATCCAAGCAGGACCTTCATCACGACATCCGGCTCTCCAACCGAGCATCACCCATCAGCGGCCCGTGCTGAGGATATTTGGTTCCTTGGTCAGCAACAAATGACTTGCGTGAGGACATCTCACACACCCCTTTCCTCGGTGTGCGCTCTTCACCGTCTTCATGACATTTCAACGCTCGCACCCCAGAGACAGGGACCGAGGTGAAGTATCGGCGCTTACCTAGATCGGGCAACTCCACTTGGTCAGGGTGCGGGAAGTGGAAAAGGAGACGCCAGCGGCCCCAAAAGAAGAAAAAAACAATTCCTTCTCAGTCGCGAACCCCTTACGTCCAAGAACCACCGTATCTTCAAGTCTGCATCCCTGTGCCTGCTTTGAGATCATCGCCTGTTCTCGGCATTGGGTGCAGACAATGGAGGCCTGTGAGACCAGGGCAAGATCCTCCAAGCCACACGGCAACTCGTCATCATCTCGAGCTCTCATGCCGTCCATCACATCCGATCACACTCGATGAGTCCGCGTTTTGACTGCAAACACGACCCAAGGCGGCCGATATCATGTCCGCCACTGCTTTCTCTTTGACAACGTCCGGTGTTGCAAACAAATCGGCTTCTCGTATCTCCCCTTAGCTGAGCCTCCTACCGTACCTCCTTGCGGCCCGTACGCTTCAAGGGACTTCGGCCATTGAAGCATCATGCCTGCAAGACAATCTGGAAGCCGGTGCTAGCAGCCAGACTTCTGGAACCCGTCATCACCTGGCTCGCCCACTGCCGAGGCTTCTACGCTTTGGCATCGCAAACCCGTCAACGCCCACCGGAACTGCGAGTGACCGATACGGTGTGTGATCTGGTCTGGCAGCCGTACTTAGTGCATTGCTTGCACGTCAGCATCGACGACGACCCTGCCCCGATAACTCCATACGCATCGTGTTACTCAGATCATGGTGGCGTCTTGGTGACAACTTGGCCTGCTGGAAAAGCAAGCCCCATTATCCGGATTGGCGGCGGGGTGAGTCGCGGGCCCGCCGTCAGCAGAAAAAGGGGTCTCGGCCACCACTCAACTGTCGTTCTGACAATGACTCTGGGGACGGACACCAGCGCCATTACAATGTGGCTTTATTTGAAGCTTGTCAAGACCAAACATTGTCCCAAACACTGCTTCGACAGAGCAAGCTAGACGAAGCCGGCGATGCGCGTGGCGGACTGAGGCCTGCACCGCCTCAACCTGGTCCATGCTCTTTCATTTCCCCATGCCTACGACACGTGGGAAGGCAGGATACGATTTCATGAGGATCGCCCCCCCTAGCAGGTGCAGCAGTCCCTAGCCTCAGTTCGGCTTGTTCCTGACCTTGTCCAAAAAGCCCTTGGCTCGTCCCAGCAGCGTCGAGGGTAAGACACGCCGGGCGACGGATCGAAACAGCGCTCCACCATTCTTTCAACGCCATTCTTCTGCCCACCTCAGTCACTCTCCGCGTGTGGTGTAGAGTGCAACAAGTAACGTGCGCGGCGTGCAGGAAACGCATGCGACGATTCTGTATGTGAGATAGCCCGGTGGGCCTATGCAGGAACCATCTGCGTACCTGCAGGAGGCTATTTCAGGGGTTTGGGTCCTGGCACACGGTAAGCGGGCGACAAGATTCCGACTATTGGCATTAGCCCGAGTTTGTCATCTTTCGAGCTCAACACCGCCATCGTCAACGGTCTGGTTGTAGCTAAATACAGCAGCACCAGCTTTCTCTTTCTCATACGGGCCCGAGGAGGGACCAAATCCCCGACGCGTCTGCTGCCATTAGACGCCTCGAGAAACGCGTTTCCTCGACGTCAAATGGCCAATTTAACAGCCCTGGCCGTGCTCATCCAGATCTTGCACCCGCGATGCTGTCTGTGCGATGGCTGAGAGCGGCGATGACAGCATCAAAGCACTGCAGGGCACAATTAAACGCAGGATCGAGATTTCATCCGCGTGATGCTGGACGAAATGGACGCCGCCTGAAGATTTCGATTCCCCCCCCCATCGGGCGAATGACCCACGGAATCGTCGGAATGAAACGCAGCAATTCGCCATCAGGACCGCTCAGGTGAGGGCCCGTGTGTCCGCCAGACCGCAGCGGTTGCTCCGGACATCGCCGGGGTTCGTTCAACACCATGTCACGTTGGCGCTGGACATCACTACTGCGTAGTAAGGCTGCGGTGTTATCGCTCGTATGGTGCTCGCGACCTGTCCTCGTTTGTCTCGCAAGACTCGGTAAAGTCGCGTCCGAACTGCCTCGTTTGTATCTGAGAATGGCACCCTAGCATCGCAGTGCCTACCTGCAAGTCTATGTGTGAGGCGCCTCATCCTCGTCCCCTCGGCTGCACCAACGGCCCAGAGGCGCATCGCTTGTGTTGGCCCAATCCTTCCCCAACCACAGACGACGAAACGAACTGTTCTGTTTCCCGCGTTGGACAGGGCCATCGCTATGTTTCAGGCATTGCCTGGCCGGCTGACACGGCATATCCGCTCCTTTCGCAGCACAGAAACAGCAGCCACAAGTTGCACACATCTGCAGTCATCCGACGTCAAGACTTCGTCGACAGCTGTCACTTCCCGTGTTCCCCTAGAGAGAGACCCTGCAGGAGGTGTTTTAATCTCCGCATCTGGTTCCCAATACACCGGCTCGCCAATGAGTACGGTTCGTGAGAGGGGACAAAGGACAACATGTCTCGCCTTGGCGATTTGTCACTTCGTCTGTATTCACCTCCAGAAGCCTACCTCTCCATCCGCGATATGGCCCCCAAGAAGGGCCCCCGCCTAAATGCCTTCTTTTCCTCCGTAATCCCCTAAATAGGATTGCTCGTAAAATGGGAGGCGGGGAGCGGGCGCTGTAGACTGTAGATCCCCCTTCCCCTTCCTCACCGCCGCGCGCCTCATCGGCACGTCGCCATTTTTGTGTCGTTGCGGCCCGCCCGGGGGTCGTATTCTACACGGCAAGCCCCCCCTTTAGCCTCCGAGACTCAATGGACGTTGGTAGGGAAGAGAGGGGGAGAGAGCAGAGACCGTCGCAGATAGCGAAGTGTTTTGCGAAATGACGATGGTCGATGGGTGCTTGTTTTGTGTGGCAGACGCAGACGCAGACGTACCCCCGGACTGCGATCGGCAACATGGGGTTTGCAGGTGGGATGACAGGTTTCTGCTGCATGGGCGGCGGCCGCCGCTGCGGCGTTGGTTATTGTTTCTTATTTTATTCTGACAGTTCTTTGCTTTTTCTTTTTTACTTTTTGTTGAACCGTCTTCCGCGGCTTCGACGCAGGGATAAAGGCGCCGTTGAGCATGATCTGACCTTCGTTGACATCGGCCCCATAGGACTCCAGGCCTGGTTTTGTGGACGTACGGAGGAGATGAGGCTGTTCTACAAGCCGGACAGGCCGAGACAGACTGTTGTCGCTTGGAGCAGTGACAGTTCCGTATCGAGGTGAGTTATGTGGACGGCTTGCCTTGTAATTCTTTGCGTCTCGGACATCAGAGACCGTGGCTGGTTTCCCACTGGAGGCTTGATTGCGGATGAAACTGCGTGCTGTTGTTTCTTGTTCTTGTGCAGTCGAATTTGAGTGTGAAAGAGAGACAGAATCGGAAAGCATCGGCTTTCGAAACGGTACGTTTTCGGGGTTTGGATTCAGGTCGAGACATGGTGATTCTCGTAGGCGAAGTTGGAGGTGAGAGATGAGACGCAAGTTGAGGATGAGAGCGGAGGCGATCAGAGGCATCCTCTGCTACTTACCTTACTACTTGTTTCGCGGCATTCCGAGCCCTAAGCCGTTCTCAAGGTTGTCGCCCGTCTATGTATTTGCACATGGTTCTCCGCGGAATGTCGTACAGACCTGGTGCACGACTTGGATATTGCTTCTGGTCGTCATTCGCGTTCCAGAGTTTCCGGCGTTATTGCCGGTGATCATGGAACCACTCAAGTGACGTTGGGTCTCATTCGGGGTGTTTAACTTCCCGGTTGTGGCGGTCGTTCTGATGTTTGTCTATGAACATTGCTCCAGCGTTCTAATGATACAGTTCAAGAGCCGGGAAGCTGATCCGAGCCTCTTCGATCCTTGGCTTTTGACGGAGCTTTGCTACCCAGGTGAAAACGGAGCATGAGTTCGGCCAAGATTAACAGCTAACGACGACGACAACCAGCACGATGGCAGAGAGAATGAGTACTTCAGGTCTTCGCCAGCTTAACCAGGAATATCCATCCAGATAACGAAATTTCTACAATGTCAACATGGTTCTTCATCAAACGAGTTCTCAATGTCTCTTACCTTGTTATGATGGTATTTGCATGGGCCTGGCCAGACTCAGACAGAGACTTGGAACCGACGGAGACATAACAGTTGACTTGCATGCAGTGTCCCGGGATTCTCAAGACAGCGTCCATGACGCCCATTGGCATCGCGTTGAGCTATCTCACGCAGTCTCCAAACAACGATGTACAGAGTACGAATAGTTTTCGGCGATAATGCAGACTAGGAAAGGAGTTGTGGCGAGCTTGAACGAGAGTAAACGTCAAGTTGTACAATCTCTGACGTTGCTAGTTATGGCGATATCCAGTCATGTCCCACCGTTGATATGCCATAAGGCCTAGTAATATCTTGACACGCCCGCAGCGTGTCGAGGCGATGTTCTTATTGCAGTATTGCGACTGGCTGAGCATAACATTGGATCCGAGTCCGGTAATGACACGCTCACTGATAACCTTTAGTTATTGTCGCTCACCTACTAGACAACATAAAGGCGCCTTAATTCTGGTATCTTTCTCTATCTAGAGTTGCTTCAACGACAGAGGGCACAGCTTGAATAGTAGGGGCAGTCAACGCAATTTGATAGGAAGGAACGTATTCCAGAGCTGAAACCTGGATATCCTGTGATTCATGTCATTGGGTTACAGGCATGAGCACTGTTACATCTCGAGCCTGCCTAGGAGACTCTAAAGATGTCCAGGACCCATTTGATTGCGATGTTAGCTAAGGCGGTCTTTGAAAAGGATAAAGCAAGTCAACTGTCATGGAACGAGCAAGGAAAGATTTTTACGGTGGGTATATCATACTTAGATAGCTTTTGGCTACTATATCAATGTGGGTGATAAGTCTTCGGCTCAAGAGCAGAGCTGAACTAGAGCAAGGATTAGTCCACATACCTTTTCTCGATATCTCCGACATCGAGATTTCATTTACTACAGATTCTGACTTGTAATACAAACAGATACGAGAAGATTTTACATCTATTCGCTCCTAAATCTATGGAGTCGTGAGCAGACATTCAGCGGAAAGACCCTCAGCTGTCGGCGATGACGGAGAGCCTACCGCCGACGCTTCAAACGCCGATTCCCCAGAGAAGTCAGAGTGGCAGTGAAGATCCAAGAGGTAGGGATCCCAATCCTTAACATCAAGAGCCAAGAGGTTTCGAAACTGGCCAGTTCCGAGAACGGTTGCGAGATCCATCACGCGAACTTGTCCAGTTACTAAAATGTAGTACTCAGTGAAGAGAAAATCACTGCATGTCTCGAGGCTGAGTTCGAAAGTTGTTACTCTGGCGAATTTGACCTCAGAGTCCTGGAGCTGCTCGTTGCTTTCTTCGTCGACAAAGTACACCTTCTCGGACTGAGATCTAGTGTTTTCAGGCATCGACTTTACTCGGTCCTCTATGCTGGTGGTTGGCTTGCCGAAGCTGTCGTGTTTCTTGAACGAAGGAATCTCGTCACGGAGCCTACCTAAAACCATACGACGACCAGGGGTTTTGAACTTCTGCCCCTGTGATTCATCTTCTACGGGATGCTCCGTACTGTGAATGACTGCGTGAACCCTGTTGAACAATTTCGACCATGCCAATGTGAGACGCATGGGGTACTTCACGCCTGGGCCGTCGTCAACCCCTTTTATGCTGATATCAATGGAAGCCCCGAAGCTTTCGGATGGGTTTGGTCTTATGAAAGTGCTGAAGAATTCATCCCAAAATTGCCTCGGGTGTGGATTGATAAAATCAACCTCCAAAGATGGTGGAAGAGTGACGTTGATGTGAAAGGATCTGTGCAATCGCCTCTTAATCCATGATTCCTCATCAACGTCTACGTCTTTCCTGACGTAAGCCGTAAAAGCCTGGTTCTTTGGGAATGAATCATCGATATCGCTGAACAGGGACCATGGATGGGAGCGAACAAACCCATCAGCCGTGCGTACGAGTGAAATACAAACGTCTGCACCAGTTTCTGAGTCTGAGAGTCCCAAGTTCATGACATAGATACCGTTCTTTCCTTTCCGAAACGTCGTGTCGATTCGAACACCCTTATTCGCAAGCGAAAAGTCGCACACGTCATCATCATTCGTATTGCGATGCAGTTTCGGGCCATCAACGAACTCTTCTGGTGAACGGGACAGGATTCCTCGAAACTCTTGCTTGAGAGAAGACACAAGTGAGCCATCAGGGCTTCTCTCTTTCGCTTGCCATGCAAATAAAGAGAGATCGTTGGTCTCTCTTGCAATTTCCTCCTGGAGCCGACGGAATGCCCTGGAGCCCTCCCCATACAACATGGGCATATTGATGTCGAAGATTCCAAGCAAAGAGTAAGCTTGATCTTCGATTCGTTTCGTCTTCCGATGAGCTGCCCATGACATTTTCACTGCGACTGGAACCGTACGTAGTAATTGTCTAGACTCCAATACGTCACGGGGAATGCTCGTAATACGCTCCAACTTTTCAGCAAGCTCGTTGTTGGTTGCTAACGCTTTCCACCGTGTGTTGTAAAATGTAACAGAGCTGGGGGCGATCAACTCTTGCAAAGTTCAGCCACGAGTGAACCATCTGCTACTATTAAGCGCCTTCTATTCCACAGTGTACGTAGTAAAAGAGGAAAACGGAACGTCAAATGTGAAATCCGATAAGTAAACAAAGCATACGACTGAAAGTTTGTACCATTGGAACATGGAGTTGATGGCTTCGCTCAGTTCCGCGCTACTTGACTTATCGATGCAGCAAGTATCGACCCAAGCGTATGGGATGCTCCTTTGGCGAGATAATTCGCAGGTCTTTGAGATTTTGGCAAAGCCGGCTTTCTTTCGAGCCGAATCGAGGTCGGAAATGTCCTGGAATGATACTTCATCGTGCTCCCACGTGTGCGAGAGAATCGCATAATTGACGGTTGACGGATCGACGATTTCCTGCAATTTTAGTGTTTGGGTGTCAAGGAGCCACATCGAGAGTGCTTGGAAGATTCGCCGGTTTCAACAGTATTCACCATAGTGAAGAAGGACGTATGCTGAGCGTTGAAGCGGGGTTTTGAGGTGTTGTGATAGCTGTTGTCATGATTGGCCGACTGATGCCCACTGCTGCCTAGTGATCATGCACGTCGCACAACCCATCCTTGGCGATGTTTTCATTTTCGTCTGTCTGGAAGTCTCAGAGTCGAATGCTAGTCGAAGAAGCTATTGAGCTGGTGATGTTCGGGATGTTTGGAGGAAAGCATGAATCTGTGATAATGAAATTGAAGGTTGGTACTCAATGCCTGTGTAAGAAATGGCAGTGTAAGAGTCGCTAGCACGTGGGCTGAACAGCTGTATGAGTGATAGTCAGAGACCTCTACCACCTGTAAGCTGACGGCCAAATCCAAGTATTGTCTTATCGGCCGGAGCACACCCCCGAATCGGCAAGTCAACAACGCGGCCGTGTTGTCCGGCGCACGCCGCCGCGACTTTCCTTTCCTAGGAGACGGAGTCTGACTCTTGTCGTCGTAAGAATAGCGCCGAAAGATTGAAATGCCAAGAGCGCAACGGGAGGTTGATATACACGTTCAAGAGTTGAGGGACCAATGAGTCCACCCACGTGTGCCGAACCTGGGGTTCAATTGGCCCAGCTGGGGCAAATGGAGCCCCGTTCTGGATCCCACCCCAGATGGAGGTCCTTTGGAACTGGACCCCTGTTTAGTCCGAGGTTCTGGACGCAGACTTATTTTGGAACTACTGCGGCCGGGGGCTTTCGTTGGGTGACGACCGCGGGATGTCGAGAGGGGTCTTTTGGTGGATTCAGTGTTGGTAACGCTTTAACAAGCTGACATGAGTTGGTGGGAGCCCTCAGACATCATGAGATGTGTGTGGCGATGGCTGCAAAATGTCGCCGTTGCCGACGGCGCAAAGTGTCTTCATGTGAGTTTCCGTGACGTGAATGACGCCGATATGACGGCCAAAGTCTCTTTGAAAGGTGATCAGGTTCATCCCGATCGGATGATCGATAGAATCATCGTCAATGGCACCTTAGCTCGCAAAGACTCTTATACGCAAGGATACCTTTCCAGAGCGCCGGAATGAGACGATGCGCATGTAACCAGCGCGCGCGCGTCACACATGAACTATTCATTAAACCAGAAGAAATTCGGCCTGCCAACAGGGAGCGCCGACAAGGCACGTGGGTGTTGCAGTGCAACCGAGCGGAGCGAGCAGTCCGCATAGAGTCAAAAGGCACGCGACAGCTGCGTTATCTTCAATATCGACTTTCCAAGACGGGTGTCACCGGCTGCACAGCCCAGGGCTTGGCCTCCCTCTTGGCGATCGCATCATTGCGTCTTCAGTGGTAAAAAGCCCGCGATGCCAAGTGCCAAGTAGCGGGAGCCAGCGGGAGTTCCAGCAGGGTTTGAGAGCCGCACTGGAATGACGTCCAACAACATTTCAACGTCGCAAAGCCTCGAGTTGCGCTTGAAATTGGTCGCTTTTGACCAGAGGAAGAGTTGCTGTTTGTTATCGAGGCTATGAGACCGGCCGTTGTTGCTGATCTAGCATCGCCGTCGCAACGTGCTCCAATTCGGCGCTGTGATTGGCCCGCCCAGTCCGGGAACGTCTTGAGCTTCCCCCGGCCGTCCCCACGGAAGAGTCGGCAGAATCCAGCCTGACAGCATCTGAATTGTACCTGCGGCGCGAAGGGACATGTCTGTCAATCAGGCCGCTGTACCTCTCTTTTTGGCCGCCTGTCCTGGTCGCTCGGTAGATGAAAGAGGTTAAGGACGGCCGGACCCAGCATGGTCGTTGCCCGACTTGCGACAATGATTTGCCTGCGACGAAGTGTATGCGCAATTGCATTCTTCTGATAGGCTCCCTTGAATTGTAGATATTGACCCATTCAAGCCAATACGCCGAGCCCGCGTCTCGTAGTTACGAGCCAACTCGAGCCGATGTGGTGTTTCTGTATCTAGGATGAACTGGTTGAGCGCCAAGGTGCCAGTTGGGCGATGAATCGAAGCCAAGACCGATCTGCCGTCGCCAAGAACATTCGCGAGTTTGCCAAAAAGCTTGACCGAGTGCTGGCTGTGTTGCCATCGATCCTGTAGGATGATGCTGTGCCAGGACAACCTGGGCTCAGCATACAACATCGGAAATTGTTAGGGCGGTACTGCGCAGGTCGCCGACGCGCGCGACCTGCACCCCGGCATCCCATGTTAAGCCCATGTTGTCTTTGCGAGCGTCCCCATTGGCCTCAACTCAACTTGACATGAGCGGGCCGCTCCAACTCTGAGCGTAAGTTGTGTTGATTTCGCTCTCTTCCGTCGCTGGGAAATAGTTATTCCCATGATTCCCGAACAGGTCGTTTCTGCTGTTTGAGCGCAGCGTTGCCGGTGTCAGAGGCAAAAGTGAAAAGGGCGGCAGCCAGTCGGGAGGCGTTGTCTGAGATTCAGCCCAAGAAGAGACGAGGGACGAAGTCTGGGAAAAAAGTGAAAAACACACGCTATCCCCAATCGATCGCCGAGCACGGCTCCACACACATGTCGTGGGCAGCAAAGATCCCTGTTTGACTCTGGACGATGTTAGTCGTCGACCGGCGTCTCCAGTCTGTTGGTGCCAGCTACGACCAAGCAGCATCCCGCGTGGCCCCCGTCTTGTGTCCCAACCCACACCAACGGGGGCTCGCTTTCTCTTGTCTGACATGGCCCGTCGAGGACACGAGTTGGATACTCGTGTGCAGCTTCGTCCCTTGTCACTCGCCTTACGCGGTACAATTCCTCCCTAGTCTTCCACGCTAGGACGTAGTCTCCGAGGTCGAGGCTGATCTCGAACCATGTCTATTCGTCTCCCTGGTCCGTCGCATCTCCGCTGAAGGTGTTCGTTTTCCATGCATGCAACGCTGCGAGACCCTTCAGCTCAGATGGCATGTAGTCCTTGTCCGCGCCCGGCCCAGCCATATAAGCCAAAGTCCTCCCCGGCCGCTGCGCATTTGAGTTTCTCTGTCCTCGCGCTCCTCATCCTTCCCAGCAGGTAACCCAGAGTCTCCGAACCCTCTCTCTCCGAACCTTGCCGATCGTTTCATCCGGGGCTCAGAGGAGATCGACACCATGGCCGGCGTTATCCAACCCAACAACGCCGCGGCGGACGGCGCCGTCACCACCAGCGAGCTGACTTCGGCTGAGGTCAAGAACAACAAGACCTCCGGAGGCAACGCTGCTTTCCACAACTTCAACAACGACTTCGCTCACGTGGCCGATGCTAACGAGCGTCGCCGTCTTGCACTCGCCGAGATCGACAAGGCCCCCTTCGGCTGGTACCATGTCCGCGCTATCATTGTTGCCGGTATTGGTTTCTTCACCGATTCGGTATGGAATCTGGTTTCTTATGAGGGGTAATTGATGCTGACTTGAGCCTAGTACGATATCTTCACCATTGGTCTCGTTACGAGCATGTTGGGCATCGTGTACTACGGCGGCACCCTCCCCGCAGAGAACGACACTGCGATCAAGGTTGCAACCAGTGCCGGAACTGTCGTCGGACAACTGGGATTCGGTATTCTCGCTGATATTGTCGGCCGTAAGAAGATGTACGGTGTTGAGCTCATCATCATCATCTTCGCGACCATCGCCCAAGCTCTCTCCAGCGGCTCTCCCTCAGTCTCCATCACCGGTCTCATGGTTTTCTGGCGTATCATCATGGGTGTCGGTATCGGTGGTGACTACCCACTTTCCGCTATCATTACTTCTGAGTTCGCCACTACCAAGTGGAGAGGATTCATGATGAACGCCGTCTTCGCCAACCAGGGTTTCGGCCAGCTTGCCGGTGGCTTGATGATGCTCATCGTCACCGCTGGTTTCAAGGGCTCTCTGTCTACTGCTACCAAGGCTGCTACTTGCGCTACTACTGAGCCTTGCTTGATCGCCGTCGACAAGATGTGGCGTACCATGGTAAGTGTCTTGGATCCGATCATTATTTTCACTCATTTTCTTGCGGGGGCTTTGCGTAGCAACTACAAAACAAACTGAATCAACCATGACGATGTAAAGATTTAGCAGCTAACATGTTTCAGATTGGCTTTGGCGCTGTTCCCGGCTGCCTGGCTCTCTACTTCCGCCTCACCATCCCCGAGACCCCCCGTTACACTTTCGATGTCGACAATGATGTTCAGAAGGCCGAGGGCGACGTCGACTACTACAAGCAAGGAAAGTGGGGTGAGGCCGAAGTTGATGAGGCTGCCCGCGTCGCTGCTCGCGCGCAGGCCAAGCAGGAGCTTGAGGTCCCCAAGGCCTCTTGGTCTGACTTCTTCCGCCACTACAGCCATTGGAAGAACGGAAAGGTCCTTCTTGGTACTGCTGGTTCCTGGGTATGTTCAGCCCTCATTTCAGATATTTTGGCGGTGCGAAAGACGTCGCGTTGGCATCGCGTTGTTGGATCCCGACTCAACCACCAACATCACCACATCTCAAGACATCATCATCTCATCACCACAACACGAAACTAACTCTTTTTTAGTTCATGCTTGACGTCGCATTCTACGGTCTTGGCTTGAATAACGCCATTATTCTCAATGCTATCGGATGGTGTAAGTCTCAAATGGTCTTGAGGGTTTTGGTGATTTCGAACTGACGATGGCTTCAGCCGGCGGCGCGGACATGTACCACTCGTTCTACCGTACCGCTGTTGGCAACCTCATCTTGGTTCTTGCCGGAGCCGTTCCTGGATACTGGGTTTCCGCTGCCTTGATTGACACGATCGGCCGCAAGCCCATCCAGCTGTTTGGTTTCTTTGCTCTTGTAAGTCAAGTCTGAAACTCGTACCATCCCAATTTTTAACAAGAGAAACAGACGCTCCTCTTCTGTGTTATCGGATTTGACTTCTGGAACCTTTCCGGTGGTGCTCTGATGGCCCTGTACACCCTGGCTCAGTTCTTCTTCAACGCCGGCCCCAACTCCACGACCTTCATCGTTCCTGGAGAGTGCTTCCCCACTCGCTACCGCTCTACCTCCCACGGTATCTCTGCTGCTTCCGGAAAGATCGGTGCCATCATTGCTCAGGTCGTCTTCGGTCCCCTCCGCACCATCGGCGCCAACTCGACGCTCGCGAAGACTGACCCGAGATGGAGCACCCCGTGGTTGAACCACATTATGCAGATCTTTGCTCTGTTCATGCTTCTGGGTTTCTGTACCTCTTGGTTGATTCCCGAGACTGCTCGCAAGACTCTTGAGGAGCTTTCCGGAGAGGATGACCTGTAAGTTTGTTGTCAACTGTTTTCTCATGAATCCCTACTGACTTTCACAGCGCCACCAGCGCCATCCCCGTCCACGGACACAACGAGGAGAAGCGTGCCGAGGAGGGCACCGTTGCCGGATCTGTTTGAAATCGCCTGTCTGGAAAGAGACAAAAATTGCATAGCCATTGCTTTCCAAGCGCCGAGCATCGGCAACCGATACCCTTAATTCAACTCGAGAGTAGACTTTCATCTGTAAATCTTAGACCTAATAAACGTCTACTGGCAATTGCTGTATAAAACCTCTTAGAAATGTCATCTGTCTCTATGATTTCATCATGTCGCGCTTCCTGTGTGGCGCGATGAGAAGATCAGTGAAGAGTCAATTTGAGCACAAGCAACTTCAAACCCTGAGCACTGGAAAGTAATAGAGCCAGAAATGAGGGAATGTGAGTTTTGAGTTTGCAGGCCATTGTGTCGACTATGCTCAGCTCTTGCAATTGAAATCATGAAATTGGGGGTATGGTGAACGACTCTAAACCCTTCCATTGCCGTTGTTCAATCGGCCTTGAATTGAAACCAATGACCAGATCCATGTTTGCGTCGATCGCTGCCTTCCGTCAACCCGAAACCTGTGGCCTTCTGAGCTGTTTGGTTGCACCGAGCGTTGGAGGTATTGAAGACGTCTCAAATTGAGGGGTGAGATGAGATTGAGATGCATGCACAACTTTCATAACTAGGTATCACGTGCATAAGTGGAGCTTGGATCTCTGCACTGACTAAATCGTAACCTTATGACGTTAGTCCCGGTTGCTGTTGCAATGCAGGGACTTGGACCACTGAGCACCCCGCCAAGCGGAAGTTCGGCCGCCTTACCCAACTAAAAAGTACGGGACCACCCCAAAGCTCCTCGGGCTTCCCTCCAACATCTCCAGATCCAACTTGCACCGCTCTCTCACACCATGGCCGCCTTTCTCCGAGGAAAGCAGACAGGCATGCAGAATGACCTGTCTGCGTCCATCCTCCCCGAGCTCTTCGCCCCCGACTACCAGTCTGCCTACGGCATCAACTCGCAGGTCAGGTCAGTAGCTACCCCACGTTGACGCGCGTCATTCCATGGCATTTCGAGATGCGCAACGGACTTTGCAATGCTAACAGACACGCAGCTGCCTAGCTTACGATCCAATCCAGTCGCTTCTCGCCATCGGAACGAACGAATCCAAGTTTGGCCCCGGTAAAATCTTCGTCTTTGGCCAAAACCGAGTCCAAAAGACCATCGAGCCGCCAAGGCGCACATCCTTCCGCTCCCTCCACTTCACCGCCAACCGACTGGTCTCCCTCGATGCCAAGAACGAGCTGGGCATATGGGACCTCGATACCGCCAAGCGAGTTGCCGGTATTGTCTGCCCCGGCCACGTCGCCTGCCTCATCACCGACCCCTTGCTCGACTGGGCCTTCCTCGGACTGGCTACGGGAGAGATCTTGGCATACGACCTTGACAGGGAGAACATCACGAAGTCCTTCAGACTGCCGAACTTCTGGAAGGAAAAGGACCCGAAAGCCCGTGTAGTTGGGTTGGTGAGCATTGCGCTTCACCCTAGAGACATTGGCAAACTGCTCATCGCGTACACCACCGGAGTGGTCGTGTACTCGTTCAAGCAGAACAAGCCCACTCAATTCTTGGAGTATGTTCTTCAACCAGGCGCGCCTGGAGGCGGTGGAGAGCCACCTGATACGGTCCGCAGGCCAAGGCTTTCTCACGCTTTGTGGCACCCCACTGGTACCTTTATTATGACGGCCCACGATGATGGAAGCATGGTGTTCTGGGACCCGAAGGATGGCCGTGTTGTCATGGCCAGGACATTGGACGAGTTCAAGATCGACCAGCCTTCACCTAATGCGGGACATGTTGGCTTCAGAGAGCCATATGCCAAGATCGCATGGTGCTGTAAGGACAACCCGGACGACACCGGAATTCTCATCGCAGGTGGTCACAGCCCAGAGAATCCGCAAAAGAGCTTGACATTCATCGAGCTTGGCCAAACGCCCGTCTACGCAACCTCGACATGGCAGGTTCTCGAAGACCATTTGCGAGGAAAGAGAAACATCTCCTTGCCGACACCCCCGGGGGCTCAGGTTGCCAACTTCCTACTCATTCCCCGTCTTTCGCCGTACTTTGCTGGCGCGCAGGATCCGATTGCAGTATTGACCCTACTTACTTCTGGCGAGCTCCTCACCATGAGTTTCCCCTCGGGATACCCCATCAGTCCGACAAACCAGCTTCACCCCTCTATCTCCTTCGTCCACCCGTATGTCAACAGATTCGCCGTGCAGACCGTCGACCGGGGCCGCTGGCTCGGCATGGTCGAGACTAGAAACCAGGGCGAACCGCTGCTCAAGGGTGGCGCCGCGGCCGCCAAGCCGAAGCGCAGATACGAAGGACGTACTATTTTCCAAATTGCCCATGGCGACAGTACGGTCCGTCTCTGGGATGCCGGTCACGACGATGAGATTGAGAATCCTACCATGCTTCAAGTCGACGTTGCTCGCTCGCTCGATCGATACGAGGATGTTGATATTACTGCCATGCATATGGCTCCCAACACTGGCGAATTCGCTGTTGGCACGCGCAACGGCGAGCTGGTGATTTACAGATGGGCTGGCAACAGATTCCATGGAAAAGATCACCACGAAGACATCGCTCCCAACCCCGGTGGCCTGACCGATATCAGCTCCAGAGCGGAGCCGTCTCTCAAGGAAGGTTTGCAGCCGTGGCAGCTGTACGAGATGATGCAGGGACCAATTTCGGCCGTCAGCGTGTCAGATGTCGGCTTTGTGGCTGTTGGCTCTGAAGGCGGCTTCTTCAGCATTATTGACCTAAGGGGACCGTCAGTCATCTACCAGATGTCCATGTCGGAATTCGCCAAGCGTGAGAAGAGAGCTTCGTTCTTGAAGGGTCACAGCCAGCCCAGCGGAAAGGAGTGGCCGGTTGCCATCGAGTTCAGTGTCATGACACTGGAGGGCGACAACTACTCCAGCATCTGCTGTTTCGTTGGCACCAACACAGGAAGGGTTGCCACGTTCAAGATTCTGCCCTCCGGCAATAGCTACTCGGTCACTCTCGCCGGAGCTCAGCAGTTCGATGGCAAGGTTGTGGCACTCTGCCCTATTATTGCGGACTCTGGCAAGCCTGCATTTGCGACTGGTCCCATTGTCGCAGGGCTCAGGAACGGACAGCAGGTGAACGGTGTCTTGATTGCTGGTAAGTCTATATGATCCGTTTTGAGATACAATTACTAACAAAAAACAGTGACGCAAACCGAGATTCGCGTCTTCAAACCCGCAGGAGCCAAGGGAGCCTCGAAATCCTTTGATGACATTCTCTGTGACGCAGCAAATGTAACCGAGTTCGAGCTCCACGGCTTCGCCATCGTCGGCGTCTTCGGCGACAGGACAACCCGCGCGTTCTCCATCCCGGGACTGAAGGAGATTGGAAGGGCTCAGCTTCCCATGCTGGACAGCAGTCGCAGCACCGCCGCCGTGGTGACACAGACCGGCGATGTTTTTGGCTGGACTGGCCCATCTGAGATTGCAGTCCTAAGCGTGTGGGGTACTGCGAAGGATCTTCCCGTCAGCGCTGACGTTCTCATCAACCCCGAGCTCATCACGCCGCCTCGCCCTACCATTTCGAACATGCAGTGGTTGTCGGGCACGCAGTATATCTCGCCGACGGACCTTGATCTTCTCATCGCCCCTGATCGCCCGCCCAGCAGACGCATGATCCAGGCGGCGGCGGCAGAGGCTAGGGCTGCACGCTCAGGCCAAGGAGCAGCAGGGCCAAGCGCTGGGGGTGCTCAGGAGGGCTGGGGTGATTACCTCACTAGACAACTAAATGAGCGGACTGAGAAGCTCAATATCATGAGTGATAACATGGACAACCTGCAGAACCAGAGTGCAGGATGGGCAGACGACGTTGGCAAGTACATTAACAAGCAGAAGCGGAATGTTGTTCTCGGAGGGCTCAAGAGCAAGTTTTTCTAAACGATGAGACGACTAATGGAAGAGACGGCCTTGGGTTGATCGTTGGCGCTGGTTATTAGGGCGTTATTCATCTGATATCACTTCATTTCACTGGGAACATACGAAGCTCTGTATCATGATCCAAGCCATATCCATCATTGATTGCTGCGCCCCCTCGTGAATGACCTCAAAAACACCGTTTAAATATTCTGTGACTGCCCACTCTATCCGAACACCCCATATTCCCCCGCATCGCCTTATTCGCCTGGTGTAAACATCGGCCGGCCGAGATTGGCCGTTGGTAGTTGGGGCGGTTCGGCGTATGGCTCCTTCATCGCGGCATCGGCATGCACGGCTCTCGCGAGGACTCGGTCGCTAGGCAAGGCAAGAAGGCAGTGTCGCAAATCATCTATTGCGTCAGCTTATTGATTCGGGGAGGATCACGCACCGATAATCAGCAAGGGGGGAGGGACGGGGTCGGTTCGCCGGTTTGTAATAGACAGGATTGTCGTGGGTAGCTTCGTTAGATACACGGCGACCGAACTCTTTTGCTCGAAAGGTCAGCATATTGGTTCTGGGGTAAGCACATACCTGCATGAAAAGCCTTGACGATCATCAGTGACTTCGAGGGGTGTAGGGGGTATCGGGTCGAACCGTTTGTTGCTACATTGCGATGTTAGCAATAGAGATATGGTGGGGGAACATACCTGTTATGATAATGTGTTTGCATTCGTTGTGATACAAATCGACAGGTCTTGCAGAGTTAGCAATCTACGAGCAGGAGCGGCACTTACAGACTCAAATGGTACGGTGAAGAGGAAGCTTTTGAACATCGATGGACCTGCAGTTAGCACAAAGGCGGATGGGACTTACGAATGAGGACTGAGAAGACTCGTTGTTATAAAGAGTTGAGGAGCGCCTAGGGTCAGTTGTTCAAACGAGATGGATGGAAGAAGACTCACGGGGATGATAGGACTCGGTAAAATGGGGACGAGAGTGGTTCCGAAGGTTCTCGGGCTGCATATTAGCTGTCCAGGGGGGCTAAGAGGAAAATTTACCTGTTCAACTGGTAAGGCTCTCGGGACCCGATTCCTAGATTTCGCTTTAGCTTTAGGGAGGGAAGGGAACTCACCTTATGAAGAATACATGCAATTAACTACTGTGCTCTGTCAGTCGGAGAAGGGAAGGCTCACCTTTGAGAAGACAGAGAGATTAAGGGCATACGAAAGTTTTCGTTGTGGGGCGCGAATAGGGCGAGGCGCTGACTGCAGTATTACACCGTATGTTTCTGATGGGAAGTCAGTGGTGGAAAGGGGGGAAGAAGACTTGCCTCTGAGATGAGAGTTGACTGGTGCGGTGTGATGATTAGAATATTTCCGGAGACAAATGGAAGGCAAGGATATATAGGTGTCAATTAGATGAGCGACATTGAGGATGTTATTCAGACAAGAGCCTTGTTCGTTAACATCGAACAAGTCTTCCCTTGACAAAGCTTTGTTCAGTAAACACTGCGCTGACAGCTTTCAAGTCTTTGGACTGGGTCTCAAGATCGATCTTATTGGTGGTTGTCAAGATCTCTTGTCTTTGTTCATTGTTCTTACTCCTTTTAGGCATGGGATACCCACATCCATCTTTCCAACTCTCAACCTTTGCCAGCCTGAGCAGTAAGATGGCGAAGCCTTGGTTCCGTGGTGACACTGGTACCACACAATCTGATCAAAGACCTTGCATGTCGTTTAGTGTGGGAAGATACGTTGTCTTTACTTTTCCATATACGCTGGCTTTATTGTATTTCGAAGTCCAGGCAGTCTGAGACTTACGACATCGTGTGAAGCTGGATAGGACGTCCCGCGGTGTAACAGCTAAGGGCTTGATAGTTGAGTGACTGAAGAACAGAGCAAAAAGCGCCGCTCCAAATAGTGGAATGATGCATCATATTCTATCATTCTGTTTGTCATATTAGCAGATCGACGCGATGGGACAGCACATCATCGCATACTCTTCACAAGATATAAACGAAGTGGTCTCGAATTACTAGCGAATGAAGAAAATTACATGATGATGGCGGAATAAATAGAAAGAATTTCTGTAAGCATTTCTGATTGATTTCTCTGCGTATTCAAGCCTGCCTCACTTACCAACATCTGTGATTCGCAACCCAAGTCACCCGTGCCGGAAACTCATCGCGCGTCTCCACATGCTCGAAGCTTCCTGTAAATCCATGTCTGAAGGAATACCTAATTCCTACGGGAGCGATGCTCATTCTGCTCTCGAGTGTGATATGGAGCTTGTTGCTTGACGTCACTAATCAAGGGGTCGGGAAAGAGAATGTCATCGAGAAGCATAGTGTCTACGGGAATAGCAACGTCGTCCAAGTGCTCAATAAATCTGGATTTGTAGGGACCCGTTGGTTTCGCTATGGGCTTCCACCTCTCTCGTGGTTTTGGCTCACTCGAGGACTCCCCTCGGCCTTCGCCCGGTGCCGAATACTCACCCTGTTGCGGCAAGGACCCGCCTTCTGGGACAGATCAGCCTCGTCGGTAGCGCCCGTCTTGTGTAGAGGACTCACCTAGCCTGGAAGATGCGTCCTGTCTAGGAAACTGGGCTTGGGTAGGAGACTCGATTGGGCTGGGAGAAAACCTGTCACGGCCAGGAGAAGAATCGACTGAGCTTGGAGAAGACCCGACTTGGCTGTTAAAGTCGTATTTGTTGGAAGATGCGACCTGGCGGGAAGATTCGCCTTGTCTAAAGGAGTCGTCCTGCCTGGAGGATCCACCTCGCGCCAATGGTTCCAAAGGAATCGAGGATTCTCCGCCGCCTGCCATGTAGTTTGGTTCAGCTCTTTCCCATTCTTCCTCATCAGAATCGCTTCCGATTGCGAAGCGGTGGTCTGGTTCATCAGGTATGCTCCTAAGCACCGCATCAGCAGACACCTCTGTTTCCTCGGCTATGGTGCTCAGGTCGCGAGAACGCTCGCGGGACTCCTCAGACTCCTCTTGGTCAGGTCCGTCTCGGCCACCAGACACATAGAAGCCCGCGTCATCGTACGTGGCAAGCCTGGACTGGGTACCAGCATCCCGATCGACATCGCGAACGTGATCGCTCCTACTTTCAGGTCGCTTGGCCCCGCCAGTGTGGCTGCCGGGATTCTTCAGCTCGGCATCGACAAGATCGTCGGAAACGGGACCGTGCCAATACTCGTTCAGTTGGTTCTTGACCCTGAGGCGGCGATTCTCTTCCTCCAACTTCTTGGTTCGAGTGATGTATTTCCAGCGGTTCCAAAGAGTTATCACCAGGGATACGAGGAAGCCCATGGCAAAGAAGGGAGGGATGACGACCCCGACGAGGAGGTCGCTGTCCAGAGCGGTGCAGTCCGGGTAGTCCTTGACCGGTGCTGCAGGATATGTGTCGTTGAACTGGTGTCTGTACTGATGAGGAGGCATCTTGGCGGTTGTATTCTCGTGTTGGTTAATTTATCTGCGGTGTGGTAGAAGTTGTGGGTATGATAGTATTGCTGTTTCAGTCTCGAATAGTCGCGAAGATGATGGACAAGTGGTCGTGATATCTTATGTATCGACTTGGCGACTTGCGACAGTTCTGAACAATGGAAACGTCTGAAAAACGTTGTTTTAGGATAGTCTGTCAAATTTTGAACAAAATGGACAGTGACCGAAGAAGGCATTGTTTGTTAAGGTTGCAGATGGATGACAATGGCAGCGCGTAGGGACTCTACACAGTCCTATCCCAGACATCTTTGTTCTGAATTGCAACCCACGCCAGCTTGATACTTTTGAGCTATCCAATTGCGAAACGATCATGGGCTGAGTTGAACGCTGCAGAACAGGAACCAACCAGGTCAGTCGCTGACCGGCCCTCGAAAATTCTCAATATCATCGAAACTCTACATCTCTGGTTCACTGTGTTGATTCCGGTGTTCCCGACAAT
Organism: Colletotrichum gloeosporioides; assembly: GCF_011800055.1. Classification (NCBI taxonomy): domain Eukaryota; kingdom Fungi; phylum Ascomycota; class Sordariomycetes; order Glomerellales; family Glomerellaceae; genus Colletotrichum; species Colletotrichum gloeosporioides. The sequence continues at coordinate 342,879 of NW_025544682.1, forward strand.
CACCCGGCCAGACATTCAGAACCAACGGTGGGGTTAGCAGCGACATCGCTAGCAGACACGGCCTTCAAGAAGGCCCGGTTGCGTTAGACAACACGGCGTGAACAGCCCAGAGGTCTATGGAGCAACAGCAGGCTGACCGAGGAGCCCTTCACCTCGGATCACATCCGAAGGCGAGGCGATCATTATCCCAAGAGCTCGCGGCAGCGGTGGCCCCAAACGAGGCCCTCGGAAATGGTGCGTGACATCCCCTTGAGCGGTGTACAGCAGTCGATCAGTAGCAGCATCATCATACATGTACATCGAAATCCAATCCTGTACATGAGGGCAAGCTCCTGCGCCGGGTAGGTTGCTCTGTAAGGCAGCATTCCCAGTTAGGTTGGCGTCTAACCATGCCTCATCGGCTTCGCCAGGACGGAGAGGCGTCACCGCCGGCGTGATCTTGCATGCCAAAATCCGCTGAAGAGGCGGTCTGAAGAATCAGCAACCTTGAAGAGGCAAAAAAAGAAAGGTGAACGCAGGAGACTGGTTTAGGAAGAGCAAGTGGGGAAACTGTGCCTCTCACGCGGGGCAGCTCAGAGTGCTAATGATAACACATCCACCCCTCGGCATGGTGCAGTGGTCGCATGATATGATAGGTTGGTGTCAGCGACTGTGATTTCCTTCCTGTGTAGGAGACTGCGGCAGGTTAAGAAACTGAAGCCTGCGAGCCTTGCCTATCGGTGCTCGCAGATAACGCTCCTGATCGTGCAGACCTTCGTGCCCTGTCTCCTCCGCGATCTGCAGATGTGTGTGACCGTGAAATGCTCGCGTCTCAAAAGACACTCTGCGTTTTCTTTTTTTCGGAGAAGGAAAAACTGACAGCTGAGGAGTGAAAAGAATTTTGAGGCCAGGGGTTAATCATCGGGTCGTGGAGATGTATTAGTGTGCGGGAGGCGTGCAAAGATGCAATCCCAATATGTGTTGATCCGCGACAGGGGCCTCTGAAAGAGATACTTTAAGCACATGGGCAGGCATAGACAGCTTGTGACAGGCTCGTATCTTACCAGTCTGGCGGTGAGCACAGTTCCAAACCGTGAAAGACTTGTAGTTCGAGGGTGCCTGACCCGTGGCGCGTTTCAAGTTACGAGATAACGGCTTACGCCACCCGGTGACAGCCTCATTTGCCTGAAATGAGAAGTTATTGACCGCCTTCTGTATCGAAAGCATCTCCAAGAGTGCGTTGTTGACCGTCGGACATGTCCGTCTGGTCGAGATCTCGGCTTCTCTTGCCGATGCAATGCCAGAAAGATGCATTTGCATCACACTTGGGATGAACTGTTTCGTCGATGGAGCTCGAACGAAGCGAAGCGACGTGGTCGATATTGACAAGCAAACATTCATGTATCGGGCGTGGAGTGCTTTAGCTTCGGTACACAACATGGTGACGACCTGCCCCAACAGACCGGTCAGGGCAGGGGTTAGGCTGGCCAGGGTGTGCCAACGGGGTAATGCCGAGCACAAGGACTGCGCAAGTGCTCGAGTCTTTGCCGTCTCCGACCCAGACCGTACCGTACCGTCTTCTCGTGTTGCCGTTCCTCTTGGCTGGAGCGGTCGCCGGTGACGATGGAAGCCCCCGCGGGTGAAGGCAGATGTGGAAGAAGGAAGGAAGGCCTGGCTTCCCCCGCCTGCCTGGCAAGGTACCTTACCTGGTTGGGTTGGTGACGGAAGCACAGACGGCGGAGTGGACACCGCTAGCAGGGCCCGCCAATCTAGGTGGATTCAGTAGCAGGCTCCCCTGCCCTGCTCCAGGATCGTTCCTTCCAGGGGACGGAAGCCACCAAACGAGGAGGTCCGACAGGGATCTGCCAGTACACCTCCGACCGTTCATGCTCATCCATCATCTCAGCCTGCTCGCAATTCACGCTCTTCATCATCTCCCGTCGCTTCTGTCAGTTTGAAGAGGAAGAAATTGCCTGATGATTGCCCGAACAATCCGGTTCTATGCTTCACCGCCTACTCCCGACTCCAGGTCTCCTGGCTATCACTGTCTTCGACAGGAAACGCCACCGACCATCCTCAAGTCGCACACCCTCACGATCCTTCCCGAAAATTACCAGTGTCTCCAATGCATATTTTTTCCCTCCTCTCTCAACCGACCGACTCTTCACGCTACTTGCATTCTTCCGTCTGGTATACGCCTCCACCCCACCCCTCCCCCGTCACCTCTTGACATTGTGTTGATCGCCGTCCAGGCTGCCTCATTTCTGACTCCCGGCATCCGAGGACCTGCTCACCTCCGCCGCGCTGTCCCCATCCTCGACAAGCTGCTCGGAAAGCGACTTCCTGTCCAGCCACTTCATCGCCCACATCAGGCCGGCCATCAAAACGACAACCACACACATGGTGATTCCGCCCTTCCGCCAGTACGGCGCCTCGTTCGCAGGGTACAGCGCAATGCCCCAGAAAGTGTACAAAGTGCTCTGGATGGCGTTCAGCCAGTACAGCAACACGCTTCGGGCCGCCTCGTCGCCGCTCCTCTTCAGGATGATGTTGGCCCAGCCGAACAACAACGGGTTGACCATATAGCTCGTGCCCGCCAGGTAGTACGCGAAAAAGGTTGCCGCGTCCGGAATCGTGGGGATGAGGATTAGTACCGCAGAGATCAACTGTAGCCCGCACGCCAAGAACCCGATGGGCAGCCGGTGACCCGTTGAATCCATGTAGATGGCGGCACCGATGTTGGACACGATGGCGACCGCCTGTATGCCCAGCGGGTACGTTGTAACCTGGGAGCTTGTGTAGCGGTCGCTGTGGAACTTCATCCAAAGAAGGAAAAGCGATTGCACGCAAAATGCCTCGAGCGCGCCAGTAACAATCGAAAATACTCCGAGCACGTAACTGGTCTTGTCAGCAGAGGCGCAAGCGAGCAAGGAAGGATGGTGGCGCACAAGTATGGTTTGCCGAGAATACGCTTGGCCAGCGACAAGGGCGAGACGTTATGCGCATCCTCCCTCTTGGGCGGCAGGCGCTTGATGGCCAGCTTGATATCGTCTTCTTTGAGGCTGAAGAGGTGTGCCTTTGTCTGCTCGGGGATGTCCGGGAAACAGACGAAGCCTGCAGCAGCAACCGGCAGAGTAATGATGCCGTCTGCCACCCATTTAGTACCGAGCCTGGCTAATGGACGACAGACATCGCCCGGGATCGCGCCCGACTTACCGATAAGGAACACCCATTTCCATCCTGGCAGCCCTCCGTATCCGTTCATGCTCTTGTGCACGGCAGTCATCATGACGCCGGCAAACATGCTGCCTGCCTGGCCAACAGCGGTGAAGATAGCAGTTCGCTTTGCAATCTCCAACGGCTTGCTATATTTTGTCCATTTAGCATAAGGCCCCATCCATGCAGTTTAGGTGGAGACACTCACTACCACGACCCCATGATGTACATTGTCCCGCAGTATGTGCTTGCCTCTGCCATACCCTGGAAGAAGCGCACAACACACATCTGCTCATACGTCTTGCAGGCCGCAGTGCACATGGTCAAACCAGCCCAAAGCAGAACCATTGACGGGAGCCAAATGCGGGGCGCGATCTTTTGGATGGCGATACCGTGTGGAATTTGGGCAAGGACATATCTGACGGCACGTCAGCACCATGGTGGCAGCATCTTGGATGGTATCACGAACCCAGCAGTCATCATTGACAGCAAGACATTGTACTGTGACCCATGAAGTCCGATATCTTCTTTCAAACCGGCGACCTGATGATGGTGAGTAAATCTCCCGTTCACCAGCAAGACAATACGTACGTATGCATTGGCAAAGGCAGCACGATCTGGTCATCCATAAGCTAACTGAACCAAAGGAATGGCAATGTTCTCCTTACCAAGGTAGTTGACGAAGTAGCTGAAACAGCAGTACGTCTAGCTTTGGTCAGCTCCGTCGTGGTTGACGCCATCGCCAATGTGGAGACATACCAACACAAAAAGGTCTGCAAGTCACGAAACCCGGTCCTTGTCAGCATATGCAAAACATCAGAAGAGGGAGGAACCATTACCCAGTTTCCGCACCAGTCGTCTCTCCTCTTTGGACTTTGCGTCCTCCCCAAGAACCATTACTACCGCATGTTAGATTACAAACACGAAGCGCAGCAGGTCAATCACCTTTGACCTGGTAGGTCCATTTGGACGATTCGGTCTCCATCTTGCCGCCTATAAAAAACGAAACAAAGCTCGCGGGAACAAACAAACAATTATGCGCTTCACGTAAGAACGGCTGAACGGCACCGAAGGGCCAGACGGGAACGACTTCTCTTTAAGGGTCCTGCTTGCAATTGCGCACCCGGATGGCATCTGGTTTATTTTGCTCGCTGTTTATCCCGCTTGCAATAAAATACAATTCACCGGTCGGTACAAGCGATGCGGGGCTCTTGCGAATCGACGCCAATTGAAGAACACCAATAGTAAGCTGAGAGGAGAAAAATTGGAGCTTTTGTGGACCGGTTTGTATTGGCGAGCGACGGTACTTCCGGACTGTTGCAGAACTGAGCAAGTTTTTTGTCAGTCGCCTGCGGCGATAACCTTATCTCTTGGCTCCGCCGCCGGCCAGAAGCATCAACGGGGCCGTTTGAGAGCGTTGCACCGTGTTGTCCGCCGGCGTGGAGCATCAGTCGGAGGCGGCAGCGGGAGCGGCAGCGGGAGCTTAAGTTGCCGCAACCTGGAACCTGTCCGACAGCCCTACGGCCAGCAGCTGGAACCAAGGACTGGCTGGGTTCTTGCTGATGTCCCGGGTTCCCCAAGCAAAGCACCACCGCCGTTTCAAGTCTGCCTTGCTGATGTCCTGGGTAGCTCAAACCTCGTATTCCCAGACGTCAAGCCACGTCCGTCGTGATCTTGTCATCATCACCGCCGTTGATCTGCGAGTTCCTTAGGCTCACATTCTGTTCCGCTCACCGATCGGTGCATTCGCCAATTGCACCTGTCTATCGCCCTATGAGGACATTGCCAAGATTGGCCCAATTGGCCTATGAGGTGCCCCTCCGACGCACGACATCGGTAGCTTGGGTTTGGAAACAAGTGGCTTCGATTCAGAAACCGCCTCTGGTGTTCTCGAAGTCGTTTCAGGCCGTTCGCCGCATGTTATGTCTTCAGACGCATTCCACTGGAATACAGCAGCGACATTGGCCGACCGACCTGGCTGACGCTCCGTCCCGCTAACGAAGCGCAAGTGTCGTGGAACCGAACGGATGGAAACATACTGCCGCGTTTTCCAGCTGTCCAGCTCCTCTGCAGATCCAGACCAGATTCTCGAGACAAGCAGAAACGAAAGTGCAGCAAATTTTTCAGTCTTCATGTACCCCGCGCGGCTTGCCCTTCTCCTCTCGGGGCTTAGTGCATCTCGACGCCCGCAGAGGAGAAGATCTGGGGAAATTCGTGCAACAGTGTCGAGTTGAAAAATTTTCTCCAAGTCTTGTGGCAGTCAGAGCCTCTTCGCTGAGCATGTCTTACGTATTTGGTTCCTGATGTACCTCACCTTGGCCTGCCAGCTCACTCGCTGACGGCCCAGAAGCCAGCTGAACGCCCGTCCAGAGAGCTCCCCACACCACCACCCTATTTCCATCTTGTCATGACCGAGGTGCAAAATGGCGGGAAAAGGGTGTGTGTGCCTTGCATTTCCATGCATCTGATGAAACTTTCGCCGCCCAACTAATCGCCCCGTTTTGTGTTTCTGTTCCTGTCTTTCGGCCATGTATTATTTTGCTCCGCCGGTTTTGCTGCACGCGAAATGAGTGCATACCGCCATGATCAAATCAGAGGCACAGGAGACAATCATGAGGCCGAGCTTCCGACGCATCAAGGAAAATACAGTTTTTTTCTAATCTTGGGTTATCATTTTCAACGCTGGCGACCGCTTGATACCTGTCAGCCGGCATCTACCTTCCTGTCAACCCTCGCGGACGATTAGAGAGGTACCTTGCGTTGACGATGTTCGTCCCATTCCCACGCCCAACCTTGCTCCCACGCCCACCCGTTCTTCCTTCACCGCACATCATGGTCCAAGGCGTCCAAAATGGTTCGCCCTTTTTTTTTCCCCCTTCGATTCTCTTCATCTGGTTCTTCCATCTCTATGCTATTTAAATCAGACGGCGGTCGCCACGGACTGCTGAACGATACCCTCACCTCTCGCCCTTTTTTCATCAAAGTCGATTCCCCTTCTCTTGTTTTGCTGCACCCTTAATCCCCGTCGTGTCAATATTGTTTAAGTACACAAGCTGGTCTTGCATCCCGTCATTGGACTACCTTGCCAACTCCCTTCATCGTACTTTCAAGATACCCAAGTTTAGCAGTCATGTCGTCTCAGACTTCTTCAATGGTTGTTGAATCCGGCAGTCAGTAAGTGACTTTGGTATCCCGGTCTTGTCTTGCTTGCATGGTAACTGACACGGAACAGGACCGGTGCTGCGTCTGGACAGGCGCCGAACAACCAAGCGACCTCGAATGATCAAGCGGCCTCTCGGCAGGCTCGCTTCGATATGTTCATGAATGATAACGACAACCAGTACACACGCCTCGAATCCAACAGACCAGCCGAAGACAAGCCCGTCCAAAAGCCCCCCCAAGCCAAATAGGCCCGAACCACCACACCCTGTCGGCCCTAATGCCTCACCGGTGCGCCACCGACCATGTACAATCAATACCTTTGCCAACCCCTAATACCTTTCGACATTTACCTTCCACCAGCCACTTCTTCGATTACCAAGACGGCCAACGCATTTGAAGCGGAGCGAGTAATGTGCGAGGGATGATGATTTATGGAAGAGCCTGTATGATTTCTCCATAGCTCGTGCAGCTGGGCCTGCACGATCAACAAAACAATCGATGTCACTGACGGTTACTTGCTGTGCGATCGCTGCGGTGACCACCCGAGACTGCCGAGCGATGTACTAGATCTGTGCAAGGGGGATGTGCGCCCAACCATCGCAACCCCCGTCTTCTCCAACCTAGGACCCTAGCACCACCAGTACTTCTTCAAACCCCCAGGAAAAGTCCTGGATCCTCGGCAGCTCAAGTGACCGGCCGCCTCCCACGGCTTCGTCACCTCGTCGGCCGGTTCCCTTCTTCAGCACTTCGTATATCCACAAGGATACGCAACGTCACTTCGCGCTTCGAGGCGACCAAGCCGCTTGGCGAGGGTGACGCAGGTCCACGACAGCCTGCACGCGCGTCTTGACAGCTGCCAAGAGGCATCCCGGGTGATTGGTCTTCGTAAACGCGGGACAAAGTATCGCGCACGCGCGGCCCCAGGTAATCCACTGAGCATGCCCGCCGCAAAAGTTTTCTTTCCCCCCTTGTCTTCCTTTTTCGTGGTCGGTCCAGGCTGTGGCTGACCGGAGAAATCTACCAGACCCGGGGACGAGGCCAGACCATGGTCGGTCTTGAGCTACCTCCAGGTCCCCTCCCCCCTTGTCTTGGACCCCCACCATGGCAGACCAACGATGGACTCGGAATGGTGCGAAGAGTTCGGGGATTAATATGCTCTGTAACGTAGGCGGCCCCAGCTGTCCCACAGGAGGCCCCTGGATAGCGTCATCGGGTGGATCCTGGGGAATCGGGACATGCCTGGTAGGGCTGGGACCGATCAAGGCCCGATTGTGGCCGGAAGAATGTTTTTGTGTGGTTGAAAGACATGAGATTGAGCCAAAGAATGGCGGAGTTTGCTGAGCCGTTCATGCGCCCATGTATTATTCCTTCGTCTTTGACTGGCCGCGATGGGTCGCAGTTGATTCCAGCCCAATCGTCTCCAGCAGGGATTCTGAATTCATCCGTCTCACCCATGTTCTCGGAACGCCGCAACCGAAGCACAAGACCCCGGAGGATGATTCACACGACGGCTAAAGACCGCATCTCTTGTGTACTGTGTCCATCTTTTGTGTTTTGTGCCAACATGGGACGATATCGCGGCACAGAAGTAACGTCGGGCATGCGTTTTCTTGGCTGACCTTTTTAGTCTCTGTGGACGTTCGTTGGCGGGTGTGCCCGTGGCACCGCACAGACGTTGAGCTTCCCGATTCCGGCGCATGCGGTGATCGGATGACGGGCTGGTTTGACTACCTACACTAGGTTGAATACAGTTTGGTGAGAGTTTCGAGAGGATTGAGACGGTGCAATTCTTATTTTGACTGCTGGTCTGCGGAGTCGCCGTTTGCACGGGAACTCTCCTCTTCTAGGGCCTCTCCTCAATCAAGGTGTGTTGCACCTTGGCACCGACGTCCTCATCCCGGTCATCGAGATGAGTTGATGCACCCCTAGATACGGAGTTGAGAGTGTCTTTCACAGGGAGAGAGACGACAGTACCTTGATCGGACGGGGCACCACCACGGCAGCGCCGCAAGACGCCCAGCTACACAGGAAAGCCGCACGAAGAGGACCACATTTCCTGCCGTATCGATGCGCTTAGTAGAGAGGTCATATGTATTGACCTACCGGCAACTGCAAGCTGGAAGCCACTGGATCTCTGCGCCGCATCTCAGTCGAGTGAGCCACTCCGTTCAGAGCTTCCGTCACATCGGTCGGTTGAGGATACTTTCAACAAACATCAATCCAACACTAACAAAACCTCCAAACACTTCGATTCGATGAAAGAACGCTATCAAAAACCTCCCTTGCTTCATGCGGTCAATATGCGGCAGCCACGTAGGACATATACTGCTGCTGCAAGTGCAGTCTGTGCCAAGAACGCAGGCCCCATACTGCTCTTGCCGCATGTACGTGCAACTGCATGTTACTAGAAAGCCGTGACTTCCTTCAATCCTCGCGGACATTTCTTCCAAGTCAATCGCTGATCCCCAAACGCAGCTAAACTCCTCGCTGTAACGACCATTGCTCTACCTCCATATCCATGGGCCACGACCGACTCGAGCATCTGCTCATCGTCATGACGTTCATCACCAACCAGATTTATCTTGGACCAAGACGGCGATCGGCGTCACGGGTTGTCTCCCGAGCACGATCTTTGTACGCCTTCGTCCTGTCTTTGGCCTTGCTATCATTGGAGATCCGCTCGTAGAGGCTGCCCTCTTCCGCGAGGTAGTCGTCTACCCGGGACTTGGATTCCTTTGCACGAGCCGTCTTGGACCTGAAAGCAGTATCAGCCATCTGTCGGTAATGCTTCATCAGGACGAAGGGGACTTACCTCTTGTTCGACGAGCCATGAGAAGCCCCCGAGGCCTGAGACGTCGGCATGCTGGAGCAGGCGAGACTCTGTACGTGGAGTGGAAGGCAGAACACCGCAACGTGAAGGACGCTGACACGATAGAGCAGGATGAGAGGCAAGACCGCAATTGTCTGCGCGTTGGAAGAAAACGGAGGAAGCCCAGAGATGAGAGCATCTGGGCGACAGCAATACTTATGTGGGCAGCTTTCCCCCAAACACCAAGACCATCATCGTGTCCTCGAAAGCAATCTCGGCCGGCATTCCCAAATCGGGCGGAGAGTAGTCGCACGAAAGTGCCATGGCCTCAAGTCAAGTAAGGAGGTGCAGCCTCAGAGATCAGCAACAGGCATGGCCTCGAGGGAAGATGCCGGCAACCTTCCCATTGGTCGCGGGCCGAGGCAACGACACGCAACTGCAATATCGTTCGAGAACTTCCATGGGGAAGCATGTTCGAGATTCCGGAGCCCACGCAGGCAAATAAGACGGGGCCTCCAGCTCACCGGCAATGTGGCTTCGTGACCGGTAGAGTCCGTGGTTGGGCGGTTGGAACAGCTGTTTCTCGCTTTGCTATAGACACGCGCCCATCACCAATTGGGCAAATGCGACACACTTGCACTCGAACTCCCCCTGCGCCGACAGGCCTCCACGTGCTTGGCCACGAACCCGCGGAGAGCATCCCCGCCTATCATTTGCGACTTGCATTCCATTAAGCTTTCCGGAACTACTCCCCGGCTGCCAACGGGGCACTTGACGGGTGACCGGGTCGATTTTTCTCAGTGAAAAAAAAGCAAAGATCTGTGCCAGGGTATTTCCCATTGACCCTGGACGGCTTGACTGAGGCGCCAACACAAAAGGGACGGGCCTGCCCGGTGCCTCGGGAGGAGGCCACCCTTGGGTCTTTGAGGCCATGGAGCCGTCGCCACCAAGGCTCTATCCGGTAATGTGGGCGAGCGCCGAGCGCCGCCGAGCGGTGAGATAAGATGGTTGGTAGGATCCGGTTGCTGCAGGCTGTCATCCGCGGGGAGTGGGTGGACCCCTCATTGGCAGCTAGTCTGCTCATCTGAGGCCAGGGGCAAAATCGCATTCTGTCCTCGACAATATTATTGTCCATGTTGAATGTTGAGGCCATGCCTCCATTTATCGACGTCATGGGAGCCTCTCATGTGCCATGTCAGGATACCACACCATTGAGCGTTGAGCGTTGGAGCGACAGCGATGCTGGCCGAGAGAAGCCGGGGCCGAGAGATGTCCATGATTACCCCTGCCCCTTATCTGATGGCGTTTGTTTGCTTCATCAAAGGTAAGAAAGCCGGTGGTACAGGTGCGGGCTCGCGCCGTATTCTCCGCGTGCGACCCGACAGAATTTGTGGCATCTCCACGCATCCCGCGCTTCGAGGCATTCGGTTGGTGCGACCGCGGCCATCAGGGATCTCCGCAGGCTGTCAGCTGGAAATAACACTGACGCAGATATCGTAGGTTGAAGTCCATTTTAACATTTTTAGGCTCCGTCTACCAGTTTCCATCATAGCGCACGTCATTGATGGCCTTATCGGGGGTCATCCCTCCAGCTTGAGATGACACATGACATGTCCCTCCGCCCTGAAACGATTGAACCCCCGCCGTTTGCCATTTCACTGCCGGGCGCCTCGGTGAAGAGGCGTTTTAGGCCGACGTGACACAGACACCACCATGTCACACTCGGTGAATGGGCAACCAGATCGCGCGCTCTGGGGATCTGCGCTCGACGGTGTGCTGCTCACCGTGGAGGCACGTCCGGATGCGGTCTCAAAGGCCCGACCTGCATGAAAGCCGATAGACTCATCTCGGTTTATCAGTTTTCATATCGCATCACGACTTCTCACGGGTAGCTTCACATTTCGATCGATAGTCTGCGAGGCGCAGGAAGGTTTTGCCGGGGTCTGCGTCGGAATCATGGCAAGTATTCCCCCTGACAGCTCGCAGGATGACTGCACCAGAGGTAGGAGCAATGTTTGCTTCTTAGTTTTCTGACGCCATTTCGACCATCAAAGCTGGATTTGTTGCCCAGGGACTGGAATGGACTGCTCAGCTGCCGGTGTGTTTCGATTATGCTCTCGGTGAAGACTGGCAGGCTCTATCGGGACTGGTGCAGATGGCGCGCTGTTGATACCAGCCCAATGATGCTTTTCCCGAGAATAAACTCCCTTCCTGGCCCTCGACAGAAAAGACGCTGGACGCAGAGTCGCATCCGGGGCCGTATCCGACATCCGGAACATGCCTTCCCCCAGCCTTTGTGCAGGGATCCGCATTGGGGGCCAACTCGGTGTGCATGGGAGACTCGGCCTTGGGCAATCTTCAATCGTCTGCCGGCGCAGCAGCATCGCTTGCCGCTATTATTGATCCAGGCTCAGCATCGAAAGAAGGTCTCGAAAGACGAGGCGGGTGGAAGGTGATAAAAACATTGAAAACCACCTGACGATAAATGAGAGCGAATGTGATCTCGAAGAGCAGGTAACAATGCTGGTTTCATCTATTGGGCAAGTTTCTACTCCTCCCCAGTCCGCAGGGGATCATTCCAATCTATTGCCACTCACGGATACCAAGGACTCAACGTGGTTTCTACTCCTCCCATTGTCGCGGATACCATTTCTTCGACCGCCTGTTTCGAAAGTTCAATGCGACGGCAAAATGCGCTTCAGTCTTCCAGCCTCGAGCCGCTTCTTCTCGACGCGTCAATCTAACCTCACTGTTGCAATCTCCCTCCATTCACGTATCTTATCAGGCCAAATCAGGCTTGCAATATACTTCAAATCATACTTATCATTTATCTCGGAGCTGTTCTGCTCGCACCACACCTCCGGAATTTGCTTCCGGCTACGCGGAGGCTGGTCTCTATTTTGCTCAAGGTACAGGCCAATGCGCTCGTCCTGAGAGCGGCGGGGTGCAAGCACCATCTGGTCGTCGCAACGGGCAAGTTGTGTGTTGTCTAGACCCATGGTGATGCCCGGCTTGTCGTCGAGATGGAGCGATGGCCAGTAGACCTTGAGAGGTGTGCTTTTGCGGGTCATGATGCAGCGACGAACCCAGTTGCGCGCGATCTTGTACGACATGACCAAGGCCCACCGGTCTAGGGGGGTATCTTGGACTCCCTCCTGATAGCCGAAGACCAGAAAACCAGGGACCTTGTCGTCGTGGGTGATGCCTTCAATGAGCCAAATTGTGATGTTGCATCTCTTTGTCCCGCAGCGAGTGTGCCGACTGATGCGTCTCCGGCTTGCATATTGATTACTCGTCTGGGTATTTTCCTGCATATTTGAAATTCGCATGTGGTATGAACTTGGTTATGAATATGTGAGGAGAAGACATCAGATGTTGAGCCGGAACAAGGAAGAAAAGTAAAAGGCGGGGGTTCTCACAGGTAATGGCGGACAAGGATATGCAGCTACAAGCAGACAGGCAAGAGCGGCTTGGAGTACGCATGGGGCTTTCTTCCTACATTCTTCAATTCGGATTATCGTTCAAGGCAAGCAAGACCACTACATTTGCAGTCGCCCTTGTCATCATCCTCCTGCTTAGTGCTGAACCAACCAATCCCCCTCCTGCTGCCGTCTGTAGCTGTCGTCTCCACACCAAATCAGGTACTGAAGTTTCACAGGACCTCTGTCAATCACTCTTTCTCTCCTAAGAAGGTGGGAAGGACGCAAGTCGAAGGTCGGTTGAAGTGAGTTTAAGTGGGGCACTTTTGTTAACTGAGGCACCGCAAGAGCAGCCATCTTTCTTCAGCTTCACTTCTCAGCTGCTTTCCCGCTCTTCTTCTTGGTTTTTTTTTTTCTATCACTCTAGAAACTTTCACATGTTTTCTTTTGTGCGCTCCAGAAGTTCTCTTATCACAACAAATCCATCATACCACCACCACAGCTGCTCGAGCCACGCTGAAACCAGCATCACGTTCTCAGCATCTTGCTTCGCGCTTTAAAGACTTTTGCTCCGGTCAACGAACTTCAGAGTCAAGTCATGGATGGAGACGAAGACGTAAGTAGAGCCCTTTCACATCCGATACCCAAAACCCCTTCCCGCTGACATCGCCGACACAGACAACCCTGGCCATGGAGCCAAGCGAACTCAGAGAGCTTGTCGTCTTTCCTGACAGCCACTTCGCGCAAGAAATTGAGAGAATCAAGAACGGCCTGGCCACGTCTGGCTTCAGACACTTCAATCTGTCTGGGCTTTCCGCTGGATTCGACTGCTTCGAGGTGGTCAAGGCAGTACATGGTCATGCGGCGACCAAGGACCTGAAATCCTTTCTCATTGTGCCTTCTTACACAGAGGCAGTTGACATCAAGAACAGAGGCTTTTTTAACGTCTTGACCATGGAAGTGGCATCCCATTTGAAAAAGACTGATCGATTCAAAGACCTCATTGGAAGCAGAGCAGTGCTCTTTGTCAAGCTGGATGGAAGCCGAACCATTGCGTCCGACGTGGTTGGATGTTTCATTCAGAGACTTGTCAAGGAGAGCGCCAAAGACAACTACGCCTGGAATCTGGTCGTTATGTCATCATTCTTCACACCCTCGCCTCCTCCATTTGGGAACCTGAGTGAGCCCGACGTGAGCCTGGGCTTGCCGTTTGAGCGCTGCCTCGAGCTTGAATCGTTGCAGCCCCCCATCTTAATGGAGACCTTGGGCCAACATGAAGGCTGGAACGACAGGATGGAACAGCTGGTCAATGAGATCTTTCGCAAGAATCAAAGTGGCTTCATCATTTGTTTCGTGCCGCGACACCTTGTCCGGATGGCGCTTGAGTTTGTCCCAGCCAAGGTCATCTTGAGTGCTTTCGACCTCTATGTGGATCGCGATAGCTGGATTGACCCTCGTGGCAAGCAGCAAATTCTCATGTTGGATCCGTACAACATCCACTCCAACTTCGTCTGGAACATTCCCAATGTCACCGATGTCCTCACGACGGGCACCAAGCGTGGCTTCTTCTTCGATCAGAAACTTGGACGGGTTATTGAGAAGACCGTACAGCTGTCGCGACGCGAACTCTATCAGCAGATGGCCATTTGTCGCCAGTCTCAATTCGACGCGACTTTGCACTGCGACTTCGACTTTCTCGCAGCCCTGCAGGAGCGACCATGGGAGCCGGCACCCCAAACGGACGACTCTTCGGTTTTCGATTTCTTGAACATCAAGAACTGGCCCGATCTACCTCCTTCGGCAGAGAATCAATCACTTCAGGCACAGCGAGCTACTACCATGAAGCGCTTCAAAACACTCGGATGCATTGAAGACGGCGACGAGGAAGGCACCTATCTGTTGACTGCCGACCTCGGAATCATGATGCGCGAGAACTTGCATTGCTTCCCTGAACTCAGCATCAACGCAGCCTGCATGATCGCAGCTCTGCAGTTCCAAGATGCATCTCCTCACGCCTACAGAACCGTCCTCCTCTTGGCAGCCATCATGTCCGTCGGCCTCGTCAGCACCGACAGTCCAATGATTAGATGGCATGACGGGGAGCCACCCGAGTTTCTTTACGGTGGCCCGCAGAGGACTCTGGGAGATATTCTCTATGGCTCTGCCAGCGGTCTATTTCACCGCGGAGCTCCTTGGTTGGCACTGGGTGTCTGGGAGACGTACCGAGTCGAGTCCGACGACTTCACGACCTCCGGGCTCGTGTTCAGAGATACCGGTGAGAACTGGCAACCGGTTGCCGATGGGACCTTTTTGATCGACGTTTTCCGCGCCAGGCAGGTTGCAGAACTGGTTGAGAGAATGCGCGACCTCTTCGGTGGCGATTTTCCGGAGCTCCGACATGACGAAAGCCCTCCGCCGCTCGAAGACTGGGAATTCGAAATCGTCGAAGAGTGCCTGGTTCACGGATGGCTGAATAACATGTTGGTCTGGCCTGAGAACACCCGAAGATTTTTCGACGCAGCTACCGAGGAGGCTGCAGACCTCAGCTGCGACTTCGGCCCTGACCTTGACCACATTGAGAAGATTTTGAGCCAGGACGGCAACACAGAGTCGCATAACTTCATCCTATACCACCACTTGGCCGATCAGGATGGTGTCAAGGCCGCTTTCGGGTTTGTTGTTGGCCTGGAGACGCTGCAGAGAGTGATGGGCAGGTTGGTATCCGACCACGACGGGGAGGATGAGGGTTAGAAGGGTCAGGGGATACTTCGTCAAGACGCACGGGATTGCCACGGATGAAATAGTGACCTGCAAATAGGAAGTTGAGGATCAGAATTGGCAGATTTTGCATCAAGACGTTTGGAGTTGCTACAGAGGATAAAATGGCAAATGGGAAAAATCGGACGTCAGTGTACGATAGGAAATCAAAAGCAATCATGGTTGGGATCTTCGCTTTATTGGTTGCAGAACCGTAACTGCTTCCTTTCTTTCTGAGTCCAAGCTGCGACAATGGGCTCGACTCGTCTCAGCACTCGACGACGCGAGCGTTTCTTGTCCCTGGGAGGTGAGAAGAGCGTGAAGCGATTGAATGCAGCAAACTCCAATTGACAAGGCAATAACTAGTGACGCTAAATCTGAGCCAATTCAATGTTAGCTGCGCTCTCCAAAACTCGCAGGGTTTCTACGGTCGGCATGGAAGAATACGTACAAGTAAAGCCACGCGTGAAATCATCCCGTCTCTCATCCTTGGGTTCCCGTCTGACAGCTTTCGAAAACGGTGCCCCGGGCCGTTGGCCCCCCCTTTAAGTTGTTTTTTTAGGTTTAGACTGTCCGAATATGGTTAGACTTGTGCCACTCCGTGAAGCTTAATCCCCTGCGTAGATCCGTTGTTGCTTATTTCACGTTAGAGAACTGAGCACCGACGCTCCGGAGATTCATGTCAGAACGGGCGGGATTGGGCCCTGCCCCACCACCGGCGCTGTGGCCGGCGAAAGTCCGGTCGACACGGTCTATAGCGGCAGCGACTCCGTCACCACGATGGTTCGCATCGTTGCCAGAAACAGCATGACCGTTGTAGAAAGGATTCAGGGTTCCGTCCGAAAGGAACATTCCAAGTCGCGCACCTGCCTGAGCCTGCATGTGCTGAGGATTGAGCACCCGGACTGGGGCATTGCTGTGCGAACAAGCAACTGTCAACTACCATAGCACAAATTTGGAAAGAAAGAAAAAGGGAAAATCATGTGTAAGAGTAAAAATTGCAAGATCAAGTTTGATGAATGCTTGGTCTTGATTGACACAACGTACGTGCTGGAGGAAGCCTGAATGGGCGATCGAGATGCCATGCTTGCGCGGTACGGTGTAATGCTGATTTCTTCAGATGCGGAGAGCTTAACTATGAGTAGGTATGAAGAATCCAGTCAAAACACAATGGAAGGAGTTATACGACCCAGATGTGGTGTACCTGGGACAGGCTGAAGAAGTCGAGTGTGGATCTCGAAGAGTAGGGACCGCAAGCAAAAGGCAAGCTGAGGAAGTTGGATATCATCAATCGCACAAAGATCACAGCTTAATGAGAAGAACATGTATATGTTCACGGGACCACATTGGAACCTCTCGCCTTTTATTGATTTTACCCAGCGGCAATAGAAACAGTCTTTTCAGTGTGGGAAAGAATTCAAGAACTGAATAGAGAAGGGAGCGACCCCACAAATGCACCTCGAACTCAGCCCCTTCTGCTTCGACACCGTGCTGCGTACGGCACCTAAGCCTCGGCCTTCCAGCCGGTACCTCCGCTCCGCTTTCCAAGCAGATGATAGGCAGTACGACACATTAGCTACCCTACGTTACACAGTGTACCTAGCTTACCCAGGTGGACCTCTCAGTGGCTCCGGCCCCCTGAAATGTCACTCCACAAATCTACAACATCCTTTTGAGCGCCAACATAACCTGTGACTTCATATGCTACTATAATCTGATGGGCCGTCATTGCAAGGGGTTTTGCTTCTTTCGTTTTTCTTTGCAGTCAAACGCTCTTTCTGGTGGTTGCCCTGGTGCATCCAACCTGTCACTTCTAAATGCATTCTGTAGTAATTGAGAAGGTGACGCTGGATATTGAGGCGCATACACCTCGAGGCTCATGCTCTCAATCACTATGATTATAGAATTTGAACCATGCACAGAGCATTCCAGTTCAGAAACTTCGTGTATAATTAGAGGTAACATAAAAGATTGCACAGTGGCTTGGCGCAACCAGGCGGACGACAGGTTGTTGTGATGTCTCAACATCTCCAGTCCCGGTACCTCACCTTGGAGTTCCGGGTCAGCCATCATCTCAGGCACACATGTGTTA
Source organism: Colletotrichum gloeosporioides (assembly GCF_011800055.1). Lineage (NCBI taxonomy): Eukaryota > Fungi > Ascomycota > Sordariomycetes > Glomerellales > Glomerellaceae > Colletotrichum > Colletotrichum gloeosporioides. The sequence goes on from NW_025544682.1 coordinate 360,313, forward strand.
TCAAATCTGGCGTCGAGGCCTTACATGATTTATGTAGAAAACACAGTGCGGAGGTGGCATCTTATGTCTGTAGAAACCCCGTTGTGGTGGACTTTCCGAGAATGTGATTTTACATACTAGCATCGTGTCAAGTTACCTGGGCAATCAATCACCAGCATGCTGGCGCAAATCATCAAGGTGCTTGTGATAAGGAGGGTCTGTAAGGGATAGTATCAATCAATCACTGCAAGAAGGCAGCTCCAGTAAACATCGGAATATCTCCGTGATGAACGTCCCATGCTGCATGTCCGGAAAGCCCCCCAACAAGCTGGAGGTATATAGGTCAAAGACCGACTGCCTCATACCTGCATGGGGTGCCTCCTTAGGTACTGACGGTACGTCAGTGCACCGATTCAGAGGCAGCTCTGGAGGTGTACAAACTGGATCCAGGTGCCTGCTAACAGAGGGAATTTAGGCGGCGAGCAGGCGCGCAGGCTGTAGGCGGTTCGCATGGTCATCCCGCAACATCAGCTCGAGCGCGCCTCGATTAATGCGCTGTCAATTATTCCGGCCTGAATGGATTCAACGGGATTCAGCTGTTTTTTATGCATTCAATCCGGGTTCGCTACAGTCGATCTCGTGCAGACCCGGCATACAGGGCTTGGCGCCTCCGCTCCGTGCTTGGGTTTGAACAACACAGATGACGCTAGAAAGGCTCACAGCGATGATGGAGCAGCTGGATCATGAAACCATTCGCAGAATACTATACTGTGAAGACAACGAGCAAGTTGCAGCAAATCTGATGTTAACACCCGCTCCATGTCAAAAAAGTCAGTATGTAGGCAGTTGAGCCACCTCACCATTTCGAGGCAAACCACAACGGTTTTGCATGCAAGTTCAGACCTGTCTCACTGAACAGTCATGGGCCTTTGTTGATGGAATTGTCGGATAAGTATGAATTGAGGCTAGCCATTGCCCTGCAACCCATCCCAAGCAAGGGCGTCGAGTTACCAACCCAGGGCTGGTCAGCTTGAATCATCCACCAGACCAAACTTACCAGGCCACACAAGCCCAGCCAAACTAACACACCACCACACCACCCCAGCTTAGCCCGGACGGACCATGACCCACACCTCCGGCCATCTCCATCATAATACCTAGAAGCTTCTCCGACCGGCCAACCAAGCCGAGGTCAGGTAAGGTTAGTAGCAGCTCTTGAGGAAAATTTGCCCCGCGTTTTGGTCACCGAGGGCCTCTTGAGTACCGCTCTCCCCGGGAAGGTCAGGCACCCATGTCAACCCTTCACGCCTCATGTTGGAAACGGGGGCTCATGGCACTTACTGGCCTGCGCGCTCCAGAGATGGAATGAAATACAGCTGAGCTCTACTCGCGCAGGCTTGATACCAGGTGTTATTTCCATTAAAGCCAGACCTTGCCTGGTAATCATTTCCCCCTTACCCTCGTGCCGTTAATCACACGTTAAATGCGCCTGCAGGTGTATCAAGCGCTGAACACTATTTGAACGTGACCTGGACAATATGGTTCTACGAGAGAGAGAAAGCCTGTCTGTCTGATCTCTGGCTCTTGTATTTGGAGAATTGCGAGGGTTTGAAGACCACAGCTAGTCTTAGAAGGCTGACACCAATGACGCACCGGTTGCGATCCAAAATTCATGAGTCAATGCATGGGGCATTAGAACTGACGCATGCCGCATCGAAGCCTCGTAGCTTCAAAGCCGGGGAGTGAAGACCGTTGCAGAGCGCTATGGATCCCCAACAATTGTCATCGCAATGTTGGAGCTGTCGGTCGCCCTCAAGGAGTACCTACTGTGTGGTTTTTAGACCAACCTCCGTAGGATTAGCCCCAGCAGCAAGCAGCCCAAGTGCCACCCGTGCAATGTACCTAGGTAGGTAGTGTTTTTTGGTCCACTTTTTCCAAATCTATCAGCCAAAGACCGATCACGTCGCTAGCTGATATGGAAGATGACAGGGGCCTCAATACTAGTATGTACCTTACTTAGGAAAGAGTCTGCCGGTATCGTTGGTCTGAGCAGCCACACTCAATCGTTGGCACTCACCTGTACGGCACAGCACAAGTGGAAACTTTTTACCAGAAGTATCAACCAATATTTTTCCACGTACTGCATAGACATGGGTCCACAGCGAGAGGCTAAGCGGGCGAGAAGAAGGCTGTATTCCTGCACTGTTTTCTTCAATACGGCCGACCATTCCGCCATCAGTCGTTACAATGTTCTCAGACTACAGGCGCCGTTGCTTCAGCTTCTGTCGAAACCAGTCCTTGCTGGAGTATATGTTTCTCACCACCGACAATTGTACGCCAGACACAAACATCCTCTGAGCTAGCAAGTTGGCATGTGTCTTGGCGCCGATGGCTGACGGCCGCTAGGTCTGATATCACTCAGTACAGGTTTACCCCGCGGTGGAGCCCCGGCGTGCCAGACCCTTACGTGCAGATGCCCCAGCGGCGTCGACCACGACGCACCACGCGCACCCCCGAACTCGACCCCGACCCCCCGACCCAAAATTGACAGACAGGGCTGCATCGGTGCTCTGTGCTTACTTCCCGCTAGACGGCCATGAGAAACGGACACACGCCAACCGTCGGGCTCCCTGGCGCGCTGCTAGTCAGTCCTTCCGCATCCTATTCCTCTTAGGGCTGCCCGCCGACACTGTTCCTGCTAGGTACCCGTTAAGGTATAATTTGTCCCCCCATCACGCACTCCTGGCCAGAACGCTGGTCTGGTGTCATCCACCACACCGTCGCCGCTCCGACCTGTCCAAGAAAATCATCCACTCTGTGCCACCACCAATTCGAGCAATGCCTAACCAGCGCACTCAAGAAAGAATTCGAGGCACCACGCAGCTCTGCTCGTACTGGCCTTATAAAGACAGAAGTGGTTCTACCAACTTTCACACATACTGCTGGTGCCTTTACTCCATCTTCTTTTTACACATCTCCAGACGAGAATCGAATTTCAGGTGCGCGTATAAGCTATTTGCTGCTAATAGTTGAACACCTGTTAGCCGTGACTAGAAGAACATCACTATTTCATTGAAAACGTTTCGTTTTCTTTTCCTCTGCTTCGCCCACCACCAACGTCTTCGTTTCTTACTTCCAGTGTTGAGACACCTGGCTGTCATACCGTTTTAACATAAGCCAGTTGTCATGGCATCGCAACGTCCCGCTCAGGGGTCTGCTAATTCGTACGTTCTTCAATTTACAGTTACTGTATCTCCTTGCCGTCTGTCTTTCCTTTCTTTGTTCTATTCCCCCCTCGTTCTCGATCGATCCCACGTTCTTCATAATGATATCTATCCATACAGCGAGGGCAAATCGGCCTTGGTGGTAGATCCTCAACAGGCAAGGGTGCGACTTGATCTTTTTAAATCGGACAACCATCTTAACCCGTTGCATCTCCAGGCCGGCGATAGCCAGCATCCGACAGGCCGGGCCCGTAGAATTGCCGCCGATATTGGTCAAATCAACTTGACGTTTCCTGGTACTGCAAGCCAAGTTGGACCCCTTACCCAACCAGCACAGGAGCACGACGTGCTCAAGGGCATTGGGTCGCAGTTCTAGGTCACTTTCGACATTCCTTGGTCGGACGATCCACGCATGGATACTTAGGTACCTACATGCGGTACCGCTATGCTCACCTGAGTTAGCGCGAGTATCCCTGGGCCACTAGTGTCACATCTGGCCAACCGGCCGGTTGACGATGATGGAATGAACCGACGGGTGACAGCGCAGCGGGACTCGGAATAACGCAACCTAACTCACGGAAGATGATACGCTCATGGCCGATTGAAGTGACAGTCAGACGCCGCTTGACATCGTGGTTTTAAATACATATCACATCGATTTCATAAATAACTTCTTGAGTGCTAAAGTATGACGACGGTGGTCAACGCCCATTATTCAGACACACTGCAGATTGCTCCGCTTCACAGCCTGCCATTTGTTGCCTTTCTCTTCAAATTATACATGTTGAGCGAAGTTGAGATCAATTTGCCTGTGTGATAAGGTAGGTTAGCTACAACTGAGAAGCGCTGCATGCCATCCCATCAGCACCAACGAGTCTGCCGGGCTCGAGCCCAGGCGCGCTTATAATGATCCAGAACCCAGTCCACAGGACTTTATTCGTACTCAGTCGCGGGCTGTTGGACCTGATGCACTCCCAAGTCCAACTGCAGCTTACCTCTGAGAGCAATCGTCTGGCGGTACGCGTACGTACCACCGCTCGTGATCGGCGGAAGTCCCGCGCGCTGGCAACGCAGATGGACCCCGAAGAGCTTACTCACAACAATGGCAGAGACATCAGGGACTTGGCGACTCTGGCACCCCGAGCACGGCTAAACCGCAATGAGGCTAGCAGCGCTTTTCACTGGCGCACCCCTGTCCAGGGCTTGCCTACGGCCAATCAGGTGTACTCCTTAATGCTGCCTCTCTCTTGGCACCGCTCATCAGAAATCAAAATCCTCTAGATGATCGCGGCACTGGGATACCGCAAACTCCCGCCGCGAGAAACTTGAGCTCCGTCGCAGAATGACCGCCTGTGATTGAAATGTCTTCATATGAGGCAAAACAATTTAGTTGATCTCTCAGAGTATCCCGCTCAAGCTGGTTTTGCTTAAACCCAGTTCCTCTTCAGCATCGATTTCCACTAAAGTTTACCCGTTAACCCCACGCGACCGCCGTCCTCTCTATGATCACCAAGGTACCTACCCTCGAGATCTCAGCTACTGTGCCCCCTGCTTTTCTTGTCAGGGAGAGCACCGTCTCTTGCTCGGAAGAGCCTCTAAGTCACACTGTTACAGCCGATGTGTCTAATACTTTGAGGAAGCATGATGGCTTCTTAGCGACCCGTTCAAGGTTCAACAACCACGTTAGCCCCTTCATTTCATAGTTCACGGTCAATCTCTTTATACTTTCCGTCCACGCGGTAATTTGATCATTGCGACTTGCATCATCATATTTTTGGCTTGACGTAGTGACGACGCACCGGTTCTGGTGACAAGCACCGCCGAGCTACAGGAGCAAGCTCGAGTGCGACTGGAGCAATTCAACAGGGACCGTGATCTCGAGCCATTCGGAGCCGGCAAAGACCCACTAAGCCGGGCCGTTAGAGGGAAAGCCGTCATTAATCAATTCAACCGAAGCTTCGCAGATTCCACCGTTAGCTCCGACACCACCGCTCATTCTTCCTCGCGCGATGGAAAACTCAGTGGCATTGGCTCTCAATTTTGACAGAGTGTGAAGGCGCCCTGGTCGGGTTTGTCGGGTGCGATGGCAGGGACCACCCCCGGGTGCCGTACCCAGGAACGCCCTCCACACCCGTGCACCCCTGAGAATCCCCCAGCAGTCACTCCCGCAGAAGGCCTGCTTCTGAAAGGGTTGCCGCCACGAGCAGTTCAGACGAGGTGCCATCGCTGGAGCTTGGGCCACCCTGACCAACACCGACTGCATGGCGAAAGCATGCGGTACGTCTATCATCACGTCCTCTTGCTCTTGGCGAATTATTAACGGTCATTTTGCTCCAGATCCGGCGTATGGGTTTGTCCTTGACAGTATCTCCTAGGTTCAAAACGATGCGTTTATTGGTGCTGCCGAAGCTCTTTGGACGGCCAAGGGTCGAATGAGACAGCTTGGGCGACTTAGTTTGGGTGGTGTTGGAAATGTCACACGGGATGCATTGCGGCGGGGCACCGACGACACGGAACCGACGATATCCCACGATGAAATGTTACCACGCGAGCGTCTCTATATAAATTGGATCTGTATTTCGATTTGGATACTTTTTCCATGCGCTCTTTCCATGCGCTCTGCACAGCATGCGTTTGTTCATGTGTGCTACCGCGGCGCATTCTTCTCCGACCAGCATGCTGCCTCGTCGCGGATTGACACATTTTCGGACATCTCCAAATCTCCTGATAAAGTAGCATATGGGTGAAAATTTGAAGTGAATGCCATTTTCAGGGCCCGCCGACCAGGAGGCCGGTGGTGTGGAGTACTCATGTCGTAGACCGGTGCGAACCTATCGAATTAATGACAAGAAATATGTCTGCTACCCCCGATGAAAGTCAGGTTCTGCAACCATGGCCATTCTTTGCTAGTAACTCGTGGTTTCTCTTCAAACTGGAGGCCCAGAAATGTGCTGCCACGCAGTCGACATGGGCCGAGTCTTTCAGCAAACCCATGGATATTGCCTGCCTTTGAGGGTGTGTCAAACTTGAGTCGCACCGATACCCGCACCACCCACCCTTATTCTCTGCTACGTAACACTTGGTACGGTTTTCTGTTGCAAAATCACACCTACGGATATTTATTTGGCCCGTTCCTGCCCAGTATCTGGTACTCGGCTGACGCAGCCACCGCGGCCTCTGCCGAAGCCGTCACACAAACTACCCCCATTAGTGCCCTGGACGGATCGACTCTCGTCCAATACCTCGCCCTTCCTGGAAATTTAGTCCAGGCCAACGGTACGTTTGAATCAAATCATTAGGTCTTGTCCAATCATCCAAGAAATGCCCCATCAAGATGCGCATAAGCCAGGCATGCTTTCGGTGTCACGTTTTCGTCCGTCAGGTGAGTTGAAGACATCTATATGGCATCAAACACCCAATTGCGAAGGGACACATCGAGTTTGCGCGAATAAAGAAGGCCAATGCTTTTTTTTGGAAGCCTCGTTCTTCCTCGTACGGCAAAACTTTCCCCCCAAATTTGAGATGCGCTGACATCGTTGCGAAGGATCTTTCCACGATGGCGTTTCGGACGTATATGCATCTGGCAGTGACATGGCAGACCTGAATGCCCGAAAATATCGCGGCCTAATGTGGTTACATGAAGAGCTTGTCGTACTGCGTGTCAACGGACGTGTCATTCGTAGCACAATAAGGGTCAGTTACTGAGACATGCCGCTGAACCTGGCACCTGAACACATTTGACAGCTTTTAGATGAGATGGCTAGCCAGGTGAACACCTCAAGTATGAAGGAATGGTAATAGACATTCATAAATTCCCGAGAGCATGGATGATTCAAGTTGGGCGACAGGCTTCGGCACCGAGAATTATATGATAGGTGATTCTGTGCTGGGGAGACGTATTACACCCTCATTTCCAGTGCATAGCAAGACGTGTATTAGGAACATTGACTTGCGATAATAGCCATGTTAAGTGTATCATAAATACTTCGGGGTTCTTCTCATTATAATACACATATCCAGGTTGCCATTCCATTACTGCTCCCATAACCCGTGTCTCGTACAGCGATGGTTTACTACACTCCAAGACGGACGCACAAGCAGCCCTGGCCCTCCCTACATCCAATGCATTGACCCGTAGTCAACCAAACAAAGTGAAAAAGGCCGATGTGCAATCGAATTATAGCCATCTTACTCTTGTAGAGTTGGAATGACAGGATGCCACATAACACCCGCCGATGCAAAGCTCACGATCTATGATGACCTCTTCAGTCCATAAGTGGAATAATCTCTGTGACGAAACTCACACATCGTTAGAATGACGACTCAAAGTCAAAGCTACCTCGGACCATTCTGAAACTGATCACCAATGCCTTCCAGACAGAATGGAAGAGACGCAGTAGACAGGCCGTTGCCAACCGACACAATTTTGCTGGTCTGACTTGGAAAGAGGTGTTCAATACTGCTGAGCACTGCTTGTATGTGATGTTGTCTCTTCTCATTCCTTGCGACGAAGTTCTCTCCGAGAGCCGGACCAAGTGATTCTTGATATGACATGAAGTTGTCCAAAGGCGCGGGGGCACAATCTGTTGGTAGTCCAGAAGGGGCAGGGCGAGCAGAGGGGTCTTGGCTGGTAGACGCAAATCGCTATCAGTAAAGAATATCCCTCAGACTATCATCATGAACAACGGGATGGAGAGCCTCCGCAAGGCTAAGAGTGGGAAGTACGCCAAATAAAAGAGAATGTCTGAACCTACGAGATCGCCGACCCCTGCATAGCAGTGGTTGAGGTCATGGCGTGCGAAGGCTCAAGATGCAAGCCCGTGTGAGGTAGATTGGAGGTTACGAATGAAAAAGAGACGGAGTTCTGGGTGGAAGTCAAGATGAGACTGGGGGTGAAGAAAGACAAAAGTTGAACCTGCGTCAAGTCTGGTCTTGGTAGCCGCTGGCGGGTCACTTAGACAAGAGATGGCAGTATTCGTAGATGATGATTGCAGCATGGCATGATCTGGGAGAACACCAACATGGATCTCATCTTGGGGTGTCTGATTTTATATGAAATAATCAGCTTGTACCGCGAGTATGACTATGAGGATGGGCATCTTGATGATCTCGAGCTTTTATTTTGTGTGTGAGGAGAAGAGGGTGTGGCTTGAAGGGTGACAAGGGGGTGTGGTGTGGACTCTGCTAGCGGCTGGGCCAGGGAAGTTGCTCCCTAGAACCCTGCTGCAGAACAGGACAGGGGTGACAGGGGTGACAGGGGTGGCTGAGGTGGCTTTAGCGTGCGAGGACACGGAACCTGGGTGTTCGCTCGTCCGTTCGATTCTTGCGAGGACCTCCCGACGAGGGTGGGCAAGGCGCACACGGCAAGCTGCTGCTGAAGTTCCCAGGTTCCCACCACCTCTTCAACACCCAATTAGGCCGCTCTACTCTGCCGAAAATCACTGAGAGTGCAAGGGAGGTAGGTAGGTAGGAGGGTGGTAATAGAGAACAGCGACTCGCAGCGAACTTTCCCGCCGACGCGGTCGTAAGACAGCTGGAAGAGACATTACTTGGCCATCAAGCCTAACCTATGATCGATCATACATGGATGAATTAACCAACCATACCAATCTGGGGGCCCATGTTTGCGCATAGACGACGCACTTTTTTTTCGCGATCACTCGACGGGGCACACAACGAAACTGACCAGGCATGTTGGCAGACACTTGAGCTTCATAACCATGACATGACAGGTCAACATGTGAGCTTCAAATGTTCAGAGAGCTATCAATTCGCTCGAAAAGCTGCATAACGTCGTTACTCCTGCATAAGTACGAGGCCTCGGACGGATGAGCATGAGACTCAAATGGTAGACTGTTGCTGCGCTTGCTGAACACAGGCCGTGGTTGTTTTGCAACGCAGAATGCCCTGTCCTCTTTCGCAGGTGATGGAAGAGTTGCTACCAATTACTGGATGTCCAACCTGTTTGGTCTAGGAGGCCAAGCGACCTGACAAGGCAGTCCGATTGTGTGTCGTAGCTGATCCCCATCCCACCTCATCCCAACTTTCCCCATTGCGCAGCTGGTCGCACCTCCCCGTCCTTGTCCTTCGCCGTATTTCGCGCTTGCAGGGATGCTCCTGACCATCAGGTACGTGCTACTGCGACACCCTCCGCCTGGGAACAACCCCCCAGTCCAGGCCTGGAGAAATCGACCGAGACACACACACACACACACACACACACACACACACACACACACACACACACACACACACACACACACACACACACACACACACACACACACACACACACACACACACACACACACACACACACACACACACACACACACACACACACACACACACACACACACACACACACACACACACACACACACACACACACACACACACACACACACACACACACACACACACACACACACACACACACACACACACACACACACACACACACACACACACACACACACACACACACACACACACACACACACACACACACACACACACACACACACACACACACACACACACACACACACACACACACACACACACACACACACACACACACACACACACACACACACACACACACACACACACACACACACACACACACACACACACACACACACACACACACACACACACACACACACACACACACACACACACACACACACACACACACACAAACAAACACACACCCCGAGCAAAAGATAGACAGAGACGCTAGCTCCCCCCTCCCACGCCCACTTCACCTCCCCTTCAGTGATCCTCGGGTGTTTCTGGCTTGAGTGCAGGGCACGAACAGCCTTGCTGCAGGACAGGACAGGGGTGGCAGGGGTGCTCTGGCGTGCGAGGACACGCAACCTGGGCCCAGCTTAGGCCACTCAACGCTGGAGTTTTGGAAGCATACCTAAGGTACCTTAGCCATAGACACCAGAAGAAAATGTCATCCCTTTCAGTTCAGGGTCATGGCAGTGCGTAGCTGCTCGTCTCGCGCCGTCGGGTGACAGACAGCGGGCGGGAGTAGAAGCGCGTGGGTTTCGCCGCACCAAACGCCTGAAGCACACACTCACCCTTGGGATCCCGAAAATCCTGGCTCGGTGCTGTATTGGATTCATCTGCGTCACCCGGCTTCCTGGAATTAGGACTGGCACCGAGCGTACCGAGCCGCTGTCGTCGTGCTTTGCGTTACTCGAGGTGCAAATTTCGACTTGACTGTGGAGTGGTAGAGGTACTCGGACTTCGGACGAGCAACCCAGCTTTCGTTGAGGACCCAGGTATTGTGATCGCTACCTATGTGCGGATTGAGTGGCCCATATACCCCATGCGTAGGTGAACTGCCCAGCCTAATTGACGCGGCCGTGGCTATCAATGGAAGTCTGGAGAAGAACGGGACCTGACTCCAGCCAACAATGAAGAAAGAAGGAAACAGTGGCGCAGACTGCCGTGGTACAAGTATTCGGTACCGTACCAGTGCCATGCGCATCCCTTCACTCCCACCCCTCAGGCCCTGTGCCCCTCCCAAAGAACCGCTCTACCAACGGCGGGACACGTACCGGTACTTCCATAGCTGCCGTCTCCTCCGTCTCAATCCATCCACTTAAGGTTCCCATCTCCCGGTCGTGTCGGTCTGCCAGGTACTTGCCAAGTCGTCTAGCTGTACTGTGTGGGTGGAAAGGTCGTTAGAATCCGTCAGTCTTCCACCCTTACCATTTGGCGCCATCACCGTATAACGCTGTCAGAGCCTCCTGGCCGGAACGAATTGCTTGACGACATATTCAAAGATCTCACGGTGTTTCCCGGCGCAGTGTACCTGAATAGGCTGCCGCGGCCCACAACGTAACCACCAAGCCACACAGTGTGAATGGCAATCGCTCTGGGAGACCCGTGGGGGTAGGGGTTTCTTTTCCCAAGGTTATTTGATACCCCAGCGGCTCCATAAGTGTCTGATCGTAGATGTGACGAGGGACAATCGTTCCAACGGGTATCTCACTCTGACGGACGTAGTGGAATCAGCGTCTGGTCAAACTGGTCTCCGACAGTGATGACTCTCTTGCCCCGGGACGCTTTTTGAAATGTCGTTTGAAGTCCTCCTGGCCAATAATCTCATTTCAAGTATGCTCTCCGGTCTGGCCTGTCCAAAGAAAGTTTCCATGTTCAAGCCCGGGGAAGTTTCTGCGAGCGGGGAGCAAATACTTGACCGTCTACCCGCATAGATGCGCCACCAAAGTATCTCGTCAACGTGATATCGGTCCCGGGCTGCCAGGATAGTGGTAGCCAGCCCTGCTTACCCGCTACCCGCGCATCCTTCTTTGACAACAATGTAGGTTAGGTAACTCCGGTACCAGGAGCGACAAGTCTCAGGTCCGGACGGGGTCCGTCTTTTCCCCCTCCTGACTGATAATACGTTGCCCGGCGCCTCCCTTCTTTCATCGCCCCGCGTGTATAGTGTACACGATCATCGCCATAGAGGAGCTGCTTCCGTTATTTTCGCGGCTTACTAGCATTTTCCCGCAATGGCTCCCATTACCCAGGGCTTCACAACTAGGTTGCGAGTGGATCAAAGAAGCAGAACATGAGTCTAGTCTGGATCACCCTCAAACCCTCAAGCCATCTTCTTCATGTTCTTGCCACTGCTACTGGCCCTCCCTACGTCAGCCCCTCCTAATCATTGATGGAAACTTGGATCTACCGGTCCAGGTGTATACCTTCCCTCCACAATCAGCCAAGACTGAAAGCTCTAGCGTATCGGTCGAGGCTTGGCCATGAAACGTTGATTGTGCCTTGGCACACTATATCTTTAGTAATAGTGGGATGCGCAGCCGTTATTGGCGCAAGTGGTCGCGTTTTTTGACTTGTCGCAGATGCTCAACGCTAATGTCGACGCGGTCCTCCTAATGGGCTACTCAAACGCATGCCAACCGGCGGTACGTGAGGAAGGGATCGGAAAGAGAGGATGCTTCAGCCATGGCCCTATCGTGGCAGTTCAACCCATCAGTCAAAACTTTCGATTTGTCTTTCCCTCCAATTCTATGTTAAATGCACAATCGATCACACGCCTTCCTTGTTATGGGTAAGGTAACATATCTGAAGTAGGTGACCGGAGTTGAGCTAATTTAGCCCCGCCGGTGGCCGTAACGCTCATTGTAACAGCCCGGCTAACAAGCATGTGTCCGGAAAGAGGTATGACCACCGGCGAAACTTACGCAACTGTCAAGATCAAATGTGTTACGGTTTCGGGGCATGTATCTTACCTTATACTGTCTTGCCGTTGTTTTGTGTACCTGAATGTGTAAGTCGGGAGACAAGGTATAGTTAAGATCGCACTTATTTGCGTTTGCCTTACCCGAAACCCCTATTAGTACGCGATTTATTACCCCTCTATACCACTTTTTACTATTAATAATAACACTACTAACGTTAATTAACGCGCTTCTTAATATAATTTAGGTTTTTTAATACTATTTAGAGTATAATATAGGTATAATATTATAATACTAAAGTAGGATAATAATAATCTAGCCTCTATATAATTAGTATAGTTATTAAAGTTAGTAATATTATATAAAAGTAAAAATATCTCCTTAAAACTAGGATTTCTATTAATAAAACTAGTAATATAAAAATCCTTTCTACTTATTTTAGTTCTCTAAAAAAAAGATTATAAAAAAGAGCTTATACTATATTAACTTTAATCTAATTTAAAATATATTACTTTTAATAAAATAGTTATAATAGGAAACCTTTAGCTAATTATAAAAAAGATAATAAACTCCTCTATTAGTTTTAAAAGAGGTAAAACTAGCTTAATTAATAGGGGGTATAATAGTAATTAGAACTCTTAAGGTAGGGTAAATATAAGAGGAAGAAAGTTTTATACTAGTAATAATATATATAAATCTATAATTAAAGTTATTATTTAATAACTTTAATTATAAATAAACTTTATAAATAAGTAATATAACTTATTAATACTAAAAGTAATAAATAATAGTATTAATAAAGTTAAAGAGATATAATAACTAAAAATTAATAATATTAAAACTATTATTAAAGCTATTACTAAGGCTATTATTAAGACTACTATAGAGCTACTAATTAATCTTATTACTAAAAAGAATAATCCTTTTAAAGAATATTTATTACTACCTCTATTATAACTATTACTACTATTATTACCTCTTATAGAATTTTAAGTTTATATAGAGATTAAGATTTCTAAAAATAGTATTAAAATATAATTAGATATTAAGGTTAAAGAGATTAAATAAGAAAATATAAATAACTAGGTTAAATATATTATTTATAATATAATTAGAAACTTCTACTATAAATATATTTTATAGTATAATAATTACTCTTTTATATTTAATTCTACTTAAGTTACTTTCCTCTTTAGCTTAAATTATTAAGCTATATTCTCTAAAAAGATATTCTATATTAACTACTAAAAGCCTAATAATTAGGATTTATAGTTATTTAAATACTAAAGATAGATTAATAATATTATTAAGAATAATAAGAGGAAAAATAAGTTATTATAAATTAAGATTATTACTCTTATTATATTAAAACTACTTAATTAATATATATTAATCTCTATAAGTTATTATTATAAATCTTAGTAGTTATTTTTAGTACTATCTAATATAAGTTCTACTTAAATAACCTTTTTAGTTAGAGTAATACTACTTTAAAACTTTATTAAGATATCTTTATAACTTAATATAACTTTATAAACTTTATATTAGAATAATAACTTTATTAAGTTTATTCCTATTAGACTTAGTAATATTAGTAAACTATTATACTAATAGAGGTAATAAAGTAACTTATTATTAATTAATAAATTAAGATAGAAGAAGACCTAAAATATATATTAAGTAATCTAAGTTCTCTATAAGTATAAGTTAGGAGTTAAATACTTTAATAATTATAATAATATTATTAGTAACTACTATATTACTTATCTTTTTACTTTATTAAGCCTACTTATTTATTTTTAGATCTATAAATAATATCTTATAACTTAAGCTAAAGCTATAACTAATAGAAAAATAACTATTAATAAGTCTCTAGAGAATATTATTATTAATATAACCTTATATTATAATAACTACTTCTATAAGAGTAAATCTAAGCTATAAAGTAAGGTTATACTAAAAGTAAATAGTAATAGAAGTAGTAGAAATAGTACTAATAAACTTAATCTACTCTCTTTTAATCTCTATATTATAAACTAAATTAATATACTATTACTATTACTATTCTATAACTTTATACTACTAACTTATCCTTATTATAATTATTATACTCCTATTTAGTTATTATTATTAATACTACTACTAATAAAACTATTATTAATATTACTATATACTAAGAAGTAAAATTTATTAATTTTATCCTCTTCTCTACCTATTCTTTAAATTAAACTTATATTATAACTTCTCTATAAATATCTAAAGTATTTATAAAAAATAAAAGGAACTAGAGATACTAAATAGGATATTAATCTCTCTACTACTTTTAATACTATTCTATAAACTTATTTCTAACTTAAATCCCTTTAAAAAGCACTAACTAATTAGTTTAATAAAAATAATATNCTTATTTCTAACTTAAATCCCTTTAAAAAGCACTAACTAATTAGTTTAATAAAAATAATATCCTTATAGGTATTATAGAGATAATTAGAAGTAAAATTAAATAATTCCTAATTAAGTAAAATATTATAGATTTAATAACTAACTATAGTTTATACCTACCCCTTTATAATATTAAAAGCTAATAGATTTTTAAATAGATAATATAATACTTCTAGATAATATAATACTTCTAGTTAATACTATTAAATAAGACCTTCTAATTAAAATAATTAATAATATTTACTCTCTTACTACTTCTCTTATTTAATTACTTAATAATAATAATAATAGTAAGTTTTAATAAGTAGAGAGGGGTTTTTTCCTACTTCTTTATATAAATATAAAAATCTTAACTTTAATAATTAGTAGTAATTTATCTAATAAATAAGATATATTTCTAATACTATAACTAAAGAGAAATATACTATAATTAAGGTATTATAAGGCTAACTAACTATTAAGATTAAATTATTTTTATTTTATATTAATATTACGTTCTTTTAAGTAAAAAAGCCCTTAATAATATTAAAGTTAAATATAACTATAGCTATAAACTTAACTTTATAGTAAGCTCTCCTCTCTATTAATATCTCTATTTATTTTAATATAAATACTATAATAATAAAAGTAATATAAGATAATATTAGTATTTTTAGCTACTTTAAGAGTATAGTTATAAAGAAAGTCTATAAAAAAGATATCTATTACCTTAATCTATTTATACTTTATATATTACCTCTATAAGTAGTTTTTAAGGTTACTAAAAAATACCTTAATAGAGTTAAAATCTAATAAGTATATAGGTAAGTATAGTAACTTAATATTATACTATTAATAAGTATCTTCTAACTACTTCTAGTTATATTATACTATATTATCTATAACTAAAACTAATTTTAAACTAAGAAACTTCTTTATCTTTAGTAGTATAAAGTTCTTAATTTAATATAAGAAGCTATTAGTATCTATATATCTAAGATAAATAATATAATTAAGAGAACTATTAATAATAAGGGTTAATAAGATATAATATTATATACCTCTTTTTATAATACTTTACTTTAATAGCTTTATACTTTTTAGTACTTAACCTATATATCTAATACTACTTTAATAATTAATACTACTCTTATTAATAAAAATAAATATATTANAGTAGTGTAGTTATAAATTAATATAGTATATACTTCTTATATAACTTAGTTTTATTATTAAGTAATATACTAAATCTTCTTTTTCTTCTATTAGATCTTTTTAAAGTAATAAGAGATTACTAATATAGATATAAATAAATTAAACTTTTTTATAAGAAAACCTTAAACTTTATTAAAGTAATAGTTAGTCTTATTATATAAGAGTTTAAAGATTACCTCTTTATAGATTAGTAATATTTTATAATACCTAGAACCTATTAATTAATATAATTTTAATATATCTCTAGATACCTCTTATTATTAATAATAGATTTAAATTATTATAATATTATATTTAATAAGTTTNTTTTATAATTAATTTATTATTAAAGTAGTAGATAAGTAATAACTTCTTTAGCTAAACCTATTACTTACTACTTAATAGCCTTAATATTATCTACTCTATAATATTAGTATAATTTTAATTAAATATAGTATTAGCGAGGAGGATAAACAGTAAGAGGGCTATATTATATATATTTTATATTACTAAATAGGTTTAATAATAAGATCTTTAGTATTAATATATTTAAAGTACTCTACTATTAAAAGATAGAATATAGTTATATAAATATTATAAAATAAAAAGAGGTTTATTAATAATACTAATAGTTAATTTATATTTAGATTTTATAATAATATATATTAATTTACTAATAATACTAGCTAGATAGATAATAATAATATTATAAGCCTTAAATTAATATAGTTAGTAATAGTTTTAGTTCCCTATAGTACTTTAATATACTTATTTAAGAGGAGTTAACTTTATAAAGATAAAAAGAAGGATAATATATAGATTCTAGTAAAAAAAGGGTCTTCTAAAGCTATTAATAATTAATTTATATAATAATTCGCATTAATTAATACGTTTTTAGTATTAGTACGTATAAATAGGTAAAAGTGGCGTAGAGGGGCAATAAATTGCATACTGACAGGGGTTTCAGGTAAGGCAAACGCAAATGAGTGCGCACTAAGGGCCCCCGCATCGGGGCTGTGAAGGAATCCCTGTCAATGATGTGCACTAGTGACACAAGCATTGCCTATTTCAGATAGCTTTCCCACGTTGAGTCGCACAGACAAGACGGGATCCTAGTCTCGTTGTAGCCAGATCGGACGACGTGCGATATGTCAATCTGATATTCAGACGAATATCGCGGCGCAGCTTTTGATGATGGCTTCGGATACCATAGAGGGTGGACGAGCAAGCCTGGAACGCCTTCCGCGCCGCCACTCATGCTTCTTATTGACTTTCTGACCTTGGTGTATGGCGTAGGTACTCCAGGCAGCCCAGGCAGCGGGGTGCGGTCTTTGCGAACCGTCTTTGCGAACCATTTTTGAGCGAGAGCCGGCACGGGCGAAGAGAAACATTGTTGCAGCTAAATTAGCATGTGATGCAATGAAATGGGCGCTTGAGCCTCGACGCAAGCCAGAGGCTCTTGCGCTGACCTGCGTTCAGTTCTGGTCGGCTTGAGAAACAGCAGAGAAGAATCACTGGCGACCTCGCCCGCTGCCAATTAAAACACAATTATATCCTTAGCGCATCAAACCAGTCGATTGGTGAGTGAATTCGTTCATGTTCCACAGCCAGAGTGTGTCCGTGGATGATGGGTTTGTGGAAAAATGACATCCAGGTGTGGCCCATGGTTCTGCTGGATCGCAACGCCTTCGAGTGGGTGTCGAGCGCAAAAAGATGGGAATCAGCCACCTAATGTCGGTGAAAATGCCTGTGGTACTGGGGGGTGTGGAGAGTTGGCTCACATACGAGGTACATGAAGGAGGCAGTGCAAACGTTCTTCTCCATGAACGCGAGGGCATCACTGTGGGCAGGGGAACAACGCAGGACCTCATGGCCAAACGGACCATGAAGATTGAGTTCGTGTGACATCTGCACTTCAAACATCCACGAACCAACCCATTTGGGTCTTCTAGAATGCCACCAAGGCAGACTGACGACGAAAGCCAACCCCGACGGCATCTCAATGACCTAGAGACTGCGCTATTCAAAAGGTGGGAAGCAGCAGGCGGGAAGCTGCACTGACGGGCCGGTCGAGGATGAGAAGAGTGCCGCACGTGATCCTGAACGGAAAGCACACATTGCACCCGGTCAAGTGAGCGATCTTTTGCCGCCTCACTCTTGAGGCCCTCCACAGCTCTTGGGGATCTTGACGATGATAGAAGCCAAGCTGACAGGATGAAGGTTCATCTCGTGTATGGCGCCGTTTGGGGTGGCGGCGATCTAGTCCAAAAGCATCAAGACGGTGAGGGTCTTCCGTCCCTATCCACCAGCGGATGTGCGTGTCCAACGTTCAATTCCCTACACAGCACGCTACACTAGTGTGCTATTCAAGTGCCATCTCTGAGTACCACCCTTGAATGAACCTTTCCTTACGTGTTCTTGCCTGAACGATGCAGACGTTATACGGATCCCTAGGTAAGGAAGTGCGTGACAAGACACCTGCTAGAGGAACAGTGAGTTCGCAGGCAGCTGACTAGCACCCGCCTAAAAGTGAGGAAGGACCACTGCCCGTGTGGTGCATTTTGGAGATGGATTACCTACTCTGCTGCCCCTGCTGGGAGGAACCTAGGTAAGGTAGGATGTGGTGGTGGCCCCGCTGCGCGGCTGCTGTTTCTACCTACCTTATCTTTCCCGTGTCACTTTTCCCACACTACGACTGGGCGTCGACGTACTTCCTTTCCTCCCCCTACCTACCTTCTCCCACAACGCGTCCGTCCTTACCACAGTCCCTACCTCACCTCTTCCTTCGACCTACCACTCGCTGGCGGGGAGGGCGCTATCCAATCTTCATCGGCACACCCACGTTTGACTTTTCCCACTATATCCTCTCCTAGCACGCTTTTTTGCGCACGAAGACGGCCATCGATTCACATTGCCCTTCAACATTCTACGGCGGCAGCTACCCGACCTACCAGTCGTGCGCCTTCGCGGGATCGCGCTCTTGGGCACTGCCCCCTTCTCGCTCTTCTGACCCCATTTCTTCCTTTCCCACTCTCTGCTCAGTCTACTCAGGCGTCGTTTTCCCTACTACAACTCCTTCCTCGAACACCGACTCCTTCGTCCTCGCCTTCATCCTCTCTCTACTTTCCTTCCACCCCCTCCCCAGACCTCTACTCCGGTAATCTTCAACAGAGGCGCCGACCCTCGCTGCCAACGATCATAACGAGGCTGAAAACTGCGAGCAACAACGTCGACTTCTTCCCAAAACCAGAGCACTCTCACTCAGGAACCATTGTGCGAGAAGTCCTGCCTTACCTAGCCCGCTTACCTAGCTACTCCGTCCCAAGCCCCAACCCAAGCTCCCTACTACTCTGGCTATCTTCAACAGTAGCTCGCACAACGAAATCAACGAAGTTCAAATCTGCGAGGGATAACGTAGGTTTCGTCCCAGAACCAGAGCAGTCTTATCCGAGAGCCATTACCCAAGTAGCATAGCTACTTGGCCCCGATTCCAACCTGAGCCTTGATACCCGATACCCGACAACGGCGACCGCCAATAGACGACATAAACAGCGACAGCGACTTGACTTCATTGCCTTTGCCAATCACTTGCCTTGTTATCGTAACGTCAAAGAGACTCGGACACTGCTAGCGGCATCTTGAGCCGGTCACAGTCACGATGGCCGGCAATCAACCCAACACCGACGCACACTCAACAGCCTGCAACCAGGGCTCCGTATCATCACCGTAAGTCACAAACACCATCGGGCGCATGGTCTTTCCACCTTTCCCTGCTCTTATCATCGCCTCTCTTTCTCCACGCCCATGGTATTGTCTCGACTCGGTATCGTTCGTCGTCGCTAATCGTCTCCCACAGAGGGGGTGATGGCAAAGTCGTGTCTACGGCGGAAAGATTGTCGAACGCGCAGACAAACCTGCAACGCTATTTGAAGGACGACGGTGACAGACCTATCGGTGATGAAAAGTCCCGCGTCGGCATACGAGCACAAATAGCTGAGGTCGAAGCCTTGTTCCCAAGCGCCAGCGCCGGTAAGGCTCAGGTGCAGCCTCGCCGAGCAAGCGACCATGAAGCGGAAGCTGTTCGAGCCATTGAAGATCAAGTCTCCAACGTGACTCAAGAGAGGCCTAGAAGTCTGTAACTGGCCCCACCACCACCATCACCTTCGAGCTCTCGGTTTAGCTGCACCTGGTCCCTCGTGTTTGCAATTTATTTCAAAGCGAAGTCGGTCACAACATATACTCGGACTGATTCCCTGATTGATGGTCGTCTTTACGCAGAGGATTTCGTCGAAATTTTGCACGGAGTTTCGGAAAAACATAAGTGTTGCGGACATTCTCGTGACTTACTTTGTCGTTTGCGGATGGGGCCCATTGCCTGGCCTCACGGTTTCGGTTGATGTTTGAGCAGAATGAGGCCGGAGGTAGGCTCACAAGACACCCAAGATCTTTCTCTGTTTTGCGAACGTTGATTTCGTTTGCGGGAAAGAGATGGAATATCGCCTTATGCTTTGGCCTATTCCCTTCGGCAAAGCACAGGTGTTGCGGGCATGATCTTGATTTCCTTTGTTGTTGACGTATGTATCATGCGATTGGCTTCATGGCAGCTGAAGACAGAAGCCAGAGATAGTCTCTCGAGACACTACCTTTCCGGGTGCTGCGAGTCTGAAAGGACCGACATGCGGCCTAGTCGACCCAGACCTTAGAAGGCGTTTGGCTGGCCTTCTGTATGCCAAATAACCGACATCCTGGAGGTACATGACAAACATGGATCGTGGGCCAAAAGTGGAAACGTTGGCAAGAGAAGAACAAGACCAAGGTTGGAGATACGGTTGACGTTGATGTTCTTGAGACAATTGGCCAGCTACAAGGGTGCATTTTTTATTTGTGTGCGATGCGACTGGTTTAGTCATTCAAAATTCAATTGTCATAGCTCGCCGTTTGGTTTTCAACCCTGTGTCTTTCCCATAGCAGTTCTGCATACCTCTTGGGCCTTTTTCTATCGCAACCATTTGGCCTTGCTGTCTGATTCTCAGAATGATACGCTTCGCTGGGAAGCGCGGCCAGAATGGATCTCGATATACAGCTAGACTTGTATTCCTAGTCTCATCAAGTATAATTATCGCCGCCGTTAACTTCTGCTCATGTGTCTACTTTCGTGTGGTCAAGTTGTGTGGTGGGGTTACCTTTGAGGTTTTCATTGAGATTTTCATTGAGGTCCATCGAGAATTACCTTGAGGTTTGTTTACCTTGATAACCCTCCAATATTGCGAAGAGAGTTCATATTCCGTTCCAGAAATGCAAAGTTTTCGTATAGAGGCCCCCTTTTTTACTCAGCCATGCTGCTTATAAGATGCTCGGCTCCCTCGCCTTCTCAAACTCCTCCTGCTCGAACATGCGACTTCCATCACCATCATCGAACCCCACTATCAACATGGCGAATTCCCAGACCCGTCAGATGTCACCGAGAGACGACGCACACAGCCGGCCTAGGGATCCCAGCAGGAAAAGGCTGAACGAACTATACGGCCGAGTTGTCGACAGGAAGACCACAGCCATGACGGACGTACAACAGCAGCTCAAGGACCTCACAGCTTCCCATGTCGAGGGCACATCGGGCCTATCGGACCGCAATTTTCAGGAACAGTTCAAACGACTCGAGGAAGATGTCTACGGCTGCGAGAAAGAGCTTTCCTTAGTCTTACTCAGCAAGAACCAACTTATTGGGATCTTCCAGGACGTCGGTGAGTGCGCGGGGGGTCTCCGAGATAAGGACAAGGCATACATCAACCGGCTTGTTGGACGACTTACACGCACACATGGATTCACGGCGGGGCCCGGAACGAGGCAGGACAACGCGGAGCAGCAAACATTCAGGCAGCGGGTGATTGAGAGATACGATCCGTGCAAAGGGAAAGAGAAACCTGGCCCTAGGTGCTCAATCTCGGGAATTCGATGGCAAGTCGTCGCCACCCACATTGCCAATGTCAACCTGGGTGAGACCACTGCGCGTGAGCTCTTTGGCAAGGACTCGGAGGATCTTGGTGGTGGTGGCCATCTCAATAGCCCACTTAACGGACTGCTGATGCACCGCGACTTGGAGAAGGCCTGGCGCGCCGGGCGATTCCTCATCGTGTCGGACGATTTCGTCGATGACAGCGGGCGCAGGGAGCGTGGACTCAAGGTCGTCGTTCTGGACTTCGAGCTGGAGAAGAAATTCCATGGATACAATTATGACATATCGACCCCCCAGCTGCATGGTCGCAGACTCACTTTTCTCAACAACAACCGGCCCAGTAACAAGTACCTCAACTTCGCGTATACGATGACGGTCCTTCGGCGCCAGGGACTGCAGGCGACTCCGAGTACGACGACCCTCGATCGACGGTTCATGCAGAGCGCGGCTCGGAAGGTCTGGGCGTCAACAGATTCGGACTGGGGACAGTCGTTACTATTCCAGGCATCTCGCCAACTGGGATTTCTCACCGAGGAGGAGGTCAGACAGTTCTACCACATCAAACAGGCGCCTCCCAAGTCATCTGCACTGGAGGACCGAAAGCTGAAGACTGCGGCCATTGAGGTATCATCAATCCTGAGACAACCTGCGCTAAAACATGACACAGAGTTGATGTAGCTTCAATACAATACCCGCTTCTTAGCTACGCTGGAAGATCCCATCGAACCAGTTCTGAATCTCTTGTTGGCCGTCATGGCCAACCGAGGTAACGAGTCCGACATATCCATCCGGTCGAAGACCAACCACCGCACCCTTCGTCTCGTCGATGCCGTACTTCTCATACGCTCTCTGCGGCTCCTCATAGAACGTCTTGCCGTCGACGTAAACCTTGTCATAATCCCAGCCAAGCTTGCTGTCGAATGGGTGGTACATCTCATGCACGTCCTTCAACAGCTCAACTTGATCTCGCGGCGCGGTATGCACCAGCAAGACATCCACGATTGAAGGATCCTCGTCCGTCTTGAACTTCATAGATCCGCTATGGGGGTCTGAGCCAGGCGTGAGCTTGATGGTGGGCAACTTTGGGAGGTAGGTGGTGAGCCAGGCACCAAGAGCGTTGACCGTGTCGCGCTGAGCTTGTTGAGAGATGTCACCGCCAAAGACGACGAGCCGGAATCGGCCGTTCGAGGGAAGCTTGTGGTGGAGCTCCCAAAGGCGTGCGTCCGATTGGCGGATGACCTTGTATGAGGGGAAGCGCTGACCCAGCTTGCAGTTCGTGGCGAGGGATTGCGTGCTCTTGGCGGTGCTCTTCTTGAGATCGTTGTCACCTTCAGGATATTCTTCGGGACTCTTCGCAACGAGGACGGTCGGTTGATAGTTGATGCCGACGCCAGTGGTGAACTAGAACGGTGAGCTTGAACCACAAATATCAGAGAGGTAACATACCATCCTGCTAGTGTGGAAAGCCTTCTGGAATTCCTCAGAAGAAACACCCGTCTCATCCATAATGTCCTTCGCCGGTCGACCAGTGAACAGCTTCGAGAACTTGCCATCAAAGGCGATAAGGTCCTTTGCAATCTTCTTGCGCTCAAGCTCATACGACGACAGGATCTCACGGGGGATGATGTTCTTGCAGACAAGACCAATCTTCCAGCCAAGGTTGTAGCTGTCTTGCATGGAAATGTTCATACCCTGGCCAGCCTTTGGAGAGTGAGTGTGAACGGCGTCTGACGTCGTTAGCGGTCGTCTCATGACAGTGGAAATGGGTCGACTGACCTCCGGCGAGGAAAACGCGGTTAAGCTTGCTGAAGTAATCACCCGTTCGTTGGCCGATCTGGTAGGCCGTCCACCTGATGCAGGTTAGCGCTTCATCCACATTGAGGACTGCCAGGAATTACCAATCGCAGTAGTGGTACTCCAGCTTGTATGGGCTGAAGATCTTCTGAGCGGATCTGAAGATGAAATCAGGAGTGATCTGAGACCTGTCGACCCGACCACCGCCTGCAGAGACCTCCTTCAGCTGGATGTACAGTCGTACCATTCGGTTCTCGCGGGGAATAATCATGAGGGCGCCAGAGGTGCTGTGGATCATCGTTCGGAATCTGATATCAGCTGTTAAGTGTTAGCTAAATACAACTCATTCTACTTGCGTCAAACGTACGAAAATCTGTGATAGGTACGATGTCCATAACGCCCCTGCAATGCGTTAGCTTTCAATATTACCCACAGTCTGACAACTAACTCACCAAATAGCATCTGTCGTCTCGCCCTTCATCTCAAAGTCTTTGCCCAGAGTCTTCCTAGTCCACGAGTGGGCGCCATCGCAGCCGACAACATACTTTGCCCTCACAATCTCATCCCTTGCCTCGCGACTCTTTGATTTGGCCAAAATGTCGCCCACATCGTCGTCCGCAAGATTGCTCCTGAAGATGCCATCGCTGAGGTTACTCAGCATCTGTGTTGGCGTCGCCTCCTCCTCGGTCAAGTGCCGCAGCGTGACGGTCACAGGATGCGCATCCGGGTCTTCGGCCTTGCTCTCGTCAATCTCCAGCGATGTGGGAATGACCATGCGCTCTACGCGCAGCGCTTCCTCATCTGAGGCGTACGATTCTCGAATTCCATCGAGGAAGAACTGCTCTATACGGCCCTGGTGAAGAACAGACTCGGTGAAGCGAGAGAGACCTGGAATAGTGTTGACTGCTTGGGCGCTGCGGCAGATTCTTCCATTTTCATCATTATTCCAGAAGCAGACCTCTGCAGGATGTCAGTCTACGAATCGGGACATTTGTATAAGTGACTCACCTAGCATGCGGTTCGCTTCTTTCCAGACGCGCTCTGCGACACCGAAGCTGTCCAAGATCTCGAGAGACCTCACTTGAAAGCTATCACACTAGTTAGATCCAAGCTACATGATGCGCATCAAAGACATCGTACCCATCTGCCTGGCCAGAGTAGATCTTGGCCGTCCGCTTGTCCACGATGCGCGCCTTGACGCCCAGTCTCGCCAACCACAGCGCCAACATCAGCCCGGCAGGGCCAGCCCCGATGATGAGAACATCAACCTCAGACTCTGGCAGCTCCGTCATGTTGGATTAGGGGCAGCTGGAACACCAAGCAGGCAGGAACAATGCAGTGTAGTTGAGCACCTGCACAAAGACCAAGCTTACTTTGAACAAAGAGACAAAGCTCGTCACTCGGGCCGTTTGGAGTCATGTTGGAAAACGGGGAGTCTTAGCTCCCACGAAAGTATGCGTCGTCGGCGTGGCGGGCCGCAGCAAACTGCCGTTTGTTGGGGTAGAGTTTGGGGAAATAAGCGATGAGAAAGCATGACAAAGGGAAGAGGGGCCGAAGTGGAGGGGCAGAATTGGGGAAATTTCCTACTTTGACGACCACGGACGTCATAAGGTGTGGGGTTTGCTGAAGGTAAATTGATGCAGGGACTAGCGTCGATGTGTAATAACGAGACCCTAAGTGGCAGCACGCATGGCAGAAGGCATGGCAGGGCATGCAGGTCGCCAGTCTGGATGGCATTGGCGGATGACTTGGCCGCTTACATAGCGGCGTCTAAGGATTACACCACCATCCTGCGAGTATCCAGGACGCCGCCCTTCGTCCTCAGTCATCCTTCGGATCGGCCCGCTGAGCGGGGATATGTGGTTTTCCCTCGCTAAAGGACCGGCGGATTTATGTATAATTCCGGAAAGTTGCGACGGTCTGCCGAATAGGATGGATGGTAAGACGGCGGTGACCACTAGGAGCTAAGAGTTCGGGAAATACATAACAGTGAGGGCACCATGGACGAGGACAACGACTGAATGCCAACGCGGGAATAATCATGTTGGTCTTCGGAAAACAACCCCAAGAATTTTAATGATTGCGTCTATCGTTAATCTGCACCGCGGCCGAGATCGCGCCGCACTCTCCAGACTCGTGATCCAACAGGGCGTTTCTCATGACCCTGGAGCACTTCGATCCACGGAATGCCGTTGACATCACCAGCCAAGTGAGGGTTCTCGGGCTCCTTATCTGAATCATCACTCTCCGTGTCCTCGTCCATAACCTCCACAGTATCGTCCTTGTCGGCATCATTGCTGCCAAATGACTGGTAGTACAAGTCTTCTGTATAAGCCCAACCAGGCGAGTCGAGCTTTCCGTGTAACAGCACCAGTTGATGACCAGCTTCTTTGGCGGCCATGATACGCTCCAACGGGATTGGCGTCAGCATCTGTAGGACACCCACTTTTGTGTCGATGCCTCGGAGGAGAACAAGACCGAGAGTTTGCGAGTACCGAGGGTCCAAGGTCTGGGCATCGGAATTTGGGATGTATGGAACACCTTCCGGGGTTCTTGATACCAACTCTTCTAACTTTGCAGATGACTCTGCGTCATCTACGTCCATTTCCTCGCCCTTGATGCTCCCTTTCAGACGACCGAATGCCTTGGGGTCTACGGTCTCGACCAGACACATTATGGATCCATTAATGGTTTCCGTCAGCAGCTCGGGCGGCGGCTGATATTCGTAACTAATAACACCAAGTATCCCGCGATTTCTCCCCTTGTAGTTGACCAACAAGGGCGGTGATGTTGTTAGTGGTGTTGGATCCCACATTATCTGGTTCGGCGCCGACCTTCTTGTATGGAAATAGGCCAAAGCCTGCATTGCCCGCAAATGGGCTGCTGTCCTGGATGTGAATTCTGACTGTTGAGAGGGAAGAGTGCTCAAGGTCGCTTTGCAAACCGCCCGAAGGCCCTCGACGCTCTCCTTAGGACCGTCCTCCGACATATAGATGACTTCGGTCGGTTTGAAGCTGGAAGCAAGTTCCGTCAAGAGGTCGAGACCCGTTCCCAGAACCCAGCCAGGTGTGTTGATGATCAAGGGCGAGCCTTTACAAGTGCTTTTATAGTGAGAGTATAGATCCAGAGCGCATTCCAGATACAATTCTGGGTCTGATGCTGGAGAGACAGATGCGATAGAGTGACATCTAATAATGGACACGGCTTGCTCATCTGTTGCAACATGTGTAAATGACGGGCCTAAGTTGGGCTCATTGATCTGGACCAAGGCTATTGTCCCTGCAGGAGTGTACTCTGGCTGCCCTGGGTCCAGGTCGAGGATGGCCACCGAACGAGCGACGCGTCGCTGTCCGGGTGTGGTCAGAAGGCGGTTGCTAAGTATCCGGCCAAACGTCGATTTTCCAGACGATTTCGGACCACAAAGCATAACGCTTAGAGCCGGATCTTGTTTAATCTTTGCGAGACCCGCCAGTTTCTTATTCCATGCAGGAAGGGAGCGCAGATCTTGGATCAGGGCCCGTTTAGGGGCGTCATCGGCAGTGCAGATCTAGTCATGTTAGCATCGCTGCGTAAGAGTCCAGCGCACATGAAACTGACAATCTTGTACGTGTCCACGGCAGCCCGTTTCTTGCTCGACTTGGTCTCTTCTGGTTCGTTCCAAAGACTTCTGAAAAGTGGTGAAAGTCGTTCGAGTTTGCGGAGGCTGGCAGCCTGCGGGTGCGGATGGAGCTCCAGGGTCGTCTCATCGGAGCAGCGAACCACTGGTATGCCGTGGCAATGAGGCGCGTGAACCCATTGAGTGCCGTCTGTTGCCCGTATAGTAGCTCCGGCAACTGTGACTTCGCCGCTAATGACCTTGAGTCCGTAGCTTCCTAGAACCAAGAAGCGCTGGCAAAGTTAGTCGTGGCGCGATGCGTCTGGAAAGGGGGAACTTGCCTCGCTATCTTTCAAAGTCAATTCTAGGACCCCCCCAGCGTGTTTCCGCGAGTTGCTTTTGTTTGGCCTAAAGGTCGAGAATTGCTGAGATATTGGCTTTGCAGGTGCCTCAGCGTCCACGCCGCTAGGAATGTCAGCGAGCATGTTTGGATTTGCGGAATCATCTACATACCTCGAACCATCGCCAGCTTGACCTTTTGGGCTGCCAGACACTGCAACCTGCTGTTGTGAAGGCTCCTCTGCTCTGTCGGCGTTCCCCGTCCTCTTGGGTGGCCTCGTTCTGGCCGGGGATCGCCCAGGGGTGGGAGTGGACGCCTGGGACTCGGGAGCCGGTTCGGACTGCGGAGCTGGAGACAAAGATGGGCTGGCCGCAAGCAGTTGCTGCCTCAGAGCAAAAGCGCTCATTGCTTTATGAGCGTCAGCGGGAGATGGCGTTGAAAGGGTTTTGTGGTGCTGCTTGGCAATACTCACGTCTAGATCCCTCAGAGGTCTCAATCTTGCGTCTCTTTGGGGTGGCCATGATGACTCCAAATGGTTAAACTAAGAAATCACAAAAACACCAATGTCAGTCGACCACTGTGATGGCTCTCTTGTCTACCAGTAGAACGTTGAGGAGGCCTTGTTTAGGTCTTGAGTAGCTCAGTCCCGACCCAGCTGTCTTTCACCGGTAGAGGCAATCACCTGAATTAAAAGGCAAGAGCCCGTAGGGTGAAGGACAGGCAGCCGCACTCGCAGCCCAGCTTTATTTTAGCAATCTATTTTCGCCGACAAAAGGTCAGCTTTCTTTTCTCTTCAACACACTTCGATCTCAACCTTCCCGTCGCAACTCACTCAGATTTTTTGCTCGCCCACCACCAAGCCCAACACACACAGCCAGCACAAGCCACACTCTCAATCGCAACGATGGGTAGAAAATCGGACGGACACCGCAGTGGAAGTTCGCAGCGCAGAGATCGCACGCCCATCAAGCAGGACATCAAGCAGGAGATTGACGATGATGATGGAAAATCCTTTTTGCGCGCCTTCACTCCAGCGCCGCGCAGCTTCTCGCGCTCCCCAAAGGCGTTCGGCAGTGGATCCGGCGCGCCCACCACTCAGGCGCAGGCGCATCGCCCTGCCACTGCTAGGGCCCCGCTGGCCCGTGCCACCCCTACCAGAATTTCTGAAGCCTCTCAAAAAATTCCTGTCGCGCCCAAGTCCAAGTCTCCCATCACGCCCTCGAAAAAGGTCACGTTCGCCCCGCGTCCGATCTTCGAACCCAGCCCTGGCACAATGGCACCGCGCAAGCTCGACGGAGTTCACTCGCTGAACGCGCTGCTCGAGGCAGGCAGCAAGGAACCCGCCCAGGCCAAGGGCAAGTTCACCAAGTCCACCAAGCCCAAGGCCGACAAGAAGTTCGACCCTCGTGCAGACGACTCCGACTCCGAATCGTCCAGCGCCGACAGCGATAGCGATGACGAGCCATCCCCAGGCTTTCTGGCAAGCATCAATGGCCATGTCTCTCCCAAGAAGTCTGCCGACACTCCCCTGAAGAAGGCCAAGCGTGGCAAGGACGATGAGGTTGCCGATAGCGACGTCGAGCGCACCGCCTCGTCCGCGAAGGCCAATGCTACCAAGAAAAAGCCTACGAGACCGGAGAGTTCCTCTGAAGACGAGTCTTCTTCTGCCGAAGCCGAGGAGCAGTCCGACTCGGACTCGGACTCCAGCGACAGCGATAGCGAGTCCAACAAGCAGCCGGCCCAGAAGGCGACCGAGAAGGCGAAGGCGGTTGAGAAGGCGAAGGCGGTAGAGAAGGCCGCCAGCAGCAGCTCCTCCGAGTCGGAGAGCGAGTCTGAGAGCGAAGCCGAGGAGACGAGCAAGCCCGCGGCCAAGCCAGCAGCAAAGCCCGCAGCTAAGCCTGCCGTCAATGGCACCAAGTCGACCAAGGCCGCTTCCACCAGCTCCAGCGAAAGCTCGAGCGAAGAGGAGTCTAGCGACAAGGAGTCCAGCAGTGAAGAGGAATCCAGCTCCGATAAGGACGGCAGCTCTGACTCCGACTCCGACGATGAGGCAGAGGAGCCTGCTGCGGTTGTTACTCAACGCACTGGCAAGGAGCTCAGTGTCCCTGGCTTCGTCGGGAAGGACTTCATCCTCAGAAAGGCTCAGGGCGATGAGGACGGAAAGGACATGGTCGACTTCTTCGCCAAGGCCAAGGTCGATGGCAAGCAGCTCTGGTACTTTACCGCTCCTGCCTCCGTCCCAATCAACGTCATCGAGAAGCTTGAGATCCCTATGGATAAGGTCAAGAAGGGTCAGCCAATCTTCAAGCACAACTCGGAGGACTACACTGTCAATCAGGATGAGGGAAGCACGTCGATCCAGCTGATCATTCCCAACAAGAAGGGAGCCCGCTATGAACCAGGTACGTTAGGACTATTCAGCTCAGTCGAACTTGACTAACAACATGCAGTTCCTCACAAGGTTGACAACGTCCTCCACTTCAAGCGCGTCACGCAGCTGCCCGGCGGCGACCCCCGTGTGAACACGCGCGCCATCGAGCCGAGCACCGTCCGCCCCCAACCCCCGAACCTGACCGCGCGATTCCGTCCCATCGGTGTCACTGACGATACACCCATGGGCAACATCGGAGTGGATGCCTCGTCCGACGAGAGCGACGTCGAGATGACCGCGGCCCCCGCAGTGTCCAGCTCCAAGAAGTCCAAGCAGGCTGCCAAGTCGCAAGACGCCATGGACATTGACGAGCCCACTCCTAAGGTCAAGAAGACCACCAAGAAGGAGAAGAAGTCCAAGACGGCCAGCGAACCCGCCCAAAACTCTCAGTCCACCATCATCGAGGTGCCCAACTCTCAGCCCCTTACCTCCAAGAAGGAGAAGAAGAGCAGCAAGAAGCGACGCGATAGCATCGAGTCGATCTCGAGTGTTGGCTCCAACCCCAAGCCTGAGCCGAAGAAGGCCGCGGCCACCCCCAAGGCGTCGAAGCGCAAGCACTCCTCCGAGGACGACCAGGATTCTGCTTCCGCCCAGCTGGAGCAGGAGACCTTGTCCGCCGAGAAGAAGGCCAAGAAGGCAAAGACAGAGACTGCCATTCTGCCTCCCACCATCCCCAAGGCCGGCTTCTCCTTCTCCAGCCTCGGCAGCCCGGCTCCCACCTCGACTCCTCAGTCGACCAAGTCCAAGAGCTCCAAGAAGACTAAGGAGACCCCTATTCAGCCCCCCAAGCGCCAGTCGATCGTGCCCATTCCCATGCCTGGCGTGAAGATGGCTTCGCCTGCCGCCGCGGAGACGCCCAAGGAGAAGACCAAGCGCAAGTCCAAGTCGGACAAGAAGGAGACGCCAGTTCCCGCGCCCAAGTACTAGAAGGCACCCAAGCCCGGACAGCGTCCCCGGTCCAAGTCCCACTCTGGTCGTTTTCCCCTGTGAATAATGCACATCGGATATTTCAGCAGCGTCAGTCAGCATCCTCTTTTGTCCGGCATTTCCTGGGTATCTTTCTGGGTTTTCGGTGGAAATGGCATGGCCCTATCTGCTCATATCGGCCTCTCACTTGCTTTCTGGGTATTCAGACCTGAATATCCCGCGACTTGCTTATACAGTTGTCAGAGTATATACCTCTTTTTTTCTTGCTTTGGGGCGTTTTAGGTTTCGGAAAAGCAGCAGATGAAGGAGGGAGGTAACGCTCGAGAAGAGCTTTTTGTTAGCTAGGTAGCTTCACAGTCAATGAATGACCCATGATTTAATTGTGGATTGGAGATCTGATGGGTGATGGTGAGCAGACATTTGCAGGGACATGACCACGCCGAGAGCAGTCCGTTGGTAAATGTTTAGAAAAGACCACAAAAACAAACATGGTAACGACCTTGATGGACAAACAACACGGGGATTAAAGACGCCAGACGAACTAAACAGGAACCTGCCGAGAGCGACGACGAGAACGAGAACGATGATCCCCTCATCATTGCTCAGTTCATCCCTTTTTTTTTTTTTGGTCTTTCTACCCCATCGCTCACTCTTCTCAAGATGACACAATTATACCTGCATCCAGGTGCACAAAACCCAAAGCATCAACTGCCGGATATCCGTACCAACAGCAACGCAAACCAACAGCCAAATTTCCATCTTCTCTCTTTTCCCCTTCCCGATCAAGCAAGCACCCCCCGCTGACCTTGATCTTACCTTAGCCTGCCGTACACTCACCGTCTCATCTCCCACCATACCCATCATCGGCACCCGGCACCGCGGTCGTTGGAAATTAGACATCAAAGACCCATGTTCCGCCCCGGTCTCGGGCCGCCGAGAACCATGCCAAGAAATCCCTGTCGGCGCGGGGGGCCAAGCCACACGGTCGGGATTTTGTCATCACCTCTAGTGCGGCTCTTATTCTTACGGCTGTTCATCCTCTGACGGCGGGAAGGCGTCTGTGTGCGATGGGCGTCGGTGTGGCGTGGCTGTGCGGGACTATGGATCGCCCGCATCAAGCCACTGGGAGGGATTACCTGGGGAAATTGTGCCGGATCGACGGCACTCTCTTCAACGTCACTCGATGTGGGAACTTGTGTTTCGAGAATTTGTCTCGAATTAATTTTGATGTCTTCGTCATCATCAACTACTTCAGTAGCGACTGCTCAGATACCTCTACAGGTGGTATACTCTCCTATTGTCTCTGCTCCTTCCGCATTACTTCGGGTCCGGCTCCCAACTGGCCGGACTCCTGATGGCATCTCCCTCGCGGGAGACCATCTCAACATTGAACACATTATATGTACGGGGGTCTATTGTCTCCCAGTTTCCCCATTCCGTGTGCGCCCCAAATCGACTCCTTGGGTCTTCTTCTGCTGGTCGTGACGATGCGGCCGTTACCCTGTCCAAGCCTGTCGAGATGCTTTTCAGTCTCCGGCTGTTCTGTCGTTTACAAAATACCACGATTGCGCCGTTGCTGTGCTGCTGATGCAAATGGTACAGGTAATTCAAAGTGGTATCCGTTTGAATCGTAAAAGTGCTGATGAGAATAGAAAAGAAAAGTGTAAAAAGAGTTGATCGAGTCCTGCGCTACCTGACAGCGATTTCCTTCAGCTGAGGAATCTCGTATCGGTCTGCATTGGGCTTGATCTCGATGCTGAAAATGCTGCGGCCGGATTCTTCGGAAAGTGCGGGGCTTAGGCTGCCGCTGCCCCGACTTGAAGAGCTGTAACTCGAGGTGCTACCAACGGTCCACTCGTCGCTATCGGAGCTGGTACGGCGTTGGAGGTAGCCCATGTTGTACATGCGGCCATATTCCTCGTCCCAAATCTTGGTCTGTTCGCCAATCTCGACGTAGTCGTATTCCCAACGGTTCTTCTTGTCGGCCTGCTGCTGAGGCAGGAATCGGGACTTGGCGTAGTAAAAGATGCCAGCGGAGAGGAGGGATCCGCCAACCAGGTCGACGGCGTAGTGGTGGTTGAGGTACATGGTTGCCCACCAGATCCAGCCAACGTACAGGCAAAAGAGAGGGCGGAAGCGGGGGAAGCAGTAGCTCAGGAAGAGAGCCTCGATAACGGCGTCGGCGGCGTGCAGGGAGGGGAAGGCGCCAAAGGGCACGGGGGCGGTGCTGAAGCTCGTCGTGTACATGTCGATGCCCAGAATGGCGTCAATTCTGGCCAGACCGGCGGGGGAGCCAGACATGCCGTACGCAGCAGGAGCCAGGCCGTGCTCGTTCTCGTACCACGGGGGAGTGCAGGGGAAGACGAGCTGGATTGTAACGCCAAGGACGTTCAGCCAGCCGAAGCACTTGGCGAAGACCGGGAGGGTCTTGGGGGCGGCGAAGAAGAACAGGAAGGCGGCGCAGACGAAGGGGGCACCGAAGTGGCCCAGGCCGTACGGGATCCATGCGAGGATATCGAGAACGGGGTGAGTGTGGGCGGATAGGATGTTGGACAGGTTCGCGCCATAGAGGACGTTCTCGAGGGCGGGAAGGACGCGCACCCAGATGTGGGGACGGTATTTCGCATCAATGAAGCTGTCCCAATTAGCTTCACCCTCGACAAATGCTTCAAGCAACTTACCGGCTACAAAAGAAATAAATGAGGTAGGCCCATATGCTCAATCCAGGAAAGAAGAACTGGCTGGTGAGGGGAACGGTGAGGAGCAAGAGACCACCAGCGACGGCGGCGGTCTTGATCAAGGGCGCTGAGGGCGTGATGCAGAGGGAGAAGACGATGAGGGCGACGAGGACGATGTACTGCAAGTCGAGCAGTCTCCACTTGTGATTCCTCAACTTTGACAGAGTCTCGAGAGGGTTGAGGGACTTTTGCAGAGACACGACATCTTCGGGGCCGCTGGCGCGCTTCTTCTGATTCCTCTTTGCTCGGTTGGATCGGTATCGGTGCGGTATGGGGTTGAGTTTTGCGAAGTTGATGTTGCCGGTCCACAGGGACGGAAGAGTAGGCTTCCCTTGGAGGAAGCTGGCGAAGTCCCGCATGCTGGTTGCTCAGTCGAAGGATGGCGGGAAGTGCGAGGGCGAAGACGGGGGAGGCGGGAGGAAGTAGGTGACTGGGGACCCAAGAGGTGAAGAGGTCTCCCAGGTGTCTGTTCGTGGTTGTCCGACTAAAACCCAAACATCCAGTACGGCTTTTTTCTTAGTGGGCGATGGTTCCTGTGTGGTTTCCCGCTACGTCATGTCCCAACCCAACAGATATCGACGTGTACGTATCCCAAATTCCTTATCCTCTATTCGTGATGAAGAACGTCCGCCGAAGGGAGGGAGCTGTTGAACCAACGGACGGGTAGAGGAAGGTAGACGAGAGGATTTAGAGAGGGAGGGGAGGAAGAGGTCAAAAGAAAATGAGACAGGCGACAAAGTTACTGCGAGTGTGGATGACTGAATTCATATGTACGATGAGGCAGCGGAAGGGACGGGCACGGCGGCAGGGTAAGGCAAAGTAGGTTAAGTGCAAGGCAAAGGACGGAATAGAGCAGACGAGACTTGGGGACTTGGAGGACAGGGCAGGGTCAAGGAGGCCGGCCGAGCAGCGTAGTCTACTCCCCGGGGGTGTGGGTGTTGAGAGAGTTGGGCGTCCAGAGTTGCGTCGAGGTACCAAGACACCAAGAGACGGCGGAGAGGTGACCAAGCCAGACCAAGCCGGCCTACGGAAGCGGCGGGGACCGGGGTGCTTGTCAGAGGCCGAGAGCTTTTGGGTGTGACAGGGGGGACAGGTACTTTGCGCGCGCATGTCGAATGTATCTTTTGTGGGAGGTCACTGGTGCTCTTCCCCTACGCAGCTGACCAAACCCAGAGCCGGGCAGGGGGGGTGGTCCGCTACGGCGCGTGGGAGCGCTGGGACTGGCGGGACGCTGGCGGGATTGGGTGTCGGAATCGAATGAAGATGGAGCTATGATGCTGAGTTGATTCATTCGGGGGGACCCTGAACCTGCCTTTCTTGGCGGGTACATGGCGTCAAACCTTGGGTCGTACCCGTCCTTTTTCCTCTCCCTCTTCTCTGTCCGTCTCTTTCTGCTGTGGCCCGCTCAGCGGTGCGGCTTGCAGTGCATGCTCCACGATCCGTCTCCAACGGCCAGCGCTCAGCAGCCTATGATTCTCGTCTTTGTGAGGCTTTCTGCTGCTGCGAAGGATGGCAAGGCAGATGCCAAGTTCACCGCGCCTTGTCGCGCCTCGCCCTCGCCCTCGTCTCGTTTACTGTATTCAGGAACGCTGCGACAAGGAGTACGTTGCTTTCTGAGCTGTTTCCCCCGATAAAGCGCGCCGGTTTGCTGGATCTCACCGGCGATCTTTCGGGACCTCAGTCAGAGACGGACGGCATCATGACTGACTGAGTGGCTGCAGCATGGAGTCTCGTGTGTCTTTTGTCCGTGTCTGACAGCGACAGCTTGTGACTTTTGGGGGCCGGAGCTGCCTGCAACCACCTGCACACTCACCTGCGAAAAGGCGAAAAGTCGCACACGACACTCACATCGAGGTCAGAGACGCAGGCCCAGGACGCTCGGATGCTGCGGGTCGGGTACAGGTACTTGGACAGGTTCTTGATCCAAAAGGCGGGGCTAGAAGGTACTTGCTTAGTGAATCACGGACGCACGGGCTTATTGGAAAGAAACAGCAGCCAGAGGGCAGGGATGCTCTATGCACTGATCGGAAGGCGCGTATCCACCCCGTTCCTCCCCTTCCTCTGCTCTGCGGCCTGCCCAACCCAACCCGCCTTACGTGATGATGCGACTTTGCAGGAAGCCACGGCCAGGACCGACGAGTCCGCCCCGGTCAAAGGAATCTTGGTGACGCCGGGACGGAGTCATGATCCATTTTTTCCCAGAGATTTTTTTTTTCTCACTGTCTCTCTCCCGACCAATATCCCACGGCGTATCGCGTGTTGTATTGTCGCGCACAACCTTTTACGCTACGGAACATCTCCGTTGTGGATCGCATCGGTTGATCTAGAAGCTGCAGATGCTTCCTAGCAGACGACGTTGAAATTGCGCTTTTTGCTTGTTTGCACTTGTTTTACTAAGGTATGTACCCGCATCGATGGGTTCGTCTTTTGTCTGTCTTTTCTTTCACTTACCGTCGCAGAATCTAACAGGCCGACCAGCTTCGTCTCGTCCGTCGCCAAACCCGCAAAGTCCACCCCCGGCCCCAGTCCATCCATCGGTCACCATCGGCCATCGGAGTTTGCTGTGCACCTAAATTACGCCCACACGACACACGGGATGGCTGTCGCGTGCTGATGATGATGGCCGGTCTGGTCTGGTCTACAGGGCTGACCACCGACACCCAATTGACCCAAACCCCCTGTTCCCAACAATCTTGTTTGACATCCCCGGTCAATACGTCGCACTCTCAGCAACTGAAGAAGAAAGAAATCACACTGACGTCTCTTCCTTTGCGGCCCCTGAAATAAAATCATTTCGGTGAAACAGCTGCCACTCACCCGATTCTAAGATTATCGTCGTCCTCAACTCGTCAGCCTCCGTCGTCCGCCGTCCCGTCGCTGTTGCTGTACCGAACAAACAACCTGGACAATACTCTGCGCTGGGACTGGACTGCGGACTGCGGATTACGCTGCGTCAACCGCGAGGCTGGCTGTCCACTTGCCGGCGCCGGTACGACGACGGGTCGACGGAAGCGGGTGATCATGGAAACATTCGGGAATTAGGCCTGCTGTGGACGCGAATCTCGCTTTCGGGCCCCAATCGAATCGCTGCCCTCGCGGAGTCATTGGGTCAACTCAGCAGCGCCATCGTGGAGTCAGTCACAAGAAAAACTTGTACGATGCAAATGGTCGGGCAGCCCGTTGCGATGTGCTCTTGGGTGGCCTGACGAGAGGCGTTACAGACCGTCACTGTCAAAATGGGGCTTGAAGTCAGTGGCTTGCAATGGCTCCAAGCCCAGCCGCCCTAGAAGCACACTTCCAAGCCAGAGCCAACGCCAACGCCAGCGTGAAAGCCAGTGCTGCAGTGCCGGTACACTTATCTAATCGATCGTCCGCCGTCACCGGCACCGAGGCTCAAGTGCGGACGGCTCCTGGACTCCGGTCCGACCGACAGTCAGCAAGGCTTGAAGGGTGGCAGAAAAACACTCTTTTGTTGTTGCTAGCCCCGTTCACGCGGCTTGCCGGCATCATCGAGGCTCTGTGAGGTGGCATCACCCTTGATGATTCAACAAGCGCGACAGAGAATGCCATCTCAACAACAGGTCATGATGCAATAACATCTGTCAAGTCTATCAACAACAACAAGCGCCACAGCCTCTCTTACCGCCTTGCGTGTTGCAGTTTGCAGCGGTCAGTCGGCGGGACTCCCAGACTTTCCTGCGGTGCGGTACGTGTATTCGCGCGAGGATGGATTAGAGGGAGCCAACTGGCAGTCAAACTGGATACGCCGTATGCGAAATGATTGGGACTGCGGTGACGACGACTCTTTGTCTTAGCGCCCACCAGGGGACAGACCAGTCGCAGCCCGCCGCAAGTGTCCGCGTGTTCGCCCACCAAAATACTCCTTAGCCGGCGAATGCGAGCAAAAGCGAGGCAAGCCACTGGCCGCTGGCGATTTAGTTGCCCACTGCAGCCAGCTCGCTCCAGCTGTGTACCCGTAGGCTGTAGCTGGGTGGCTGCTGCAGCCTGCAGGGCCCTAAACTCGGATCGCTCGGCGTCTGAAGTACCGGTACCTCGACCACCTCGGGCGAGCCCTTCCAGCCCCACTACGAGCTGCCGGTTGACTTCATCTCCTTTTTTTCGCGTCTCCACCTGGCGGACGATGTTCCTGGACCCAGGTGCAGGCTCCCAACCTCGCCCGAGCTCGACCATCGACCCAATCCATCCATCGCATGTTTGGTTCCCCACTGTCGTCATAAATTTTCCACCTAATTTTCAGGCCTTTTTTTCTTCTTTCTCCCAGTCCCGCTTGTCCGCTTGCGGAGGGAAAAATTGTTTTTTCGCTTAATCCCGGGGTCCAGTTGTTTCCCGCGCGACCGCCCTCCGCCCAACCACGAACGTCTGGACGCCGCTGTCCGCTCTTGTCGGTGTCGGCCAAGAAGCCTGCTCCGTTTTCCCGTTGGCCGACTCTACGCCCATCTCCCGCCGGGCGACAAGCTCAATCTCGCTTTGTGCGTATACGCGAGGTGCAGATACGCGGATACGCAGTTGTACGCTCTTCACCACCCAATAAGGTGCCATGTTCTCGACCGTGGTGGTCTCAAAGCCGACCGACAGACGAGACGGGTACACGGACGACACGGTCGTCAACTGATGGGACGATAGGCACCATCACGTTGACGGTTGATGGGAATGCGGCCGGTGCACTGCACATGCAACAACGAGGGTTGACTGCAGCGAAACACTCTGCGCCTGAGGTCCTGCGGCCACGACAGAAGGGCAGCAGCATCTAGACTAAATTGAGGAAACCCCTCCAACGTCTTCATCGCCAATGTTACCCCTTCATACCGCGACAGAATCAGATTCCCAAACTCTCGTGATATCGCATCCTTCTCGCATCACTTTTCGCATGCCGCGCCAACCCCCCAAACGGCCCCTGCTTAGGGGTCGTCTCTCCCCCGCTAACTTGCATGCCCGCCAATCGAAAAGACGCCGTTGCACTCAGTACATCCGCGGCACACACCGAATGCGAAACAGAGACTGACTGCCCCTCGATGCAAGATGCGAATTGTCGAGCTTGGGCCGCGCCTAGCCCGACTCGGTGCGCGGAGAACATCAGATAAGCATGTGGGATGTGGTTGCGATGGTTACCATCTCGGTCATGCGTGCGACAGGTACATTCTGGCTCGGCGGAGTCGAGGATTGATTACCTATATTACCTGCTTACACAGCAAGTCAGACGACCGGCGGGCGGATGCAGCAGCGCTCGCAGAAGCAACGCCGTGTGATTTGTGAGCAGACAGTCGAGCGGTATCGCGGACTTTGACCATGCCGAGCCCGACGACTTGCTGTGCGCCACATGGACCGAAAGGACGCTCTCCCTGGCTTTTGGGTCTTGGCATTGCTGCAAGCCACACAAATTAGGGATTTCCTCTCGACACCTCTTCGCCGCGCGCGCCTTTGGCAGTCGCCGGCTAGCAGCCACTCACAACCCACCAACGTCTGATACATGGGCTGTTGTTCCCTGCCGCAAGTCTGGAAAGAGTCACCATCATGGATCACCCATCGACAGGACGGCGACCATTGAACAAGACGAAATACCCGTTGAGAGCTTCGGCAGGCATGACATTTTTAAAGTCTCCACTCGCAGCGAAGATCAACGAAGCGTCTTGACTAGAGACATCGTCAATGTCCGTGGTCGCCGATAGACAGGACAGGCGCCCACCCGCCTGTTGCAACCATTGCCATCATCACCATTCTCGCGATTGATCCAGAGCTCATTCGCACTAACCAACGGCTCTCTTCCAAATACACTCGCATGGCCTGCAGGCCCTGCCCGTCACCGTATCATCTTGTCTCACCGCTCAACCCAAATACAGCAGTTGTCTGTGCAGATCCAACTGAGAGAGGCCGGTAGTACTCATCGTCATTGCGAAGGTCCAGCGCACTTGGCGGGCTTGGCAGTTTGACACCGTTTTGCCGCACATTACAGAATACACACACCGAACATGGCAGCCGGTCACGCTCGCGCGTACTCGCGTAACTTGAAGGTGACAGGGGCCTCGGCGGAAGTGTTTGCAGCAACCTCAGCCAGTGTCGTGCGTCGGGTGTGCGTTGGTCCCCGCTGATCTGAGCCAACGTGCCAACCCGGCAGCACACGAGATGGGAGACTGATTGAGCACTTGAGAAATCTGCCCCCTGTGGTATTTCACTTCAGCATCCACTTCGCCCAGAGCGTTTGCGGCTGCAATCGAGATTGTGAGCTTGCAAAACTAAGATTTGATGGAACGAGTCCGACATGCCATGTTGAGCGGACATTTTCCACTCCCTCTCCTCCCGAAGTGCCCCATTTTCCACCTCGGAACCTTGGGAGCGGGACCTGGGTTGGCGAGGCTCCCCGAAATGAGCCTCTCCTTTTTGCTGGAATCCTTCCAATTTTTTCACCGGGCCCTCGGGTCCGCCATCGACTGGAGCCTCCTCTTCGGCTGCGAGTTTGGGCAACCCTGTCTTGGATGATGGATCAACAAAAAAGAGTGTGAAAACACGCGTAGCCGCCGTCGCGCACAACCTCCGAGTGATCCGGGTGCCAAGACCCGCCAGTGACTCCGTGATACCGCAGCCGCTATAGGTGTTCCGTAGGTACCTTGGTTGGTCTGCCCACGAGAGAGATTCAGTCCCTCTCGGTCGGTGAGAATAAGCTTACACTCACGAGTCGCCATCTCAGCCCAGTGATTAGCGACCCTCCTGCCGTCTCTCATGGCCCGGCTATTCGCTGCTGTCGTCTCACATCATCCATGCGTCTCGCACGTTCCCATAGCGAGTCCATCCGGCCAACCAAGCGGGATGCTGCTCGTGAAATGTGACATTCTCATGCAAAACACAATTTGCCATGCTCACGGTCCTTTGCCTTTGATTGTGGCATGAACCAGACAGCGACGTGGCTCCTGTGGCCGAACTGCCGCCCAGGGTTTCTCTTTCCCAAGCGGCTCTTATTGGTTTCCATGCGCATGAAGCTGTGACAACCCTTCCTGGCCATTTGGGTTGTCTACCGCAGTGGTGTCTGCCTCGCGACTGGCATGTGCCTGCCGTGCGCGCGAGAGACACTTGCCAGGATGGGAGGGGGCACGATGGTTCACCGCACGACAGGATCAGCCCCGTTCCAGAGTGTGGTTCGACGGGCCTCAACGCCAGAGATGGGAGTCGTCCGAGGTTGCGCGAATACCTTATTTCCGACTCAGCCGCCTGTTCGTCCCCCTGAGTCGGT
Organism: Colletotrichum gloeosporioides; assembly: GCF_011800055.1. Classification (NCBI taxonomy): domain Eukaryota; kingdom Fungi; phylum Ascomycota; class Sordariomycetes; order Glomerellales; family Glomerellaceae; genus Colletotrichum; species Colletotrichum gloeosporioides. Next base: position 401,376 of record NW_025544682.1, read on the forward strand.
ACTTTCTACCACACTCCCACCCGGGCCCGTGCCGGCATTCGGCGTTAGACGGAGCCGACTTGCTGTAGTAATCACGGGCTAGTCTCGCGGAAAGACCGGCCGAACAAAGGAAGCCCAGGTCCTCGGTGGCCTGCAACAGCACCGAGATTCCACCGCTAAGCTCTTTCTGTAATGCCTTCGGCGCCGTAATGGAGTTTTGCTTACTGTCGTCCTCGACGTCAAGAAGGTTCATGGACGGCATTCATCAGTCTTGGCAGCCAAAGCAACATGGCCTTTCCATGTTTCCACCTGCCCCCCCCCCCTCCTCGACCTCTCTACATTGGACAAAGTGTTTCAAGTCACCCGAACGGGAGCATCCGGTCGGGCACGTTCTGTCCTCATTGGAAGGGGACCTGAGCTGAACACCCGCTGATCACTTCTGGCTATGGACCTGCCTCGTGGGAGATCCTTGGTGAAGGGGGCGCGCACGCATAATGACTCTGCAGCAGAAAGTATGTTTTGCCCGTGCTGTCATACCTGTCTTGGCGGGAGGTTTAATCCTCTGGCCAGGGCCTGGATATGGTTTACTCAACGTCTGGAAGTTCAGAGCAATTTTTTTAATTTCTTGTTCTGCTGTTTTATTTATACATTTGCCTTTGTTCTGTAATGTTCTGGAGACTGGCGAGAGAGTTCATCCACGTTGGAGTGGTGGGAGAGATGGCCACACCTTCCATCTTCTTATATATTGCCCCCTCGGGATACACGGCACGACCTCTGTGGAATGATGTGTGATTTAAGCTATTAGAGCTCTGGTGAAAAGCGTAAAGCTCAATGCTCTGCGTGCTTCAGCAATTCTCTGGGGAACGGGCTCTACTTTGAGTCTAAAGAGAGGGAAGCTTGGCCATTTAGCAGGCCCGCTTGGCTACTTGGACTCCTTGGCGCCAATGCTGTAGTTGAGATGAAGAACGTCTACCCGCCGTACCCGCCTGGCGTGAGGCTGTTCGCATGACAGTAGTCTCCTTCTGGGGGAGGCAAAACCACAGAGGACAAGACGGTGGTTGGCGGGTTCGATCACGCGGGGGTGGGAAGCTGTGACCATGTAGCCAGATGGCATGAACTGCTATGATGTTTCTAGCCGACGGCGATGGAAGTTTGACAGAGCTCTGCGTGCTAGTTGGTCCTTGTTGTTGGTCGGGAAGGGTGTCCGGGGAGTCTTCTCCGTTGGTGGGAGAGGGGGGCGAATGGCGAATGGCGATTTTGGAGATGGAATTTCGAGGAATTGGGTATTATAGCTTGGGAGGGATGAGCTTAGCTGAGCTGATTTCCTTCTTTGGTCGTTGGTGGAACACGTGCCTAGGGAGGCGACTTGGTTTGCCAAGACCGTCTTCGTGATGCCGGGCAATGCTAATGCAATCTTGCTCGTCTCTGAAGCTGTCTGAGGTTTGTGAAGCCTTCGTGAGTATTTTTCTTGGGCAAACTTGGTCGATAGCGGTCCTGAGACTGCATTGTTGTAGAAGAGATGACCTGAGGCAAAACTTGATCCGGGGTCGCAGGAGTGAAATGAAGATGGGAGGCGATCTGAAGCTGGCATTGAGGCGGTATACATCCCGCCACGGACACTGGCAATATTACCCAAAAGAGATGTTCCCAATCACGACAGTCTTCACTTTGCCGCCTCGCACAGATGGCCAAATCTCCAAATCGCCATTCCGAGCCATCAGAAACTCCCCAAACGGCATCTCGAAATACCGCATAAACCCACGCCACGTCCGTGTCGTCTCTGGCACAAGCTTTCAAACAGTTCTGAACATTGCAAGAGCCAAATCCCACTCAAGCTTGAGCCTCTGAGCGGTCCCACGAGCCTCAGTGTATCACTAATTCAGGAACCCCTCAGGGCCCGCGCCGCATTTGCCGGATCAGGATTTACGAAGGTGGTTGTACGGCATGGCTGCAGGTCGGTCGCGCGCGTGACCGGTCGGGGGACCCAATCATCGGGGCCGCGGTGGAGAAGAAAGTCTCCGGAGCGGTGGTGATGTTACGTCGCCGGGACGCGGGTCTGCGGCGCGGATGCGGGCCGGGGGGTGTGTGAAACCGCGTGATGAGGCTTTTTCTCCCGAACGGTAGATCTTTCAGGGGATGGAACATCAGGTGGTGAGAGTCTATCTTTTTGGATCAGGTACGGTGCGGTCGACCTGCCTGATGGAGTTAGGATGTTGAATGAGGCTGTTCAGAGGTATCTTGGTTATTGCTTGGGATTGATATAAATGTGTTTGTGACAGTCATGATGAATGAAATGTTGAAAGCTGTTTTCCCTCAATTGACCCCCTTGATTCTGAAGTAAGTTTAGAAAAGAGGAAAGGTACAAAATGGATCGCAAACCACCCCAACCGCTTCAGCCAATGCTATCGGCGGACGAGATTGTCCCCCTGATCAAACGGTTTATCGCAGAGCAATCCTCTATCCGCGACACCCTCGTAAAGGCCATTTCGCCCTCTGAAGCGTGCTACCAGAACATCATTGCGCCAATTCAAGCCGTCGAAGATGCAATCCAGGGAGAGGCAGGCGTTTACGCCATGCTGCGCTACTCGGGCCCTGACGAGCTCACCCGCCAAGCAGTCCAAGAGGCGCAGGAAATCTGGTCGGCAGCTGGCGGAGAGAATTCCAAGCGAAAAGACGTATACGAGCTTGTCCAAGCCGTCAAAGACAAGAACGAGGATCTGGGGTACGAGGAGCGGAAGGTGTTGGAGGATACGTGGTCGAGCTTTCGGCGTGCCGGGCATGGAGCACTTGTTGAAGAGCAGATCAAGACGTACCTCAGCCGACGGGAGAGAATTGAAGAGCTGAAGAGGGATTTTCAGAACAATTTGAGCGGGAAGGGGACGGGTTTGTGGTTTGAGAAAGATGAGTTGGAGGGTGTTCCGGCACAGGAGATGGCAAGGTGGAAGGAAGAAGACGGGAAGATGTTTGTGCCATTGGAAAGGGGGGATAATGAAGCTGTCCAACGATATGCTGATAACCCTGAGACGAGGAAGAGGATGTTTGCTGCATACGATGTCAGGCTGGGTGAGAATGTCCCCATTTACAAGGAGATGATCATTCTCAGGGACGAGAACGCGAGAATGCTGGGGTACAAGAACCACGCGGACTTTCGAATCAGGGAGAGAACTGCACCGTCGACGGAGTGGGTGGATGACTTTCTGAACAAGTTGATCAAGGATTTGATGCCGAAAGGGAAGACGGAGATGGAACGGCTTGAAGCAAAGAAGAGGTCCCATCTCGGTGTAGAGGAGGCGGAGATTCTGCCATGGGACTACCAATACTACACCCGACTGCTGGAGGAAGAAGCCAACGTCGAGCACGAGTTGATATCGGAGTACTTCCCCTTGCGGCACACTCTGTCGTCGATGCTGGGACTGTTCAACCAGTTCCTTGGGCTGGAGTTCGTGCCTGTGCCGGAAGAGGACTTGGTTGGGAAGCTTTGGGCTGAGAATATCGAAGTCTGGGGCGTTTGGGAGGGAAGAGGTGAGAAAAAAGGCGAGTTTGTGGGATATCTGTACGCTGATATCATCTGGAGGAAGGGAAAGTATCGTGGGAACTGCAATGTCAACTTGCAATGTGTGAGTTATTTCGAGATCACATCGAAATGAATGCTAACAAGTTACAGAGCTACGTCAAAGAAGATGGGACTAGAGTCTATCCCGCCACAATCCTCATGTGCGCCTTCCAACCACCGTCAGCAGCATCTTGTGCCCTTCTCAAACACCAACAAGTCGTCACACTCTTCCACGGTATGTACTCCTTGACCACTCCTTCAACGCTTTCTGACATCCAACAGAACTGGGCCATGCCCTCCACGACCTGATCTGCCGAACGAAGTACACCCGCTTCCACGGCACCCGCGTCAAGCCCGACTTTGGCGAGGCCCCCAGCACCATGCTCGAGAACTGGTGTTGGATGCCGGATGAGCTGGTCAAGATGAGCCGGCATTACACCCGCGTTGACCCAGCCTATGCGGCCAAGTGGAGGGAAGACCACAATGATGCCGAGCTGCCTCCTGAGAAGATTGACGAGAAGCTTGTGGAGCGATTGGTCGAGAGCCGGAGCTTGAATCGTGCCCTGTGGTTTTTGAGGCAGATGTGAGTCGTGAATTCTGAAATTCGCGAGTGCAGGGGGCTAATTGTGGCAGACTGTTTGCCAAGTTCGACATGGATGTCAACAACCAGAAGTCTACTGACGCAGTGAGGGAGTTGGATGAGGTCAAGCTTTACAACGACCTCAAGGAGACTCTTACCATGACCAAGAACCCCGAAAAGAAGAGTGTCGGATACGTTCAGTCGAACCATCTCATCACGCTCTACGACGCGGGGTATTTCTCGTATCTCAGGCAAGTTACCCCTGACACTCCCCCAAGCAGCTGCAGCTAACGATGTCTCTGCAGCGCGCACGCTTTCGCGGCAGACTTCTTCGAATCCAACTTTGCTAAGGACCCGCGGGATCCCGAGGCTTGGGACCGCTACCGTCACGGGATCCTAGAGTACGGGGCAAGCAAGCAGGAGATGGACTTCATGACCGAGTTTCTTGGTCGTGAGCCTGGGCCGGGTGCTCTTCTTAGGAGTCTTGGGCTGTCCAAGTCCTGAAAATCCTGCCAGGCTGACGAGCGTGGCAGTTTCTTGCCTCCTTGACAATTGAGAAGACCAAAAAGTTTTATTGTATTGTCATGTCGCGGGTGTCATCATAGAACTGAGTTGCTTGTGTGAATGCTACATCCAGAGGGGTAATGTCGAGTGAATGAGCCCATGGAGTCTAAGTTTCCCTTCGACCTAGTCAATAGAGTTCCGTCTGACAAGGTAGTTATATTGGGATGTCCAACCCAAATGTATTCAACCTCAACACGTAAGAGGACACTAGCGAGCCTCGGTGTGCATCTCCGTTGACTTGAGTCTCCTTCTCAACAGCTAGTTTGCTCAAGTTCTCAGTTCTTGGGTAGACACATTCCTAAGGTCGTCTTCAGCATAGCTTGCCGCCACGCCGCAGCCGTTGTCTCGTGGTTTGGGGGAGGAGCATGAACGCATCCTTACGCATCCAGGGCAGACAGAAAAGCATCTCGCTGAGTTACGTTGACCGTTGCAGCACATCCCAACCACACGATCCCAGTCCGAGTCAGACAAGACCGAATTTTGCATTCTTCATGTCATTATAGGGCTTTCCATCCGAGTCCTGTTGTTGATATGTGCTATAGGAATCCGCCCAAACATCAAAAACGAAAAGAAATGGGGGTGCCGCGAGACGCCCACCCCTCGTCCAACGAAGGAGCCAGTCCGCGGACATCAACCCAAGGTATCTTGTTTTCCTTCTCTTTTCTCAACCCTCTCCATCAAGCTCTCTGGGCATGGGGCCCTGCCCAGAGAGCATCGTGGAATCGAGGAGCCGAACTCAGGGCCATTCCATCTTCGCGTGGCCGCCCTGCGCGAGCGCCTCGCATGTGCATGAACGTCCGGCACGTATTCCCTATGCCGGGGTGAAGTCTTGGGCGGGTATCGAGAACTGGATACTCCCATAGAGAGCGACCCGTTTTGACATCCTCATCAGGAGCATTGGCTTTCACATTTAGTCCTACACCGCCTCGAGACTATCGCCGCAGTGCGGGACCGCTCCACAATCCCTTGCTTGTCTCAACGACCTTGTTCTGCTCACTGCCTGGACGCAGACTTGCGGGCACGCTGGTCGGTGTCGGTCCCGCATCTGTCATGACAACGTCGTTCTGGTTGTCCGCCTCGGGCTGGGTGCCGTAGCCCGAATCCTTGTGATTTGTGTTGCCCATGCTGATGGCACTGTCGTCCTTCTTCGCGTTCGGTGGGGACTTTAGCCCACGATCGGGCTCGCGGGATTTGGCGCCATCCATAAGGTTCTGTTGGCCCTCGCGCAGCTTGTTGATTGCGCGAACCGTGTCAATGGCAGCATGCAATGTCCGGCGGGCGTTGAAGTTCTTCTTGACGGTGGGCAGCAGGTTCTGGCCCTCGCCCTCGCCGTTGAGGTAGCCCGCAACGAAGGGGTGTTGCAGAGCCTCGTGCGCGGTCATGCGCTTCTTCGGGTCGATGGTCAGACACTTGCGGATGAAGTCCTTGGCGTGCTCGGAGACGCCGCGCCAGTAGTCGAAGGGGGTGAAGCTGTAGTCAGCGTTCAGGATGGCTTGCATCTCCTCGAAATCGCTGTCGCGGTCGAAGGGTGTGTATCCACAGAGGAGGAAGTATGTGATGACGCCGAGAGCCCAGACGTCTACGGGCTTGCCGTGGCCAATCTTCTTGAAGATCTCGGGGGCCATGTAGCCAGGAGTACCGCACGTCGTCGTCAACACGTGGAACTGCTCCTCATCCATAATACGACTCAGTCCAAAGTCGGCAATCAAGAGGTCGGCGTTATCTTCTGGCGTGCGGAAAAGCAGGTTCTCGGGCTTCAGGTCTCGGTGGACGATACCGTGGTCGTGGAGGTAAGCAACAGCGGAGAGGGTGGCGCGGATGAGGTCTGCGGCGTCGGACTCGTAGTAAGAGCCTTTTCGGCAAATACGATCGAACAGCTCACCGCCGAGGGCCAGATCGGTGACAAGGTAGAGGTTGTTCATCGTCTCGAAATAGTCGACGAGGGTGAGAATGTTTTGGTGGCCCATGGAGACCTTTTTCAGGACTGCGATCTCGTTGCGGACCTGCAGAGCATGTTAGTCGGGCGGACGACTCAGAGTACGCGGATCGGCGAACCATGTGTTCTCTACCGGCCATCAATCGCTTGTTGATGACTTTGGCGGCATAGTAGCGACCGGTGTCGATGTGGACGCACTCCTTGACGACGGAATACGAGCCGGCACCGAGCGTCTTGCCGACCTTGTACCTGCAGGGCTGGACCTGAGGCTTGTCAGAGCCGTTCGTTGCCATTGTCGCGATTGTCTGTAGGGTATCGAGACGCAAGGTGAGGCCGCGAGGAAGCCCTGCGGTCGAGGGCTGTCGGGGACGTGGTGGGTTGAAAGGTCGGTCGGGGGTCGCGAGATCAAATTGTTGGCGGGGTAAGCGCGGTCGGTGTTGGGGTCGCCTCGACTGCAGCTAGCGGTAGTTCGGTCTTTGGGTCGTCGGTCAGTCCTTTGTTTACGGGGAGCTGCAATGCTGGGGCAGGCTTTGAGCGTTCGCTTCGAGGTTGTGCTTCAAAGGCCGAGGTTGTGGTTTGTTGGAGGTTGCAGGAAGCAAACAGCGGCTGACGGGGCGGGCAAGGCGAGAAGAGAAGTTGTGTGCTCGTTCTGCTTGGGCAGTTGGGCTGATGATCGACGGTTCCCGGCAGCGGCACTGCAGTGTTGACTTCCCCTTCAGAGGGTCTCGCGGGGCTAATTTGAGCCAGGGATAATTGCGACCAGAGATAGATGAAGGGGGTGATGCGCTGTCACTATGACGCTATGTCGCAGATCAATCTGATGAGGTCTTCTAGCACGCGATGCGCAGCAGATGCAGACTCGATGGATGGAAAGCAGCAGCAAACGATGGCGAGAAAGCGGAAAAAGGCACAGCAGAAGAAGAGGAGGAGGATTCGACCTGAATTAGACGGCACGGGAAACAGACGAACGAGTGGACTCGTGTGTAGCACTAAGAAAATCCCGTGGGACTAGGGAGCTTAGCGGTGCCAGCTGGAGACATAAGGGACTCGGGGTCCCGCAGCTCGCCCCGGAGAGTGAGACAGGTCGCTGGTGGTCCCCAGCTGGAAGCCGTTTTGGCCACTACCTTGGGATTGTCACCTCCCGACTCCCCCCCGCCGGACCTGACATGTGCCTCTATCAATCTGTCCTCCTTTTACTCGCGGTATATCTCCTCGAGCCAACGCAAACAGAGACGCGTCTACGATGGAGGTTGGCGGTGACAGCCGCCTGAGGGTGGAAGCGGCCCGGGCCCAGCCAGGAGTCCCAGGTCACAGCGAGATATGGCACCCGACATCACTCCCGGGGCGAGCACGGGGGTTCCCCACCACTGCTGCTACTGGCCCGGCATGGATTTTGACGCAGCCCCCAACTGCCTCCTTGTTTGTTCTCTGCCGTCTTTCAGCCGCGTCCTATCATCTCTGCTATAGGAAAGAATATCTCGGCTGTATTCTGGTTGTTTTGAATGGCACGATGGTTGATGGATACTTGTGAAAGCAGACGCTGAAGGCATCTCGGCATTCCCAGCTATCGGAGACATGGTCGTGCTTTCCACATAGTACATTTACCTGGTACACACATCTTACAACTTCGTTGAGCCCCTGTCGCATTACGCGATGGAGTTCACCTATTTGCATCAGTCAGTTCCCCAGCCCAACAGCATCAACTCATTTCCCGCGAGCCCACGGCGCAGTCCGTCTCCCTAAACATGGGAACTAACAAACCAGACTCGCAGACGGCAATCCCGATTCTGTACCTCCCCATAACCTGATTCAAAAGTTCAGGGTCCAAGCCTGACCCCTCTGGCTTGCCGCCTGGCTGGTCCTTAGCTTGGCTAGGCCTGACCCCACCCGCGACGATGGGATGTTTGCGTGTCTCAGCCAACCATCGCAAGGCGAACTGAAAGTTTGAGCACGTGTCGTGACTCAGGGCGGCTGTCTTTCCAAATTCCCTGGCGGTGGCTAGAGCCGCATGGTGGTACTTTAATCGAAGGACGCCCGACGGTTCTGCTTCTTGGAGCTCAGGTGCTTCTTTTGCTTCAGCCGTCCTTCGTTGAAAGATTTGGCACTGCGGGGATGTCAGCAGTTGATGCGGTGAAACGTGACATGTCAGCCCACATTTCTGCGTGTTTCTTCTTCTTTTCATTGCTCGTCTCTCCCGGCACTGTTTCGCGGTATATCCTTTGCACCTCGGCGATGAGCTTTTGCTGGTTTTCATCCGAGTTGGCGGACCTCTGACGATGCTCCTGAGCCTGGAACGTCAAGGAGTCTGACCTTGCCGTGTAGTACTTGGACTCTCTGATGCCCCGATGCAGCAGTTTTGGCAGCATTGGAAGGAGGTCTTTGACGGGCCAAGCAGTGATTGCTTTGCTCTCAGTTCTGGTCGGCGTTAGTAAATGGCCCATACCTTGTCACCATGCCCAGCAACCCATGCAAGCGTGAATAAACCTACTTGTTGACATGTTGCCCTCCAGGACCGCTTGAACGCGCGTAACTTGTTTGGCCTTGGGGTAGTTGGCTTCCGTCAAAAGTCTTGTGCCACGATCTCGCCTGCTTTAGTTCTTCCGGGTCGAAAGACTCTTCAAAGGCCTGAAACCTTGCCCAACGGATGGCATGTATGGGCTGGAAAAGAGGTCTGAAGACGGAGGGCCGTATGGGCTGGATGAGGCTGGCTATTGTCGTCATGATGTTTGCGAAGTCGAGGTTTTCACGAACACCATGGGCTACTTGGGCACGAAGCCGCTTCTATCCAATATGCTGTGTATTAAAGTGAAGAGTCGGTTGACCAATCACAGGCAAACAGAAGTGCCAAAAAGAGTGATGAATGCCGTCCTGCTGGTTTTCGTTGACAATCAATGTCGGTGGAGCTTGGTGATGAGCGAGAGCTGAGCCGTGCGTTTCGTCATCTTGCACCGTAACACACACGGCCTCTCGTTCGGGAATAGTGGCATCCGCCTACCACATACAGTTAGCGCCGTTTGTGGTTCTGAACCGTTTTCCCGAGGTGACATTGGTCGACTCTGCAGCGACAGATCGGCCAGGCCAGGCCCAACCCAAGGGCAAGCACAAGCACAAGCACAAGCAGCCTTGTGGTTGCACTTGCAGTGAGTGAGTGGCAGACGGGAGCGACCTGGTGCGCGGGAAACGGGAAAGAGCTTGGGCTGCCTGCCTGCCTCCGCTCCGCTGCCTGCCACCCACCTTTTACCATGCCCTGCACCTATCACTGGTAGGTAGGCAGCCCAGCGGCAGCCCAGCCCACCTACCGACTTCTTCAGATTTTTTTTTCCCACGCGGCCTCGTACCTTAATTTTGCTTAACCTTTTTTCCCACCACCGCAACACCCGTTGGCTGTTTTTCCAAGCTACATACAACCTGCGGCTACCGCTTTCCGAACCTCTCGGTGCCCACGGTTCTCAAGGTCCAACGCCAACGATCTCTCCCTCTACTCTCACTCATCTCCCAGCCTGACCGACAATCTATCTACCCCTTCCGCCCTGGACACTAAGCTTTTCGAAGAAATTTGGTAAATTGCCTGCCATCCTTGGGAGAGCTGCCGATAGTTCTTTTTCTTTCGTCCGCGCATCGGAGACTCCCCCGTGTCTGCAATCTCTTCTACTATTTCCGCCTGCTGCTCCCCCGCCTTCGTTTCCATTCCCCCTCTGGAAACCCCCCAAACCAATCAATCAACCGTGCTTGCCTGCCTTGCGCACATGACGACACAGCCGCGGCTCGACTAAAATCAGAGAAAACGAGGCGTCCGGTCGCCTTGTCGTCAATTCTTTTTGACATAAAGCCCATCTTCTGATCCACTCCAACTTCCATCTCCCACCCCTCCGGACTCCCAGACTCTGCTGAGCTTTGCCAATTCCGCCAGCCTCGTCCACCGGGCCCAGCGAGCACACAGCTGTCGAGCCACCCATCGTCACTCCCGCACGCGACCGCCAGCAACTTGATGCCCGAGCCAGAAGCCATTCCGGAGTTCCAGGCTACTGCCGCCGACCTCTCGCCTCTTTCTCCATCCCCTCTGCACTCCGCCGCTCCCGCCGTTGTGCCTGTCCTCCAGGATACTGCTGACATCCTCGATGCAATGTCCACCCAAACTAACGCAATCGCCCAAGGCGGCCTGAACGCAGTCGCTCCCGGGTACAAGGCTGCGGCTGAAATCACAAACGGCACCGCCAGCCATGACGCTGCTGCCGACGCCAACGCCAACGACCAGGACGACGACGACGACAGCCTCAACGCCTATGGAGAGGAAGAAGAGACGAGCGCGGACAAGGTGCAGGAGCAACAAGTGGAGCAAGATGCCGAGGATGAATACCTCAAGTACCTCGACTCTCAGGTCGAGGAAGGCGCTGAACAGGATGATGTATCAAAGGCACCAGAATCCATGCACAATTCCGCCGCGTCTGATTCCTTGACAACCCATCAAGTGGTTCCTCCGCCCGTCGCTGATCCGTCCTCGGCCCGCCCTGCCGTCACCCAGGAGTCAAGCCCATCAGCTACCGCCACCTCGCGCGATGCCCACGTCGAGGATGACCCCGCCATTGAGATCTCTCAACTGCTCACTGAGATGACCGGCCAGGCCAGCGATGCCAACGATCAAAGCCCGGCTGGCTCCGCCAATGCCTCTGCCACTGCTCAGAACCATGAAGCCCAACCCGCCTCAAGCTTGTCATCGTCCGCCGCTGCCGCCACCCTTCCTCCAAGACCTCCAATGCCCACCCAGGCATCTGTCATCTACTCCAATCAGAACCCCCATCCATCCAGTGCGGCCGCTCCGTACGTAGCCGCGGGTGCACCCGGCACCACGCCCGTCCAAATGACTGCGCCGCCGTACTCCAATCACCCTGACACTAATGACCGCAAGTCGCACTATGACCAGTTCCTCGAGGTCGAGCGCTCCTACATGGCGGAGGCCAAGTGGGATAAGTTTCCAGATGGCTCACGCATCTTTATTGGTTCGCGCTCTCTCTCATCAGGCCGACCTGACGGCGCCATTGACTTCTTTTCAGGCAATCTGTCGAGCGAACGTGTCTCCAAACGCGACGTATTTGAAATCTTTTGCAAATACGGCCAGCTCGCCCAGATCTCCCTCAAGAGTGCCTATGGCTTCGTCCAGTATCACAACCTGGAGGATGCCCAAGCTGCTATGAACAACCTCCAGGGCATCGAGATCAAGGGACGCAAGATCCGTAAGTGTTTCCCGACGAAACGGTTGTGAGGCAGAGCTAACCTTCATTCATCAGACCTTGAGTATTCGAAAGTACAAAAGAGTAAGGGCGGCAATGAGCGCAATCGTTCACCCGACCGCGGCGGCCGTGGTGGTCGACAAGCGGGCCGTCAAGACCGGCATGAGGGAGGCCACAACGATCGACGTCGGGACGACTACAGACCTGGTCGCAACGCATCTCCTCGCCGGAACGGCCATGCTAGAGGCGACAGCTACGGCAGAGATAGTCACGGCCGGGACCGCTACTACGACGACCGTGCTCGAGGCCGCTCCAGATCCCCCCAGAGCCACGGCCGCAACGATAATTACCGCTGGCGCGAGCCCAGCCCGCCCAAGGCGTATGAACGGCCTGGTGGAGAGCTTGACCTCCCTCGCCGCTACGGCAATGAGGTCCCGGACGTCCAAATTCTTCTTCTCCAAGAGCTTGCCAACGAATTCGTCGCATGGGTTCAGCATCCCTTCACCGAAAAGGGTCTTAGAGTTGCTGTCATGTTCTTCAACCCCAGATTTCCTCGCGAGGCGCTCATCTCACGACTGGCTGCGGAGGGTGTCCACGGCGTCGTCGACCTCGACATGCAAGCTCACAACTACGGAAGGATTCCCTTAAGAGTTTTCAAGCAAGCCCCTGGTGGCCAAGCCATGTTCGAAGACTATGACAACATTGAGCCCAAAATCGCGGCAGAGCTCGTCCTCAGGCAAAAGGCCAGTGCAGCCCCGCCATACCAGCCTCCCCCTCAGCAGCCCTACCCGGGTTACGGCGGTCAACCTTACGGGGGCCAGCCTCCTGCCCATGCGCCCGCCTACCCTCCCCAGGGACAGCGCATCCCGCCTCAAGCTGTTCCTCAGGCCCCAGCCGTTAACCAGGCCGACATTGCAAACATCATGAGCGGCGTCGACAACACCACCCTGCAGCAGCTGCTGGCGCATTTTGGGGCGCAAGGAGGTGCGAATGGCGGACCTGCGGCCGCGCAGATTCAGGCAATGCTTGGCGGTCTTCAAGCCGCACCTGCACCCGCGCCTCAGCCTGCTTCGTACGGCGGCCAGGCTTACGCCGTCAACGGTGCTGCAAATGGCCATGCAAACGGTCATCCTCCTTCCGCACCCGCCGGCGGCGACCAGGCCGCGCAGGTTGAGAATATCATGGCCCAGCTGGCTAAGTACCGACGGTGAAAGTGAAAAGGCGCGCATTGTGGAGTTTGACGAAGATATGATGGGTGGGGCTCTGTATGTTTAAAAGAGGCGTTCGGACTACAAAGACTACGGGCGGAAAGTGACTATAGATTCAAGCAGTGGGGGGCTTTTGTAGCCTTCGATTTATCATTAAAGTACCGCGCTCTCTTCACCTTGACTGGGCACCAGGAATATCGCGGTTGAAAACCGATGATGTGGTGACACGAAGATGTATTTTTTATGATTACCACAACAGTGGTCTCAGCTCAACTCAACAAAGACAAGAAATCATATCGTAACTCATGTCGGTCGTCTTTTTCCCGCCAGGTATCTGTAGCCAAGTCACAGAATTCTTATAGCTTCTCAGCAGGCTTATTGAGGAATGCTGTGCACTCAATCTCAACATCAGTGCCGAGGGGGAGCTGGTAGACAGCAACGCAGGTACGGGCCTTTATCGATGTCAGAAATGCTCACCCCGGGATCGAAAATGGGACGACAACTCACAGGCTTGGGGTCAAAGGTGAAGAACTCGTCGTACGCCTCGTTCATGGTCGCGAAGTCGGCCATCTTGGTGATGTAGACGTTGACCTTGACAACATTGCGCAGGCTGCTGCCGGACGCCTCGAGGACGGCGGAGAGGTTCTTGAGGGCTTGGCGCTGGGTTGGGCGTCAGCTTGGATTCGGCTCAAAGGATTGACCATTGCTCTTAAGATGAGGGATTATGATGAGATTGGGGGGAGATAAGACGTACAGTGCGGTCCTTGACGGTTCCCTCGGCCTGGACCATGCCGGGCTTGTCGGGCAGGATGCCAATGTTGCCGGAGCAGTAGACCATACCGTTGTACTTGATGGCCTGGGAGAACTGGGGTAGGGGAGCCGGGGCGGCGGTGGTGAGGACCTTTTCGATTTGAGCCATTGTTGCGGTGTTTTTGGGTTGAATTTGTGGTGAGTCGGGATGAGCGCACCGCGATTATTACTGAGACTTTATAAAGAGATGGATTAGACGGTGGTTTGTAAGATTTAGATGTTGTGAGCTGAGGTTGAGAGATGATAAATCATTAGCACTTCGGCGCGGGGTCGGAGGCAGAGTGGGGCACCGGCCGCGGCGGTGGCTGGGCGATAGGCCCGGCAGGGAGTGAAGGGCGTAACTGATGGCTTTTGAACACAACAGGGACGTTTTTGCTGGAAGTATCTCAATTTGTGCGTACATTAATGGCGTCTGCTGTTTCTACGACTTCTGAGACTCTTCAATACTAAATACACTGCTTGGTCACGTACAACTATCTGTATGCAAACATTTCACTCTGGCCAAAAGCGCGGTTGTCTCCATGAGCTCAAGCGTGTTGAACACAAACTCTCCGGGACTGCCCATATCTCGATACTCAACCCGATCGGCCTCTCGGAAGTTGTCCTGGTATAAGAGCACTAAACAAAGCCGGGCAGCGTACCTTGTCTTTCCGACTTCAGCGGGGCAGTTGGCCGCGGAGTGAAGAAATGTGGAGCATCCGCTGTAAGCCGAAGCCGGCATTGTGCTATCTCTGCGGCATGTCTTGCGCCTCTAATTTTTGAGAGGCCCTCCATGTATACACTATACTAATATTGTACCGAAGTATCAGTTCCTAAGCGCAGAGTAACAAGAAATGCAGAGCATATCCATACTGATACTGTTTGGGACCATGTTCTACCTACCCTCTAACAATGTACATGACTTCCTATGAAGAACTTCACTTAATCCGAGATCGCAATATTATTTCCACACTCAGCCTTCCGAGTCGAGTAGCCATTTCCAATGGGGTTTCGCCGTCTGAACCCGGTATCGTAGGATAGGCGCCCCTATCCAGCAGTAGGCAAACGACTTGATTCAGACGGCTTGATGGTCGTGAGCCTATAGCTCCTAGGAGGGGCGTACATCCGTGTCTGTCGGACATGTTCGGGTCAGCCCCAAGCTCCAGAAGCCAACTGATGAGAACGGGTACATGTGCTTTTGCTGCATCCACCAGCAAAGTCGGCACAAAATCGCGTCCTCGGAGTGAAACGCCGTCTTCAACTTCTGATATGAGCCGTTTGGTTTCTTCGTTGAATTTCAGCCGCAAGATTAGTTCGAGGAATGTATTCCCTGTGTTGTCTTCATGCATGAGATTTGTACCAGCACTTAATAGTAAGTTTGTCAAACTTATGGCATGCTGGTGGGTTTGATCGATGTCGAACAAGGCGGTCCGACCTATGCTGTCGATGTCATTTGGGTCCGCATTGAAATCAAGTAATACTTGCACTAGAGCCGGGTCTCCCCTGTGGACAGCAAGATGAAGGGCGGTTGGGCCTTTCCAATCTCCATATCGAGCACTCGCACCCTTCTCCAGGAGCATCCTGACGATGGTGGGTTGACCGGTGAGTACGGACAGGTAAAGAGGGCTGATGAAGCAACAAAATTGATTTATGTCAACTCCATTGTCGAGAATCTTCTGGGTGTAAACTTCATCCCTGGACACGATTGCTCCTAGTAAATAGCAGAGAAGCTGGTGATCTCGGTCGCAATGAAACTGACTCGCCTTGACCTCAAAGACGACCTTCCAATTGTCTATAGCGTACTTGAGATAAGTGAGATCCCGATTGTCTCTGCAATGTCTAATGACGGTTGGATTGTCGACAAGAACTCTGATCGCTTCTCTGGCTGTGGACGTGATAGGTTGGTGCAAAATGTCATTGACATTAGCCCCCATGTACAGCAGAAATTCGACTATGTGCTGCCTGTCGAGTTTAATCGCGTACTCCAGAGGACGAAATTTAAGGTTTTGGTCAACCAGATTGATATTCGCGCCCCCTTTAACAAGAAGCTCGACAATGTTCATTCTGTCAAGTTGAATAGCGTAATGTAGAGGAGATTGAACGTGGCTGATCAGATTGACGTCTGCACCTCTCTCGATCAGAAGCTCGACGATGTTCACCTTATCAACTTCAATGGCGTAGTGTAAAGGAGGCTTCCAACTGCAGCGGGCCAGATTGACGTCGGCACCTTTCTCAATCAGAAGCTCGACCATACGTCCATGATTAGCTTCGATGGCATAGTGTAAAGGAGGCATGGAAATGTGGTTGACAAGATTGACATCAGCGCCTGCCTCGATCAGAAGCTCGGCGATATCTCCTTGATCACCTTTAATGGCTTGGTGCAAAGGAGGCGTGTGCTGGCCGCTAGCCAGATTGACGTCTGCACCTCTCTCGATCAGAAGCTTGACGATATCATACTTGCCATCATCAACAGCGTGGTGTAAAGGAGATCTGAAACGGCCGGAGCCAACCAGATTAACATCCGCGCCTCCATCAATCAGAAGCTTCACCAAGGTTTCGCCCTCTTGAATAGCCATATTCAAAGGCGTCTCCGAGTATGTGGAGACGGCATTGGGGTCGATACCGTTTTCCAGCAGTAATCTGGCTGTTGCAACTTGTTTATTATTACAAGCCCTGAACAACGCATTTTCACCGTTGATATTCCTCTGGTTAACATATGCCTCTTGGCGTTGGCAAGCATGTCTCCAGTCTCCTTCAGCAGGTGTTGCTGAGGACAAGCGCGAGTGCCGCACATCCTGATGTTGTTTTGTAGAGAAGTGCCTTGAAAGAAGAAGCCTGGTAATGTGGAAGTTCGTTCCGGCAGCTTTCAAAAGCAAGGGATTTTGATATCTGTCTTTCGTGTTTGGATTGACCCCCGCATCAAGCAACAGCTCTACAATGCCGGTATGCTGTTTCTCTACAGCTGTCATGAGAACGCTTTCCATCTGCTGAGGCGATTCTGACACATTTTCTGACACAACATGACGCATCCAAGCTTCTACCGTACTTGTGTGGCCCAAGTGAACGGCTGCATGGAGAGGCGACGAGAACCGCTGGGACGAGATCAGAGTCGGGTTCCGTGTTTCATTCTGACGAAGTGGCACGTCTGTCTGACGAAGTAGCATGTCGACAAGTGATGGCAAGCCAAGCTCCGCGAAAATGTACAGGGCAGTTGTTGAGATGTTGTATCGTCGTGTTTTGAATTGCTCAAGTAGGTTGTGGAGCCGAATCCAGTCTAGTAGTTGAAACTTTCGAAAGAATGAGTCCTGGGGAAGTCTCATCCGTTCCACAGCATCGCAATGATATAGAACGTGTTTCGTGGAGTAATCGAGGAATGGGAACCTCCGAGTAGCGTCTAACTTGAGGCTCTTTGCCAAATCGGTGCTAGTATCTAGAAAGAAGTCGTCGTCCGAAATGTACGGATAATAATCATAGACTCCCATATAGGCATGGCAGCAATCCCTGAGTCGTTCATGGCTTCTGCCCTCAGGGTTATCCCCAAGTTCCGGCCACAAAGACTTGAGGCCGTCTTCCTTGAGAAGGAAATCCCGTACCGATTCGTGGATGAACTGAACTGTCGATTTCTTTGATTTCGTTGTTTCAGCAAGCCCCTTCGAGGAACTGACCACGTAGTGATTCAAGGAATCTCTCGAGATTTTCTCTCGATTCCACCTGCAAAGGCTGTCAGGATCAACGCCAGCCACCAGTGCGAAATAATACTCTTCGGGCTTCAGAGGGCGCTTGCCGAAGAGTAACCACTGTATACACAACAGCAGCTCTCCCATGTTCTTCTCATCTCTCATCAATATGTTTTTGAACAGATTGCTCAATTCTGGAGGTATCTGTTGAAGTCTCTTTTTCACTGCAAAAATACGACCATCTTGAAATTCCTGGTTGAGAATGTCGATGACCAACACTACCCACATAAAGACCCCGGACGCTTTCCGGAGTATCTCTTTCGTGAGCTCATCCGCCTGCTTTTTTGTCTCAGTTCTAAGCTTGCTTCGTACGTACTTTTCCAGGTCCTGCTCATGGCCTGATTGATTTTCTAAGGTGAATCGGACACCGTAGACAACGTCCATACGGGGGTAATGGCGACTAGAGAAGCAAACGTAGAACCTGATGTTATTTTGAACAGCACATTGTCCTAAGTCTTCAAAAAAGTCCAGTAGTTGTCGGACTTCGCTTTCGTCACACTCGTCGAGAGCGTCAATGAAGCATGTGACTTGTCGTTGGTCGAGCTTTGATATTGCAGTCGCAAAGAGTCTTCGCAATGCAGAAAGATCCCAAGAGCCCGAGTCTTTTCGAAGGAACGTTCCACGATCTCCATCACCCAATACCTCCTGTAGCTCAGGAACTTTCTCCAATAGTTGAAGCAGAAGAGATCTGTGCATTCCTTCTGTCGATTTCTCAAGCAACCCTCCTCTAGCGTTGAAGAAGAAGGATATCGTGGCAGAATCTTTCGCTGCCTTCTGCCCTGCACGCGAGTAGGCATATTTCATAAGCGTAGATTTCCCTGCTCCTGGCTTTCCCCGAATCCAAAGGATGCCATGGTGATTGGCGAATTCTTTGTCATCTAGCCAGCGAATGTAGTCAGGATGCTTCAGCAGCCATTGACATGTTTTGGTATGAGCAGATTTGATGGTTGAATGTCGACTGTCGATTTCTTCAAATCTCAAGGTTTCAATGAAATCATTCCGACTATTTACTAGCGACGTTTCGTCTACATCAACGTCAGTATTCGGTCATAATTGATATGATTGGAAAAATACTAACGAGAGGATACTATATCGTCATCCGTCATGGAGTCCTCGTGGATTTCTTCGGACGCAATGACAAAAAGGAGCTCCTTTGCATAGGCTGCTGCGGTCACCGCAGCATACTCTTGCCATTGCTTGGCCTTGTGTGAGTCTGAATAATCACAGATCCCCCTAATGACCAGGCATGGAAAGCTGTCCATCAGGCCGGCTGCTTCCATCTCGAAACAGAGAACATCAAGCTCATGTGCGAGACGATGCCGCGTCTGCCCATGTTTCATGACCTGATTTGCGGATGCAATAATACCGTAGTGAATCTTTGGGTAGTTGTTGGGCCTCGGGTCCCGTCTCACCAGCTGTGACGAATCGCAGTCGTCGCAGCTCTCCCCAACATGATCGTACGTGGGTTCGTAAAGTCGGTCCTGACCGGCCCCGCGATACGTGTACGCATCCATTGAAGGATTGCGCTCTCTAATTGTAGCGAGATGTTCTGATATCCGACTAGGACCCAGCTGATGGTCGGCTCGCAACTTGGCGACTGCCGTCAGAAGTTGTTGCGGAGGCTTATTCAACGCCCCCGAAAGTTGAAAACGGCCTGCTTTCACAGTTTTCCCAAAGTCGTACTGTATAACGCCTGAAGATGACGCAGTTGGGTTGCTAACTACGACATCGCCAAGTCGGATGTCAACTTGATCAGGCACACCGCCACCAATGCCGACCATGAGTCGAATCTGTATCGAGGGAAAGCTCCATCGCATGTTGTTTGCCACCAAAGCTGCGCTGGTGATGCCGTACTGCCCTGATGGTAGGCATGCGATAACAATATTGTGGTTTCCTATACTGCCAAAGGCATAGACGTTGCTATCATTTGGGTTCATCGGTAGAGACTGGTGCATGTCGTCGAGCATCACTCGCGCAGCGGCCATCTCGATTGGGAGAGCCGCGACCCATCCGACAGTATACGCATCATGCGACAACCTTTTTAGAAGCCGAGTTGCAGGATGACTATCCCTATGGCCAGAGTCGTTCAACCTAGCCCTCTTCCTTGATGTATGGTTTAGATCATCGTCCGCAATGGCTGAGTCCCACGTTCGCCTCCCTTGGTGGGAGATGGTCGTTTTGAAGACATGCGTCGTGCGTATGTTGCCATCATGATGGATATCGTGTGCCGCCATTCTTCGAAAGACGGAATGCGAATCGAAGGAGCTTAACGTAGCCTTGTCCCCTCGACGGGCTGCGGACGATAGACATGCTCAGAGGGAGATGGGGAACATGTTTTCCGGTATAGCGACAAGGAGTGAAAGTAACAGTGACGTCGTTGAGCTGTTTGGAGAGGCAGTTGTCAATCGGAGACGGGCGAGGTGGTAGTCGGGTGCTGAAGACAGACAAGAGTTGAAATGGGCGGAGTGTTGTGAGCTCGCCGCAGCGACGCCTCGGGTATATTTCATTTGCTACTGTTGCACACTGCCTCCACCCAACGTGATCAACGGGGCGCTTACTGCGTTGTCTTGCTTGCCATGCTTCCTGTGATTGGAGCTGGATCAGCCCCGACATGCAGGCTCTGCGGCGCAGCGCCCACCTACACTACGGATTTCCCTCCTTCGTGACCAGAAGTCGTCAGTTTGCGAAGACTCAGCGTTCGCATTCTATGCCTCGCTTCTCCGTGATCCTCTGGCTGGTTCTTCTGGAAACGCATGTCGCCAAACAACGTCGGTGGAAATATCCTCTGCCAATGGTACCACATCAACGCCGTCACAATGGTTACTGGAATGGCGACAACCCAGTACACCCAAAACTTGTCAGACATGAGCCACTCGCCTGAGCCGGAGTCAAACTCGAAGAAAGTAGTGCTGAAGACAGCAGAGACGAAAGTGGCTGGAAGGAACAGTAAGGTAAGAAAGGCGACCGTCTTCATGGCCTCGCTGTCTCGTTGCGCCGCGCGGCCAATATCGACCGAGACTCCAGAATCGAATTGAGCGACCATGTTGAATGCAAGCGCAATCTCGTTGAGAAGACGCGCCTTGGTCGAGGCGGACCTCTCTTGCAGACTGCTCAGCATATCCTCGAAGAACAGCAGGCGACCATTGGCGTGGTTCCAGGCCCTCTTCCAGGCAGCATCAGGCTTCGCCCCGCTCCAGTCTGCCTTAATGGTCCCGTGTTGCACCAAAATCTGCCTGGCAGCCTTCACAGCTAATTCTAATGTCTCGGAAACATGAATGGCATGCCGGGCAGTCTCGTGCAAATGCCGGTAGTCGGGGGCCGGTTTTGGCTTTGTCGGGCCGTCCCTCTCCTTTTCTGTGTTCCTCACGGTATCGCGCACCGACCAGACGGCGGCGTCTTGCAGGGTGACGACTTTCTCCAAGATGCGAGTATATATCCAGTATGGCGTTATGTAGTTGTGTTCATCTGGGATCACGAATAAAGGATCCGGCTCGCCAACCGGCACGCGCTGAACGCAGCTTGCTGTGGGCGGATGAAGGTCGAAAACAATGAGAATTGTTTGTTGTGTTTTTGGGATCCAACGCGTGAAGATGTTCAGTTTGAACCACTCGTAGCCTGGATGGTATTTGTTTGTCAATTTGATGGGAAACCGTGCCCATGTATCTGATATATATTAGCTTCTTGAAACCGTGGCAGCCTGGCAACGTACTCAACCCGGTCTCTTCACCCTCATCGTCAACAGTCACCTCGTGGCCAAAGTAGGCGTTGGCACCTTTGCAATATCCTTTCCACCACAGATCTGGTATCTCAAATATTGAAGAAAACTGCTTGCGGCAGTTTTGACATTGGCGAATTTTAAGGGCCTGGGCCTCACTGGATGAACGTTAGCAGAGAGAATCGTTGATGATCACCGCACGCACATAATGCAGACATCAAAGTCAGCCGTTGGCAGTATTTGTCCTTCCTGTGATGATTCACGTCTGGATTCTGTCCATTTTTCCCCGTCCCCTAATGCTCATGTTAGCCTGAATATAAGCATATATCTACGGTTGCGTACCTTTCTTCCAGCATGAGAATTTCAGCTCATGGCAATTTGCGCAGGTTTTGTGATCCATGATAACTTACTTCGGGACCAAGAAGATGACTTGAATGTGTTGAAACAGGGCTACGAAAAGACGAGAACAACGGCATGTAAATCATCCTGAAGATCAGGCTTTAGTGAGGGGACGGCAAGTCTGCCCCATGATGCTGCATGACCATGCCGCAGTTAGTGGACCAGGGCGACAAAAGCCAATCACATTGAGTGACGCTGTCGCACTGGTTGAATGTGTCGTTTGCCTTATCGCCCGAGAGTGACCCGTGACATCGTCGCACAAGAAACGATGCTCGTGTTTCCATTTTGATCGTCGATGAGTCTTTCGAGATGCAGTCGTAGTCGTTCATTACGAAGGCTGGCCTCTGTAAGGAGACTTAAATCGGGGAAACGAACGAGAGGAGATAGGGAGTATGAGACCACGAGATCACAAAGGTGAGTCGCGACGCAAATCTCAATCAAAATGACAGGCGGAATATGCAGCATCAAGACATTGTCGTCTGCAGAGAAGAAATAAAGTGGAAGAATGACGATTGGTCGGTGCCCAGAGGAGGGTTCCTCCAACTCGACTACAACGCAGGGTTCTCGCGGGATGCTTGGGGCAACCTCCACTACGAAACGGGGTCGATGGGGGATAGCTCAGGGGTCATGTCGCTAGCTTCGATCCCACAAACCAATCAAAGGCCCCCGTTTTCAAGCAGGCAATCACGGCTGGTTGACGCGAGCGCTGAAGGGCGCGCCTCCGGGAAGCTTGTGCCGCCGGGACCTGAGCAAAAGAAGCCAGCTGTAAGGAACCAGCACTCGTACCTGTGTATGATCCTCGTACCCCCGCGCCCTGGATACGTGGAATGTGAACCTTCGCAACTCCAATCCTTTGATTAACAATCCACTTCGGTCCGAGCTTGCGGATAACCTCCATTCTTTTAAAGGCCAGTCTCCTTGTCACCCATGCGGTCCTGAGTACAAACCCCAGCTCGATCTCTTTATCCATCTTCCCCATCGCCGTCCGTGAGATCCGCCGAGATCGACAATGGGTTGGCCGTACAAATTTCTCGACCTATCCCGCGAGGAGGTCCAGCTGAGGCGGCAGACATTGGACCGGTACGGCACTTATGCTCAGTTCTCGGCTTTGACGCCCATCATCCTGGCTCTCCTGCTTCGTTTATTCGTCTATCTCAAACAGCGGGTACAAGCGAGCGCCACCTACGATGCAGTCCCGGACTCTCCAGATCTGAAAGCCAGGAGGCAAAGCTGGGTGGGCAATCTGGATGCGAATGTGAGGAAAGTGAAGTGGTGGCTGAACGATGATGTCTACTTCATGGGACAACATTGGGGTCAGAAGGACCAATGGGTGTTTGGGGTGGCTTGGTTCGCATGGCTGCTTGTTCTGTCTACCTTGGAGACGGGTGAGGGTAAGTGGCAATTCCTGCTAGTCGTCATTGAGAGACTCAATGGGTTTGAAGAAGTTTGTTGATGATTTGGTCATTTTGCCATGTCAATTGGACGTACTGACGCCTCCCAGACTATCTCCACATCACGAAACGCTTCGGCATCGTTGCCGTGTCACAGATTCCATTCCAGTATCTGCTGGCTTTGAAGAGCTTCAGTCCTATCGCCAAAGTCTTTCGCACTTCCCACGAGGAGCTCAACAAATGGCATCGAGTATTGTCTCGAGTGACATTGTCACTTCTCGTCCTCCACGCTCTGTTTTACCTCAACTTCTTTGTCGCCAAGGGCATCGTGGCCCGCCGCCTCTTCGCTCCAGTGGTCTTCGCCGGTGTCGTCGCCTTTGCAGCCATGAACATGATGACCTCGACCGCGACTGTCGCTATTCGCAAGTATTCCTACCGGATCTTCTTCATCACCCATTTGATCGGAGCGTTCGCCATCCCACCACTGGTCTTCTTCCATGCCAAATCCTCTCGGCTGTTCATGGCCAAAGCCATCATCGTATTCCTCATTGACCTCGTTGTACGTCGTCTGCGCACCGTCATGGCCTTTTCCAAGCTGGAGACTATCCCTGGGACCAACTTGGTCAAGATCTCAGCTTCAATTCCCCAGTTCAAGGTCAACGCTTTCCGTAGCCGGCCGGGGTCCCACATCTACCTCAGTATCCCCGCAGCCGCGAGACCCGGTGGTGGTCACTCGTCTTCGGAAGCTCTGCTCTACGAGTTCCTCTTCAACCCCTTTACCGTGGCTTCTGTTGACGAGGAGACCGGCGACTTGACCCTCGTCGCTCGCCAGCTCAACGGCCCGTTGACCCAGCACCTTGGCTACTTTGCAAACGCGGGAGGCGGCAGCGACGGGAAGATCCCACTTTGCATTGAAGGCCCCTACGGCGCCGCATCTATCCATTTTGACAAACTCATCGGCTCAACCGTCGATCGTGTCTTGTTGGTGGCTGGCGGCGTGGGAGCCACCTTTACCGTGCCCATCTACCAGGCCATCCTCCAGGATAACCCGAGTGCCAAGGTCGAGATGGTCTGGGCCGTCCGGGGAGCCGGTGACGCAACTTGGGCCATGACCACCGACAAGTCGCCCAAGAGCCTGCTTGAGGATAGCAACGTCCAGATCTTCTTGACGGGCGACTCCCTCAACTCCGCTACCACGGGCCCCATGGCCGGTGTACCCGCCGAGACCAATGCAGACGGCGAGATGGAGATGAACCCCATGTACCGTGACCGCACGCGAAATCTCTTTACAGCGGACCACAACCGCAAGCGCCCCAACCTGAGGAATATTGTCGACGACTTCTTCAGGCAAGGTGCGGAGGAGAGGGTGGCCGTGCTCGTGTGCGGGCCCACGGAGATGGGCAGGGAGATGCGGGAATACGTCGGAGCATGGGTCATGAGGGGCCGCGAAGTGGTGTGGCACAATGAGGCCTTTGGATGGTGACCTGCATGTTTGTGCTTTTTCTGCGGGCTGAAGATTTGAACAGTTTCACATATACATTGGAGGTCTGGGGCTGGCGTATACATAATTTGGACTGCTTAGATATAAAAGTAACACATGTTCACACTTTTCGAATTGCACAATCAACATCAAATCCATGGCACATATTTCAAGAAGCACCATCAGAAAACTAGGTGATTTTTCTCTATGACGAAACACGCTACTAGGGTGAAGCCTTCCAAACGCCAGATCGTAACTCCGTGGTCATCCATCATACATCAGTCTCCCTGTGCTCGTGGAGTATGCACTATTCAGCCCGCTTCTTGGACTCGCCAATGTCTCCAGAGTCAATGTCCTTGCCCTTGACTCCGCCGATGTCACCGTCGGCATCGTCTTCGTCCCAATCGTCCACCTGATTCTCGTCCCAGTTGTCCACCTCTTGTTCAAGCGTCCGTCCGCTGCTGCCACCCACGTCGCCGCCGTCCCTCGCACCACTCGACTCGATGACGCCCGTCTCGTGGCCCTCGCCGAGCTCAACGTCCTCATCATCCTCCCCAGGAACGGGTGCGTACGTCTTGGTGCGGCGTTTACGTTCGAGCATACGCTTGTGGTACCATGAGCATAGCCCTATGCTCGCCAGGGATCCCACAACGTTGGCAACAATATCGTAAAAGTCGAACTCACGGCCGTTGGGGAGGAAGCCCTGCAGGAACTCGGAGCCAACTCCGAGGACGAACGTGCAGACGGTCAAGGTAAGGTTGAGGGTACGGCGGCGGTTGGTGTCGAGGATCCAGTAGAAGACGAGCGTCAGGAGGAAGAATGTTGCAAAGTGCAGGACCTTGTCGTTTACATATTGGCCCAGCTGGAGGGAGGTGAGGCCTGCGTAGCCAGCGACGAGGAGGAGGGCGAAGAAGACGCCTGCAGCAGACCAGTGTTAGCTAAGAATATCCCTGGCAGACATGGGGAACTCGATTCGGATCTGCGAGATGGATGGATCCTACCCAGATGGAGGGCTAGATCCAGGGCCAGCTGAAGCTTTTGACGCACCTGCAAAGGGCAAGCGTATCCGCATTTCGAAGGGACCTGCGGCTCTTGCAGGGTGTGGTTTGATTGGATGGGATGCAGTGTATGTAGCGGTCGAAGTGTGCGTTGTGCGTGGGTTGACTCAGTAAGGGTAGCAGTAGCTTAGCTACTAGGTGTCATGATGGGACGGGATGATCGAAGTGGTTGCTCAAGGCAAGAGAGAGAGCACGGCGAGACAGTGCAGGTAAGGTAATGAGGAAAGGGTATTCGTAATGGGGTTCGTCACAGACGAGGGTGTGATGTGTGTCCAGCTGGCCGGAGCTTCCAGACGACTGGATCGGGAGGGAGAGAGAGGTGCTGCCAGGTACTGGATTGGATTGCTGCGGGAACGAGCACCACCTCCTCCATCCACTGGCATCGGGCAGAACTCAGCCCACTGACGAAAGAAGATGTGCACCACAAGCTGTTGGCGGGCGGGACCTGCTGGACGCCCCAGGCTGCGAGGGACGAGGACAGGGGTATGCCCCCGAGGTTTTTTTGGGGTCGGTACTAGGTGGCCCGGGCGGATTATCCCGTGGGCCTTGGAGGGCATGGAGAGAAGCGCGAGTCGCGATGTCTCGTCTGGGAGGACGCGTGGTGGCCTCTTTTGATATGGCGGATGGTGAAATGTCAAGGTGCAGCGGAATGAGGGTGTCGCATCAGCGGTGGTGGATTATCAAAGTGGTCGCTGAAGCGTACCGGACTGGCCCTTGCAGTCAGCACGCATCACCAGCCCGCGCAGCATTACAGAGCCTGCCGCAAGCCAAACTATGCTGTTCACTTGCTGGGCTCATTGCGCACAGCGACGGGTTGGTCATACATCACGTGACGACATCATACGCGATCCGATCGCTGGGGATCCAAGGGGGAAGGGGAGTGCGGTGGCCTGGTCGCCTCGCGCCGTCGTCGGCACTCGAGGTTCCTGTACCTGCAGTCGGCGACCGCGACACTCAACATGACCCCAGTGCACGTCTTTTCTGGGTCCGAAAAATAGATGAAAGTGGTGATGAGCAGTAAAAGAAGCCTCTCTGTAATTTTGGGATTGATGCGACAGTGCGGGTGGCAGCCGTTGCTCGCCCGCAGGTGGCCGTCCAAAGTCCTCTGTACCGCACCCAGCGGCCGGCTCGCCGTGTTCAGGCAAGGGAAAAGTTCCATCGCGTACACTTGGTACGAGCCTCTCCAAATCCTCAACCTCACCTCTTGGAACAACGCCAAAACCCCCCTATTACAATCCATCAGAACATCACAACCGTAACCCGTCACGCCCTCAGATTCGGTCGGTCATCTCTATCGATGTCGCTCTTTTCACTGATGCGATCGTAACACCCCTTTGCCGCCCGGACTCGGTCCCTGACGAGCGCATTTTGTTGCGCATGGCGACACTCGGCCCGCTTGTCGCTATCATCAACAAGGGCTCAAGATGTCCCTCCCCAACGGCCAGCACGCATGGCAACCGCCCTCTCTCCATCACCAATCCTCCAGTCGCTTATTCCATCAACTTGATGATGGTTCCCAGCGAACTGGAACCCCCGTCGACAACTCCATGGCTTTGATGCCTGAGGCACAACCTGATATTGAAGATGAGCGACGCCGTGCCTTGTTCAAGGATCTCTATCACAAGAGCGAGTCAAAGATCTCGCTGCTATTTGCTGATGACGGTTCATACAACTATCCCGCCATCGATGCCCTTCGCCGCCCCTCCGCCCCCTCCCCCTCCATCTTGCCCCCTACCACCGACCATGCGCCGATCCAGGAGCCTCCATTAAAGAAGGCCAAGCGGGTCATCGACGAAGACGACTATGGCGATGACGACGACGAAGACGATGAAGACGCGACGGATGCCGACGCGCACAAGTCGAAGAACGGCACCGCGGCTGCCGGCGCCGGCTCCCTCCTCTCCCCCTCCAAGTCCGGAAGTTCGCCCGTGCACTCCGTGAGCTCACCCGGCAAGCAACTCGATAAACTCAAACAAGCCGACGGGTCCCAGGATCTCGCAAAGACGAGCGAGGATGCGCGCAAACAGCTACAAGAGGCGCGCAACGCGACCGAGGAGGCTGCCAGACGCAGTTTCCATACAGTATTCTATACCCTCGAAAACGACCGCACCGCCATGCTCGAGCAGCAGCAGCTGGAAGAATCAGAAAAGCAGTTGCAGGCGGAGATGGAAAACAACAATAACCATACTACTACCAACGGCGCCCAAGCCGAGAACCACGGCTCGCTCAGCAGCGCCAACCTCGGCGCGTCAAGTCTGACCCTTAAGCATCTGATTGCGAGGATAGACTTGAAACGCGACCAAGTTCGCGCATCAGACGCGGAGTTGCGATCTCTGATGAACGAAGTACGAAAGAACCGAAGCAAATGGGCGAGCGAAGAGAACGTCAACCAAGAAGAGTTGTACGAAGCCGTCGAGAAGGTCTTGACAGAATTGAAGGCACACACGGAATACTCGACACCTTTTTTACAAAGGGTGAACAAGAGGGATGCGCCTGATTACTACATACGTAAGTCTCTAGGCAGACAGATTCCACAAGTATTGGCTAATGACCCCCGCAGTGATCAAGCAGCCGATGGACCTGGGAACCATGACCAAGAAGCTCAAGTCTCTCACGTACAAATCCAAGGCGGATTTCGTCACCGACCTTAACCTGATATGGGACAACTGCCTGAAATACAACCAAGATATGGGACACCCTCTCCGACGCATGGCCAATGGTATGAGGAAGGAGGCAGAGAAGCTTATCCCCCTCATCCCAGACCTTGTCATTAGGCCGCGAGCCGAGGTCGAGGCCGAAGAGCGACGGAAGCAGAATGGCGGCGAAGAGGACGGCGGTGATGACTCAGACGACGAGCCGATCATGTCATCTCGTGGGCGTACAGCAGGCACCAAAGGCGGCAAGTCCAGGAAACAGCCAGCCGACCAAAAAGAGGGCACACCGAGCGTCGATCAGAAGCCGCTGCTCCAACTCAACGGTCTACTTGCCAAGGGACGGGAAGGCTCCGAGGCCGTCGACGGTAGCAATGGCTTCGGTACACCAATCGGCGGGTCAGCCACCCCTGGCGGCATCAACGGGCACTCTGGCATCGGTAGCAACGCCGACGCCATGGACATTGACGGACCGACCCTGAACGGCATGGCTTTGGGGCAGGCTCTCAACGAGGCAGCAGAACAGGCCTACGAGGACGACGAGTACAAGATCTGGAAGCAAGTTACTAAGAAGGATCGTGCGCTCATCGCCAAAGAGCGGTACCAATTGTTCAAGGACAACAGGCTCAACGTCGACGCACCCGCACTCCTCCGAAACAAGGCAGGCATCCGCTGGTACCTGAGGAACCAGAAAGAGGCCGAGTCTCTGGGCGTTATCAGCCACTCTGCCGACTCTTCAGCCATCGCCGCGAAGGAAGCAGCGAAGCCTGCCGAGACTCTTGCAGAGGGCATGGAAGGCGAAGAGGAGAAGGTGGTTCCCGCGTACTATGAGCCTCTAACGGTCATCCCCGACATCCAGCCCAAGCTGCAGTGGATCGAGGACGGCGAGGGTCACGTCATTAACCAGCACGAGGAATATCTTCGGCTGATCCCTGAGGGCCACTTCGTTGCGCCCAAGAGCAAGTTGACCAGCAAGATCGACACCAACATTCGTCAAATCCAAGAGACGAGGAAACTATCGAGCAAGATCGGTGTGATTAAGCAGATGCAGATCCAGACTCAGGTTTGTCCGACGACGCAGCTAAAAGAACGAATCTAACTTTTCCAGGTTTACAACAACCAGTTTCCCAAGTCCAACTACGAGGCGTTTGTCGAGCAGGACGCCGAGCCCTCTTTCATCGCCGATGATGGGCCCGTCATTGCCCCGGAGACCTGCCACAACGCCCTGCAGCGGTCCGTGGCGAAGATCCTCTACCACACCGGTTTCGAAGAGCTCCAGCCTTCTGCCATCGACACCCTGACCAGCATCGCGTCCGACTATTTCGAGAAGCTCATCCACACGTTCAACGTCTACCGGGAAGCTGAGAAGAAGGAAGCCGTTCGTTCTGAACACGGACCTCGATTCCAGAACCGCTTCACCCCTGAGGAGGTCATCTTGCATACCCTGGACGAGAACGGCTGCGATTTGGTCAACCTGGAGTCTTATGCGAAGGACGATATCGACAGGCTGAGCACGAAGCTTGGCGGTATCCACGAGCGCATGAAGCTGCACCTGACCGAGCTGCTGCGTCCTGCCCTTACCCAAGAAGCTGGCCAGGATGGAGTCGGAGCCTTCAAGGACGGCAGCGAGCAGTTCGTTAGTGGCGACTTCGCAGAGGACCTTGGCGAAGATTTCTTCGGATTCAAGGCGCTCGGTCTGGACAAGGAGATGGGTCTTGATATGCTCTCGGTTCCTCTTCACTTGCTCCAGTCTCGCGTGCGCAACCAGTACCAGATGCAGACACAGACCACCGGCACCGAGGTCACAGACCTGTTCGACTCGCTGCCGCCTGTGGACCCCGTCACTACGGAGAACATCCACGGACAGATTGGCTTGATCAAGAACTTCTTCCTCGCCAAGTTGCATGCCAATAGCGACGCTCCCCTTGTCGAAGACGAGGAGCTGCCCGTCAAGCAGAGGAGACCTCGCCCGCGTCTCGGTGCATCCGGAAAGATCGTCTCGCCGCAGAAGCGACCTCCCAAAGAACAGATCGCCCTCGCCAAGAAGAAGAAGAAGATGGAGTTGGCGGCGCAGGCTCAGAAAGAGCAAGGCGCCGTCAACGCTTCTCCTGAGAAGGGCGGCAACACCACGCCGGCGAAGAAGGTCAAGAATGTCAACATCAACGGTGCAGGCCCTAACCCGGCTGCAATCGCCCTTCCCCCTAGCATGGAGCGGAACGAGAGCGTGCAGAGCCAGGGCAATGCCAGTCAGACTGACAAGGATGAGGGCATGGGCATGATGAGCCCCGAAAGCATTGAGAGGTGATTATGATCATCTCCGCACTTCTCCGTATATATACCCCCCGCAAATACGACCTGGACGGTGTGACACTGTCTTGCCGCCTCTAGACGTAACCCCAGGGCTTCTACTTTACTACCCACCACCCCAGGCACATCGTTTCGTCACTGTACTCCACGCCTGGGTCGTCTGTTATCATACATTTTCAATATACGTTTCCCCCTTTTTTTCATCCCTCGGCGTTGGGTTCGGATCATCATTCGGTCGTATGGGAAGGGAGACGTAATGCAGACCAAACTACATGGCATGCTATTGCTAAGAATATTGGGATACCCAAAAGCCAACGACTGGCCTTTTTTCAGGGACTCTTTGCTGTCACGGAAGGCCAAAGAGTGGCCACATTTTATCGGGCGGATCGTCATGTTTTGAGACGCGGCAAATTTGAGCTTCTGTTTCCTTCGTCTCGTCCTTCGTTCCGTCGCCCTAGCCGACAGTCCTTGGTGTGCCGCGGCGCGGAGAACCCATGCCATGGACCGGGGATGGTACACGTTTCCTACTACACTCTTGGCCATTATAGTGCACGACACAAAAACACCCGCCCTCAGTATGAGTCCAGGGAAGGGAAACCATTTGTTTCGCGTAAGAAAGACACGGATTTCGGATGGGGATTGACTGACGGATTGGAATGGCAACCCCGCTGGGTAGCATCGATATCGTGTTTCTTGGTTTGGTCTTGACGCGATTTTAAAAATTCTGTTTCATGGCATGCGGAACGTGGACATGCCTTCTCTTTGTCTTAGGTTGACGTGATGTTAGGGGAAGTAAAGCTGATAGATGAGTGGGTGGCTTATTTGCGTGATGTTGGAGAGTCGCAGTAGTGAATTGATACGAGTTGAATGAAGTTGCCCGATTGCATGTGATGTCGTGTGTTGGTCAATATCAAGGCCAAACATGAGGATGGCATTCATTCAAGGCAAGGTCCAATATGTTCATCATCAGGGATGACATGCACTTCGGAGAGGGGAAGTCTTCTTCACAACCCTGGACAAGCCAGAGACAGCAATGAAAACAAGGAAAGGGTGCATCAACCTGGAGGCAGTGTAATACCAGGGACACTAGAAAGTTCCAAAGATTAAAAAGGTTGTAGAACCCCCTATGCGAGGGACCTGTCGTCAAGTTGTAGACCCCCCTGTACGAGGGGCCGTCGAGCCGAGAGAGCCCGCCCCTCCGCCGTATCGGGCAGGACCTTCCTGTGAACATGTCAGTAAGAAGGAGGAGGGGGGAGGAGGGGAGCGGGACGAGGACGAGGAGGATGAGGAGGAGAATTGAGGAACTGCAGAGGGGCTGGCAGCTGGCCTTATATTGTTTGCCGGTGGATGCCGCAATCAGTAACCGACCGCAGCGGTTCTTGAACGAGAGTGATCAGAGAAAGGCAGGGTATGGCCAAAGAGGTTGAGAAGTAAGGACTCCTGAAGAAAGCAACGCAACCGAGTTCTCACACACAAGCTAATTGGGTCAACGATATATCCAGGGGTCCTCAACCTCGAAGTTCCTAAAGCTAAATTTTGATGGACCAGTAGATCGCAGGCTCTGGCCAGGCACCACCCTTTGCAGCGAACATATTGTGAACTCAAAGGAACTGACGAGCACCCCTCTAGTTCCATACAAAGAGTGTGTTTGCCAAGAAACTACCCATAGCAGCACCGCCGCTTTGCCCGCTGAAGTATCTTATGAGTCTCATGCAGTCTTTGGAGGAGAAGCCCTCGGTAAGCATGAGATACTTGATGGCCATGCCGATTGGGAACGGGGCAGCGTGCATTCCAAAGGTCCCAGCTTCGGGTTGGAAGAAGGCCTCAACGGCGTCGGCAATCAAGAGACAATATGGCCGCGGGTTTATCCGCTCTGACAGCTCCATCACCTCGATACCTGGTAGGTTGAAGGTGCTGCTCAGCACTGCGTGAAGTGAGCTGTAGACTAGAATACAGACCGTCCAGAAGCACGTCATGACGTGGGCAACGGCGAGTTCGTCGGCTGTAGGGTTTCTGTAGTTCCGCTCGTGTAAATCTTGGAGGATGTCGGTAGGCGGGCTGAGGTTTTCGAGCCACCATACAATCTCTCGGTCCAGACGCTGATATGTCTTCACAAAGCGCTGACAATTGTAGTCGCTTGGATTGCTTTTCAAGGCGTCGACTTCCTCGAGTAAAGCTGGGACGTCGGTGAGAATATCTAGTATGACGTCCTTTGGGGTCTTTGGAATTATGGTCCACGGGATCGTCTTCCATGCCGTATCGCTGAGAAAGCTTCTCTTCCTGCTCATGCACCCAGCTATAGCCTATTAAGGTCAGCTTCCGCTTGCTGAATCTCACTGGATGTAAACTTACGAGGTGCATTCTCACTCCCGAGAAGATATGGTGTGCATGGCCTTCGATAAACGACTTGGGGCCTCTTTGTCGGATGAGAGCTAGCTCTCCCAAGTTGTGGTTATGCCAGCTTTTCACCTGAGATCCCTCGGCCTGGACGCGCTCCTGTGTTCCGTACAAAAGCTAGCTAAGGTCAGTATGACATGCGTCAAGGATATACAGGCAACCTCACCTCAAAGAGTCCAAGACCCTGCGACGCAACCATGACGGCATCAGACTTCCATCTTTTGGAATGTTGCAGGCTTATATTCACCTCACTCAAAGCCTGAACGTACGTCTGGAACCCTTTCGCGGTTGAATATGCCTGGCCATCCTTCTGTCCTAGAGTGCTCAGGGACATGGCAATCAAGGTTCGTCGCAGCCCATCGTCGCCCTGGTATAGGTCCCTAGCTGAAGAGACCCAGCTGTAGACAGGGTAATTGGCAGATATTTCGGCGGAAGGAATTCCACATGGGGACCAGGCATCCCACAGGAGGCTGATGTACTTGTCCTCGTACGCAGAGCGAGCCAGCGAATGTGGAAGCACAACGTCGGTATAAGACGGCTTGGCTGTTGGACGAGCCTTCCCCGGCCCCGTTACGTTGATGAAAACCTGTCTTCGGTCATATTCGCATGTGATGTTAAGCCTTGAGCAGTTGCCACAGATTGGCTGTTGGAGATCACACTTGGACAGGTCAGATCTCTGGATTTGGGAGGGCAATGCCGCGTGTTCACTTACACCCTTCTTCCGCTGCCGGCATGTCCGACAACACTTGGATCTCCCTGCAACTCCGACCATTGTGGGAAGGTTATGCTCAGTCCACGTAGATGGAACCCTGGCTACACGTCGCGGCGCAGAATCAACTTCGTCCAGTCCAGAAATGTTGATGAAAGAGGCAACCTGGCGGGAGGCATGTAGACCTTTATCTACCTACCCGCTCGAAGGAGCTCATTCTGCGCCAAAATCAAGAATCAGACTCATGCAGCCCTACGGCGTAGCTGACAATATTCAGGGCAGATGCGGGGGAGACGACATATCTGCTGGCGAGATGCGCCCGACTGAGACACAAGAACCAATCACGACTAAGTCACAATTGCCTCTAAGCCCGAAAAGGACCATTTTGCGCCGTCGGTATTCTTATGTCTCTACTGTATGCAAGCCAAGTCTCGTGTGTTGCATCGCTTGCGAATGTGTGAAATCAACATCATATTTCGAGGCTGCGATTGAATAGTTCACAACTTAACAAGATATTTGTAAGGTAAGGTCTCGTATATATAAACGATGGTGTTGCTCTTGTCTAGTCCACCAGTTGTCTCCTGCCTTTCTTTCTATGCATCAACTTGCCTCTTTCTCGAGCTTTAAATACAACACGAAGAGTCTTAAGTTACCCTTCTGTTACAGCTACTCGCAATGATTGGATCAAATCAGACCAACACCTTCGCCGCAAAATTTGGCAGAATGCATGGACTTCTGGGCTTCCAAAAACGGTACAACTTCATCCTCTTCGTCAACTTTGCGGGCGCCCTCATGGGGTTCACCCTAGCTCGCCTAATGTATCTCAACTTTGACAAGGTCTTCTGCGGACCGGGCTTCAGCACAACTGAGCGCGCATTACCCGGCGAGTGTTATTACTACCGGAACTTCACCGTAGACCGGATCGGGATCATCATGCATCTCGCATGTATCTTACCTGCATCATTCCTCGTCTGTTGGCAGTTCGTCCCCGCCATCCGGCGCAAATGGATCATCTTTCACCGAATCAACGGCTATGGTATCCTGACCTTGTCTTTCCCGGGTACAATTGGTGCACTTATGCTGGTCAGACACGCTGTCGGGGGTGGTTTGGAGGTTCAAGCCGCCGTCGGGTTCCTCTGTCTCGGGTTCTTGGGTTCACTTTTTATCTCAATCGTTCAAATCAAGAGATTGCAGATTGAACAGCACCGCGCTTGGATGCTGAGAGCTTGGTTTTATGTAAGTGACCACCTCACCACCGCTGAAACTTGCTGACCCAGCTTTGACAGGCCGGTGCTATCATCACAATGAGACCGATTCTCCTTCTTGCGGCGCTCATCATCAGCAAGCAAGGAGGATATTACGTCTCTCTCCCTTGCGCAGTGATCGAATACATGCTGGGAGCCGCGAACGTGAACAATGCCGCGATCGCAACGTCTTTCCTTTTTGAGGGGTGTGCCCCCTACACGTCGGGGGAAAATCCGAACCAGCAGATCTCAGTCGAGGCGAACTTCTTTGACAGGTCAACTCCTGCACCAGCCACGGCATCTCTACACGCCATTTTTGGCATGGCTGGATGGCTAGCGGGTACAATACATGCAATTGGTGTGGAAGTCTATGTGAGTTTCGTAAACGACCCTACTCAGGCAAACACTAAATGCGATAGCTGCGTCTCACTCCCAAGGAAGCAGAGAGACTTCGGCATGTCTCCTACCAACGACAACTGGAGGCCGGCATGTGCAACCCTGGCAGTGGAAGATAAATGGGAACCAAAGGATTCTGGACGACGTGACGGAGACAGCGGGAATCCTCAGGACTCGGGCAACTCGTGTCTTGAGACTGGAATTACGAAGAAGCAGCCTCAGGGCTATGCCGAACAATCTATAATGTAGCTTACTCGCCATTCAAACCAAATATCTTGTCGCTCGCGCAATTCTTTTAAAAGCGAACTACAAACGAGCTACAAACGAGCCACAATCTCTGGACAAAACACTAAAACATCAAAAACATACAACACGGGGCATTCGCCGGTCGTCACCGACCCGACTACTACTCCAGCCCTCATTGGCTTATCTATGGGAGAGCGGACGGGATCCCGAGTTTTCCAATGGGTATGGTCGTATGTGGTGGTTGGACATCGTGAGGTTGAACATATGGCCGTCAGGGTGTCAGAGTTTCCACAACGAACGAACTCAAACTGCTCAAAGACTCACGAAGAGTCATATGACTGTTTAGGAAAACTCACAAGGTTTGAAAACACTCATGGGGACCGGCTTTTGTGGGGTCGCTTAAGACCCAGTTCACCCAGTTATTGATAGTGGGCTCAACCTTGGAGCCTCACCTCACCTCTATCAGAGAACCTTGGGCTTTGGGGAAGGAGCAGTCCTCAGGACTTGGTTTAGAGTTGATATGGTTGGCCCTTTTTGCCCTTCCTTCCTTTTTGGTCATTTCAGCACAACCTTAATTTTTGGCACCTTCCTGCCCTTCTTTTCTCCTATGGCTCCCTTTTTAAGGAAGGCATCGCCGCTCCAGTTGGGCAATCTTTTTCTCTTCCTTCCTGGCAACAGTTCCCCTACTATCAACCTTTAATGCAGTATTTCTTCACTGAACCCAGAAATGGCTATG
This sequence comes from Colletotrichum gloeosporioides, assembly GCF_011800055.1. NCBI lineage: Eukaryota > Fungi > Ascomycota > Sordariomycetes > Glomerellales > Glomerellaceae > Colletotrichum > Colletotrichum gloeosporioides. The sequence goes on from NW_025544682.1 coordinate 437,679, forward strand.
CAAACTTCTCGCCCTCTTCCTCCTTCCCCTCCCCTTCCTTCCCCTCCCCTTCCTTCCCCTGCACTTCCCTCCCTCCCCTTCGCCCTTCACCCTGCCCTCCTCTTCACCCTCTGCCCTGCCCTTCGCCCTGCCCTCCACCTTGTCCCCCCCGGCACTTCCCTGTCGGCCAAAGACATGGCGAACCGTTTCTGAAGGTCACCCCTACGCCATACACGCAAGTCCCTCCTATCGGTCTTTCTCTAAATATGAGGTAGCTAACACACTGTTAGAATGTCTGAGTTCAGACTGGTGGACGAAGCGGCGGAGGAGATTCTCGCGTTCCTCGGCCTCACCTACGAGATCGACCTTTGGAACCATGAAGTCTCCGCTTCTCTCATGCATCTCAGCGAGTGCGACCAGGACATCTTGTCCGAGCTCTACGTTTCTTACTTGATGCCAACCGCTCGTTCAATCTGGTGGCAACCCAACTACTATGACATCAAGGAAAGACTGATGGTCGACAAGAAGGAAAAGCGCGTCACTACGAAAAAGAATGGCGTCGTTGAGAGAAAAGAGGTCATTACGAAAAGACTCCTAGGCAAGAAATACCCTCTGTTGGAGAACAAGGCCTGGAGACAATGCCATGCCAAAGTGAGCGAGGTCCTTCGAATTTGGCGCAAAGATCTCTCGCGTCTCTTCCCCGAGCTTCGACCCGACGACTATTTGTCAGAAGACGAGCTTGCCGGTGAAGATGAAGTCACCGTCTCAATGAGCATCCGCGGTAGGAAGCGGAAGGCAGAGGCCGCCGCAGAACCCAAACCGAAGAAGCTCAAGACAATTACGGCTGCTCCTCCAAAGAGCCCCCACGAATCCAAACCTGTATGGCAGACTTCCACGCCCTCCCAACGTTGCGCCATCTCTTTTCTCATCACGCCCCCTCAGAGCGGTGGGAACAGCCCAGTCCTCGGCAACCTCGACGATCTCGACGGCAGCGACGACGATGACCCTGTCCCAATGGGCAGACGACGAGGCCGTCCGATCCGCACTCTCGAAGGAACACCACCTACAACATCCTGCCCTCCGCTCGCCACACTCCTACCTATTCGCGCCATGTCCTCCAAGACTGCAGTGGCACTCAAGCAGGAACCCGAGACTAGCGAGGATGAAGATGAGGATATCCTAACAATGGGAAGACGACGAGGCCGACCGATTCGCACTCCTGAGAGAACCACGCCCGCCATATCCTGCCCTATGACCACCACCAATTTACCCATACGCGCGATGTCGTCGAAGCCAGCAGAGGCACCCAAGAAACAGGATCCTGCGACGCCCGACGACGAGATCGAGTTCGTCAGCAAAGCCGTTTACGAGGCCGCCGTTGCAGGACGCCAAAAGACGCAGCGAAAGATCAAGAAACTGGGCAAGAAGATTAAGAGCCTGAGCAAGATGATCGAGAAGCTAAATGAGGACATCCAAGCTTGATCGATCTGCGTTGCAAAGAGGGGAGGAATGGCATCGGAGTAGCACGGTACACTTCAACCAAGAGCTTACACTTGGAAATGCATAGCAGCATGGATTATGCATGAGCGGTTGGACAGCTGAAGGCTCTTTGGCATTGGCTTGGACGGCTTCGAAGTGGCTTATGTTGGAGGTGTTTTATAATCCAGGCCAGCGAGTGGTTTTGCAGTAGGGGATTCGAAGTGGTCTATCAAAGTACCAACTTTTTAAGTAATCCCTACTTAATACTATTACTTCGCTAGTAACATTTTCTTGAGCCCATTATTCGTGCCTCCTGTGCCCCCTTTATCTCAGGTGTCCTATGGATGGAATCCCACTTATGGGTTATTAGGTATTTAGTTGCCTCGAAGGCAATCAAGCAAAGGAACAGGTATCCATATCGAAGTCTCATACAGAACCGTCTCAGTAGACCAACTGGCTATGGAGACGGAATATACATGTCCGACGATAACCCGATACCGAAAACTCTCAAGCTACTTGTCCCGACGCCTTCTCTTTCCAATCCATCCGAATCGTGGAAAAGGTGTTCGAATCTTCCTTCTGCCACCTTATTCCATTTGTCCAACCAGTTTTCAAACGTCAACTTCGCCGGCTCACACTACTCTAAAGCGAGATTCTCCCCCAGGATAGGAAACCACGCCAGACAGCTTCGGGAATGGCCTCGCCGCCTCATGCTATGCAACCCCCATCCCCGGGCAACCCGAGGGATAACAGCCAATGACATCCGTGGCGATACGCTTCTCTGCCGCCCTTGCATTGCGGCGAGGCGGGGATGTGGTCTTGCATGTCTTAGCCTGCAGTGACCGATTCCGCGTGTTAGTGAGGGGAGAAGGATGTAGGGGTGGTATTGCTGCAGAGAAGTTCAGAAATCTAGGAAGTGTGGAAGTATCGAGAAGAGTTGGTAAAAACAGTAGTCTAAAGAGGTTGAACAAGCATCTTTAGAACCAATTCGGCTTTTTCTTTGCAGAAGACCTCACCGCATCAGCTGAGAAGCCAATCAAACCTCAGAGTCCCAGATGCCTCAGACTATATCTTGCGTTTACTTTTCATGCTCTGGGAGTAACTATCCTACTTTCACAGTAACTCACAACCTGCTTCTCTAGTGATTGCACGAACAAATTGTAGTCGGTAAAATTGCTACCTGGCTGGCATTGTGTAGTCATGCCCTGCAATAGAGTTCTCTCACATCTTTGTCTGAATTCATCGCTGTATGTCTGCATGCTTTACGATGCCCCTTTGTCTGCCTTAGACAAACCTGCGCGTGATGCGCACAGTCTTAACTCTCAATAAACATATTCCCCTCAATCAAGACAAGCTTCACGCATGGTAAACCAATTAAAGTGTTGGCGCGTTCGCGCCATGCAATTGCATTTGTTGATCCTCTACGCATGATCCATACCCAGTAAAACGATTTAGTGGGATCCAGGTAGCAAGATGATGCCTCCTAGATTTTCCCCTTTTCTAACATTCAGGCCGTCTTCTGAAATTTAGCGGCCTTCCTTCTCGAGACCCTCCAGCTCCTTGAGCACAGAGGTCTTGGTGCCAATCTTCTTCATCTGGGTGTCCTCGAGCTTCTCGCCTCCAGCCAGTCTCATCTCGAGGTCCTCGATGGCACGCACCTTCTTCTGCAAGCTGCGAATCTTTTTCGCGTTGGGGTTCTGGCCGTCAGCGCCGGCGTCGTTGGCCGTTGCGGCCTGCTGGGCATTGTTGGGCGCCTGGGGCGCGCCGTTCTGGCCACGGTGGGTGTTGCTCCTGTTACGAGGCGCTCCCGGGTTGCGAGAGTGGCTGCGGTGACGGTGGTTGTTACCGCCGCCGCCGCCGCCACGGCGCTCGGGGCTGCGACCCTCGTGGCCGGATCTTCCAAAGTCGCGCGGGGGCGGGGCAAGGGATGCTCCGCCGCCGTTCTGACCCTCGGGGTTGGCCTCGCCCTCCTTCTTCTTGTTGTTGCGCTTCTTCTTGTTCTTGAGCGCCGCCTTGGACAAATTCTCATCGCCTTCGGCGGTCTCAGCTCCCGGGATCTGGGGGGCCGCTCCGGGAACAGAAAACTCCGCGCCGGGCACACCACGGCGGGGGCGGCCAAATCCGTTAGGTCCAATGGGCGCCGAACCGTTGTTCATGCTGACGTGAGCGGCACCGCCCTCGTCCTCACGCTTGAAGTGGAGGGGAGTGGCGAGGCCACGAGCACCAGGGGGTCGGTAGGCTCCCGCGGGCTTGCTGGGAGTCTTGACAGAGCCAAGATACGTGGCTGCGGACGCGTGCGGGGTGGGGATGGGGTTCATGGGGTCGCCACCAGCCACCTTGTCAAGCGCCTGGGGTCTCCAGAGAACGTTGTACAGCTCGACCATATCCTCGTTGTACATGAGGGCACCGCTGACGTGCCAGAGCTTGACGCCGTTGTCGACACGGAGACGGGGAGAGGTGGTGGCCGTCATGATGTAACGGCTGTCCGGGCTCCACGTGCACACGCTGGGGTTTCCGCCCTCGATAGTGTAGAGCTTGCGGAAATCCTTCTCGAGGTCGTAGATGTCAATCTGGCCAGCCAGATTACCGAAGCCAGCAACCAAAGCGAACCGACCAGTGGGCGAGAAGATGATGGTATTGCGGGGCCCAAGAGGGAACGAGTGAGTCGCGACGGCTCGGTGGTTGAAGATGGTGGTCTTCGCGGGCATGTATCCGTAGACGACACCGAACTCCTTCGAGTTCGGGGACCAGGAAACGTCGTGGATGGGGCCCTCCTTATCGAGGCTGACACGGGCGTCAAAAGAGCCGTTGACGCTGAGCAGGTACAGCGTGGTCTCGCCGTAGTAGCTCTTGTTGGACTTGTCGACGTCGGTCTGGGCCAGAACGAGGATACCGGTGCCCAGCTGGTTCCACTTCAGCTGGACCTTGTCGCCCTTGAAGAAGGTCTTCTGGGAGATGGGGGCGTTGAACTGAGGCACATTGAAGACCTTGACGGCAGCGGGTTGTCCCTGGACAAAGTTAGCGATTGCATTGGCATGTGTGACTTGGCGTGTAAACGTACCTTGCGCTCGGGAATGAAGACTGCAACGGCGTAGGAACGGCCGGGTGCCAGAGCAAAGTCGGCAACGCCCTCGGCTCTCAGCTTGTTCCAGACGGTGCCGAGATCGTGGCTCTCGTAGAACTGAACTTCGTTGGTGACGAGACGGGCACAGTACTTCTCGTCGGCCGTGTACTGAAGGTTCCAGCCTCCTTGAGACTTCTGGACGTACTTGCCCAGGGGCAGCTTGTCGGCACCAGCAACACCTTCCTCGACGGTGCGCCAGACCTTCAGGTTCTTGGTCGCATCTCCATTCTCGTCCTTGGCGGGTCGCTCCCAGGTGATGATGAAGGTGCCGAGAGGAGAGAAGCCAAGCTCGTAGACGTTGAGGATGGGGAGGGCGAGGACCTGCTGGCCAGTGGAGGCGTCGACAACAGTGACAACTTCGGGGCTGGCCCAGGCAAAGTAGCGGCCGCAGGGCGAGTATCCACAACACCGGAGGTTCCCTTCGGGCTTGACGAATCCAGAAAGCGGCTGGTAGGCCGGGGCAGCATCGAACAGGCCGATGCCCTTCTGGGTTCGGTAGGCAAACTGCAATGATGAGGACGCCATAACTAGTCAAAGTCACAGTGTGTATCTAGAGCAGATGTCTGTCGGAGTATTTGGACGTTCTTGGGTGGGATTTGATTCTTCTTCAATCGGGGGAGAGACCTGAGGTCGTCGTCGTCGATGTCGATGTCGTCGAGATGGGCGGACAAAGGCAGATGAAGCTTGGTGAAAACTGCTGGTAGGTCGAACAGGGGACACGGAATATCAATGGATGTTCCGGTTGTGCTCGTATGCAAGGAAGCTTGTTGTGATGGAATCGTCGGCGAGCGAGCGAAACGAGACGGGCGATGTTTTCTGATCTAACGTCGGAATTTGATGGACAAAGCTGGCGTCGAAAAAGTCTTGAAGGCTTGTCGACGAGATGGCGTGTGACTGAGCAGCGGATGAGCTGACGGAGCAATCTTGATTCGTCCGGGGATGATCGAGATGTAGCAGAGACACACGGGCGATGGGCGAGGAGGCAGACGACGGGGATTCGACGACTGGACAGCTAGGCTGGGCGATGACCGATTGACGGATTGAGCGACGAGAACCCAATGAAGAAAAATGGGAAGAACGCGAGGGGAGGAGAAGGGGAATGGGGAGAGAAGCACCCTGGGGGGGGATTGGCGTGCAACGGTGCGTGTTGTTGTGTGGGCTGGAGAAGGAAAAGGGAAAAAGAGAAGGGGAGGAAAGGCGAAGTGGGATTTTGTGAATATTTTTTTTTTCTACTTCCGTCGCCTTCGCGGGTTCGCCATGGGCACTGGCACTGGCTGGATTGGATTGCTGGCTGCTTGCTGGCACCCCCCGGTCGCCTCACCTCTGTGTTTTTTTCTTTCTTTTTTTGCCCGAGCACTTGCCAGGTACCTTGTCGCTGGGGATTCAGTGGAAGGTACCTACTTGCTGCTGCTTGGGGGGGTGCAGGTGGTCTGTTGCCTGCCAATGCAAGTACCGATGTCCAAGATGCTTGAGGGCAATCTGGCCCCATTGCACACGCTCACAACTCGGGAGTACATGTGTAGCTGACTGGTCACTACACGGTCCAAACAGAGAGTTATTTATACGATGATCATATTTGGCTCCTCCCAAGAGGTCGTATGGAGGGCCGTTTGCTGACGTGGTGTCAGGTGTCCTTCAGCTGTGCTGAAAGGCACATGTTGGAGTCAATGCCAGTGCTGAAAGCCACAGCGCCGTCCGCCGTCCGCATCCACTGAGGATGGTGACTGGACCACCATTTCAGCCCAAAGGTGACCTCCCTAGGTGAGGTGGCCCCCAACTCCCGGGCCCGGCCTTGTTCCACGGGATTTCCAGCGCGCAAGGCGTGGCCCTAGTCTCGGCTGCTCCCTCCAGGCGCCGCGAGAGCTTCTGGGCCAATCACATGTTCCCACCCCGCCGGCTTACGGCGCCGGCATCCAAGACCTCACACTCTGGTCCTCTGGAGGCAGGAAGGGTCCAGTGCTTTTCAGTGGGCTGGCTGCTGAGACCCAATCGTTGCCCCGTCCCGCCTGGATTCTGTACGTGTCTTATTCATCGCTTCTTCACCAAGTCAATTGGCTTGCTGTGTTTCGTCTCCTCGTTAATATTGTCATCTTTCTAAACAGATGACGGCTCTCGATCTGGCTGGCCAACAACCACAGGATGACCATCTCCTCCAAATCTCCCAAAACTTCACCACCGGCACCGGAAACTGTTGCCGTAATTGCAAGCCCAAGGTTGCTGCAACGCGGGCACGGCACTGACACCTCCTCGAATCAGCCACAGCCTCCGTCCGCGACAGGGACAGGACCTCTGCCGTCGCCGCATGAACCGCGTGGATTCGGCCCTTGCGCTGCGTCTCCGCATGACAAGGACGGAAATTAAGGCCCGGCTTCTGTGCTTCACACAGGGTTTCCTCCCACTGATTCCAGCACGACAGATACCAGATTGGCGAATGCGAGGCTAACCATTAATATCAACTGCAACTGCTTGGTGTCAGCTCATCAATAACGGTGGCCGTATTTTGTCCAGGGTGACTTACTCTAAAGCTTCATTGAACCTCGCGGGTTACAGGGGTCGTATCCATGTCTAATGGTCGATATGTCTGGAATACCGCCGACCTGATCATGGCGATGATTGCTTCAGCGTGAGCTCGGTGAGCTCGGTATGCCTGCCATTGACCGAAATTCTTCAAACAAGTAGATATCAAGATCCACCCCGTCACCTGCTCGGGCACTCCCGCCCAACATCCGGCAACGGCTTCAACATCGGCAGCGGACCCAGCCAGCCCTCATCGCCGCCCTCCGGACCCCTCGACGGGCCCGGCGAATCAAAGTTGTGCGTCGGTCGCCGCGAGAGCACCGCAAGCTCGATATCGTAGTCCTCCCGTCGCGGCTCGCTCCTCTCCGTCTCGGGGCTCATGTTCGGCGTCCAGTTTGGCGTCTCGGCCAGCCTGTCCCTGCTTGTGGCGTTGGTGCTCCGCAGCCACGTCCTGTTCCGCGTGCTACCGCCCGTGAACCTCGAGCAGCAAGAAGAAAACGTGTCAATGTACTTCTTCGAGGTGTTCCTCCACCACGATGACGTCGAGCGCGGCGTGTTGGGCGATATCCTACGCAGGGACCGTTGCTCGAGGAGGTAGTTGATGGAGGGAAAGCACGCGCATATCAGCCCGATGGCGAGCTCTCCAGTGCTGTTGGTTGTCAGCAATGATTCCCGTCGTGTGGGCGGCCCAAACTTACACGGTCCAGTCGAGCGGGACAAAGTCGACGGTTGGATCTGTCGTGTCTTCGAACTTTAGCACGAGGTACATCCGATAGGCGGTGATGCCCACCGCCACGCCGCCAGCTCCCAACAGCCCCACGATCTTGACCTTTTTCAGCAGGGAAACACGCAGGGTCCACGTCAGGATCACGGGGACCAGCAGGATGGCGAGATCGGATACGATGCCCAGCGTGGTGTCGTATATGAACAGCTTTGTCTGGTTGATGCACTTGAAGTTCTGTATTGTCGGGTCCCAAAAGGCGTTGATGGGGATGCAGACCAGTGTCTTGGCGACTTGGGCCGGGAAGTAGCAAATGAGGAAGAACACCAGCAGAGCGTGCAGTGTCCGGGCGACGAACAGGTCGACGGAGAAGACGCGCACAACCAAGAGCAGGATGGCCACCTTGGTGAAGAAGGCGGCCGGGGTGTACAGGAGGGAGCTGATGTAGAGCCACTGGTGAAGTTAGCACCGGCGCTGTTTCCTCTACGACACCGCCTTACCTTTTGGAGCTCTAGGAAGTTGGCTTCTGTGATCTCCCAAATGTGATATCCTTCTCCGTGCCGAAGCTCTGTCTTGGTCAGCCACGTGAGGGTGTGTCGAGGTAGCTGCCTCACTTACTGAAGAACACAGTACCGTTGAGCAACACGGTAAAGAACTATCGAGTCAGTGCTATGCGTATGCAGTGGTAAATCGTTCCAAGCTCACCCATCCAAGCAGACAGCTCCCTGCGACCCTGTTAGCCTACATCAAGCAGCGTCGTCGGCACACCTACAGTCCTCCAGTCTAAACCTTCCATGGGCCGACAGCTTCACATACACCCGTATCGAAAAGAAAACGACGACAACGACCTGTACAATGATCATGTAGACGGTATGCAGCGTGTGAAAGATGTCTCGCGGGTTCGCAAAGTCGGGTGTCTCCCCGGGAGGCGGCGGCGCCGCTCCGATCGGACCACTGGAGGAGCTGCTCATCACGGGGCTCAGTCCGGTTCCATGACGGGACGTCCTCTTCTCCTCTTCCGCGGGGATGATCGTGTGTCACATCAACGGTCTACTCCTCAGGCAGTGGCATCCATCGAAACAAACTGTGGCGACGCGGGTTAAAAGAAGGACGACGATCGGTTGTTCCCGATGTCAAGATTGCGGGGCCCGGTGGGATTAAAAGAAGGCGTGTTGAAACTACAGCTAAGAAAAGACGATCGTGTACGGGATCAGGTGGGGGATGGGGGAAGGGGTCTTTGACATGATATCTCGGCATGAGGTTTCGCAAGTAGCAGCCATGCCGCGAAGGGGGCGAGCAGCAGTTTGGGCACGACACGAGTAAGACGACCTCAACTTGCGATTCGGCGAAGTGCAGACCATCACCCCGACGTCCTGAATCTGTGCTGCCCCCCCTTCGAAATCCAGACCGTCGCACTAGCCCCGCCCTCTCTTTGTGTTTGTCCAGATCCTGGCTCTACGTCTGAAGCTCAGAAACGGCTGGACCAAGGGGTTGTTGGGAAATCCACCCGAGCCGTGATTGGCTCCGATAGCAACGGCTGTAGTTTAGACACGAAAGCATCGTCTCATGCTGCAAGATCCGTGAGTGGTCCCACCGAGTCAAAGTTGAGAGGTTCTGGAACAAACACAAACTCTATCTACGGACGGACCTTGTCTGGCGTCAGGAGCATCCCAGACTTTTCTTACGAAAGCCCTGGTGGTTGCGAGCCACTCGAGACTGGCTGACAGGTGTATCAAAGTTCAGTCACGCAAAAAGAGAAGACGAGGTCCCGGGTCATCCGCTCCAAAGCATCCGGGGAACGGAACACCGATGGCCTTGCGCAGGGTCGTGGGAAGCAGCCTCGCCCGGCCGAATCAGGCCAAGCGTGGCCGTTCTCCCATACGGGCGTTTGTCCCTCCCCCGTGAGTTTTTGCCTTGTTGAGAGTCAGATAGCCTTGCCATGGGCCCAAGGGGACGGTTCGATGGAGACGATGTCGACAGGTTACAACGAAGGTTCCAGCGGCGCGCGTTTGAATCGTCGAGGCTGAGACGGCCCTGCACGACATGAGGCTTGTCGTTGAGAGCTGTAAAGCTGGTTAACCGTAACTTTTTACTGGATCAGCTGCCCGTTACCGGCAAGGCGTTACAATCGTACTCTGGTCTTGTAATCGGGTTTTGTCGCCTTACATTTCTGCCGTCTCAAGTCATTAGAAACCCAAGCCTGCCCATCTTTTCCCTTCGTGGACACCTTTGGGTTAAATACTCGCCAAGTTCCGGGAGAGTTCTTCTGATGTTTCTGGACGTCAGAACTAGGTACAATATGGGTAAATTCATATTGGTCGGACGTTCTGTAGACCCAGATTGCCCCAGTGGTAGCACCTAAGCATCGAACCAACAGACACTCCAGATTTGCATGTCGACGCCTCCCTGTAAACATAGCACATGCTTATCGAGAAATGTGGAGACGCAGCACGTGTCACAAGAAAGGATGCCATGACAAAGGCGTCAGGCATTGGGTGTTCCCGAGACCGAGCTGGGTTGGGCCGTACAAAAGAGTCAGGATACTTGACTCCCTGCTTGGACATGCGGATCGGAGAGCCCAGACCGGCTTGTCCCGCGAAGCTGAGCCCGCCCTCCGCATGATGCTGCAAGTGATGCTACCCCGGATTGAGCACGTTGTCGCCATGTGTGCCCGCTAAGCGCAATTTGCGCCACGAGTCTCGTACTTGACGATGCGGATCTCGCAGACGTTACCTCGATCGTGAATGGAACATGTTGCAGAACCGGAATATTGCTGTAGCTCCGAATCTCCTTTCCGTCGGCCGACGTTGAAGTAAGAAACCGAACACGCTGCATCCTCCACAGGTTCATTTCATAAAGAACGGTATCCACCCTTCCGAACGTCACATGTGCAAATTTTCTGCCGTCACTGAGTCAGCGAAGCCTCGCGAATCATGTTGTCATGATGGTATCATTGCCGGCCCGGTTGCCCAAGGGCGCTTTTCTTGCAAGCTTCAATCATCGGCCGGACCACTGCTCCTTCCAACCACCCTTCTCAAACAGCCAGAGTGCCTCCGTAGCATAAGCACGACTTCCCCTGTGCCCACCCTCCACGATGGCCGCCTCGGCAAGACTCTCCAATATCCTGCCCTCTTGAACGCTGCTCCATATACCTCTGGCTAGTTGGTCTTCTTCTCCGGTGCCCCATTCCCCCTTGCCGAGTCTGTAAAGAATACGACCCAGAGTCTGGAAGGCGATGCAGCGCTGAGCTGGAACGGCACTGCGAGCATAGATGGACAGCTCCTCGATCGTGTATCCCGCCGCCTCTGGTGCCAGCCCGTGGTGGTGTAGCCCTTTGGATACGGGAATCGATCTGCTCAAACGGGGCGGGATCAGACCACCGCGGAAGTCGAAGCGAAGGTTCGCAATAGGGAGTGATGATTGCCCTGGATAGTATGGCGACTCGCGGTCAGCCGGGCTGTCGGCGGTCGGGATGGGCGCCATCCAGGCAAGCTTGCTCGGATCGGCAGGTAGATTGGGGAAGAACTTTTCGTGAAGTGTCTGGAGGAAGTCGGGGTGAGATGGGTCCAGGTCGGGCAGAGCGGGCGCCGCAGGGAAGTGCGTCTTGTCGGGTTGGTCGTTCATGGGGAAGAGGTCCGCGGGAGGCGCGGCCGGCGCCTTGTTCTCATCGACAGACGCCGACTTTTCTTTTGCTTCCGTCGGGGCAGCCCGAGGCGCCGGCTTGGGCTTCGGTGGCGCGGAGGTGTCTTCGACTTGAATCTCAGGCGCGGGCGCGGACGGCTTTTCGGCCTTGGTCTCGTTTGCGACTGGCGGGTCGAAGGGGTTCGGGCCGTGCTGCTCATCGATATTTGCCCGACCCAGAAGTCGCTGGATGAGGGACGGGTCCAGCGAGTTCAATAGCTCCCGCCTCTCTCTCGCAATCTCCTCTGGTGTCATGTCGTCCAGCTTCTGTTGGTTCTCGCGGTCGATTCGCCGCCGCTCGGCCGTCTCGAACTCGGATTTGGAAGAGCTGCCATCTTCTGTCTTTTTCGCCTCGCTCGCATTCGCCGCCAGCGCGCTCGTAGCAGCTTGAGCACCCGAGACGTCCTTGCCCTGTCGCTGCTGCTTGAACGCGGACAATCGCGTGCGCTTCTTGTGTGCTGGGAAGCCGGTCGGGGTGGCGTCAAAGTCGTCGAAAACGACGGGCTTCGCGGGTTTCGTGTCCTTCTCGACGATATCGCCTACCAACAGCGTGCCATCCATGGCTGCGTTTGACGTTTTTATCGGTGGTGGTGGAATTTGAGGTTACGGTGGTTCAGAGGCAAAGATCGCGAGGTGGGGGGTTTCTTTTTTCCTCGGAGTGACGTACCGTTTCTTTTATTGGATTACCTCACCTTGGGCCCCTGCTCGAAGCTGCCCTGTCCGGAAGAGCCCGTGCGGCACCCGAATTGAAGCTCATTTCCAGATGAGAGTACAGCACACAGGGTCCTGGGGGCGGAAATTTGCGTTGAAAACCCCCGCAGCTCTTTATCTGTATCTCTTCGCCCAAAAATTCGCACTCCAGATGCATGCACTGAATGTCGACAAAGGGTTCGAATACACAACGGCGGGGCTACGGCTTAGTGCCAGGAGGCTCGTCCCAAGTGCAATACCGAAAAAGCGCCGTTTTAGAGTTGTGGCTGACAGGCGGGATTGAGCCACACCAGGTTTTGCATTAGCGTCGATCGTCCCCCGTCGAAATTCCAGAAAAAAACTTTGGATGGGGGGTCGCGGCGGCGATTGTGCCGGGGCCGCCTGGTGTTTCCACTTGATTGGCACCGGGCGCTGGCTACAGTACCACCATGCACATCAATCTGCGGGTGCGGGAAATGGAATATGAAACTTGCTGGGCAGTGTTTGAGGAGCGAGAATTGCGTGGCATTGGAACCATCATTTATGTGTTGGGTTATTGTGTTTCTCGCGAGATCTCGCAAGAGAGATTGCAGCGTCTATCTCATGTCCGATGGGGCTAGAGCGCCGACGCCATTTCGGCTGTTTATGCGCATGTCTTTTCAGCGTCGATCGTCCAGCTCCGCCGTGCTATCCTCAGCCAGCTAGAAAAACGAATTGGCGTTTGTGTCCGTTGTGTTCGCAGAGGATGTTTTATAGGAAGTAAAGAAAACATTATGCACGTTCTTTTTTTTCTCGTGGCGTGTTGCAGATTCTGCAACGTGTCTAGCTCTGTATTCGTGGCGCCAGCATCTGTGCGACGAGCATCTGCGGAGGGGGGTGGGACTTGGGGGGGAGGGAGAGAGAGAGACAGAACATCGGATGCATCCGCTTGTATTGTCAAGCTGAATCGTAATTTTCCAATTAATTTTCTCTACGTGGCCCAAAGAGGTAGAAAGGCAACCGCGCTCAATATCTTCATCTGCCTATTCGTACCTACCTAGGCACGGTAGGTGTACAACCCCCAGTGGAGAGAGATCTGGCCCATGTGCTGCCCCTCCTCTAGGCTCGGCATGGTTTACATTGCACAACCCTGCAGCAGGCGCGGTTATCTGGGACGCTATGCCGGATATGGAAGCCGGACGTGGTTCAACGTCAGACGCGCAGGACCCACCCTCTGCTGGGCTCTGAGCGTTGTACCGACTGGACTGGCTTTCTTTGACTGGATGTCCATCTGTTGTTGTCTGGCAAAGAAAAGGTACATCGACCTTGTACCTGCGCCCGGACCCATGTTTCTCTTTTTCTCCTGTGGCTGGCCATCCCATTCGACCGGCGACTGCCCTGCACGCGGTTCCCCTTTCCTGTGTCTTGCCAATGGGAAATTCCACGACCCCTTCTTTTCCTTCCACGTCCCGTCCAGGTTCCTTTCCCCACGGCTCGGCTCCTCTTCTCCTCAACCACCACACAACCCAACCCCCCAGGACAGCGCGGCTGCAGGGCAACTGGCTTTCCGCTTGACGAGCGAGGTCCCGGGTACCTGCCAATGTACCTCCAGCTGCTGCTCATTGAAAGGTGCACCCTCTTGGCCCTTTACCCAAATTTACTACACACCACCCTGCCTTACCTCCCGCACGCACCACCCTCGCTCGCATGTACTTGCACTTGCTCTTGCGTAGCGCCGCCTTTCTCTTCTCACTGTCAAGCTTGCTTACTGTCTGTCGCTCCGTCCCAATTGATATCGCCGCATCCATCCGGCACAACGACCGCACCTGCTGCAGCACGCGCGCGCGCAATACACACCTCACCTTCACAAGTTCCCACAGTGTTGTTGACTGTTAGGTTCTTCCTGCCTGCCGCGGCAAGCTCATCGTCGGTCGGTCGGTCGGTTCCTCGCAGCCTGCCCTGCATGACTGGTCTCCTCCGTCGTCGTCGTCGTTGTCGTCGTCCGCCGTTCATCTTGACACCTGACGACTGGCGAAACATGGTGTTCTTCTCACTGCCAACTGCCCTGGGGGCGTGTTTCCATTCCCATTCCGCCCCCCCATGCCATTCCCTTTCCCACCGACCTTGCTCATCGCAAAGTGAGGCTTTGGTACGGTGTACCTCTCTTACCTCACCTTTTGCGCCTTTCCCTCCTCGCACCCGTCCATCTTGTCTTTCCGGGTCTGGCCCACGTTGGAAGTTTACCTCACGGTACCAAGCCGTGCCTACACAATCACTTGTACTGCTGCGTCTTCTTCCCTCTCTGGGCGGCCCGTTCACGAGGTGCCATCGCTTCGTCTTCTTGGTGTTTTCCCCCCTTCCCGCCTCCACTTCCCATTACCTTACTTGCCTCCCTTTGGCTGGTGCTTTCCCTCCGGCCGTCCACCTTTGCATGTTGTTGCTTGCTCCCATTCCCAGTTCTCCTGGTCTTGCTTCTCCGTCTCGTCCGTCTGCCGCTCTCCCGCTCCTATTCGCATTCCCCCATCCATCCCGTTCCCCCAGGCCTAGTCGTTCCTTTCTTTCTTTTGCCTTCTCGCGCTTCTTGGTCCATCACCTAGCCCCGTGGCCCGCCCCCGTCCTGGTCCTCGTCCTCGTCCACGTTCCTCGTGGTACTGAGGCCATCTGATCCCATCGATGTGCCCCCCAGCTAGTCCGGATCTCTAATTCGGGTTTAATAATAAAATTTCCCTTGCCATTCACGCCTGCTGAGGCCATCCACGTCTGCTCGGTGCCCCGTTTTTCTCGTCTTGCGCAGCAGCCAAATGTCGGCCCAAAAAATAAATCTTGTTCCCCCCAAAAACGTAGCCATCCCCATCTTCTCTTCGCCGCACCCATTTCCTTCCTCCTTTCCCCTTCTCACAACTACCCACGACACTGCAATTTTGACTGCAGCAACACCAAACTCATCAATTTCGACATCTGCGCCCATCGTCGACATCGCAAAAAGACCATCAGTCGCTGCAGCTCAATAAGCTGTATCTTTTGACGGCCTCCATTTCCCCACATCGACCCCGATTTCATCGATTTTTCGACCTCAACGGCGTCGACTGTCGTCAAAAAACACGTCTCGGACAGCTCTTGAGGTTATTCACGAGTTCCCACCCCAGCGACTCCGCACGGCCACACCACAGGTGACCAACTGCTCATCTGTTGCTGCAGCCTCTCCTGCTTTAGCCAACCTAGTCCATCTTACATAATTCCACATACCCCGACACCACACCCCCAAATCGGCCAATCCGACACTGCCAAACGCCAAACGCACTGCAACACGCGCCCCCTTGTACCTGACAAAAAAAGTGAGGTCATTCACGACGCCCTACCAAGGGAACCCGCAGCACAACGAATCCCACCACCCCCTCCGATGTACTGCAGCTTCTGCAGCTGTCGCCATTAGAGACATTCTGGAGCTGCATCTACACCCTTTTTCGTAACTGATTGGCGGTGCACCCCCCTGCAGAAGGACCTAGCTATCTAGAGTCCACTCCGGCGCGGTCATTTTGGTGGTGGACGAGAGCAAGATATGCGCGACATCTCCTCGCCAGATCTTTCGTCACCACCTTCCAGCTCTATCTCAGAACCCGGCTCGCCTCTGCGAAGTCAACCCAACAACAACATGGACATGGATGAAATCATTGTCGACCCTTCGCAGCCACGCTTCGGCGTACTGTCGGGTAACGAGCAACCCCAGCCTGAGGTCCGCTTGACGGCGGCTGGCCTCCCCAGAAAGAAGCCCGGTCGCAAGCCCGGCTCGACGGTTAAGCCCAAGAACCCAGATGAGCCGCCCAAAGTGCGCCGGCCCAGGAAACCTCGCGATCCCAACGCGCCCCCGATTCAGCGTAAGAGGAAATCCGCGCCTGCCCAGGATGCCGATGCAGGGTCGGATTCAAAATCTCTTGCGGCAGCAGCCTCATCCGCGACGCCCCCGTCCCGACAGGCCAAGATTACAGATCTCGTCAGCAATTTCGACTCACGACCCAGCTCTGCCCAGCCCGAACACACAGCTCAAAAGGTCCCTAAACGAGAGGACATTCCACGATCCATGCAAAGCATCCTGAATTCCGATCCCGAGCCCGAATCGAAGCCTCAAAGCGCGTCTCTGCCCACCCGTACTAGCGGACAAAGTTACGACCCCATTCGCGGTAATTACGACCCCATCAGAGAGATCTTCGGCAGCGCCTCGTCCCCACGACCTCCGGCGCAGACTGTCGCGCGGCCAAGCGCATCTCCGTCCATCGCCAGCCTTGTCGAGCCTACACATAACGTAGCCTCTCCCAACCAGAGCTTCCGCGCCTCAACGCAGTCGCGTCCGCAAGACTCCGCATCAGTACCAGCCTCACCGTCATACCCGGTCAGGTCAACGCCCCAGACAATCTCCAAGCCACCGGTTCCTGAGCAAAAGTCGCTGGCTCCACCGCCTTTGCCTTCCAAGGCGGACAAGCCTAGAGAAGCCGTATCAACCGCCGGATCAGTAGCCAGCAAGAAGCCTTCACCAAAGCAAAAGCCGCAAAAGTCTGGCGTCTCGTCGCCAAAGATGAGCGCCCTCGACGAGCCCGAAGGCAACGCCGACCGGTCCATTCTCGACTTTGGCAAGTCTACCGGAAAGGAATACAAGGCGCCTGATATTGTTCTCGACATCCCCATCAAGCCTGGTGACACAAATATTTACGTCAACGTCATGCGCATGGCCGAGGAGAAGTACGGATGGGATGCTCTTCACCCTCGCTTGGCCGAGAAGCGCGACCGCAAGGCCAGAATCGCCGCTGCATCGGCTGCCTTGGAGAAGACGGCGTCAGGCCAGGAATCTGGCGACGAGATGTCCGAGGACTCAGACAAGGAGGCAAGCAACGTCGAGATGGGCGGTATGACTAGCGGCGCCGAACCCGAGAAACCCAAGAAGAAGAAGCGCAATTTCAAGGAGGACGAATACGACAAGGACGATGACTTTGTCGACGACTCTGAGCTTCTGTGGGAGCAGCAGGCTGCGGCCAGTCGAGACGGCTTCTTTGTCTACTCTGGACCCTTGGTACAGGAACCTGAGAAGCCAGCTGACAACCTAAGGTATGTTCACTCTAGCATGTCACTTGAAGGCGGTTCACTAACACATCTCAGACCTGATGGCTTGCCCAAGCGCGGTCGTGGCAGCAGAGGAGGCCGCATCGGCGGCCGTGGCGGAACCACCCGCGGCGAAGGAGGCACTGGCCGCGGCGGCGGTCCCGGTTCCAGAGGCGGGCGTGGATCTCGCGGCGGCTCCCTCACGCGCAAGCCGCGTATCACCAAGTCGGAGAAGGAACAACGAGAGCGCGAAAAGGCCGAGAGAGAGCGTCAAGCCGAACTCAGCAAGGCCGCCAACGGCTACTCGCTTCAGCCCCAGACGCCTTCCTTTGCGGCTGGAATGGCTGGAGCTTAGACACTCCAATACGAGAATTACTGATTTGCAGCCATCATTAATGGCAACCGTTGCAATGCAACTAGAACAGCCATGGCTTCCGGACGGCGAGGGTACAAGCCTGCAGTGAATGTGGATATGCGTTGTCCTGGTCTTTGACGTTATTTGGGTTGACATGGTTCGGCATGGTACTACTGTTCGAGGACGGTTTGGGACGGCATGGGATCCCGGAAGAGCGGCGTTTGGCGGACTGATTTGTTGGACGGACCGGAACCACGACCGGGTCCACTTAGAGGCCTACACTGAGAGGAAACGCCGATAAAGAGTTGCTGATATTTACGGAGTCAATTGTATTTCTAGAGGCGTTTCGCGCTGGAACTGCAAACAAAGCATTGTGTACTACACGCAGTATTAGTTGCTAAAACATTCTCAACCAGCTGTCATCAAATGTGAGCGTCGCCCAGGCGAGTGTTTCAAGCGCAAACAAGGTCCCTGCCGAGAAAAAGGCTTGTCGTTCTGGGCCCCGGACGTAGTAACGGCAAAAGACATGTACATATCGGGGCGCTATATCATTGCGGGGATGGTTACAGCACTCACCGCCGCTGAAAAATGGGGTGTGTTAGCGGCAGAAAAGTGCCAAGATTTCGCATAAGCGATTTCTCCACAGTCCAAAAAATTTCGAACGCCCGAAAATTCGCAGCCAGTCCGCCCGCAACCGCCAGCCAGCAAAAGCTCACCTCACCGAGTAGAGTTGTCCTGCACCGCCCAACCGCGAACACTCTCACCCTTCGGCAGCCACCCCTCCAACCCTTGCGGCCCGGCAAAAGAAGATTATTCTTGCTTGCAGTAGGCATTTTCTCTTTGCTTTCGCATCAAAAGGTTCAAAAGATGGCGGACGCTTCATTGCAGGTTCGTCAAAAGTCTGTGCCCCGCCACCTGCATGGAAAAAATAGCTGGTGGTGGTGATGATTACTTTTGACGCCAGCGGCATTGACATTCTACGTAGGACCGCCTGCGCGAGCACTCAAAGGCCTTTGATGGTCTTTTGTCTCTCATTCCAGCAAAGATGTATTACGGGGAAGATAACTCTGTATGTTTGCCCTGCCTAGCGGATGCCTCCCATGTGGCAACGGACCCCAACCTCCGCGCTTTATCAAACCGCTTCGAGCTATCGCAACAAAGGCTTACACGGTTTCTTCGTCACAGGAACAATGGAAAAAGAAGAAGCAGACAAAGGCTGAGGCCAAAGCAGCAAAGACGGCCAAGCTGGATCCCGACAGCGAGCTGAACCGCAACGCCAAGGAGGTCATGGACGAGCGGGCGCGCAGCAAGAGAAAGCTCCAGGATATGCAGGAGGAGGAGGACAAGGAGGATGACGACGAGCCGATTGCTGGCGTCCAGAGGGAGCTCCCCGGTCAGGGACTCCGCAACAAGGAGAATAAGAAGCAGAAGACTGCCGACCCGATCGACACGATTGATGACGCCAACCCCGCCGAAATGTCCCAGTCGCAGCTCATGAGGCTCGCGAAGAAGGAGGCTAAGACGCAGAAGCGCCAGGACAAGAAGGACAAGAAGGCGGCGAAGAAGGCTGCCAAGGCGGAAGCCGCCGGCGAAGAACCAGCGGAGGCGGCGGCCGAGAGCAAGCCCACGGAGCCTCCGAAGGCTGCAAAGAAGGCGGCGCCTAAGAAGCAACAGAAGAAGGCCGAGTCGACGGATGCCGCGCCTGTCGGAAACAACCACGACAGAGACGACGAAAAGGAGGCCTACGAGACCGTAGACGAGGGATCCGACGATGACGCGAAGCCCTCCAAGAAGAGCAAGGATGTACGCCCGCTGGACGTCGCCGGCATGGACAACGCTGCCGACACCAGCGGCGACTCGACACCGCAATCGCCCACCTTTGACGCCGCCCATACCACCGCCGACCCCGCAAGCACCACGACCTCCACCAGCTCAACGGTCCCGCCTTCCGAAAAGCCAAAGCACATCAAGCTCCCCGCCGACACCTCCGCTCTCCGTGCCCGCCTCGCCGCGAGGATAGAAGCCCTCCGCGCAGCCCGCAAGGCCGACGGCGCCGACGGCAAGCCCATCCGCACGCGCGCGGAGCTCATCGAGGCCCGCCGCGCGAAACAGAACCAGCGCAAGGAGCACAAAAAGGAGCTCCGCCGCCAGGCCAAGCTCGCCGAGGAGGCCAAGCGCGAGGAGGCCCTCGCCTCCAACTCGCCGAGCGTCATGTCGCCCCGCATCGACCTCGACCGCGACGACGAGCCGGCCAACTACGCCTTCGGCCGCGTCGCCTTCGAGGACGGCACCAAGCTCTCGCACGATCTCTCGCACGCGCTGACGTCGCACAAGAAGAAGGGCCCCTCGGACCCCAAGACGGCGCTCATCAAGATCCAGAACCAGAAGAAGCGCCTCGCGGCGCTGGACAAGGAGAAGCAGGCCGACATCGCCGAGAAGGAGCAGTGGCTCATCGCCAGGCGGCGCGCCGAGGGCGAGAAGATCCGCGACGACGAGGGCGCGCTCAAGAGGGCCGTCAAGCGCAAGGAGCAGACCAAGAAGAAGAGCGAGAAGGCGTGGAAGGAGCGCAGCGACGGCGTCGCCAAGGCCATCCGCGAGAAGCAGAAGAAGCGCGACGACAACATTAAGAAGCGCAAGGACGACAAGCTCGCGCACAAGCTGGGCCGCAAGAGCGGCAAGAAGGTCGGCGGCGGGGCGAAGAAGGCGCGTCCTGGGTTCGAGGGTAGCTTCGGCGGCGGCAAGAAGAAGAAATAAAGAGTGACGAGAACCAAGTGAGGCAAGGGTGTGAGGGAGGCAAAAATTAATCGATATCCTGGCGAGAGGGAAAGAGGGTCTTCGAGCATCATCCATGGATGTACGGCGTTTAGGGGGGACAATATTTTGTATTTCTACACAAAAAAGGGGATGGCGGCGTAGGAGGGACCATGAATGCATTCTTCAAATCGTTCTAGCCATGACAATTACGTTTCCCTTCCACGTCTCTTCGTTCCCAGTCAAAACGGAAGCAAAGCAAAACGCCAATGTTCCTCACAACACCACCAAGACGAAGGCTACAATAGACATCTCTCGCACTCTTTCCTGCGCGCGCTACATTTTTTTCAAAAGTTACATTAAAACGATCGCTTACGGTGGGGGAAAAAACGTAGTTGAACCCAACCAACTACACATGTGTTCTCTTTTTGGCCTTTCCCATCTTCCCTTGTTTTCTCCATCTCGCCCCCTTCCTTGAGAACCCTATCGTGAGGTTGCGCAACTGAGCATGGATAAGAAAAAAGCGCCACCTTTCGGTTGTTCCCCCGTGAGACCCACCCCATCCGCCATGCCTAGATGCAACACCAAATTTTGTGTGTGGGTTCGGGGGAAAGAAAAGCGAAAAGATCATGTCCCCTTGCTTTGTTTCATCATTTCTCGTGAGGGTTCGAAGATGGAGGTTGGGGGAGCAGGATGCTGCGGCGCTTCGATAGTGTGTCGTCTAGGTGCAAATAGGATTGGAAAGGAGATGCCCGAGCTTACGCTCAGCTAGCTGCTGCGGGCCTTGAGGCGGGCGGCCTGGCAGCAGGGCGCTCGTTGTTCGAGTCGATCAATTAGTTTACAGGAGGGAGTCGAGGCGGGTGAAGACGCTGAGGCAAGCGGCAACAACCTCTAGTTGCAGTTCCTTGTCCTTGCCCTTGCTGACCTCCTGCGAATTGTTAGCTCGTGTTACAGCGGCAATTGTGTGTGTGACGCACCTCCTGAATAACCTGGGGCAGGTTGGCACCGATGCCGTTACCGGTCGCCTTCTTTCCGAACGGCCACTGACTGTAGTCGGCGAGGAGCTCGTCCGTCTGGGCAAAGGCACGCTCGCGAGCCTCGTGGCCGAGAGTGCTGAGGGCGTTCTCCAGCACGTTGGCGGCGTAGGCAGCGCAGACCATGGCGATGGTGCGGACATAGCGGAACTCGAGGTTCTCGGGCAGGAATTGGGATGCCGGGAGGACCACGGTGCGCTGGGTCAAGACGTTGCGGACACGGCGGCGAATCTCCTCCTTGGCACCTCCGTCGGCGACGGGGTGGGTCGCCATATCGAAGAGCAAGAAGTTGCGCTTCTCGGTGCGGAGGATGCCCTTGTCGACGAGTCCCTTGGCCAAACGCTCGCGCACCTGTTTTAATTGGTATCCGATCTTCATCAGGTTCCAGGTCTCTCCTGTTGTGGGCGTCATCGTCAGCTCCTGGTTCTGTGGCCGAGTGGGCAGCGTGGTGCTTGTTCCCAGGGAGGAAAGGGGGCATTACCGCTCATGAGGTCGATCCAGGAGCTCACGCTCATCTTCTCGCTCTGCTTCATCATCTTCAATGCCTCATCGAGCAACACCTCGCCGGTCAGGGTTTCGTCGATAACTTCGATGACGCGGTCAGCCAGCGGGAAGCGCCTTCTCGAGGCATCCTTCTGCATGCTGATGCGACCACGGAACGCGAGCTCGATGACGATGCATCCTCGCAGGGCATATGAGATGTTGTCGTTCCAGAATGATAGGTAACCCTGCAGAGTGGGAAAAAACTTAATTAGCGACGAGGATTCGATTGGGTCGTGATGCCAGAGCTTGTTGCCGACGAACCTGCTTGTCCTTCAGCCCAAGCAGCAGGACCTCCTCCATCAGAGTCAGCTTGGGCTGTTTGCTGCGCTCGGCGCTCTCGCTGATATCGCGGGGGTCAAAGGCAATCTTGTGGCCATTCTCGCCGCTCTCGTAGCTCGTCTCGGGGGCGCTGTCCTTGAAGTTGCTCGTCGAGTTGGTCCGGCTGGCGCCGTTGCTGGTCTCGCCGCCCTCGGCAGCTGCGCCGCCTCCGCCGCCGCCGCGGCGTCGAGTCAAGCCTCCTGCTGCGGATGACATTATATTCGAAAGGTTAGAGGGGTATCGTGGGGTTGTCGTCAATGGAGGCAAAAAAGGGTAAGGCTGGCTAGGGAATTGACCAGAAACGGGGAGGCTAGGTCAACCGGTCGTCGCAGGTGAACCGCTTGGGACTAGTTGACAGCGCGCGAATGAGCACCTGATGAAAAAGTGATGGGATAGAGCCCGGCGGGTGTTGGGAGTCTGCTCCGCGTGGTAAGGCTGGTGACGCTCGGTCGTGATGTCGAGGCGCCGTTTTTTGCTCGTCCTTCTCCCTATCTCGGCGATCGGGCGAGGGAGCTGGTGGCAGCTGGGAGGTGCGCTGAAATGGTTTAGGTGTGCTTTGGGGGACCCGGTGTGCAGAGCAGGCCAAGGGGGCGGTTCGAGTGGCTTTCCAGTGCCGCAGACGATGGTCCAGTCCTGCCGATGGGGACGAAGTGTTGGATGAGCAGATTGTCGTAAAGGATTGACGCTCAGCTGTCGTGTGCCCTTTGCTCGTCAGGTATTCCGTTAGGTATCTCCCCGAAGGCCTGCTTGGGTAAGTTTTGGCCCCTTCGCTCGCTGAATGGAATTTCTCGCAGCCTGGGAATTGCACCGCCCCATCCTCGTGCACGGGCCAAGGGAGTAGTCCTGGTGAGCTCCTGTGGCGCCATTGAGGCTGATGCTCCACCGGGCCACCTGAGAGCTTGGACACTGGACCAACTGGACCAGCTAGACCAACTGGGCCATTGGCTGTACCTTTTGGAGACGTGGATCTTGGATCTCCCCGCCCGTGGACCCTTGATCAAACGAAACGACATTGATGTTGAGATTTTTTTTATCATTGTGCTTCAATCGGCCTCAACTCTCGACCAAACTCATATCACGCCGGATTATCGCAATCGCAATCGCTCCCCCGTCGATGCCGGCGCCAACATGCACCAACCAGCCTCAGCGGCTTGACTCAGTATGCAAAAGTCTAATTCAGCACCCTAATCCACAATTTCATCTGCGTGTTTTCAACTCCCTGTTTCACCTCGCCGAATCCATTTTTCCGCCAGATCACATCTTATCTCCTTCGTGCGTGAACACGTGGCCGGACGCGTGTGCTGACTGAGATGAGATATCCACTCAATGCTGAGACAATGTGCCGGTGGGAATGGTTCCTTCGCGATATTCATATTCCGACGCGGTCTTCGGTGTTTTCACGTGTCCGGGCGATTATACATATCGAATGGCTGGACTGAAGCGGTGGGAGGGTTTATCACAAGTGCACTTGCACCCTTGCCTGCAGTTTGCCGTTGGCGTCAATGACAAGTATGAGCGGCTCGTTTGGGATTCAAGACAGCACTTGACTAGAGCACATTTGACGAGAAATGATGGTTTTCCAGCGAATAGCTAACACCGTCTCTATGATACCCCACGGCAGCGTCATCGGGACTCCGCCGTCTCCCGTTCATGGTGGGCCCTCGTCGGCGCCGGACCGGGTCTGAGCGGTGGCACGTTATTCCTGATCCGCGACCGGCGACGCTAGGACCCGAAAGGCAAGGTCGCCGGACCGGGGATGGAAAGCTGAGGAAAATGGAAATACTCCAATTTGAACAAACAATAAAGTGGAGCGCCCAATGGAGATGGATCAACTTACAGGGAATATTGGGAAGGGATGTGCCCAGCACAACTATCCAGTTGCAACAAACAGAAGAGACCCTTCAGACTCAGGAGTCGCGACGTGTGATGGCTCACGGCTAAGGACTCTCGACTACTACGTTGCGGCCGGGACACACGATGGCCCAAGAACACCGGGATCAGCCCGAGACCCAGCCCGAGTCCCACGGTGAGACTCAGCCTGACGGTCAATTCGAGACCCAACCCGAAGCTCAGGCTGTTGCCTTCGGAGCGGGCTCCGACCACGACTTCAGGTTCGAGATCCCGTACTACACCCAACCCGAACATGACGACGATGACGATGGAGCTTCCACCGCATCGCTGAAAGCCAGTATCCTGGACTACCGCAGGGAAAATGGACGCACCTACCACCGCTTCAGTGACGGTCACTACGTCCTCCCGAATGACGACCTCGAGCAGGAACGCCTGGACATTGCGAACCACATGTGGACTGTCGTGTGGGATGGGCAGCTCTGCTTGTGCCCCAAGAAGAACGGCGCCAATAGAGTGCTCGACCTTGGAACTGGAACGGGCATTTGGGCATTGGACTACGCTGATGAACACCCTACCGCCACAGTCATCGGCGTAGATCTGAGCCCTATTCAGCCCGAATATGTTCCGCCCAATTGCCAGTTTGAAATTGACGACCTCGAAAAAGAGTGGGCGTGGCCTGAGAAATTCGACTTTGTCTTTTCCCGCAACATGATCGGCTGCTTCAACGACTGGGAATGGATTGCCAAGCAGGCCTTTGAGAACTTGGAGCCTGGCGGATACTTTGAAATCCACGACAATCTCTACCCGGTCGCATGCGATGACGGAACCTTGACGGAAGACCACGCCCTGTACAAGTGGTCGTCTCTTTTGTGCGAGGCCATTGCGCGGATGGGCCGTTCCCTCACCATCACGTCAGAGTTTGAGGGCATCCTCCAGCGGGTTGGCTTCGAGAACGTAACGGTTACGAAGCAGAAGATGCCAGCGTCGCCATGGCCCGAAGATCCGAGGTTACAGGAAATCGGCAGCTGGGTGCAGGCTTCCTTACTTCCCGGGATCGAGGGTATGGCGATGGCGTTGTTGACCCGTGTGATGGGTTGGAAGCCTGCGGAGGTCATTATATTCGGTTCCCAAGTAAGGCAGGATGTTAAGAATCTGGGTGTTCATGCGTATTGGTATGGGTATTCGGTCTACGGGAGAAAGCCTGCGTCAAAGAAAGAGGGTCAGAAGCAGGTCGCAAGAGAGAAGCCGAAGGAGAGCCTGCACGTGGACAGTCCAAAGAGGGAGAATCTCAAGCGCAAGAGTCCTCATCCTGAGAGTCCCAAATGAACGCCGGCATTCGGTCACGGCAGCCAAGTTACCAAATCGCCAGAACTGGAGAGTTTATTGAGCACAATAAGCGACAGAGCCATTTACAATCTTGGCCGAACGGCAGCAGCGCTTGGCCTCGAAGCGGAGCCCTTACCTTCTCAGCGTAAGACGCAGCCAAGCACTATCACCATGGCATTCTGGCCACATTGCTTCCTGGATTCGATGCGTGTGAGGTATGGCAACGGCTCGGGAGGACGCAGCTCAAGTAGTGGAGACGGCTTGAACATGTACATATTATTAAGACAGCAGGAACCTCTCAGAATTCACAATTAGAGCTCATTACACAGCCCAGCCTTTCCAATCTACTTTTTTGAAGTTCGCACTGCAGTCTATAGTGCCTTACCAGCTCCTGCATGTTGACGCAGTCTCACGGCAGGCAAGCCTCGCTAAGCCTGCCGGAAGCTTTTCCGTCACACTGCATTGCACGGGCAAATAAGATGGCCAAGCAAGACTGTGCCGCCTTGCTGCCTAGATAGCTAGGCATACCACAGCTGAACTACATTCTGAGCAGATCATTGGGCATCTTTTATCTTCCTCAACCATCGCATCTTCGCGCCAACTGAAGCAATCCACCGCATCAATATTTCTTGGATACACACGAATGCCATGAAACTGCTCAACTGTACTAGCCTCGAAATTGAGGAGTATTATGGGTCATCGATTCCCGAAAAGTATGCGATATTGTCCCATACTTGGGAATCTGGCGAGGCTAGCTTTCAAGACGTCGGCAATACCGAGGTTATGGCTAGCAAGTCAGGCTGGGCGAAAATCAAGCAAGCATGCCGTCTAGCTCTTGATCAGGGTCACTCCCACGCGTGGATTGACACGTGCTGTATCGACAAGACAAACTTTACGGAGCTGACTGAAGCTATCAATTCCATGTTCAAATGGTACGCGAGGTCAACAACATGCTACGCGTATCTGGCGGATATCGGCGCCGACGAGTCTTTGCAGTTCCAAGATTCGCGCTGGTTCACGCGCGGGTGGACCTTACAGGAACTTATTGCGCCACGTCAAGTCGAGTTCTACGACAAGAATTGGAACTTTCTGGGCACGAGAGCTGATCTCAGCAACAAGATGGAAGAAAGAACTGGCATCGATAAAGACTTTTTGACCAATACAACTGAAGCTGTGGAAGATATGCTTTCTGACATCCCCATCGCTCGTCGCATGTCTTGGGCAGCGGACCGGGAAACTACTAGGGATGAAGACCTCGCCTACTGCCTTCTGGGCATCTTCGGCGTTAACATGCCACTTCTTTACGGCGAAGGTCCAAGGGCTTTTATGCGATTGCAAGAAGAAATTATCAGAGATACCCATGACACGTCAATATTTGCCTGGAGCCACCCGAATCCGAAATCAACCGTTCCAAACCAGACCCCGCAGCTCCTGTTTGGCGTTTTAGCAACATCACCTAGTATGTTTGCCAACGCCAAGACACTTAAATGAGCACCGGAAAAAACTTCAGTTGAGGTATGTCAACCTGAAATGAGTCTTTACGACATTTCTTCCCTGAAACCTCTACCTTCCCATTCAAATAGCCTGTAATAATAATTTCTGAAGTACACCATGACAAACAAGGGCCTCCGGATCGAAAATGAAGTTTTCGGAGCTGAGTACGATTGGCAAGAAATGTCAATGGAACTTGGATGTCGTCTCCGTGATGACGATGAAAGTGGAAACCTATGTATCTTGCTCAGAGACCAGGGAGATGGTACTATGGTAAGGTCGAGCCCCTACATACACAAGACGTCCTCGCGGTTGCCACGTTTCAATCCTAGGCCGCATACTCGTCTGTTGATCAGGAAGCACCTCAACCCCCGCCAGTCATACGCATTGGAGAACTGCCATGAAAGTATTTCTTTCTTCGGAGAAGTTCTCCGTGTCGGTACCTATGTTCCTGCGCAGTTGCAATTAACGAGTGCATCACCTCGGGAACTCTGGGACCCTGATAGATCTGCTTTCCTAACTAAAGGGCTGAGGGACTTCTATGGAGTTGTGCACTTTAGAGTTGTCATACTAGAAAGCGGGTCCGGTGGGTGGAATTCCGTTGGCCAGGACTTTGTCGTGGCTACTTGGTTCCAGGGCGGCGGTCTAGACCAGCCCGAAATGCGTCTGGCTACTTCGACAGAGCGCAATGAGCTTTACAACGCAGTGATGACGAGGAACACTGATTCGTGGCAGTCTCTTTGCATGCGGCAGAAGGTGCAGCCCGTCGACGTGTGGCTTGAAGAGGACAGGACAAAGCAGCCGCGACGTCTTGTCGGTCGTGTCAAGTCAAAGCTTACTGAGAAGTGGAGGTTTTCAGCCTCTCCCCAGATGTCAACGATGATGGGGACATCGCGGAAACATGCAGTGAGGATTACGATTACACCAGTGCAGGCTTAGGGGGGCGTCCCATATGGGATATCGAAGATGTCACGAGACAGACTGGTCCAACATGTCGCCATGCTACTGACATGCTGCTACAGCTGAGGCTTTCTATATTGGCTTTGTTCACCAAAGCGATGCAGGTGTCAGTTTTGACTTTTCCCTGACAAGACGGACACTCAACGTCCCAAGAAAAAGATGAGACGACGACAAGCCATCCAACCGCCCTTGTTCCGCTGATCTTTCGTCCACTCAAGTTTCAGCATCGTGGGTGAAACGAGTGGAGCTGTCTTGGTGCGAAAGACCAGCAAACTTCATCCCATGTTTTGGCCGGCTACTTTAACGTCACTTCATTTCACCTGAAGCAAAAATATTGTATTCCCCGGAGAAAATCAATGGAGATTTTATTCATCACTTTTCCATCATGTTTTCCTCGTTAGCAATAATATCTCTCGCCTTGGCATTTTGCTCCGCCGCCGCGCCCGAGGCCCAAGCGCAGCTTCGCGGGGCGCGAATCTGCCCCCGGACGCCCCTGGAAGAGTCGCTCTTAGAATGTTCAGCCTGGGATGTTGCAAAGACAGAAAATCAGTCAGAACGCAATTTACGGAATAACACGAGGCAAAATGAGCCAGTTGAGTGGACCGGACCGCATGGATGCGCGGGCAACTTCTGCTTATACGCCAACCGGGGCTTTGCGGCCGGACGAGGGGTGGTCATCATCTCAACGCTAGAAAATGTGCAAAAGTTGAAAGGAATGGAGGCCAAATTCCAGATCGCGGATGATCCGAGTGCCTCAAAACCGTCATTTCGCGTCACTGAGGTGGAGGGCAAGGGGCTGGGCATGATCGCCAACAAGTCGCTCGCCCGAGGGGACACAGTCATGCTGAAAACGCCAGTCCTCATCGCCCATCGCGCGTTCATCGAACGGACACCGCCGGCAGAACAGCACCCTCTCCTCGACTTCGTGGCGCAGCTACTCCCAGCATCAACACGGGAGACATTTCTCGGCCAGATGGGCCACTTTGGCGGCCACAAGGTCGTCGACATCATGCAGACCAACTCGTTCCAGATGGACCTCGGCGGAGGAGCTCAGGGTGACGGCCACCACTACGGCAACTACCCCGAGGTGTCACGGTACAACCACGACTGCCGGCCCAACGTCGCCTTCCACATCGGCGCCGACGGACGTCACCAGACGACGGTCGTGCGGCCGGTGAAGTCGGGTGAGGAGCTCACGATCTCGTACCTCGACCAGCTGGGCGTGCGGTCCGAGAGACAGCACCGCGCGAAGCTGGCGTGGGGATTCGAGTGCGGGTGCTCGCAGTGCAGTCTGGCGAAGAAGCAGGCGGCGGCGTCCGACCAGCGGTTGATGGATATCCAGGAGATTGATAGGTCGCTTTCGGATATCAACGCCCGGGTGACGACCGCGCTCATTGAGAGGTTTCTGAAGCTGCACAAGGAGGAGAGGCTGGAGTCGAAGCTCGCGGGCGCGTATACCATCGCAGCGCTCAACTTCAACCTGCTCGGGCATGCGAAGCAGTCCGTCAAGTATGCAAAGCTGGCGGTGGAGGCAGGGTTAATGGAGAATGGGCCAGGTACGGCAGATGTTGAGGCCATGCAAAAGCTAGCAGCTGATCCCAAAGGGCATTTTACATGGAGGGGAAGGGTAAGATAAGGCGACGAGCAATTGGAACGATACAATGGATCTGAATAGAGTCCGAAAGACATTCATGAACATGCCGATTGGGTTCCACACCACGGGGTTGTGCCCTTCCGCCGGCGGCGGAGGTCCCGCTACGAATGGCGGTCTCGACAACGGATGGCCGGCACTAAAGACGCCGTCGAGGCCATGACTCGACATGCTCGAGCGAGGTCGTAATGAAGAGAGTCTTGACACATTCCCTCGACCGATACTCACAGATTTCAAAACGCTCACTGCAACCAAGCCCGGGCTGACCAGCGGTCGAATGCAACTGTTCCACCCAGCTGAATTATGCCCTTCGTCGTGGAGGGGGGGACGGGTGTCTGTCTCACCCAACTGACAGTCCGCCACAAAGATCGAGATCAAAGACATGCGTTCTAGCCTCAGGAACGGGGCCAACCCAGGGCAAGATGGCAAAGTACGAAAGACAGCGAAAAACCGTCGAAAAGGGCCATCCTTGATCAGGATTGACAGCGAGAACACTACACTAGAGAATGATGTGGTGTGGTGGACGGCAGCTTGGTGCGGGTGGGGCCTCTGCCCGAGCTTCCATCCAGCACTGCCGGACAGCGACGTCCGGAGCATTGGCCAATGACTACGGCGCATTTGGCGGCATTTTCGGGGGTGTTTCCCAACCACCCGCCTCTGGGAAGGGCAGCTCAGCCAGTGACGTAAAGGTGATGGGAAGCTCGCAGCCCCACCCACAACTTCTTCCCACAGAGTCACATCGCGAATAACTCTCTAGCCGGCGTCGCCAACTTTGCTAGCCCGCTGCTTGGTCCCCGTCTGCCGTGGGGGTTCTGTCCTCGGCCGATGTACAAGCGGGAGACTTGGAAAATCTCGCATTTGCGTCTTTGTCAAGAGCCGAGGGGGCGAGCAAGCACCACTTCCACCACCACAAAGCAACGCATCTCCCTTGCAAGATGATTCGGTCGATATATAAGCATCAAGGCGGCGACCGAGGACATGTGGAACCGGAAACCTCGTGTCTTGCAGCTTGAATCCCATCAAGGCCGGGATGCAGGTCGTAAAAGATGCGCAGAGACAAGGCTACCGACCTGCTAGAGTCCGACATCTACCTTGCCGTGAGGGGGATTCGTCCAAGAAATTTCCATTTCCGCGTTCCCACCCACACTCACACGGCGCCATATCACCCAATGTTGTCGACATGACTGGCCCGTTCTTGACATCCTAACCCCTGCTTGTCACATCGATGCCATGACTTGCAGTCCCCAGCCCCATCCCTCGGCCGAGGTGTTAGTCGAGCCCTCGACCAGGCCATTCTTCCTTTTCGACGCTCCCTTTAAGACGTGGATTGGCGTCATTTATTAATCATTGCTGTAGTATTTCCATTGCTGCTCCCGTCCCGTCCCGTCTCTGGTGCCGTAGTCCCTCTCTCGTCTGCTCTCCCGCTTCCCTTACAGGCCGTCTTCCTCGCCTCACGTAGCCGTCAAGTCACGACTATGGCGCCAGTAACACCAGCTTTCAACGCCCTCGCCGGCCTCATCCCCCGCGCGGCATCATCGGAAGAAACCCCGACGAGAACCTTTAACGCCCGCCAGGTCGTCGTCACCATTACATCCACCCCGGAGACGACCGCGGAGAGCGCATCAAACAACAACCTCAGCGGCGGCGCCATCGCCGGCATCGTCATCGGCTCCATCGCGGGCTTCCTCATCCTCTTGTGGATCCTCAAGTCCTGCGGCCTCTGGAAAAGGCCAAACTCGTGGGGTGAGCCGGACGAATACGACCGCAAGTATGACCGCAAGTACCGCGGCAGGTCTCCCGGCGCACGCCATCACAGGAGACGCCAGCACCGCTACCACCACGAGACGTCTCGTTCGCGCCGACCTTCGTACGAGGTCGAAGAGGTCCGATACGCGCAGCCTGTCGTGTACGAGAAGAGGAGGCCGAGCGCTTCACCAAGACCACCGGCTGCAGTATACCGATCCAGTCGTAGCAGGACCAGGTATTAGATGATCTGTCGAGGCTTCATGTATTGGGAAGCTATCGAAGCATGTGGCTTAGGACATGGCATACGACGAAATGGAATTTAACGACACGACGATGATTTGATGCGAAATCCTTTCTGTGCATAATTAGCAAAGACATAGCAGCGGCGGCGTTTTCAATTTGAAGAGCCTACCAAACAAGAAGACGGCAGAGCCAAGTTGTATGCGCACATTCCTCCAATCGAGTAGTCATGATAATTGTATTAACACAAGGCTATCCTCTTCTATCCGAAGGAGACCACGCCTCTATCCTATCCGTATACCACCAAAATGTACCCGTGTCCCAGTAACGCCCGTCATGTCCCGTCATGAAAGACCAGCCGGGCCTCAGCCGGACTTGGTCTTGTTGTTCTTGTACCAGTCGTACCACTTCTTGTATTCGGCATACTCCAGCGACTCCTTCTTGCCCTGGTATCGCACGACCTTGAGCTCGACCTCCTGCCACTTGTCCTTACGGCCCATCCAGCCAGCCTTGCGCATGAGGCTCACGAGCGTCTCCTCCTTGGTCCACTCCTGCTCCACGGCGACGTCGGGGAGGTAGGTCGCGCCGTACCGCTTGCCGTGGTAGAAGAAGCTGATGCGCAGGCCATGTACACCGAGCGTCCAGTCCATGGCGTCGTCGGCGTCCTCAAAGTCGGTCAGTAGGGTCACGGCGACCTCGAGCGAGGGCAGCTCCGACATCTCGACGGGCGGGAATCGCATGTCGTGCAGCGCCGACGTCAAGCTGTAGCTCGACAGGCCGTCCTCGAGCTCCTGCGGCTCAAAGGTGCCGATGCATCCCCGCAGCGAGCGATGGCCCGAGCGTGGTGAGACGGTGTTCCAGGTGACGAAGAGCGGGGACTCGGTGATGACATCGTCGTCGTCGTCGTCGTCGTCGGCATCGGCGAGGGAGTCGACGGATGTCTCGGGGGTCTCGGCCGGCAGCGAAAGGCTGGAGCCGGAGGAGGCGGAGCCTGAGTCGCTGGCGGGCTCGGCGAGGCGTTGCAGGGCCGGGAGGAGCTTCTTGGAGGCATCCTTGCCGTCACCGAGGCCGGACGACAGGGTCTTTGCGTACTCGGGCCATGATTGCTGGATCTCTTTGAGGGAAATACCCCGCCGCTTTTCCAGGTGCGAAGCCAGCGCCTCGAAGCAGTACAGGCAGTGTCCCACAGTCGCCATGAGCTCGTTTCAAAGGGAGGGATGTGGCGAAGTGGCGTGTTGTTTGGGGGAGAAGTAACAGAGAGCTTCACAGCGTCCGCAGAACGGTCGCACAGGGTCAGCAGCAGCGTGAGATGGCGGAGATGAGCAGTCTGGCACGTTGGAGGTTGGAGAAGAAGCTTAGGTTGGAATGGGGGAGAGTAGGTAGATTGACAGTTAGGTACGGGTAGCTGGAGGAACGGCATGTCACTGGGCTGAGAGGGGGCTTTGGGATCACTCCAGCTGAACCCCACTTCCGATAACGAACCCCGCGATTTGATGCAGCTGGATACGGGTGGCATAAGATGTGTCTGTGCTATCAAGCATAACACATGCACAAGTTTTGTGCTGTGCCCGAGGAATGCAGACAGGGCCTTACTTAAGCAGCGACTGACGATCCGACTAAAAATACGACGGGCCGCCCAAATGATTTTCCTGCGTCACACTGCCCCTGGCATCTACACCACAGGGGTTGGCTGGTTTCGAAACGCCTCCTGGGCGGGAACGCCTCTGGTCCGAACACCTTCATCCCGTCAAAGCTGAGCCGTCGAGGCCGTCAGGGAAAAGGCCGGTTCTGGACTCTCCCACATCCCACGCGAGGAATCCAACATCCCCAGCCTCTGGCTAAGCTTCACAATAAGGTACACCGGGGTGCAGACTTGGCAACACTGGGGTTCAGACGTTAAAACCCGCTTCCCTGCCGACTTTGCTACCGGAACATGCTCATAGCGAGCGGCTTGCTGTATGATCTACGCCCGTCCGAGCCGTAGGCGAGCCTCTGTGACACGGCATTCACTTAGACTAGTGGGCCACTCCTACGCGTCTCCCTCGTCACAGCCCAGTTTCAGACCTTTTCTACCACTGCGGTTCTCTTGTCTACCGCGATCAGCTCTCTTGGACGCTGCTGATCAGTGGCCACCCTCTCCTCAGTATCCTCCCTGAGGCAGGCGAAGCCCGGGGCAAAAACGGATGGGCTGGGGCATCGTTCATCGCTTGGTGTGGTTCCTGTTAGTGCGGTGACACGCTGGGAGGTCCCTAGTTTCCCCATCCTCGACCCGTTGACAACTTTCTCCTCTGAATGATGTTATGGCCAAGCAATCGACATTGGGCTGCGGCGAAGATGACCAGGGATGGAACCGGGCGGAAGCCCTGACCGCTGGTCTCAACTCGAGGGCCCGGGGCAACGACTGTGTAGTTCCAGTCAGATTTTGGATGACAGCACTTCTGGATGGCTCGGCACCCGTGCGCATGTCGTCTCCCTATACCATGTCTGATGTATGATATCGATGGTGATACTTGGCGCAACCCCCTGGGCGTTGGGCTCTCCTCGACAAGTCCTCGACAAAGATACAAATACCCGCATCTCCTTCCCGTGTTCCGTTTCTTCTGATCTTGTTCTCTAACCAACAAACAACACTCTCTTCCAAACCTTCTCTTCTTGTACAGGAATTATCTGCTCGTCGCCGGCCGACACTCGTTCGAAAACAACCAACAACTACCGTCAAAATGAAGTACTCTGCCATTCTCTTTGCCCTCGCCGCTGCCGTCGTCGCAGCCGCCCCCGCCGAGCGTATGTACTGAAAACGATGGAACCGGGAAACACTTGATGCTAACGAGTCACAGCTATCGAGGCTCGTCAGGAGGCCAACAGCGTCCCCGTCAACGAGGCCGCCATGACTGACGCCAACGGCAACATCGTTCCCTTCAACGCCGCCGGCGTCTACCAGGCCAACAAGGAGGCCGGCATCTAAATCGTCAAACTCGAAATGAGGAGGATGAAAGGGGTCGACACTAGCTTTACGAACTGCAACAACATATACTACACAAAGACGCCTGTAATCTCATAATCTGGCGACAATACCGGGATGGGACCAGGCGAAATAGGCACCATGGCAATCAATCAACGATATTGGCATTATTTTGATCTGGGATCGGGTTCACGAGGGTGCCAGTTAATCCACCGCCCTCTGAGGCAGATAATATTCTGAATATACTTGGTTGGCATGGGCACATTGCGTGCAAATGTCAAACCGTTTTTTTCACAGAAAGTCACTGGACCAACAACATGCATCACAGTGAACGGACAATCCATCAATGCGCACACATACTTTCTGTCACTCACCCTCCACCACGTCAAACCGAATCGGGGGGATGCTGCGCGAACTCGCCTGTCAATAGGATGATCCGACTGGTTGCTATTTCTGAGTCTTGGGACTTGGAAAACCAGGAAAGACTTGCTTGTAAGCTTAAACGCGGAAAACCCACCAGAAGTGGGTGTTGACGACAGGGGTGTCGCAGCGAGCGAAGAAGAAGCACACCTGGGCTCGCTTCAGCATTCTGGGGCAGTATCCACGGGGTGATGGCCGTCGTTTGGGCGGGCTCAGCCACGATTCATCCTTCTAGCGCGGCTCCAGCCTGCTTCAAAAGGGAAAATACAATCCCGTCGCCATGGCATCTGCAGAGTGGTTTACGGAGCTCGAAAATGTGACTGCCTGATGTCGAATCCTTCTCTAGTGGGTCGTGTAATTCTCCGTTCCAAACTGGCAGCCTGGATGGATGCCGTTGCGATGACAGGGACTGGTCTGTTCCTCGCGAGCATCACAAAGTCCCTTGCGCGCTCCACTCCTTTCGTCCCAGAAAGTCGCAATAAGCGACGGGGGAGGGCCATTAGAGTTTGGGTCTGATGTTTCGTTCGCGTTGGGGCCAGTGTTGGAGAGGGCGGCTCAGGACGACCATGGTGTTGCCTTCCGATCGTCTGGGTCGTTGGCGACTTCAGACTTGTTCGTGATGGTCGATCTGACAGAAGTGCCCGTCGGCGATGCTTTTGCCTCAAGTTTGACAGTCTTGACTTGACGTTGACACGACGGACGAACGGGAAGGATGGCGGCTGCCTTAAACCGCCGGCACGTCATATCTTTTAGATCTTAGATGCGTGTTATTGGCCTCACCTCGTCTTGAGAGAGGTCAACAAGAGACGCCTACTTATTAGACGGTACTTAAGATCTTAAGCAGATCCCTAAGTACGCCCGACGCCCTCATCTTGAGACGAATCCTCGAGCGTGACCAGCATCGGATCCGTGAGCTTCCGTCGAGAAGAAGGGAGAAAAAGGCGTTAAGGGACCCGTTAATTAAGAACAGCAACGTGGACAAGGAACGAGCCAAAGAAGCAAGCACCAAACCTAGCCAAAACGGGGAGCAACAGACGAAAGACGCCAAGAGCTTGGGCCCATAGCTCACAGTGTGTCTGCCTACGACGGTGACTGTCACCCGCCGATGCAAATCAACATCGCACGGTGCCCTCTTCTCCCTTCCACCTGTCCCGCCAGCTGTTGGCACTCACCCATCAACCCAGACTCATCCAACAACACACCAACAATGTTCCGACCTCCCCTCCCCTCCCTGCGCCTCGCATGCCAGCTTGCTGCGCCAAGAACACAAACAATGGGACTTGTTCCGTCCGGTTGGGCTCCAGAGTTGCACCCACTGCGACCCTGTGGATGGCCAACCTCGAATAAGCTCGTCGTAACAGCTTCGCCAGCGACATCTCACCTTTCCCACTGGAAAGAATCAAAATCACGCAAAAATCAGCTGCAGCCTCATCGGCCACTGCCACAATATCGTCTGCAAGAACGCACACCAAGGGCGGGTACGACACCAGTAACCAGCTACAACAGACGGAAAAGCAGGGACCAGACCAATGTCTTTCGTCCCTGGCGTCAGCACAGCAATGGTGCTCGAATTAGCCTCGAGCTATGCCCCTTTCGACGACATTCCCCGCCGTCAGCCCTGCTGAATGCCGTTTCCTCTTGGGGGGCACTCCCAGGAGCCAAGCAGACCTCACCACATCATCAACCCGACCAACAAAACAGGCCCAGTCACCCACGTTAGACGTTATAGCCCGGCACGCCTCGGCACCGGCGTCCACTCGAGACGGCCACTATTACACCCTCTTCCTCAGAACCAAGTGCCTCTGCCTCCCACGCACCACCAAATGACACAATCTCCTCTGCGTCCTAGACGGGGGATTCAGAAGTGGATCGAGTTGATTCATTTTGACTTGCGCAGCCACCACAAGCGCGTCTCATACTCCTCAACATGATCCTTCAGGAAGACGACAAGCGCGTAGCGAGATGATCAGGGCCAACCCCCGATCGCCCCAACCCTACCGCCTTTCGAGAGAGCCGCAACTCTGGATTCCGCGTTGCCTGTTTGGCTCTCATGATCCAGCTTAAGCGAACACCCAGGGCAGGCTGTGAAGCAGGCACACTTGGCGCTGCGCTCCACACCCATCAAACACCTTTTTCGGCCATCGATGCAGAGTCTCTGCTTTTGTGTTGACTGTTTCTGCAGGTTCGAGTACCCGACCAACAGTCTATTGATGCCGTCAGCAAGTGCCTGACCGTTCCTGGGCCAGTCACCCCCTTCTCGAGCGAGAAGGGGAAAACATGCGCAGATGGTCTCACCCGGTTGGCTATCAAGATCAGCCTGACCGATACCTCATGGCCCGTCTCAGCCGCAAACGCCATCCGATGCGTCACAGTGTTGCGGCCTTTCCTTCCAGCATTCCAGCATCTCGCCCGCCCTTGCGTACCGCGTCAAGTCGAACGGAAGAGAACCGCGCGGGCGTCGAGTGCCGGCACGATGGCGTTTAATTTCCCTCGCCGCCCGACACCCGGACATGCCTCTAGCTGTCTCTGCCAGGCTCCAACGAATAACTAGTGATGCCCCGTTGCTCCCGCCATTCCGTTCTCTGGAGTAACTCCAGGGCCCCCGTCTAGGCTTGCGCCGGCTGGGCTGACAGGGGAGCTTTTTGAGCGGGAACCTGAATGTGCCCGTCCAATAGCACCATCGTGGCTGTTCAGATTCACCGCTTGCAAAAGACGGACGACAGAGCGGCTCCCTAAACCCCGAATGGACAGCCGATCCATCCTATTCCAAAGCAAGCCAGGCCTGGAGCGGCTGCTTCTACGCAGGGTTTAGTGCCCTTAGGTATGCTGCAGCCTGGTGATGGGACTCTCACTCATTTCAGTGTCCCAGCTCCCTGGGTGATGTGATTTTTATATATAGTAATAGCAGCACTCACGCCCCATATGAGAGTTCTGACAGGCTTGCCTCATCACAGCCTCGCTCACCCCCGCGTCTCTCGGGTCCGGCTCCGATCGAATCCCTGTCATCCATCGTTTGTTCGTTGTTCGTTGGGTCTCTTGCTTATAACCTCGCGGGATCGCCTTGTGTCTGAACTAGTCTTCTCAGCCTCAGATAACTCTCGCGGACATCAAAGCTCCCTAGAATCAAATCCATCACCGCAAACATGGTTCTTCACCGCCAACAAGCCCAGTTCGACAGGGCACGATGGCGCATGGCGCTACTGCTGCCTTTCTGGATCCTTCAGATGATGGTCCTTCTTGCCGTCATCGGCCTCTTCTCGTGGCGTCTATCGGATACTCTGAGGAATTGGGATAGTCAAGTGGAGGACAAGGGCATGTTTCCTACGGTTGAAGTTGTGTAAGTTTGCTGCCGTCTGGTCACACGGTATAAGCTAATCTTGCTCAGATGGGAGTCTGTCAACATTGGATTTTCCTTGATCTGCCTCTTCTCCACCATCTACGAAGTCTCCAAACTCGCTGCCGAGACGTTGACACCATGGACGATGATCTTCACCCACGTACTCAAGTTTGTTTGCTCGATGGCCACACTCGCCCTCGACATTGTTGTCTTCACCCAAAGAAAAGACAGCCACTACTCTGTGGTTGGCCTCGGCTTGGACTGCTTCCTCATGTAAGTCAACTCCTTTCCATGATGGACTTCCATAATAGACAAAGCTAACCAGTTGCAGTCTCCTCATTTCCGTCCCTGGCATCTACGCGATTCAAACGTACCGCCGTCTCGCAAAGTACGACGACTACCACTACCCGGTCAACCACAAGCCCTACGGCTTCAATGACCTCGAACAAAACACAACATACAACTCCCGTTTGTCCATCGGCGGGTTGTCTCTCGGGGACCGCTCCCTTCGTCGCATCTCGACATCCTCTGCAAAGAGCGGCACCAGCAGCCCCCACGGCTCGATACCTCAACCCCAACCCGAGCCGAAGCCCCTCCAACGCACACCTTCTCAATACAACAACGAAAGAGACACCCAATTTGACCGCTACATGGTCGAGCGCGCGATGAACACCGAGTTCGGGTGGGCCAGCAGCCCGCCAGCCGACAACCCTCTCGCACGCAGTGACAGCTTCATTGGCAGCGGATCCGTGGCAAACACAAAGGTCGTGACGAGGGAGAGCATGGGTCGCGCGCCAAGCTGGGGGAGCTCGCACGTGCTGGTGGCCGTGCCGGAGATGGACGAGGACGACGCGCCAGGGCGCGGCGACAGGCAAGCCCTGCTGGGACACAGGAGACAGGACAGTGGCGACAGCGTCGGGCCCAGCAGCCCGCCGTACCAGGCGTACCAGCCGCCTTCCTCACGGGTGCAGGTGCCGATCATCGAGGTGGAGGAATCGGACATCACGGCAGGCACGGTGGAGTTTGAGCGCAAGAGGAAGAGGAGTCAGTGATTCATGGTTGGTGGTAAGGGGCATCGGATATACCCATCATTGTTCTGCATCATTTCTTTCGTTTGACGAGCTCGATAGCTTGTGTACCTTCTTCTACATTATACCACATTCATGGCGTTTACGATCTGGGAAAAAAGGGGAGACGGCACGGAAGGGGGAGGTCCCTGGGGACAGCTGTTCATACAACACCCTCGCTAGAGACGTTTACACAACGATACCAATTATGCTTTTCTTGATCCTTTGCGTGTTTCTGTGTCATATGTGATTGGTTGTTGTCAGTCCAGGCTCCTTTGCGCTGAAAAGCAGAGGAATGACCTGCACGACTAGGAGTCAACAAGGCAGATCTTACATGCTGCCGCCTTGCCATACGTAGCTCATCTAAACTAGTCAAATCCTCCCAGGAGGCCAACCATGACTGCGAATCGATCCAGTTCATCCGATGACGCGACGAAGATGAGTCGAAAGGATTTGAGGCGTTGACGTCGAGTTTGAGCCAAGGATTTTCAATTCGCTGTCAAGAGGATGGGATCTGGTCCCAGTGAAATCGTTCAGATGCTAGGATGGAGGCGAGAGGGCTGAGGGCTTACGTGAATCCTGATTTCCGTCAACAAGGCGAATTTTGCACATTGGCTCTCTGTGCAGATAATTGGACCTGGCATACGTAGACTGCTTACGACACTTGTACGACGTGAACGACAGCAAGCCACGGATATACGGGACAGGATGATTGGCAAGGCAAACTCGGCGATATTGCATTATGCACTCCGCCCGAGACATCACATCACGTCTCCCTTGCGGCCAAATCACTCTCTGAACAACGCAACGGCGTAACCTCATCCTTCTTACCATCTCAACATCATCATGCCTTGTATCCACTCAGCGAAACCCTACACGGATATCCGTCCGTGGGATGCGCAGCGCCCGCCTCCACCATGAACACCCTCTGCCCGCCAAGGCCGCTTGTGTCAAGCTTCCGCTCCCCGTCAATCTCAGCAAACGAGTCCCGAATCTCAAACTCCCTGATGATGCAGGCCAGGACCGCCCGCGCCTCCACCATGACGAGCT
Source organism: Colletotrichum gloeosporioides (assembly GCF_011800055.1). Taxonomy (NCBI): domain Eukaryota; kingdom Fungi; phylum Ascomycota; class Sordariomycetes; order Glomerellales; family Glomerellaceae; genus Colletotrichum; species Colletotrichum gloeosporioides. Next base: position 478,042 of record NW_025544682.1, read on the forward strand.
GCTGCCCGACGCACAGCCGTGACCCATACTCAAAGATGCGCCAGCCGCCCCGCGGGGGGTAGAGCTCGTCCGCGGGGTCCGTCACGAGCCACCGCTCCGGGATGAACTCGTCCGGCTTTACCCAGTACCTCGGGTTTCGCCCGATGACCCAGTGGAGCATCGTGATTGCGATCCCCTCCGTCGGGAACAGGTTCCCCTCGGCGTCCTTGAGGACGAGGTCCGCGGACCCCTGGCGGATGCCGCCCGCCGGCGGGAACAGGCGGAGCGACTCCTTGATACAGGCGTTCGTGTAGGGCAGCGAGTTGAGCAGACTGGGATTCTCGACGATCTTGGCCGGCGCGGAGGCCACGTCGGCGCCAAACACCTCGTCGTGCTCCGCGCGCACCCTCGCGAGGACGTCCGGGCGGGAGTAGATGTTGTGGAAGCAGTAGACGATGGTGGCCGCCGACGAGTCGTAGCCCGCGAAGAAGAACATGCGCATGTTGCGCGTCATGATGCGGAGGTAGTCCGCGTCCAGCGCCGTGCGCCCCGCGTTCTGCGGCTGCGCGAGCCAGTTCTCGATGGCGCTGTCGAGGACGGACTGGAAGCGCTCCGTCTTGTCGCGGTTGTGCGCCTTGTTCTCGCGGAGGACGCGGAAGCGGGCGGCGATCTGCTCCTTGATGTGGTTGTCTAGGACGCGGCCGCCGTTCCAGGTGCGGAAGAGAGTGACGGGGTCGATGCGCGACAGCAGGTTCTCGGGCTTGTGGGCAGTGAACTTGAGCCGCAGCTGGCCCTTCATCGCCTCGGCGAGCGGGTGTTTCTGCTTCTGCGTGTCGAGGCGCACGTTGAGCAGGACCTCGCCGATGATGTCGGTGATGAGGTCCAGCGCGAGGGGCTCCAGGCGGAACATGTCTCCCCTGCGGGCCTGTTCGCGCAGCTTCTCGGCGAAGACGCGGATGCCGTCGACAATGATGGGGACCTCGGCGGTGATGTTCTGATTGCTGAAGCTGGGACTGAACAGATTCTGGAGGTGCTTCCAGGGGCGGCCGTTGGTGTCGAACTGGCTCGGGCCGCCGGTGATGGGGTGGAACCAGCCGGTGAGCATGGGCGGCTTCTGAGAGCCGACGACCGGGTGGTAGACGGCCTGGTGGGCCATGTCCGGGTCCGTGATGAGGAGCATCGGGTCGGCCATCGGCCAGGTGTCCATGTAGAAGGCGCCGTTGGGGAAGGGCTCGGCCAGCTTGGCCAGGACGTAGTTTGCGTGCACTCCGGGCGGCAGGCTGTCAAAGGCCTTTTTGGCCTCGAGGAGGTTGCCAAAGAGGAAGTTGTGAGGAACCACGGGCTGGGCATGACGGTCAGTTCGGATGACGACGAAGATGACGACGGGAGACGGCTCACCAGGCCCTGCTTCTTCAGATCGGCCATCTTGCCGCGGTGCTTCGTCAGCAGCTTGAAAAAGTACAGCACGGAGCCACCGACGACGACCAGCATGGCCGCTGCGATGGACCTCACGGACAATAGGAGTAGGCCATTCATTGTGAGGTTCGTGAGAAGGTCGCGTGCTGTTATGATGTCTGGCAGAGTTCACGGAACAGTGTGGCAACGGCCCTGATCTCGCTGTGAGAGGTTGCCGTTGACCGCGATATCTCTCAATTGAACGGTCGAGGTCAACGGGCGGCGGTTGAGCCGGCAAAATTGAGTTGCTTCAATTTCTGGCCGACTCCTTTGTCCACCGCTTACCGAAATCTTGGATGAACCTCTCAATCCTACTCCGTAGGTCCTACGGCCCAAACGCTGAGGAGAGCGAGTCGGGCCCATAATCAAAGGTTCAGGGGTGGTCTCGAAGCGACTAATTGCGCTAGGGCATCCTGCGGCAATGTCATTTCACTTCCCCGCTTGCGACTAAGGTGCCTGTCAAGCGAAACTCTGATTTTTCTTATCTGCTGATGCCCCTGAGGCTTCTTCATCTTTTGCCTGGTTTTGTGGTGGTATCTGAAAATGCCTCCGCGATGTTTCCTGGCTTGGTGTGTAACTAACTCATGACTCCGATGAACGCCAGTGCGCCCGCCTTGATGTGCTGTGCTCGCTTTTCCCGTACCACAATCTGAACCCGAACGCCTGCTATTGATGCCTCTCCAACAAGGACCTTGGTCAAATTTGACCGCTCATCATTTGACCAAGACATGAATTTCTCCAAGAATTATGCTTTTGCCGATCCGAATCGTACTGGCTGTCCTCTCATTCGGCAACGTTGCAGTCACCTGGGGACTGCGCCGGCCAGGCCAACAGCCACGGAGGACGTCAAGAACTCCGCGCTATTGTACACTTGCTTACAGTTTGGAGGCGGCGGTTCCTTGGAGAAACCGTGGCTGTACGCTTCTCCAAGAATGCCGACGGTCGTCGACGCAGCCTCTGGGTCGTCGAGGCGGATGACGATCAGCTTCTCGGTGCGGGACATGGCCCAAATCTCGTCGCCCGGTCTGGTGTCGTGGGGGACGAGAACGAGGGCGGCGTGGTCCTGGGTCAACGCCAGCCGGCGAGTCTTGTCCTTGACGAAGATATCAAGGAAGGGAATGTCCGTTTCAGTGACGGACGCCATCGGGCCGCTGCCGGACACCGCATCAGTGAGCAGGTTCCTGTCGTCGAGGGCCCAGAACTGCCGGAAACCAGCGGGGTCTTCGCCGGCGCTGATGGCCTTCTCAAAGTCGTCCAATCCGCTTAGACCGTTGAGGACGGGGCTGAGAAGCCTGCTGAATGACTGGATGATCTCGTCTCTGGTGAAGCCTTGGGGATACCTGTCGGTGGTCGTCTTGTTCAGGGTGTCTCCTGAAAGCGTCCGCATGAGGGTGTTCATGCGGTCCTCCTCTGACGGACTTGGAGCACGGACTTTGTAGACGAGGGCGAGGAGCTTGACGAGGGGGAGAAGTTGCTTCATGTAGAACAGCTGTTCAGAGACGTCGACGATGGTGTCGACATAGGTGCCGCCCAGCTGGCCCTGTTCTGGTTGCAGGTCGCCGATGGGCATGCTGTCGTCTGCTGAGAGCTTCATGGTGCCAAGTCAAAAAGGGGTACGGATGGATGGATGGATGACTTTCCAAGCGAGAAGAAAAAGAGAAAGCGGCGGCTCTTGAGACATATATCCCCAGAGCCAAGGCTGTCGTCATGTCCGTACCCGCGGGGTCATAATGGGCTTATGTGGGCACAGGCTGGGGTTTCCGGGTTGCCGGTAGTCACGTTGCAGGGATGGCGAGGAGATGATACCTGACGGACGCGCTTGCGCTTGCTTGTTGGTCTTGAATTGCGTAAACGGGCAGAGGAGATTTCTACAAGTGAACAGGATGTGCAGACGGGCTGGACCCGGTGCCGGGACTGACGGGGCCAAGGGGGGCGGCCAAGAGGGCGACGATGTCATGCGCTGGAGACGGTTGAAAGCTTGACTCCCGGGTAGCGCTGCACTTTTCATCCCCTAACTATGAAGTGCCCAGGTAGGTAGTCTGGGTATCTAGTCAGGTCGCAAGAGTTCGTCTTCAAAGTCAGACATGATCGACGTTGGGCGGCCGGCAACGGAGCAAGGGAGGCCATGGAAAGGCACAGGCGACGGATAGGAGACGAGACGGCCGAGTGTGTGAGAGGAGCAATACAAGATTTAGATTTGGAGGGGGATCAAAATCTGGCAGAGATGACGTCGCGCCGGGGCCCACAGCGGACGGGTCCTGGTGCGTTAGTGCCACGAGTGCTAAAGGGGGCAGCAGCAGGGCACGGTGATTAACGTACTGCGTACTTAGGTGGTTAAGGTACCTACCTGCCTAAGGTACCCCCCGGCTTGCTTCATATTCAGGGTCCCGTCGTCCAATGTCGCCTCGACCTCGCACAGGACCGTTCGTTGCCTGCTGACCGTTGAACCAATCTCAGGTCAGCGTCATCATGGATGTCAGCATCTTACTACCGTCCTGGCGAGTCGGCACCCGTGATTGTGCGGCGATGCTGACGCCCTGCGAGATACCTTACCGTCCCGATGCCGTCTCGATCGAGCCGTCTTCTCCCTTGCAGCCAGCACCTGATGGATTACCTACCCATTGAGACGGCCAAGCTGAACCTCTCGTAAACAAGACACCACCGTCGGCAGCACTAGGCACGATCGGCTCCATCAAACACACCCATAATGGTCAAGGTCCTTATCATCATGGCCGACTATGGCCATGATCCCACAGGTCAGCACCCATGTCACTGGCATGATTCCCGTGTCTCCCCTCCTCTCCGTCCCCTCCTCATCCCGCCCGTGTCCACCACACACACACGCATCCATCTCCACAGTCTCCTCCGTCCCAAGGCCGCTTCCCTGCCGCACCTCACCACCACAAAACCCCTCCACTACCGGATCTGCGTCACGAACCGCAAAGCTAATCTGTGTCATGCTCCCACAGAGGTCGCCGTCCCCTACCACGCCTTCAAAGATGCTGCCTTCGACGTGAACTTTGCCACCGAAACGGGCAAAACCCCCCGATGCGATAGCAGGATGCTCGAGGGCCTCTCCCAGAAGCTGCTGGTGCGCACCCCGATCTCTTCTTTTCGATTTACGACCCGTGCTTCATCCCTCGTGCCGGACCATACTGTCACAAAACACAAGCAATTGCATTAAGCGCGCGCAGATCTTGCATGTCGCCAATCTGCCCTGGACTCCGGCCTGCTGCTGCCGTCCAATGACTTGTCCACCCGAGCTGACCTCGCTACTGCTCGACAGGGCGCCGCCGCCTCGGTCATGAAGCTGTACGAGTCCATGATGGAATCTGCGGAAATGCAGCAGCCGCTGTCGTGGACCGCCCCGGGCTTCTCCCTCGACGAATTTGACGTCGTGCATATCCCCGGCGGCCACGACAAAGATGTGCGCCAGCTCATGGACAATGCCGTCGTCCAGAAGCTGTTCGCCGACTACTTTCCTAAGACGAAGAAGCCCGGCAAGAAAGTCGTGGGCGCCATCTGTCATGGGCCGCTGGTGCTCTGCAACGCCAAGGGAGATGATGGAAACAGCGTTCTATACCACTGCACAACCACGGCGCTTCCTGCGTGCTTCGAGTCGGTGGCCTTTCACGGGACTAGGCTATTTCTAGGCGACTACTACAAGACCTACGGTGCTGGCAGCGAGAATGTCGAGACTTCGGTTGGTTATTTGGATCAGATGCACATGCACAACTCTAACGGTTCAACAGATGAAAAAGGTGCTGAAAGACCCCAGCCAGTTCAAGTCCAGTTGGGTCCCAAACCGGCCGTACGTATATTTTCGTCCTGACTTGCCCTTCGCTTACAGCTTCTAGGTTTGTGATCGAGGACACAGAGTACAATTACATCAGTGCGCGGTTCCCTCCTGATGCGGCCAAATATTCCGAGATGATGGTGAACCTGGCCCATCTCGTTCAGAGTTACGAGAGTGATGAGTCGCGCACGCAGTAGCCTGTTGGTTCCTTGGTTCTCACGCTGGAAACTTTTGCCGTTGGAGCTGCAATCAAGGTACTGTGATGCGAACGGCATGATGGCTTCAACAACGTTTCGTTTGTCCGTCGAGGCTACAGCCGCGTACAGAGGGAGTTTCAAGAGGAAAAGGGTACGCAAGCCTCTCAATGCAACATATCAGTAATCTAGCCGTACAGTGATGTCATTGAGCCCGTCGGTCTCGTCAAAGTATGGGCAGACAGAGGCTCCGGGAACCGACTCAAGCTTAAGTGTATCAAGCATTATGCCTACATTCCAACTCGGGCGACGTCACCTAAGGGTTCATCCGCCTGGCGAGCATATTTACTTTGAAATCTCCACAATCTTCCTCAGAGCTTCGTCAACTCCTCTGACAACGACGGATGGCTCCTGACCGATGGTGCTACCCAGAGCATCGACCCAGCCAATGCCGGCGCGGTCGATCCAGGCTGACTTCCATCCTGCAGCTCTCGCTCCAAGCGCATCAAAAGGATTTGAACTGATAAGCCAGATGGCGGACTTTTGGTTAGACATACCCACCTTCCTCGCAAAGTGTTCATAGGTCTTTGGCGAGGGTTTGAAGCACTGAACCTCTTCAACAGTAATCAACCGGGTGGGTTCAAATACATGGGTCATGCGGGACAGGTCCGGCGACGTCTTCATTGAGGTGCCCACCATGTCGTTGGTTCCGTTTGAGAAGACATACGCATCTATCGTGGGGGTGTTTTGGACAATCTCTAAGGCGTCCTTGATCTCTGGGAACGTCTGGAGACCATTGTAGGCATCCATGAGACGCTCTTCGTATTCTTTGGATAAAACGAGCTTCTTCTCAGCAACGGCATGCTGCAATGCTGCACGCGTAAGCTCAGAGAATGAGCGGTACATTCCTAATTGTGTCAGCTAAAGAGTCGTCGTTCACATATACTCAAACAAACCCATGCTGTTGATTCGCCATGTGTACTCGAGCTGGTACCTCCGCCACTGCGCAGCCAGCTCTTTGGCGCTCTCCTCTCCGTACATCTGGGCGAGTTCGGTTGCAATCGATTCTGTCGACAGCAGCGTGCCGTAAAGGTCGAACGCGACGACCACTTTCTTGCTTTTTGAAGCCATGCTTTCCTTTCATTAAGTCAAGTATCGTGATGAAATACTGGCGAGTTCGCCAGATGGGACGTCGTCTGAACACTTTAGGGAGTTCGTGACGACCCGCTCACTAAATCGCGGGGGAACGGGGCGTCTGAGCACTTTAAACCCCCCCGCCTGCAGTGACTGCCGTCCAGCCCTAAAGCTCACTAAGAACAGAAAGTCATGGCAACGTCGAATCAACGTCATCGATACTTTTCCATCACCTCACCCCCAAGCCCTCAACCTCGGCCAGCAGGATGAAAAAATCCGATGAAGAAACCACTCAGTTCGAGACGTTCAGAGATTACCTCTCTGCCGCCATTGTTGAAAAGGTCACAAAGCCAGCCTCCAAACCCAAGAAGCGCGCCAAAAAGACGAAATCGTCGCCACCAACAACCAAACCACAACATGGGACAGACGACACCCCGGTCGATGCGGACGACATGATCGACTTCAGCTCCTACCTTGCCTCTGAAGCCTTCGAGTCCTTTCCAGAAGACTTGAAAGCTCTCTCCCACGTCACATACACCGCAGACCCGGCTCTTCAATCACGCCTCTCTCTGCCCTTGACCGGCTCCGACGTGGCGGAACTCCTCCCCACGCTCTCACCCGACGTATCAGAGTCCCTGGTGGCATACAACATCATCGACCCAGACCGCCAGGGGGCGCACGAGTTCCTCGCGCCGGTACTGACCGAGTACGTCGCCGCCCTGACGACAGCGCCGCCGCCGCCGCGCTCGACGAGGGACCAGGTCGACGGGTGCGAGCTGTGCGGCCGCGACTGGATCGGCCTGACGTACCACCATCTCATCCCGCGCATGGTCCACGACAAGGTCGTCAAGCGGGGATGGCACCGCGAGGACGAGCTGAACAACGTGGCATGGCTGTGCCGGCTCTGTCATTCCTTCGTGCATCGTTTCGCGGGACATGAGGATCTGGCGAGGCACTACTACACCGTGGAGTTGTTGCTGGAGCAGGACGAGGTGCTTAAGTTTGCACAGTACGCCAGCAGAGTGCGTTGGAAGGGAAGGTAGGATGTCAGGTGGTTTGCAAATGAATCTACGAGAGTCCTCCAGTCTGCGACGATTCCAAAGGCCTCGATCGATCAGTCCCAACTCTGCCCAGCTTCCTCCAGGCCGAATGCCGAGCCCCCCCCCCTGCGGCGAGCCTCCTTTGCCCCTTCCGATCAGCGGCTCGTCTCTCCTCTCAAAGATTGCCCGCGGGCTGCCCATTTTTTTAGCAGCTTTCTGGCGCATACTTGAGGCAGATCTTCGTCTTCTTGTTACCGCAGCAATGGTGCTGAACACAGCCCTCATCCGGTTCGCAGTTGTCCGAGGATTTGCACGTCTTGGCCTTCTTGCAATCCAGATTCTGGACGCAGATGTTTGGGTCTTTATTGACTGCACCCTTGAGGCAAGCACAGCGCGGGCCCTTCTTCTGCCCTTTTTTGCAGGGGAAGGTGTTGACCTTGTTGAATGGGCAGATGGCCGCCATCTCGCAAGTGACGTCCACCGTCACGGTTGCGGTCGTGGTTGTGGTTGTGGGCACGATGGCCGGTTCCAGGGTTGTCACGGTTGGAGTGATTGCCCAGCAGTTGCATACAGAGGAGTATTCGGACGTGCCAGCGCACACTTTGGTGGCATAGTAGGGCAAGACGCTGGGGAAAATCGTGACGGGAGCGCGAGGGGCAATGGGGTTGACCAGAGGTTCCGCAACGGCAAATCTCTTTTCGGCTTGCCCATTGGTGGTGTATTTGGTAACGGTTGTAGGGGAGGTTTTGGTGATGGTGGTGGTGCTGTTTGTGTAAGTAAAGAGCGTCCGTCAGGAGGGGCCTCTTACGATGGATCAGGGCTGACGGTGGCACGCATGAAGTCAGAGCAGTCCCCTATGCGGATTGAAACTTCGGGCTTCACGTGAGGTCCGAAGCCAGTGACGGCCCTGGCACAGTTATTTCCATGGCAAGTGGCCGTGGCGAGGCGAGTGAACGCGAAGATGGTCGTGGCGAAGGCAGTCTTCATGTTGGCAAAATGATTTGAGCTGGGGCGGATGAGCCTGAGAGGATGCAGTGATTTCGAGATAACATCCAACCATCTTTATAGAAACCCAAAGGTAGCCAAGAGCTAGATGCCATCTTGTAGGCAGACGTTGAAGTCTGTACGTTGAGGGATTCAGCTGGAGGCGGTGAGCCCAGCATCGCTCGGAAGAAGTTGCCTTTGAGAAGTTCTCCAGCTGGCGTGTCTCGGAACATGTCTTGACAAGATATATCTCATAGGCCTGTGTATTTTCATCGATGTAAGACGGCCTTTGAGAAACGTCGTGCAGCCATGTCGAGCTGTCAAATCGAGCGGTCTGGGGCTATGACAGATCGTGGAGCAAGGTCAACGGAGATCCGCATCTAGATGGATGCACGTGGCGAGTTTGTGCTTGATGTAACTGAAGGGTCCAGTCAGATTGGGTTACTGTTGGGGAACTCATCTTTCCGTGGACGCACAAGTACTGACCGTCTGACGTCGCTCTCAGCTCCACGTCTGCCAGAGGCAAGAGCTGAACGTCCAATCATTACCAAGTTCATTAGTCGGGATAATCTTGCCGGGGGATGTGGTCGCTTGTACTGGCTCTGCTGTAGATGCAAGGACCTAGATTTCTCTTATGCTCTCCACTGTGGCATAGAACGCTGGTGGTGACATCAGGGTGAATGAGGTGCAGTCACCTCGGTGAGGCTCGGTGGCTCGGTCAAGAATGGCCACTACCGAGACTAGCCCTGACGATCCTGGCCCTGCGAATGCCTGTCCACCCTAAGGCATCCTGATCGATCCAGGGTCCCACATCGCCTCGGCGACAGCCCACTTTAGATTGACTCAAAGCTCTCTCATTCCAGGGCTGAATGGGTTTTTTTTTCGCACAAGCTCCCAACGGAACGCCTCTGGACCACTGAAGGCACGGTGGTGGGTGGGCTCCGTCGAGAGCTCCATTCAGCCACATGAGATTCGCAACCGGCGGCCCGTGGTCTGATTGTCATTCGTCCCTGATACACGTGTGTATCGCCTCAGATATCCTCAAGGTCTTGATGACTCCTATTTCGGCCCAATCAACGCCAATTTCGCCAACACGCGACAAGGCCATGCCCCCCCTTTTCCAAGCCCTCGACTGCGGTCGGTGAAGATTGCGCGAAGCATGTCCGTCGCCCCCTTGGATTGGTCACCAGTCTCTCCCACCTGCTTCTCGTCTTATCGCTAAAAAAAAGTGACACATTGATCCTTGAAACGTCCCCATCAAAGAGGCGTTCAGGCCGGGTGGCCCACATGAAAATGGATCTCACCGATCGGGCCCTTTCTGTTTACATCTGCAATTTTCGGGCCGTTGCATCTAGGTGTGAGACTTCGATAAGGCGAAAACCCTTATTTCTGCAGAGTTCAACCCTTTTTCATTAATTCTTCCCTCTTCACTTCCCACCGACTTTTCGAAAACACAACAAAAAAGAGACCGCAAACCTTTCCATCGACACCAAGCAAATAACGACGCCCACCATGTACAAACCCAAAGCAAGCAGACATCCCATGATTTACAGCAAGGAGAATGAGTGGGCCATCATCGACGACGAAGAGGAGGAGGAGAAGGAGAGGCAGCGGCTGAGGCAGGCCGAGCGCCTCAAGGTCGGATGCTTCGTCGCCGCCCTCACTGTCGTTCTCGTGCCCACGATCTGCGGTTTCGTGTGGTGTTGCCGCCGCTCTGCCCGATGAGGCTGCATCGTAGGTTATTTTTGTTGGTTTCTCGTTGGGTCCACTAAGCTAACATTCAACCCAGGCGAATCGCGGCCCACTGAAGAAGACATCTTTTGAGGATCGCAGTGTTCATGATTAAATTCTACGACTACTATGTATGAATCGAACCACGCACAAGCTGCGCAAGACGACGACAACGGTAATGCTTGAGATCGCCACCCATCCGGGTTAGCGAGAGCCGCCGCCCTACTTTTCCGACTTCTCATCGAGGGAAGCTTCGCGCAGCCCACGTTTCCACTTCCATCTCGTCGCGGACCTCGTCTTCTCGTTCTTGGCATGCGCATGTTCAATCGCAGCCACGCCCGCGTCAAGCCCGAGATGGGCGACCCCCTTGACGACCTCTTTCGGACCCCCCGTGTCCGCCACCACGGCATCCGCGCACATCCCGGCCCCCTCGAAGGCGACGGCGCCGAGCGTCACGCCCACCGCCATCGGGATCAGCACATCTCCGCGCTTCGTCTTGACCGTGAGCCCGCGCTCGACAGCGTGTTGCTCGAGGATCCGCCGCTTCCTCCGCGCGTTGCGGATGCGGGCCGCGTCGTACGGGACCATCAGCCAGGTCAGACCGGCCGTGGCGGCGCCCGCAGCGGTGTGCAGCGCGGCCCCCGTCGAGCCGCTTGCTAACTGGCGGACATAATGTGCTCTTCTGGCCAGGAGGGCTTCGTCGGTCATTTGGTAGCATTTCAGGTTGTAGGCTTCTGGGTCGAAGTGCATTTTGTGGTTGTACGTCTAGCGGAATGGTTCAACAGGATTTTGTGGGTTAGGAAGTTGCAGTAATCGCTGGCTGGCAAGGCAGGCCAAGCATCAAATATACAGCACCCAACACCACACATAGTTTACACTGAGGCGAAGCCTGGGAGAGGCTGAGAGGTCATCCAAAGAACGGATGATGGCAGATAGAGCACATGAAAGCCAAAACATACCAGCAATTCCGACAAAGTTTCGTCGCGGGATGGGAAACGGGACGAGGTGACTGCGCCATGCTTCTTTACGCCGACCCGCCGGCTCCGATGCCGTGGCCGAGAGCACCGAGACTGTGGATGTCCGTGCTCCGGCAGCGGCCGGTGGCAAGACCCCGAAAAACAGGGACCAGGCCCGCGGGGGAGCGGAGTTTCGGAGTCCAGACACAGCAACTCATCCCATCATCTGATCTCATGCAAAACGAAAAGCCTTCATCTTTATTAACCATCCATACTCGGCCGGATGTCCAAAGGAGCCGATCCTGACTAGTCTCGAAGTCTACAATCATTAAACCGTAACATGTCCCTTTCCGCAAGAGAGTTACAGTCATCTTGCCCCTTTTTTTCGTCTGAACTCCAAAAACACAAAAATCATCACACATCATTACAAAGATCTGAGCTCGACATCCCTTCGGTACGTCCAGGAGTGTGCGTCAGCGTATACCTGCTTGTACCCGAGGACGCCCTCGACGAGGGAGAGCACGATTGTCGGCGTGACGGTGAAGGTGCCGCTCCTGTTCTCGGCGACCAGGACCAGCCGGTCGATGATGGCGCCAAGACCAAAGGCGCACTGGTGGAGCTTGACCTCGACCGCGGGTGGCTTTTCGATGTATGTTAGCAGCCGTCCCTAAGCTGATGTTTTCTTGACGGACATACCTTTGTGCTGAGCTGGTGGTTCACGCGGCGCCACTTCTTAAAGTACTCGGACAAGAACTTGAGAGTGCCGCTGTGGCTACACTGCACCTCGATCTCGTGCGCGCTGCGGGCGTACACGAACAAGTGGTAGGGCGGCTTGCTGAGAAAATCGTCAGGGCGGGGCAGGGAATCTGCGCGGGGGAGGATGTCCGGCCCGGTCGTCTTCGCGGAGGTCTGCCTGTCGTTCAGAGAGAGGTGGCTCGCCCGCACGTCCAACCCCACGTCGGCCCACTCGTCGCCCGACATCCGCGGGGAAATGGTGTACGACGGCGGGAGGTGGTGCTTGTCGGAGAAGCACTCCTTGATCTCGCCCTGGAAGAGGGGGAAGAGCTCTGCGGGGTGGGTGAGCTGGCGTCTCGGCAGGGCAATGATGAAGCCGCCTCGCTCGTCTGACCACGTCGATGATGCCTGGTCGTCGCCGGAAACCTGGCCGCCTTAGATTTCATAGTCGATGGAAACGATAATTTAAGCTTACCTCTACAAAGAGGCGGAGGTTGATATACGTGACCTTGAGCTTCTCCAGCAGGCTCTCGGTCCAGTCCGCGTTCTTGTCGTCGTCGAGGAGCTCTGTCGCGGCCTTGGTCCAGGTCTCAACAGTGCCGGCCACGGCGGCGACCAAATCGCCCTTGTCAGAGTAGACGGTGTCCAGCTCAGCCAACAAAAGTTGCCAGTCTGGCTCGACGTCAACATCGAGACCGAGGACGTTCTTCAGCTCTTTGAGCGCCTTTTGGAGCTGGCTCTCCTCATTTGTCCAGTGGTCGCGGATGGCGACCTTGGCCTTGAGTGGTCTGTAGATCGTGTTAGTCGCTTGGTTGCGGGTGGGTGGGTCCTAGGAAGGCATCGCGGAATACTCACAAACTAGACATGGTGAATAGCGTAGTGTTGTCAATGGCTGTATGTTGTGAATGTTCTGATGATGACAAGAGTCTCTCTTCTCTGCTCAACGGGGAGTTGTCGACGGTTGATATTGACTTCTCGAGACTTCGCAGTGACAGGGGTTCGCCATCTCGTGTCAGTCCACAATCCACCCCAGACGCCAAGATGAGCGGACAGACCCAGCTGAAGGCGTGGCGTCAGGTCTCCTGCCAGGCAACGAGGCGGAGCCGACGCAAAATGACACACAAGAGCCGTTGAAGCGTTGTGCAACTGCCATGGCTGGACCAGATTGCATGATCGAGGCAGCCTGACCATCGGCGATCAGCGGGTGGGGACTCGCGCGGGGAATGGTGCGTTGCTGCGAACATGCCATTCTGAGGGCCATATTTGGTGTCAAAGCAGGTTGCACCGGGTTTCAGCTCTTCGACAACACCCCCGGCACCTGAGCCGGGCCAAGCCGGGGCCGCGGGCCTTTACGGGCCTCAGCTGAGCGTTCGTACCATCGCCGCGGTCCGGTCCGACATGCAGTGAGCGCAGTGGGCAGAGCCGGAATGATGTCACTGACTCACACTTCGTACCACCGAGAAAATCGAAAGGTCCCGTGACGAGGTCACGATGCGACGCAAATATCTTCGTCACTTGGACGTGGTCATTTTCGTGTCGTGTGTTGATGAAATCGCCAACTTTGCTGCCTGAAGACTTCAGCACAATTAGCGCACTCAACCACCCCCACAGCTGGGTGCGCCCTAGACTTGAACCCCTGAAAGCTGCCTCTAGCCTCTGCGCCACCACTAAGCTTCACCTTCATCATGTCCACATGTGGAAAAGACCGCGGGAATTTCGCAGCGACTGCACCACGAGGCTGGTCGCTAGGCTGGCCGCTCGCGTAGCTGTCAAAGAGGTAGGGCGAGATCTAGGTTCAAAGCAGCTTAACTCGGTCGCCCAGGCTGGGGTGAGAACTGTATCGCAGAGCTTGCGATGGAGCTCGCGGCCGCCGTTGACGGGCCAAGATCAGTGTTGGAGAAATGATCGTCAAGAGCTGAAAAAAGAGGCTGAATGGGAGAGGAGATGGAGTGCCTTGAGCTAGACCTCGATTGTTGACAACGAGAGCGGGAATGTCAGGATAAAAGGCTGCTTCATCACCGCCGTTCTCTTCCAGACAGCAGCAACTCATCTGATCCGGCTCATCAGAAGAATAAATCTGAAAATGTCTCGTCTTCCCGCTGCTGAGAAATTGCCCTTGGCGCTCCGCAAGAACAGTATGTGATGGCTCCCAGCTTCAACTCGCACCGCTAACAGCCAAGTCCGCGATGACTGGGAGAGCAAGAAAGAAGATCTCCAGAAGGAGCTCTCAGACGTCCTTGGCGCCGAGTGGACGTTGAACGACATCAACCCGAACGAGCTCTACCCGTACGCAGGTGATGGCTTCGCCAAGCAGTCTCTCGGCAGCTGTATAGCTCAGTGAGTTGCCTACGGTCGAATCATGCATCACCCTCTGACACTCTACAGGTACATTACATCCGCCATATACAACCTCAAGTCCTATACAGAGAACTACGGCGAGGACAGCAAGAACGAGATCAACTCAATCTGCCACGCCCGATCCCTCATCGTTGATCTCGACGACCGTCCCAAGGACAAGCGTGTCTCGTACTGCGGTGTGACGGTCAAGGACGGCAAGCTGGCCCTAGTCTTCTCCGAGGCCAACCTCGGCACCAACGTCGACTATGCCATTGACTCGCAAGGTCTACTGAAGGCCCTCAACGAGGCCCCGCCCGCCCCCGGGGCCCACGCAGCCATGAGCTACGCCGCGCGCACCTCTATCAGGCAGGAGTACGACGAGAAGATCGAGGAGACCCGCAAGAAGCTGGGCGACATGCTCGAGAAGCCCGACATCGTCCTCGTGCCCAATTTCGAGACCAACTTTGCCAAGATCATGGAGGAGAGCAAGAAGAAGAAGAGCGAGGTCAGAGATGACTGGGAGAGCAACCTGGGCAATTTCACGCGGATGTACTTTGAGGGGTTGGTGTACCAGATGGGATACCAGAAGTTTGACGAGGACGACCTTTTGAGGGAGGGTTTCAATGAGGCCGTCGACAAGGGCGAGATTCACTTTCGCATCGTGGACAAGATGTCGTACGCGACGTACGGCGAGGTCGTCGTTGAGGACGGGGCTGTCTATGTCCAGGTAAGTTGCCTGCGTGCGTTTTCAGGGGTAATCGTACTAACCAATGCCTAGACTCAAGCCAAGAACTTTGGAACAAACGTCGACTATGCTGCTGAGAAGATGTTGGATCAGCTTTGAGCTGTGTTTGGCGATGGACCGAACTCATCGGCATGGAATTAAAAAATAAACGTGTACATATATCAAATAATCACTTCGCCCTGTGACACCACCGCCTCCCGCTCAAGAGATGACTGCACATTTCGAGTTCCAGGAAAGCCCCGAGTAGACCCCCCACGACCATACCTCCCGCATCGCCAGCAGTGACGACGCCCATACTGAACTCTCTGTCGTTGGCGTCTCGAGTCTCTTCCACAATTCTCACCAAAACATTGATGTACACCAGCCCGCTCGACAGCCCCGCCGCAAATGCTAGTGCGAACGAAAGATTCGTCGACACAAGAAAGACGGCGTTGAGGAAGGCGAGTATGGATACCGCAGTCAAAACAGCCAGAGGTGCCCTGAAATTTCGAAGAGGGTAAAAGGCGACCGAAGACCGAGCCAACAACGTCCCGAGGTGGAGGGACACGCCGTAAGTCGCCGCAAAACGGGAAAAGGTCCCAAAGACAGATCCGTCCAGTGTCCTCGTGACCCCCTGCTGCAGAAAAAGTAACAAAGACACTGCGAAGAGTGGCAGCATATTCGAACTCGCCAGGCCATGAAGAATCTGCACTCTAGCCCTAATGGAAATCGAACCAGACCTTCGCCTATGCTGACCGGCTTCCAAACACGATTGCCTCTCTTCGCGATCCCTATCCTGTCTACCAGCCCATTTTGTCAGGTTTTGCGGCAAGATCGCAAAGTGCGCAAACACCAACAGAGCAACGAGATATGAAACCCCGCCTGTCGCGCTTCTCAGGACCTTGCCCGCCTTGTGCGCCAGGACAAACGGCCACACGGCGTTGCTGACCAGGCCGGCGCCGGTCCCGAAGCCCCACCCCGCAAGCGCGTGCAGGCCGGAATGCCCGACCATCCCGAGACAGGACACCTCCATCACGGATGCCGACACGGACGCTAGCACCGACATGGCAATTCGCACCGGCGGCAGCACATTCGGCGGCGTGTCATCGGCGACCTTTTTGGCAACGAGCCAGCATGCGGCGACGACGAGAGGCCGTATGCGGCATGGTATGCGGTGGATGACGAAGGAGAGCGACAGCTTCACCGCGACACAGGGCAGAAGCTCGATGAGCGTGACAACGGCGCGGGGGTACGGGATGATGAGGTAGTTCGCGGCGTATATAATGGCCGGGAGGATGGTGTTGGCCAGCCCTATGGACAAAGCATCAATCAGTGACAGGATCGAAATGAGGTGCCATTGAGATAAAACTTACCCAGGCATGCGAACCCCAAAAATGTCCGAACCTCGTCAAACGATGTCTTGCTTTTCGGCGCCATCACCAATCGAGGCAGATGGCTTCGGTTTCGGATGGTGTCAGACTCAAGGTTCAAGAGCGCACACTCGCACGGCACACATGCCCAACGACACGCCCGCAGCCGAGAGCGAGACACGGCCTCGTTCAAAAAGAAAAACAACTCCCAAGGAATCGCGTCCCCTGCGACAAGGCAGCCCTTCAATTGAAACGATACCCGTCCAACCACGTGCAGTCTGAAGCAACCGCCAAGCATGGATGAGCGGTTCGCGGGGGCCCTGTGCGGGCGAATCGAATCCACCACGTGGGGAGGGTCTGCCGATTGATAGGGACGGGAATGGGCCGGTCGCAATTACATACGACGACGAGAACCAGCGATTGCTGACGACAGTTGATGAAGTCGTCGTAATTGAGCTGTTGCGCAAGGCCCCTGGAATACTTACTTCTATCAGGATGACTGAAATTGGGGGATTTGCGTCTGCGGCCGACGGTTCACCGCCATGTTTGTCAACACCGGCGCAATGATGCGAGACTCTCGGGTTTTTGGCTGGATCGCAGGCTCAGAGCCCAAGACTGCGTGGCCCTCCGTCTCTTTAGACGCCGAGAATCAGCATGGCCGTCGAAAAGCGCCGCGGTTCGCTCGAGCGCGTGCTTCTTTTCTGAAGGTTGTCCTACCAATCGGCATCCTAATGTGTGTCACGGCAGCTCTTCTGACGAGTCTGGTGCGTTTGTCCTCTTTGTGAGAGAGACCCTTGCTAACGCTGTACAGTTCCCATCAGAGGCCGTGTACCTCGTCAGTGTGTTCAACTCGAAAAGAGTCATTTCCACGGCTCAGCTGGGAAGTCTCAAAGCACCCGTCAATGTAGATACCGGCGGCTCTCGACGGCTGAGGCTGTTCATGCCCGCCGATGGGCCGAATATCAACCTGTGCAAAACCACCATGTCTGCTGTGGCGCTTGGCTACCCCATGCCCACCCTCCTCAACTGGAACGGGGAGTTCAACAGGCCCGACTGGCACTTTGCAGGCTCGCACATTGCCAAGTTGGAGTCTCTGCTCGCTGTCATTGACGCCCTCTACGAGGAAGACGACGGCGTGAACGAGAACGACCTGGTCCTCCTCGTCGATGCGTACGACGTTTGGTTTCAGCTCCCTCCGTCAGTTCTCATCGAACGTTTCCACCGCCTCAACCGCCACGCAGACGCCCGCGTGGAGAAACAGTGGGAAGAGCATGGCTTCAAAGAGGATTTCCCCATCCCGCCTCCCAAACAGAACATCATCGTCACCACCGCGAAAGACTGCCAACCAGACTGGGAATCAGGGTCTAGCCCCCGGTATGAGTATTGGCCGGATTCTCCCTTGCCCGCGGATTTCTACGGCGAGGGTACAGACGAGATCCTCCCGTACGTATTCGACTCCGCGAGGAAGTACAAAAAGATCCGGCCGCGATGCATCAACAGCGGCATGATCATGGGAAAAATCGGCGCCTTGAGAGGAGCACTGCAAAGCGCCAAGAAAAAGGTTGAAAAGGCTGCCATGGACGGTCGGCAGCTATGGAGTGACCAGGCCCTCTTCGCCGAAGTCATTGGAGACCGGGAGATGTGGCGGTCCTGGATGAGAGGTCTAGCTTCGACGTGGAACGGAACCGCGTCCCACGACCAGCCGAGAGATATGCCACCTCATGTCCGGGACATCGCGAACAGTGCACTGGAGGGGAAGAAGTTTGAGTTCGGTATTGGGCTAGACTATGAGTTTGCCACGATCCCACCAACATGCTCCTCGGAAGACGATGGCTTCTTCGTCAGGCTCGACGACACCGCGATGGTGAAAAAAGAGTCGGAAAAGGCGGGCGTGACCGGCGGCGTCAGAGTCAAGGGCATCCCGCCAGAACTGAAAGACGCCGAAGGACCGCTGCCAGGACTCGGCTCGAGTTGGGGAAAGGTGCCTCTGTACACCGACTTCTTCTTCGGCACCACGCCCGTTGGAATTCATCACAACGCCTACGTCTTTGGTCTCAAACCGTGGAGGCTAGAACATTGGTGGAACATGACTTGGTATTATCCTCATCTTCGACAGCTCGTCACGAAAGCGCTGCGCTCCAATAGCAAGCTCACACCGTTGACAAGGCTGCCGCTGCGAGAAGACGACGTGAATGAGATGGTATACTGGGCTTCAGACAATGACGAAAAGACGGCCAAGGTTTTTGACGGATCGAACCAGACGCATGCGTCAATCAGCTGGGACGGCTTATGCCAGAAGGGAGACACCAAATGGCATGACGTTCTCTTTGGGGATCATGATGGGCCGTTGGTTATTTGAGTGTTGAAGATTGATTTTCTACTGTTAATACCCATTTCTCTAGTAATGAAGCGCCGCCAAACTAAAACCAAGTGGAAGGGTATCATTCTATACGAACTGCGTCATCAAGACCAAACTCCAATGTATGCTGCCAACCATCAATGGAACCGTCCTACAGCGTGCTGTTTCTAACGATGCCATTCTCCGACGTCACGAATGGCGGCAGCTCAGGGGGGCTGGCGCCGTTACGGTAGAGCCACAGTCTCGAGAGATCCTTGACCCTGACTGTCCTCTTCCTGTTGCGGCCTTTGAGGCGTTCTCCGTGGAACTCGACCTCGTTAGCAAAGTCTCGGCCCAGGTAAGACACCTCAAAGGCCTCACGGGCGTTTTGCCCAGCATCTCCCTGCCTCCCGACCTGGATCTCACTCTCCATAAACTCGTTTGTATCTGCGGCGCCAATATATTGACCCGTCTCTGCGTCCTTCTCCAGAGGAAACATGCCGTCCAGGTAGTGCTGGCAAAATTGATGACCTCCACGCTCCGAAGCCCTCACAAACAAACGTCCGATGAAACGCGGCATGCTGTGATCTGCGGTCAGAGAGGTGCAAAAGTGCAAAACGCCCCAGATCGCCACGAAGTCGGTCGAGTGGGCGTAGTGTTCGACGTGGCCGATGGCACGGTCGAGGGAGGCGGTGGAAGACCGGGAAGAGGACAAGGACGAGGATTCTTTGGATAAGGTCGGTGTACGAACGTGTCCGTTTTCGGTGCCGTTGGAGGTACCCGAAGCTCGTCGTCGAAGACCAGTGGCTACCGGAGATATGAGGCTTCCGTTCGGTTCGATCTGAGCCATCGTGGTCGTGGTCAAGGTCATGGCGGCCGGGTTACGTTGCGCCAGGTTCTGAGACGCGACGTGGCGATGTGGGTTGTTGAAATGGTTCGCAGCGTTGCCAAAGGTGTAGACCTCAAGCTTGGCAAGAAGATCCTGGGGCAGCTCCTGGAGAAGCCAGTCGAGGACGAGACCGCCTTCGATGCCGCCCTGGGAGTGCAGAATAAAAACCACCTTGGAGTACTTTGGATTGTACAGCGTCTCTTTGACAATACGATAGCACATCCGTACGTCGTAGGTGGCGTAGCCAAGATTTCGCTGGATCAGGCACTCGACGACGTCGAAAAGAATGCCGGAGGTTTGGTTGTGGATGCCGAGAATCGGGCGCTTAAAGGTGAGGGCCAGGCGGTTGAGGTTGTTCTTCATCCAGTGGTCGCTGCATCTGGTTAGCCGCCGTTTGCAGGTTAGTTGGTAGATCACTTACCCAACGGCGACGCCGTTCAGAAAGATCCATTGCTCATGAGCATGCTCAGGCAGCTCTGGAGCGTACTTGGGATCCGACGTGTATGTGAGAGTTGGGCCGTTGAGGCAGAGACAGAGGAGATAGTTGACGGCGAAGAAGGCACCCAACGCGAGGATGTCGATCCACAACGGGAAAAAGATGGTCATGGGGAGTGCCAGAATGAAGCCGATCTGTAGCACACATAGCAGGAGATGCATGCTCACGCAGAAGAGGTTCTGCCTCGTAAAGGCCAGCTCGTCAAGGGCGCCGGAGTCGGACGGGGTGATTGGCCAGACGATCCATGGAAGTGCCCAAATGTACCGAAAGAAGTAGTAAATGTCGTAGGCCAGCAGCTTCCAGGGAAAGTCCGTGTAGGAGTAGTTGATGACGGAGCTCCCACCGACCTGGGAGCCCAAGAACTTTGTCGAACCCATCCTCTCCTTGAGCAACTCGTCGCGTTTCTGGTGTCGTGCCTTGTGCCTAGCAGACAACTTCTCTCCCAACCATGGGATGCAAAAGATTCCCCCACCCATGACGACGAGACCCGCGCAGGAGGAATTTATAGCAGAGCAAGGGGTTAACAAAAAGTGGCAGAAAGGGTATGTGATCAAGTGACCGGTCCACCGTATGGGGTTTGTGTCATTCGCAGAGGACGAAGGACGGGTGCTCACGCGGCATTATATTCCCCATGGGCAGAAGTAGATGGAGGGCACGCCGGGTGAGACACCAGTAAACACCAACCACCAAGCCCGAGATCCTAGCACCCGGCGGCAGACTGGGGAAAGAAGGCCAGCTTCCAAAAAAGAGACGATGCAGGCGCAGGGCTGAGCTGGTCGCCTTTGCTGGGGATTATCGACGGCGCCGCCCTTCGGCTGGTCACTCGACCGGGGCGCCCACCAATGAGGGGCCATGGTCAGCAGCTAGCGATGATGTGGTAGGACCCAAAGGGGGGTCTGGGGGCGCCACCCGCTGCCGCTGCCTGCCCCGTCGTTAACGCATCTGGTGCGGATAGGTTGCTCTTGATCGCCAAAGGTGCCTTGTTGGGTGCAAGTACGAGCGAGGCATGCAGTCAGATCTGGGCAGTGCAGGGGATGAGGATAGAGATGGCTGCGAGGCTCCGAGATTGTCTTGTGCACCGACAAGAGGCCAATTGCGAGTGACGGGCTGTGGTTGCGAACGGGAAGGCCGTATGCCCCGTGTCTGAGGTGCATATGTTGGTGTCTTGAGGCGGTATTGAGGCCATCTCGGTTGGGGCTTGTTCGTACACAAGACGCAGCTCCATCTGTCGTCATAACTGAGGTGACGTTGCGCGTCCAGCCTATCGGCACGCCTAACCCAGCAGAGCCATCCTCCCAAAATAAAGACTGAGGAATTGCGGTGCCTTGCCGTGCTTACCACAGAACCTTTGAAAACAGGTGTCACCGAAGAATGAATGTAGAATTTGTGGGAGCTGAAACGCAGCCTTACCTCGTCTTGGTTGCTCGCCGGCTTAAGGCAAAACAAGTCAACGGCGAGATGAGGTTGAGCCGCCTAGGCGCAGACGACGTTGGCTGAACGCAGATATGTTGCAGCCTGATTCCCCATTACTCAATACTGAGTGTCTGCCTGGAGTCTCGGCAGCATCAGTTGTCTCATCATGGAATTCTGCGCATGTGCTGTGCGCAAGTCAGCGCGAGCATCTTGGGCTGAGTGCGCGGGTGGGGCCGTCGAGCCTCGTGAGATGGCAGAAGCTGGACAGAACTTGAGAACCCGATTTTGGTGCTGTTCTGGTACCCCCGAAGCATGGATTCCGACACCCGGGCCTCTTCAGGGGTACCTATTTTGGCCGCTCTAGAAAATATGCTGCAAAAAAACCGACGACCTGACGAGACGAACTCGACGTGGTCCGTGCGCCAGCAACGGGTTGTTTGGTGGGGTGCATTTGTTGACCAAACATTGGTCTCGACTCTCACCAGTGAAGTCAGAGTCCAAAGCTGACAACTTCGAATTGGCTATTCCAGACAACACACAACCGCGGCCAAAGCCTACTACTGCCCGCCATGTCCATGCTATCAATTCACCTAGAGCAAATAGCTCTGTCGTGCGAAGGCATCGACTCTCTCCCGTACGCATCCTACCCCTCCTTCCGCGATTCCCACTGACGCGCCTCAGATTTCCACCTCCCAAAATCTTTACAAACGCTATGCTCTACAACAGCGACATCACCTCTCTGATCCGCGACACCGAAGCCCACGAACGCGCCCTCTTCTCCGTCCCACCTCCCCCAGCTCCCGCCACCTCCCAGAACCCAGACCCGAAGCCCAACAACCGCCGCCAGACCGTCTTTAACGTCGCTTCGGGTGAGGTCACGACCGGCCCTCCGGCAACCCGTGGAGGTGGCGGAGGCGGGCCTCGCAGACACACCGCCGTATCTGCCGTTTTGGGAGGCGATCTACACGACCAGCTACGCCGCGGCGAGCGTCAGGCAGCTAGCAAGGGCGGTGACGTCGACGTCGAAGTCCTGCTGAAGGGAGCGACGAAGCTCTGTGGTGTTTACGCACTGCCCGGAGCTCTGGAGAGGATCCCGCAGCTGAGGAACCGTTATGCACACCAGACCAACACGCTGGCATACTACGAGGCCAAGGTCGCCGAGCACCAGGCCGCGCTGGAGAGGATGAACAAGGACCACTGGATGGGCAACGAAGAGGAGCCAGAAGACGACGAAGACGAAGAAGACGAGGACATGATGACCGAGGAGGAATACCGGGCCGAGGAAGAGCTAGTGCGCGAACTCGACAGGAAGAAGCGCGAGCTGCAGCAGCGGCTGCGCGCGATGGACAAGGACTTAGGCGGGCTATTGAACATGTGAACGGATTGGCACTTTACGAGGCTACGACCATGATACCCAATGCGAGTTCAGAAATTATTTTTACATGTTTTGTACAGAATTGCTGGGTGTCCTAACACGACAGACCGTCTTGCCCGCTGCCGCCCTTGCCACCCTCCCTCGCTGCGACGAGCGTCTCCAAAAACTCGCCAACATCCTGCGCGCCGCCAATCTCGTACTTGTCGTTGATGACAAAGTGCGGCACGCCTCTCACGCCCATCCGGTACGCATCCTCAACCTGCCTGTCCACTTCCTCGCCTCCCTTGCCCTCCTCGAGCCACTTCTTGACCTCTTCCTTCGCCAGTCCACCCCGGGCGGCAGAGTCCACAATCGTGTCCCAGCTGGTGATGTCGCCACCCTCCTCAAAGTAGCTCTTCATGATCGAATTCACTACGGCGTTCTCGACCTCGGGGCCCTTGGTCTTGGCCAGCTGTATCGCGCGGTGGGCGTCGCGCGTGTGTCCGACCTTGCCGTCAAACGTAAAGTTGAAGCCCTCCGCGGCGCCGAGCTTCTTCATGCGCGCGTGCATCATCTCAAGCCTGTCGGCGCCGAAGCGCGCCGCCATGCGCTCGTTGACGGGAACGCCCTTCTTGGGTGCCGTCGGGTCCAGGTAGTACGCCTGCCATGAGACGTTGAACTTGTCTTCCTTGCCTGCAGGGTACGTCTTTTGGTACAGGTCAATCGCCCTGTTGAGACGGGCTTTGCCGAGGTAGCACTATTTCTTGTTAGCTAGTGAGTATGTAAGTGAGGGTTGGCGGGGCTTACAAAGGGGCAGACTGGGTCTGAAATGACTTTGATGTTGAAATTGGCCATTTTGCTCACTTGCCGTGCCGCGTTCATTCGATATTGCCAAAAATTGATGCCAATCTTTGTAAAGTCGAGATCTTGGCCACACCAACATTCAGTTAGGGATGACGACCGTAAAATGGTATTTATGATGACCCGGCCTCGGGCCTGAGCTCAGATACGGGCGGGACTCCGCCAGGTGCCGATACCGACCTGATTACCAATCACTTCGGGGCGCGCTCCGGACGGAATCTTTTCTTGGCCGGCGGGACGGTTCCTCATCAATGGATGCCCCGCCATTATTCAGCCCCAGGTGCCGCCGTGGCGGCGTTGGAATTAGATTCCGATCTAGTTCGGCACTTGATTCAGTGGATTTGCCAGGGGGCCTTTTTACTTCGTTGCCGCAGACCCTGACTCGAAGCTTCTTTGTGGTGCCGACGGCAACTCTGCTCTACCTGGAGTGTGACATCGTTCCACATGAATTGTGACAGTTTCGCTAGATTTACGACGAGCAACGACAACGATATGCGAGTAATTGGTCAGTATATATGTGAGCAACTGCCCACAACCGTTTGTTTATCACGTGTATTTGCAAGGCACCGTGACTGCTATCTGAAAGTCAAGGACTGGACGCAACCATCCCCCGCAATGCCTAAGAACTCGGGTATCATCTAAACCTTCACCTCTTAGTCAACAAAGTAGCGTTCAGTCGCCTCTCTCAACCTCTCGTGATTACGGGAGCGTCGAGCTTCGTAACTCCCCCGCGGATGTCTCCGTCGGTCGTCTCTTCTCCACCGCGAAGGGTGCATGCCGTCCGCGCTTGAGCCGCCACGTTCTGAGCTGGGGCTTTGAGACCGCCGGCGCTTCGGAATGACGTCTGGATATTGTACAGCGCGGTCCCAATTCTCCAACGACGTATATGGACTCCGAAGCCAAGCTCTAAGTTCGTGGAGTAGCAGCCGAGTGTTCTCACGTCCCAGAAATTCCTGGATCAACTCCTCCGCCTGGCCCATGCTGCCCTGCATGTCCACGGTCTTCAAAATCGCAACAATATATTCCAGAAGAAACTCGGCATTGTTGGCTCTGCGACGCCGAACAGGGTCAGCCTCTGGCGTGCGCGCATCGTTATCTGGGGACAGGAACTCGAAAACCTGAAGTTCGCGCCGGAGGAATGTCCGAGCACGGGACACCAACTCAGAGTCAGATGCAAACATCTGTGGTGTCAGGTCTCGGTATCTAGAGATTCGGTTCGAGCCGACATGGAGCGAATACAGTTGGCGGCGATACACGTCTCGTCGGCGCGCAATCGTCTCATCCTGAGAAGGAACAAATGTTCGATACGAGGAGCGGGCATTCTGCGGTCGTGGTCGCCTGGGTCGTACTTGGGAGTAGTATCGCCTCTCTTGCTGGGCCGCAGCGGCGTTTCCTGCCGTTTTGGCACCCGCCGGCGCCGGTGCAGGCTTAAACGTTTTCCACTGCTTCTGATCGTCGCTAAAGTCATAACGGACTTCTTTGATCTCGGTCTTGCACAGAGGACATGCAGCTTGTTGTTCCAGCCATGTTACCAGACAGAGGTAGTCGAAGTTTCGGTGGTGGCAGGGTTGCGCTTCGCAGCCTTCGGTGATTTGGTCGAGGCAGATGACGCAACAATCGTCGGCCGATGCGCACCGCTCGGGTTCCGTTGGCCGTGATGAGATCTCCTGCAGCGTGGTTTGCAGAACAGCGGACTGAAGATCTCGAGAGCTCGAGTTGTCGCTCTTCGCTGCTTCGGGGGACATGCCAGTAGCACAAAGCACAGTTCAACGCGGGAGAAATTATGGCAAAGTAAGGTGATGATCGATGGACGGCGGCTAGGCCTAGGAAGCTGTTAGTAAGCTGAGGCCAGTTGCCCGATAAGATAAGAACTCAATGTGGGGCTCGCATCTGCCATTCGGGGACGCGTTTAGTGGTTTGACAGTCGCGTCTCGACCGCGTTTTCCCTCCACTGCGAATCCACTGGTACATCAGTACAGTACCTGCACATTTCATCAAAACAGACAGCTGCACGTTGAATTACACCTCTTCAATGACGTATACGGCCGGCTGCTAGCATTGCTTCGACATGGACGACCAGACAAAGGCAGATTACGAGTCGCAATCCCAAAAACTACGCGCTGAACTCAAGAGCTGGGAAACCTCGTGGGCCAAGTCCCATGACGGCAAGAAGCCGGGAAGAGACGATATCAAGCGCAATGCTGACATCGGTATGGTTCAGGAGAGCGAAAAAAGGTTCACATACTGATGATTGAGCAGCACAAAAATATAAGCAATACAACAAAGTACGCGACATCCTATCTGGAAAGGTTGCACCGCCCACAAAAGAAGAGCCGAAAGCAAAGAGAAAGGAGAACACTGCTCCTGTAACGACTCCGTCCAAACGACACAAACATGCCGAAACCCCCTCGAAAAGAAGATCGATACCCGATAGCGCGAACCTCAACAGCACTCCCTCGATTTCAAAGACCTTGTTCAGCCCTGTTGCTCCGAGATCAATCGGCCCAACGCCGCAGCGTGATGGTCGGGTTCTCGGACTGTTTGACCTCATGGTCGAACGAGAACTCGGCACACCGTCGAGGAAGAACGGGTCTCTCAATACAACTGCCGACTCGAGACCGATGACGACGCCGAGAAAGCGTGCCACGCCCATGGACGAAGAGAAACTCGGGCGAACCCCAATGTCAACAAGCAAGAGACAGATGTTGGATAGTTTCATGACGCCGCTCAAAAACAAGGAAGGGGCCCAGGTGGTAGATGCAAAGACACCGACAACAGTTTCGAAGCTTCAGTTTAGCACGCCGTCTTTTCTCAAGAGACACACCCAACCACCTCCCGCCGAAAGCACCGACTTCGCCGCCCCACCGCTGCGTTTACCCCGGAAACCCATGGTGCGCGGCCTCAGTGCCATTGTGGCCAGTCTTAGGAAAGTCGAGGAGGAGCAGCTTGACGATGATTTGGAGGCTCTGCGAGAAGCTGAAGGTGCAGAGCCGCAGTCCAAGGCTCCCCCGAAACCAAAAGAAGACTTGCTTGCTGCGGATAGTCAGGTGCATCTGCCGCTGGGCGGCTTTGACGATGAGGGGATGTACGATAGTGTCGATGAGGAGCAGGTGGGCCGGGACGGGAAGCCTTTGAAGATATTCAAGAAGAAGGGCCAGAAGCGTACGACCAGACGCGTCAATATGAAGCCGATTCAAGTCAAGAGACCGTCGGCTCCTGTTGAGGGCCGCGATGAGGACGACGAGATCGTCCCGGAAACGCAGGCTCATGGAGCTGACGAAGATTTCGATGAGCTTGGCGACGGGGGATCGGGCTCAGACTTTGAAGAAGCAGCTCCCAAAGCTAGCAGCGCGAAGAAAACGGAAAAGGTGGGAACGGTCAAGAAGGCTGTCAGGAAGGTGAACGAAATGGCCCACACCAACTTCCGAAGATTAAAGTTGAAAAACCATGGCGCAAAAGGAGGACCGGGATACAACAGCAGGTTCAGAAGACGGCGCTGATTTGGTCACACATGCATGGCACGGCGTTATGGCAAGCGATACCGCAGTCATTGGTATTAATGAGGTAATGCCCAATATACAACTTTATCATGGCTCATACGCAATTTGCCTCCCCTGGGTATAACAAACATGAACAGCCCTTGTCCCTCTTCATCCAAGTACACGACTTCTCAGGCGAGACAGGAGGACAAAAAGGTAGAACGTCGCAAAGTCACAGCTGATCGATACCATGAACCATGACAGACCGGCCGAGAAAACGACGCGATTCACGAGGAAGCGGTCTTCATCGGGCATGTCTGCGGGTATCTCGCCATCCTTCTCAGTCAGCCAGTCGTTCTCGCTCCAGGTGTCTTCATCCCGTTCAACTGGGCAGAGTTCCAGCTCCATGAACCTGGTAATCAGGTCTTGCCCACGATCAATCCGTTGCTGTATGCGGGTTAGACAGTGCTGCCGCCGCTCATCTTTGACAACTGGCATGATTCCTTCCCCCTTTCGAACGACCGGAGGCACAGAGAACTCAATATTTTGTCGATATCCTTGCGTCCTGTTCTCGATCTCGGCCAGCAGCCACACTACCGCCATGTGGTCTTTGAACAGCGCCCACATCCAGCACACGGCCATGGCGATTTGTAGCAACATGTTCCTGACCACCTCAGGCGTTTCAAGCCCGTGGAACTGCGCACCGCAACAGTTCTTCAGGGCTTGCTGTCGGTTGAGAATCTCACGGTAAGTCCGGGGGCGCGGCGGCATGGCTCTGTAAAGGTGAGGGTTCCATTTTCTCGCCCTCGCTTCCAGCAGGTTCTCGGTATGCCACCTCTCGTCCCAAAAGGATCTCCAGAAATCAGCGAAGGTCTCGGCGATCGTCTGGGAGAACGGGAAAGCCTGAAACAGCCTGGCTTTCCAGAAAGACGACCAGTCTGTCGCCAGAACAACGTGGAGGAAGAAACCAGCCACGTCGCTGGCGAGAAAGTCGGGCATCAGGCGCGGTGGATGAAGAATACCCATGATGTCGAACTCCTTGATGCGACGACCCAGCCGTGAGGCCGCTGGGAGCCTCGACGGCTTCGGGGGTGGTGTCGTGCTCATAATCTGGATTTTGGCAGTGCACTCTTGAGACTCGCTCACTCCATCCCTGCCCTGCCGCGACAGAAGCGCGGGAATTGTGCCTTTTTGATGGCCACCATTACTCACGCACCGTAAGCCACGGGACGTCTCGAAACAAAAACAAGCCAAAACGCGCTGACCGCGAGAGATGTGCTGGCACGTCTCCATAAGCGCCAATTATTGTTCTCGGAGAAGTCCCGACCTGGGTGTTTAAGCGGATGCTAAGGCGTCTGATGTAAGACGGCACCCACATGTAAGCACTGCCCAGCGCAAACGAGCCTCTAATGTTTTAATTGATCCAGCAAGAGCCGGCCGTCCGGGTAAGACATGGCAGGATTAGCTGATCTTCAGCCCTTTGGAACCTCTTGACCTAATCGGGTATGCACACACGCCTCTTTGATGCGTTCGGTCCGCGTTGGCGGTATCAGGTGTCGTCGCTCTCACAACAACTCCTTTGTAAGTTATAATTGTTGTTGATGATTCTTAACCTTGGGCTGACGCTGGAACTATTTACGGTTGCAAAACTTGGAATTCGTCTACGCCACTTCTTGCGGGGTTTCTATCGCGGTTACGAAGGGGGTCTTTTCTGCCACGAGCGCTTCGCTTGTCGCGCCAAGCCCACCTGCTTGCAAAAGTTCTTCCTGAGCCTTCGCATTCAGTCTCACCCACATTTTCCTCCTCAATTCCAACCCGTCGAGGAATACCTGGAACCATGAGGGGTCAAACGGCGGCAACCGTCTTCCGACGCTATTCTCGGGCTCGCCCGCCAGCGCCCGCAGAGTCTCAAAGTACTCCTCGAAGTGCGGGTGCACCAGTGGAAACTTGTCACCCATTTCCGCAACGCGATCGGCCTCCCACTTGGCCTGCTCTTCCGCCGGTGGCAGTCTCGCCCTGCCGGAAAGCACGCGCGCCGCCAGGACGGCTTGCCACTCAAAAATTTTGAACGTCAGGCCCGCTGCCACGGCGCCGATGAACAGGAGCGTCGGGTCGCGGTGGTAGATGACGTGCTGGTAAAGCCCCGTCACGCGGTTGTTACGAACCTCGACGGATGGCAGGAAGGGCAGCGTCCAGGTGAAGCCCGTCGCGAAGATGATGCTGTCGACGTCTGAGACCGACGTGCCGTCTATGAAATGCACCGTCCGGCCCTCGATGCGTGAGATTGTGGCCTGTCGGGATATCTTGGGGTGGTAAAAGGCGCCGTCGCCAAAATAGAGATTGGCCTTGCGCCCGTTCACGACGGAGTAGATGGGGAGTTTTGCTGTGTTGATGAGGTCAACTGAAATGTCGGCTCCTGAGACGGAGGCGCCGACAACCACGACGCGCTGAGCATGTCAGCTACGGTTTGCACATCGATGACAGAGCGACGAACCTTTCCACGGAAATCTTCTCTTCCGCGGTAGTGTTTGCTGTGGATGACACTGCCTGGGCGAGCTCTCTCAAACTCCTCGAGGCCTTCAATCTTGGGGACGTAGGGGACCCAGTAGTGTCCCGTCGCAACGACAACCGCGTCGAACCATTCAACCCACCACTCGTCCGTGTCTTTGCCCTCCTTTCTTAGGACAACCTTCCACTCATCGCCCACCCTCTCGGCAAGCTCAACGGTGGTGTTATAAGACACAAAGCCCTCATACTCGTTGACAATGCGCCGGACGTAATCTCTCATGACGGTCCAGTGACGAAATGGCGTTGAAGGGCCGTGCAGGGCGATTGAGTTGGGTGTCCGCTCATCTGAGATGGGAGCGTCCGAGAAGGACATGGGGATTGCGTCGACATTGGTCTCTAGGTACGGGTATATGCCGGACTCGGTGAAGCGCGGGGCCTTCTGTTTCGGGGTCTGCGCCGGAAGAGACTCCGGGATCGGGCTGGGTCTGTCTGCGGTGCGGTCGGCGAGGGAGGGGAAGTCGGTGAGGTGAGGCGGCGGTTCCTCGTCGCCAATCCTGCGGGTGTCAGTGCATGCGTGCCGACATCATGGCCCGTCCCGTCCATCCAGTCTGGTTCATCCCATTCTGCCGGTCTCATCTCATCTCGCAGAGATGATCCAATCATGTTTATGCTACAATGAACGATGCCAAATAGTTCAAGCGACATACCCATCCGGGTTCTCGTTTCGAGCATCTTGCACCCCGGTCTTTGCTTAGGGTCTCCAACCATCAACATCAAGATGTTCTCGAAGCGACTTGATTTGAGCGCAGCTGACCCACAGCGCGACACACAAAGTCCCGGAGCCGGAGGTTCAATGATAGAAAATACTCACCAGCATCCGCCGCTCGCCTCCCGGCGCTCAAACACACGAATGATGTCGAAAGCCTTCTCCTTTGCTAGCGCATCAATGGCAATGGCCCCCGCCGGCCCCGCGCCGATGACTCCGACTCTCTTGATTGCGCCCATGGCATACGCACGCGACTAGACAGAACACAAGAGAGAATGAAGGACAGAGAGGAGAAACAAGATCTCGGCAAGTCTAGCCAGACAGATAAGCGCGCCTAAACCTCGCCGCGCGCATGCAGTGCGAGTCTGGGTGCTCTTTTTAAAATGTCCCCCGACAGCGTGGGTTCGGCCCAAGGGACCAGGGAGCAGGGGTCCCACTGTTGAAGACAGCCGCGACCGCCCAATCATGCCGCCGCAAACCGCCTGACGGGGCAGTCTTACAGGGATACAGGGGGCCGAAGCTATGGCGCCATGTGTGGGCAGAAGGTGCTTCTCCGTGCGATTGATCATCTTAGCGTCCGATGGCGTTATCCCGCGATGCGCAGACGCAAACGCTGTCGCAAACCAAACCCCATCAAAGGACCGGAGGGCTCGACGGAGGTCGCTCCGAGGCGGGGTCCCGTCTTCGGAGGGGAAGACCCGACCCGGGTGGGTAAGGTGAGATCGGAGCGGGACGGCCATCAAGGTTCGCAAAGTCGCCAACATTTAGGTCTTGGACCCTGGAATCCGTAGTTTGCGATAAGCTGAAAGATGGGGGAGTTGACGCAGATGGCAGGGATGACATGGGCAATGACTGGGATCGTGGTAATCTGGGAGAGAACCTGGATGGCCGGCTTGTAGGATATGAACAAAATGCGTTCCCTCAGCTGTTTCTACCATCGCCACGAACGTCCACAAGCTAGAAAAAATGGACTCGAAGACGGATGAGGCGATGGTGTGTGACACACCAACCGATCAGTCGGTGGTGGCCGCCGACGACAAGGTGGAATGGGATGCCAGCCAGGAGCAGAGAGCGAAGAGGAAGTAAGTAGCAATAATGATCTTTTCAAGAAACACTGAGTTGACTTTGGCTTCTAGGATCGATATGACTGTCCTCCCCCTTCTGGTCCTCGGACTTCTCATGTTCCAACTCGACCGCATGAACCTCGCAAGCGCTCTCACTGCCGGATTCGCCAACAATATCGACGTGAGCCAGGACACCATTAACTTGGGAAACCAGCTCATGTTCATGGGCACTGTCGTTCTAGAAATACCATGCAATTTGCTGCTGCAACGGGTGAGTCGGACTGCCTTCTGCAATGCTAATGCCTGGCGACTAATCACGCCTCCGCCCTCAGTTCGGTCCACGAAAATGGATCTCTCTTCAGGTGTTGCTCTTCGGCCTTGTCGGAACTCTCCAAGTCCTCGTCAAGAATCGCGCCGGCTTCCTCGCCATCCGCCTGATGCTCGGCTTCACGGAGGCGGGCTACATCCCGGCATCGATTTTTACGCTTTCAACATGGTATACGAAGCGAGAGCTGGCCAAACGCGTTGCCATATTCATGTTTGGTCAATTCGGTGGTAACGGCTTGAGCCCCCTGCTGGCATCGGGCATCCTAAAAATGGAGGGTCATCTTGGCTTGAAGGGTTGGCAGTGGCTTTTTTTGTGTAAGAGCCCTTTGACCCTGCGGGATTGGGGGCATACTAACAGAATGGTGCTTTAGTGGAGGGTCTTTTTACTCTTGCGGTGGCTTTGATGTTCATCTTCCTCCTCCCCGGCTCGCCCGACACCCCGAAACCGATAGGAAGCCCGGGCCTAGTGCGATTCTCGAGAAACCACCAGGATATCCTCCAGAAGCGCCTTGAGATTGACGATCCGGTAAAGAGACATGGTACCCAGGGTCTTGAAATCCCCTGGGCTCTGGTTTGGAAGACTGTCAGCCACTACAGGCGGTGGCCGCATTACGTGTCCACGTTTTGCGCATTCTCGACATGGTCACCATTGACGACGTATACTCCTTCAATCATCATGTGCGTACTATATCTCGCAAGAAAGAACTTTTCTAACTCGCAGCAGGGCCCTCGGCTTCGATCGGATCAGCGCCAACGCACTGGCAGCGGTCGGTGCCACTCTTGCCATGGCGGTCGTCTTTGCATTCGCAACAATGAGCGACAGAACGAACAAACGAGGAGGGACCGTCTTGACGGCGCACGTATGCTATTTGACCATCTTGGTGGTTGCCCGCAGTGTTCATCCGCATGTTGGAAAATGGTCCAGATGGGGACTGTGGACGGCCATCAACGCCTTTTCGGTTTCCTACCATCCGGCGCATAACACCTGGGTGCAGGTGAACTGCCGCGAGGCAGGGGAGCGGAGCATTGCTATTGCGTAAGTCGTGATATGCTACTTATGGATGATGATGCTGACGAAAACTAGGATGTGGGTGATGTCCGCCATCAGTGGTCTGATGGTCGGTTCTCAATATTTTAGAGCGAACGATATTCCTTTGTAAGAGCCCGAACACCAAAGAAAGTTCAACATCATCTGACAGGTGAATAGCTACGATAGGGGACTTCTTACGATGATCATCATGGTTTCGGTCGGAATGGCGTTTGCGCTGTTGCAGGAGTTGGTGTACTTCGTGCACAACCGGCGAGTAGCTCAAGGGAAGCACAAGTCTAAGGATGGTTCGGAGCCGTACGTGTACATTTACTAGACGTTGCACATGGTTAGAAGTTATGACGCAGATGACGTGTTAGGCAATGAAGGCGTTAGTAGGCTTCGGCGAAGGGATTAGTACCTGGCGTAGAATATGGCAAAAGGCTGCAGTAGCAGGCATAGATATTATGGCAATGACCAAAACTATTATCCAGAATGGAGATTCGGAATGTACAGGTTCTCCTTCATCCATATACAAACATCAGTGACTATGATCGTGACGGTCAATGTGCCCATCAAAACGCTTACGCAGCTTGGATTTGACTTGGGTCCAGCCAGTGCCGTTGGCCCGGAGTAGGGTTGTGATCTCGTTCATGTCGATGTCAAGGACCTTCTCGATATACCTGGGCAGCTGGGTGTTATCCCAATTACCAGCCATGTCGGCCCTGATTGCGCGACCGTTATCGCCGGCACCATAGCCGTACAGAGTGACATCCGTAGCCGTATGTCCGCCCGTGGACCAGTGAACACCAGACCTGCTAGAGAGCAGCCGTCCAAGATCAGAACTCAGATCGCTCGATTCGAGGAGAGTATTGATCTCGGCATCTTTGGCATCGGCAAGACCATACTCGGGCAAGATCTCGCTGATGAGGAAAGACTTCTTGTCAGAGCCGGTGTATGCTTCCCAAAGCTTCATGAGAGCTTGAGTGGAGGCGTTAACATTGGCCATGGGAAGAGGGTTAGAGCCGTTTAGCGTAAGACCACCACACTCGTGGTCCGCGGCCGACATGAGCATCGTGTCGGGGTGCGTGTCGATCCATTCCCGGACGAAGCCCATAACCTCGTTGTAGTGCACGGTGTCGAAGAGGTGGGCGGCGGGGTCGTTGGCGTGGCCGGCATGATCGATACGGGAGGCTTCGATCATCAGGAAGTATCCCACGTCTTGAGAACCTTGTGCGAGGGAGTTGAGAGCGGTCTCGACCATTTCGAGAAGAGAGGGCTCTTTCTCGGGTTGACGAGATCTGTCAATCTCGTACATCATGTGGTCTGGAAATGTCAGCCTCGTCAGGAGCCACGTCAGGAGCCACGTCAGGTGATCCTACCATCGTTGAACAGGCCAATGTAGGGGATGCCGATGTCGCCAAGACCCTTGTTTAGAGCATCAAAAGCAGGACGATCCTGCATGATGTGGTATCCGTTCTCCTTGGCGAACCCAAAAAGATCGATTTCATCTTCGCGGCAGGAGGTCGAGTCTGATTGCGGCTTAAAGAAGCATCGACCTCCTCCAAGCAGAACATCGACGGCCGGGCCGAGCGGGTGATTGTACCCTATTTCATGCTCCGCAATCTTTTCGTAGGAGCCCCGATTGGCAACATGAGCGGCATAGCCTGATTTGTTTAGTCTCGAACTTCGCCCCAAGAATGGGAGAACAGACTTGCGGGGGTGGCATGGGTGATGGTGCTTGTAACGACCAAGCCGGTCTTCATGCCCGCGAACTTGGCAGCCTCAAGGATGGATCCAACGGGCTTGCCGTCAGGATCGACGCCGATGGCTGGTTGTTGTCAGGCTCTGCCCTTCGACGATGATTATGATTCAACCCACCAGAGTTGTAAGTCTTCACGCCACAGGCAAAAGCAGTCCCGGAGGCTGCAGAGTCTGTAATCAAGTTATCGCTAGATTGGGTGCGGACATTCCCAATCACCTCAATGATGTCGTCAGTGGGAGAATTCGTGATGATGGGTTCGCCCTTACCAGCTTGTCTGCTGCCAGTTGTATGCTTACTGGAGCTCCCTCGTTCTGGCCGTTCTGCATCAAGGAAACGTAGTCTCTAGCCATGGTTTGAGATGCCGGCCCATATCCATCGGGAACGATGTAGATGAAGTTCTTCACATCCACGGCAAATGCGGCATTTGCCAGCGCGAAAAGAGAAAGCGGAGGTGTACGCATCTTGACAATTGACCAGTGAATGTGCAATTTGGAAAGATGCAGAGTGCGAAGAAATTTCTCGCGACAAGGAGGGGAAACGAGGACCTCGGGGTGGTCGCCAGAACCAATTTCCTCTCAAGGTGATGGCTAAATGATTCGGCCATATATGTACTCGACTCTGAACATCTTGGCTTCATTTCATGCAATGCAACGCACATCAATATTTCGACCGAATGCAGTCCGCCAGCGATGCAGGCTCTCTTGGCATGACGGATCACATTCAATGGTGGCAGATGATTTGAGTGTGAGGACGCACTAGTCTTCTACCACCACTGTGAGGAATTTCCAAGACGTCGGTAACGGAATTGAGGCCGGCCTTTGCTGAATGTCTCGCAGAAAGATGACAATGGATTGTCCCGTCACCTGTTGCAGATCATCAGCGATGCACTTCGGGATGCCAAGCCGCTTCCTAGCGGAGGTGAGGCTTGGCGGATGGAGAAATGATGGACTAGCCCCCAATGGACGCCACCCAATGTGCAACGTGCCCACGGGAGCGTTGGCAAGGAAGCATATTTCGACGTCCTTGATGGTGTTTCCCCCTCGCTTGGGCCTTGGCTGGGTGGTCAAGAGGGGAAGGTGGCACGACTGCTGCAGCTGCTGCAGAGGCCACGTGCCTTGGCCAATCATACTCTGACAAGACATTGGAAGGTGAGAGATTTCTCATATTGCGGCAATGAGTTATTCTGCTGGTTTTGATGAAGTTGGGTCCGGTCGGGGCGCTGAAATCGGACTTGCGTTAGGCTCAAGGTCGCTAACCCAAAGGATCTGACAGTGCCGACAGTGACGGCCGAGACGCCGCTGCAGTGCTCAAGAAATTTCTTCACGGCGTCTAGGCAAAGCGCCGATGGGTCAACACTGGCACCAAATGCGCTCATTTCGCCGTGCTCAAGCGGATGGACGTGTGGGTGAGTACCTAGCAGCAATAAACGCATATGCTTCAACGGACAGGTGTCCCAGTGTCGTGCGTAGCGCCGATCCACATGCTGATTTCGGCCAGGACCTGTTGTGTAATTGGCCAGCCCGTGTATTTCAGCGGCTCTTCGCCCGCCAACAGGCATTGCGTCCCAGTCAGAGTAAGGTAAGATAGAAAGAAGGTCGACGCTCATTCAAGTTTTCTCTAGCAGGCTCGCATCAATTGTACGAGTGTCTGTCGACAATTTGATCTGAACAGGAGCATGCAGACATGTGGTGCTCTTCTCTTTATGGCACCCAGATGGACTGGGCTCCGTCAACCCCCCTGGCCGCCTGTCCCGTGTGGTGCAAGCGCTGTGGCATTCATTGGCTCGCAGCTCTCGGGAACGCAGCAGGGATCGGGGCTGCCAATAATAACTTCCCGCGCGTCTGCAGTCGACCCGACAAGAAACACAGTCCCATTTCTCCCCAAGAACACTTCGTTTTTTCTTCTCGTATTTGCCAGAGGCGCTTAACCAAACACGCTTTTCGAAGTCGCAATGACGGCACCTCATCTGCAGCTCAACCCTGGCCACCAGATCGAGAGCAGCGCGACGGATTGGACGAAAATCCCCCAAGCTGCTGGGGCTCATTAAAACTGCTCCATTCGCCTTGCCAATTCGCGATGGTCTGTTTCGAATGGCTTCACAGCCCGGCTGCTCGAATGGGCCACGACAGGCCCAGAAGTCTGGGCCCCGGAGAGGCTGTTTGCTGTCCATGCCAGTCATACAAGACGGGGCTGCCCCTCGCCTCAAACCAGTGTTCGAGACTCCGTCATCAGCCTTCTTCGAGTACCCTCTAGTCATATTGACGCCTGCCCTTCGCTCTTTTCCTTCTGTCCTTACTCACTTTCCTTGTGTTTTGTCTTTCATTCTTTCTCCACGTCCTCTCCTGCTTTGTTGTCTCGCATTCTGTTTCTGATCTGCGCTGATCATCATCTTTATTCTTCCGCAAGGCCCCTCTCTCTTTTGTCCAGCGCGGTGCATCCCATTGTGGATATCATTTACTCATAATACCTCTTCTCGACGAAGAGACATACCCACTGGTCGACTTTCACTCAATCCCCACAATGCTTTCCAGTATTCGCATAGCAGACGTCTTGCTCCTCCTCCTGTTATCTCAGACTACGCAGGCTGGTCCGGTAAGACGTGCTGAGAGACTGTCAGTACATACAGCATAATCGTCGAACTTCACTAACATCAGTCGCAGTTTCGGAAGGGGCTGGAACTCTACCACCTCAGTCAGTGTCGCCTCTAGTACACCAGAGTCAACGTACGTCCCCAAAATCTCCTTCGACGATCCTTACTCACACGAACGCAGACATCTTTCCACCTCTGCCGCTGCAGTAACGGCAAAGGAGGAGGATGATGGATCTACACCAAGTCCTGTCTTTAGCACCATCGACGACACGAAAAGCACACCGGCTGCCACACGAGGCCCCTCAACGACAGCTGTACGGTCGTCGAGCACAGCAGTCTTCCTCCCTCCTCCTCTGAGCACGATATCAGTACCGTCAAAAACATTAGGCGGTGCTTCCACGACCACTGAAGCCACTCTGCCTCCCATGTTTAGCTCTGTCACTCTGCCTCCGTATCCTACAACAGGCCTCCGAAACGGGTCGGCCCTCCTGCCAGCAAGCAGTCTGACTGAAACCCCTACCGGGCCGGCCACGACGGCCGCCGGTCAAGAGAGCGCCTCGCGAGGATCTCCCAATGGGATGCAGTCGTCTTTGTCCTTTGCGTTCCCTGTCCCTGGCGAGACGAAAACGACCACCGTCCAGCCTGTCGCATCATCAACTTCTCTCGTGCTCAGCACCACCGCAAAGGCTGAAGCTTCATCTACGCCCGCCCCCACCTCCCAAGATATCCCGGCTTCATCGACAACGCCACTGCAGACCATACACCCATCATCGACAACTCTCAAGGTCACAGGCTCCCCCAACGTCGGCGTCCCCACCATCGAGACCTCGCTTCCCGCCGCCACATCGACTATCTCCCCAGAGGTCGCAGCCAGAAACCTCGCCAACGCCAAGTCTTTCAATGCTCTCTTCGCCACCCTCACCGAGCAGTCCTCTTGTAGCAACGGCCAAGTCGCCTGCGTCAAAGGCAACATCGGGAAATGTGGCTCCGACGGCGCCTTCGACATCGTGAGCTGCGGTAATGACCAGTCATGCTTCGCCCTACCTATGAACACAACGGAGGGCGTCGTCGTCGGCTGCTACAACCCTACCGTCGCGAGCAATATTCTCGGAGAGGCTGTTTCTGCCCCGGGATCCTCTGCAAGTGGCGCAGTATCAGAGGTCACAATGACTGTTACGCCAGTCGTCACCGCCACGTCCACAATCCAGGTGACTCCGCCGAGCAGCCCAGAGACCACAAGCCCAGCGGTCCCAATTGCCACCGCCACGTCTACGGTCCTTGTCGCCCCGCCTGAGGAGACTTCCTCGCCGGGCTTCACCACGACCGTCGTCGTTACGAGGACGGTTGAGCCCGACCCAGCACCAACTAACACAGAACGAGAGAGCACGACGACTGCAGAGGAGCCAACGACACTTTCGACCTCCACCCGTCGTCGCACACGCAGCTCAACATCCGTAAAGACATCTGCACCACCTGCGACCACCACTGTCACCGTCACCGGCACACTGACATTTGACCCGATCCCATCCACCGTCCCGACGGTCCTCCCGACGGCGCCCGCGGCGAAGGACAGCCCCGATGCTTTTGGGTTCGTCATAACAGTCACGGAGAAGGAGACCGTGACGGCAACGGTCACAGTGAAGGAGACGGAGACAGTTACCGTCACAAAGAGCCAGTGAGAGAGCTGAGCCCATTCGAGAACGAACTAGAAAGAAACATTATTAATATCCTGTGCTTTGTATCTCTTGTCAACTACGTAATCTAGGTTGGGAAAATAGCGTTGTTTTTAGACAGTATATCGCAATCAATTCAAAACATGTCACAGACGAGAAGGATCACACAAGAAGCAAGCGTGGTGAAGTGTTTATCTATGCTATGCAACTGGTTTTCGTTGCTTCTGGCATCTCGTACGCAATGCAGATCCATGAAAGCCTCTCTATATGCCGCTCTAGTGCAATTCCGCCTGCGCTCTGCGTTCCTCTGTAGGTTCTCCAATCGGGTATCTCGAATCAGAAAATCATCTCCCTAAGCCTGTCTGTCCAGATGCTTTGTCCTTCTCTAGCCCAAAACGCCATTCATAGCCCTTTGCTGCGTATCACTCGCCGTTTGCACTGGTCTTAGCCATCTTGGTCACAAACAACTGCACTTCCAAAGTGCTCTCGAGGGGCCGCTTCGGTGGACGGGAAGAGTCCAGAGCATCGGCACCAGCACTAGGGGTACTCCTAGAACTTGGCCCAGGCGGTGTGTTCAGTTGTGCGATATCCATGTCGTTAAGTATCGGCTGTTGGCCCGGCGTAGGGTCAGCCTCATCCCCATCGACCAGAGAGCCGAGCCAGGCTTCTCGAAAAGACAATCCCAAAGCCAGAGACACCTCTCTCGCGACACTGTTTCCGACTACTCTCCACTGATCTTTCGGTTGTCCCAGAATTACTTCGTGGTCCAAGAACCCTTGGGCGCGCCGAGCTTCCATGACCGTCAAAATCCGATTCTGATTCCAGTGCAGAATCCTACCGATTCGAGCGTCTGCCGGAGAAGGTACTGTTGTCACCGTTTGCATGACTTGTTGGGGGAAACACCTGCTCCACGCACGCGAAGACGCCTGTGTGACCCTCAAGCCCGCAGCAGGAAAAAGATTTCTCTCTGCCTTCGTCATGATCCCGCGACCCTTGTTCCAAGTGGTTGTGAAGTTCATGCCATAGGGGTGGGTTGGTATGGCGCTCAGTTGGTTCCGGAGATACTTTGTGTAACCATGTGCAAGACGGTGGTCTGGGAAGGGAATGCAGATATCAACCTTGGCATCGATGATATCAGGTAGATCCGCAGTTGCGTCTGCGGCTCCAACAAACTTGAATGGTGTGGGCATCACCAGCCGCTCGCCCATCGGCTCGTCGTTAGGCAACTTGCCAAGGGTTTTGGAACGAAAGACTGGCTGATAGTGCGAATGCGAATGAAGAGGTAGTTCCGGGAGTTTGTGGCCCGGAGCTGCAAAGCATAGGAACACACGACTTCGGCTCTGTGGCGAGCCGTAGGACCATGCGTCTAATAAGAAGAAGTGCGTCTGATACCCAAGCCCAACCAAGGCACAGATCAGTTGGCAGAACACGTCTTCGTTCTTTTCCCGGCGTGGTTGCACGATCTCCAGGACGTTCTCCAGTAAGCCGTATCTAGGTCGGTAGGTATCGATAAAAGAAGCAAAAGCGGCAACAAGTGACTGGTTCTTGCGTTGCTCAGGGGTAGCCTTGTCGACGGTGAGGCGAGAGAAGCCGGGACATGGGCTACCAGCAGATACGAAATCCACTGTACCAATCTTCGGAACTTTATCGCTGAACTTGCCTTCTAACGCAAGTCGCTGCAGATCGTCAATAGAACCAGCGAAAGGATGTACCTCGCCCAGGGCATTTGCCATGTACGTGTGCATAGCACGTACGTTGATGTCGTTTGCCCACTTCATCTCGATAGCCCCTCCTTCCTCGAGGCCGCGTCCAAAATTGCCGCCTCCGCAAAAGAGGTCGACGCCTCGAAGCTTATGCATAGGCCTCGAGGGGTCGAATCCTTGTCTCAGGGTCGGGGGGCCATCAGTCAGAGGAGAGATCTGGCCTAAGGGATCCAATCTGTGCGTGATGAAAAACGCGTTGGCTGTACCGTTCCGGTCGTAGGGAGGCAATAATGGCTCGTCGTGTCTGAAGAAACGCACAAGACACCTGCCGTAGATGCGATCAGCATCGATCGAAGTCGTCTCGTTGCTGTAGACAAGCTCGTTCCGGGGTGCATTCGTGTTAGGTTCCAGTTGGCTTCTACGAAACAGACGTCTAAGAACGACCATGTTCTCCTCGTCAGGACCTGAGACTAGCTCATAAGGCTCAGCTAGGTCGTCATGATTCTCAGGACTGATGAGAAGACTATCGCCGACTTTATGGGCGAAAGCCTCAGTTTGGTGGTTGCAACGCAGGTGGCTCTGCTGAAAGTAACCCATCGGTGTGTCGTCGGCTTAGTGAGGTATGTTTGCCGGCAGAAAAACTCCGCATTCGTGTCTGCAGCGCCTCCCCAGTGAATATCATGGATAGAGAGAACCTCGCTCTCTTTGATCTTAGGAAATCCATCCCCACATGAACAGTGGTCTGAGAGAAACAGCTCATTATTCCAAGGATACTTCATAGAACCACATAGGGTATCCACGGGTCTGTATAGCCAAATGACATCGAAACACCGCTTGTTGTCCCTCAACTTGTGGACTTTCTGGACCAATCCAAACCACCGGTCTACATCATCAAACCCAGCAGCAACCTCTCTGGCCCAGTGAGAGCCAGCGTCATCGTCCCTTGTCGTAGAAATGACATCGCCAACACAAACCTCTCTGGTAACTTTCTCGTGGGCTCGGTGGGCAGCTGTGTGGGGGCTAGGCGACGACTCCAACTTATAAGCACTTGTAAGATTGCAGCGCAACTTCTCGGCTCGGGGGCTCGGGACCATAGCCTCCATCATCATACCACACGGCAGATGATTGAAGAGCTGATATGTATAAGGTGTGACGATAGTCTTATCGATCTGGGCTGCTTTGCCTGGTGCTGGGGAGGACGCGCCGCTGGTTGGGGTTGATGGTGTCTTCTTTGAAGTGTCTGGGTAGGCGGTGTAGTCGCGAATCTCTTTCCACATGTAGATGGATTTGGTCTTATGCCAATCGAGAAGGCCATATACCTCCTTGTAGATAAAGTCCAGGTTAGCCACAATTGCTGTGCGGAAGTCGTTCCCTGGTAGCTGTTGTCGCCAGTGAGTGAATGCCTCAGAAGCGCCGTGATGCTTTGAAAGCCATGCACTGAAATCAGATCGGAACTCTCTGAACAACACGCGACGTCCAGCATCTACCGCAGCAGAGAGGTAGTCGGCGACATGCTTGGCAAGATCTGCTACCCACATGAAACCCATATGAAATCTTCTGTACTCTGGCGAAGGGTTTTTTAGACGGTAGTAAACGTCCTCCTTGCCTCGATCAGCAGCCTTGGTATTCATCTTTGACCGAATCCATATCTCCCGACCAACGGTGCTCTCAGACAGGCCATAGTTTCCGATGGGTAGCTCTTCGAAGGGGACTTGGCGCACAAAGTACCGAGCATCGCCAATTGACAAGACGCCGTCCACGTACATGACTGTACAGCCAGGTTTGATTGAGAGGTGTTGGAGTGGTCGCATCTCTGCTGGATATCGCATCTTCTCGTAGGCTTCGGTGAGCCCACCCATATACGGTTCGGTATATACGGTGAATTGGTCGAGTTCAAAGTCTACGAAGTCGTCCCCTCCTTCACTTGTTCGCCGATGCTCCTCTAGCAACTTTTGGACGGCCGTGAACTCCCGATCAACCGGAGCAGGGAGCTCCTGGCCCTGGTAAAGGTACCGCGGCGAGATAAGAGTGCTTGGCGGGAGGTCGATGGAGATGTTTGTGACCGGCTGAAAATCTGGCGGCAGGAAGACGGTCTGCGTGTCCCTATGAGACTCTTGCAGCACAGGCGCGTCATCCAACGGGTTAGCGACAGCCGTGTTCTTTAAGACTTGCAGGATCTCGCGGTTCTCGATCTTAGCGAGATCATCGGCGGCTTCCCAGTCTTGGCCTTCATCGTAATCCGCACCCAACAGGTTACCAAGCTCGTCCTCGTAGTCTTCAATGGGACCTGCATTAGGTGAGAAACTGCCCAAGACATGATGAAAGGAAGGGGCTGACCTGGCATGGTGACTGCTC
Organism: Colletotrichum gloeosporioides; assembly: GCF_011800055.1. Taxonomy (NCBI): domain Eukaryota; kingdom Fungi; phylum Ascomycota; class Sordariomycetes; order Glomerellales; family Glomerellaceae; genus Colletotrichum; species Colletotrichum gloeosporioides. The sequence continues at coordinate 521,085 of NW_025544682.1, forward strand.
ATTCTTACCATTCGGTAAGCGTTGCTCAGAAAGTAAGCGCAACACGCGCACGCGGCAGGCGCTGGCGCTGGCGCGTTGTGTGCTGTAGACGTTGTGAAAATGTGCGGGGAATTGTGTTCGTTAGCGGGATGAGACTCGGGCATGCGTTGGTTTTGTGAGCGGTTGGGTCCAGGCGCGCCTCAAAGAGTCAAAGCTGTCGGCGCCCTGTTGACGATACGAAGTTGAGGGTGAGGTGAGAAGTGAATGTTTTAAAAACAGGGAGGATCGGGCAAAGGGAAAAGACCCGATCTCGCCTGCTCTGGTGCAGATGCCTTGTGCAAGTGCGGTGGCCCGGAAAGACAAGAAGAAAAAAAGCTGAAGCCCAATTGTTGCACAACAACTTGACTCGTCGAAGTTAATGTGCTTTTTGTTTGGTATGCGTAGACTGCCTGTGTTGACATTGAAGAATAATTGCGGAGAAGACGGCCAATCCCGCCTTGCGATTGACAGATTTGGCAAGCGCGACCCTGCTGTGGAGTTTGCGCAGCGTTCCTGCAGCAGGATTGGCCAATAAGATAAGGCCTGCTCACCCGCTGTGCTGCAGTAACTCTACCGGCTAGGCTGGCCTAAGGTACCTACGTAGTAGGTAAGGTAGTAGGTAAGACACAGGTCTAGAGCCGAGGTGGTGATGCAAAATCAAGTTGTTGTGGGTTGTGACCGATATCCGGCCATGCAACGTATGTTTAATAGAAATAGAGATTGGCATGGGAGTTCAGCCAAAAATCGATTGAGTTGGGTATCTTTGGTTCATATATCCTTCCTTACTTCTTCCCGGCGTTCTCTTGTGCCTGCTCCTCCTCCTTCCATTCCAACACAATCCGCCTCAGCTCAAAGATGACTTCTACTGCAATGAGGATGATGATGATCCACTCCAGTCTTGTGCTGTGCTGCTCACTGGACATCTCTCGTAGCACGCTCGCAATCTCCTGTGCATAGTCCATCTTCTGGTTCAACGTTCGAATCCGCACATTTACGTCAAGCGCTCGTCCGACCTGCTCGTAGTACCCTTCTAGACCTAGTTCAGCACGGCTGTCCCAGAAGATGTCCGGGAGGGAGTCTGTCAGCTCCGAGTAGTGGTTGAGCCGCGCGCGCAGACTCAACAACTCGCCCGTCTTCTGCAAGATGAATTTTCTACCAAGAGGTAGCCCAGAGCCCTTTGACAGCAGCGACGGGATTTTCCTGGTACTCTCAAAGTATGCCGTCAAGGCTGTTTCGAGAACAGCCAGCTTGGTGCTCCTCGCTAACCCAGAAGAGAAGGCAATCTTGGCCAGCGTCGTGTCCAGTCTATCGCCATCCCTCTCTTCAAGCTTCGTCCCAAGTACCACAATGTCACCCTTCATGCCGCTCGTTTCCCTCGACGAGTCGGCAACATACTCCAGGTCCTCAACCTCCCGCAGAGCCGGCTTTAACGGCGTTTCCGCCGCGCCGAGCAATTGTTTAGTGACGACATCAGGAGGCAGCGCCCAGGTCACGATCGTTCCAGAAGGGAATACAAAGATGTCGCCTCCATTTACACCGCGGGCATGTACAACCTCGCTTGCCTCGAATCCGCTGTGGTCTGGGTCGATATCGAACCCATGCGCCCGTAATGTATCTAGCACCAACCCCATATCGAAAGACTCGGATACGCAGACGGCGCTGATCAGGGTCGAGGCAGATGATTCGACGGACTCTCCAGATAGGGCGCCACCACTGCGTTGCGCTGGCCGTTGAGCGATGATGGCCACCCGACGTAGAGAGTTCTTTGCGCCGGCAGAACGAACGCCTTTGCGCTTCGGAGGCGTGGGCAGTGATAATTCTCCATTTTCAGGTTTCGGCTGCCTCGGAGACGGTTCGCCAGTGCTCTGGGAAAGGTAGACGTTGGAAGTAAAAAAGTTGCGCTTTCGAGGTTGGCTTGTTGAAGTCGTTAGGTGGAAGTATCGCTGCGGGCGGGGCGTGAAACGTGCGGTGTGGAAGCCACGGTTGAGGTACGAAGCTATGGTGAGATGGCATGGCCGCATTTTGAGACTTTTGACGCCATTGAACGGGCTTTTCAACACCCAAGACACACAATGATCGGTCGTGGCTTGGGAGAGGACAGTCCTCAAAGTCAGAGCTGCCGTTAACTGCCGATGCGGGTGGTTATCTTATCAGCACGTGATCACAAAAGTTCGTCCCGCGGCGACGCAGCGACATATCGGCATCAACAACCTCTTTCGGCCTACTTGCCAACCAGGCTCACTGCATCTCAATCGTGGGATTTCTCAAGCCTGTCAGCGAAGATGGGGCAATGCGGCTGCCTCCCATCTCAAGATCATACCCTTTTGTCCTGACGAAGGGCCGATGGTCATCGGTTCCTACCTGGCGAGCTGTGGGTGTTCCCAAGAAGCTTCCCCTGCCATAGCTAACAAGACTTAGCACCTCTGCCGACGCCATGACTTCCGATCCAGCCAGACCGCCGCCGTCAGCCAAGTTCCCCAAACTGAGCGTATAATACAACAAGGCGATCACCACCAACGCTCATTAGAGTCGCTCTACAAGCCCATCGTTGCCGGCGAGCGCTCATTTTCCCAAGAACTGCTCCTCGCCGGCGCCCTCGAACTGTACCGTAACCCGAACCAAACCCTGTCCGACGCACAACTAGCCGACCTTCTCCTTCTGGCCTCTTTAAGGCAATCTTCGCTCAGCATCATCACGGCCCAGCTAGTCCTGCGACAAATTCCCAAACTTGACCCGCGCATCCATGCCCGCTTGTACAGCCCCGACTGGGAGGCTATGTCCAAGCTCGTGGAACGTAGGGGGTATGTCGTTGGAGAAGTCACACACTGGACAAAAATACTCGTAGTCGAAGATGCGGACGAGAGAGTACGAGACTTTCTGGCCAAGGAGCATCACAAACCGCTGTTTGTTCTTTTCTACCTGCTCAGCAGTAGGCCGTATTTCTCGGATCGAGAGTCCCTCTGGGGGCTTTTGGAGTACTGCAAAGAATGGTACTCCGGAAAACAGCAGAAAAGCCCTGGCACACCAGACTCTCACGAGCTGGGAATGCATTTTGCCCTGTTCTGTATCTTGCTTCAGAAGCTAGGCTATCACGCGGCCAGGCTCCAGCCCGACATTCTACCCGAAATAGCTAATTTAGCAGTATCCTACATCAGTAGTCTTCCATTGACAAAATCACGCACAAGGCAGGTGCGCCAGGATAAGACCTACAATATGCAGTGTCGCGTTTTCAATGCCGCCTTACAAGCTGTCTCCGAGCCCGCAGCGGAAAAGCCATACGACCGCGCGACTTGCAACTGGAAAGCCATCACAGCATTGTTGTCTCTGTCTTCCGGCCTGCCACGGCCTTTGATCATTGAGCGCCAGAGCTACCGGGCAATCCGGCAAATCCTGCTCATGCTACCAAAGACCGTCACCGAACGGGACACGGCCAGTGCCCTTGCCAGCTCGTGGCCTCCCTATCGAATCTTGCGAGATGGCATGGAAGAAAAGGCCAACGCTGAGGACTATTTGAGCAGAGTCGTCAAGGCCGGCATGATGATGCAAGAAGCCGGCTACGCCAAACAACCAGTAGACAACGTCACCGATATCCTAGGTGGCAGAGCCCCAGATGGTTCGCCTACCGTCCAGACCAGAGCCAATTACCCTCGCCGTATCCACTACGATCAAGCAGCTTGGGCAGCACTTATTCGGACCACTCGGAACTCGCAGGAGGCATGGGCTATATTCAAGAACCCTCCAGAGGCCAACATGGAACCCAACTGGCAAGTATACTGGGAGCTGATTGTCAAGATCGCCGCCAAGCCAGCTGATCTGGATCACAACAACCTGCCAGGTGACGGCCGAGAAGTTTCTCCGTTCGACGACAGGAACCTTACCGATTTCGAAAAAGCTAGAGTACGCCCGCCCACTATACGTGCTCTGACGCACGAGATGTTCAAGATGGGCATTGTCATCAAAGGCAAAAAACTAGCTTTTCTCATTAGGACAGCAGAAACCATTCCCCATGCGATGGATTACATCGATTACAGCGGTATATCCGGCGGTTTCAAAAGGGATATCCGACGATGCATGGAGACTCTCACGGACCTTCCACCATCTCTGCTGAGCACGCCTCCTCTGGACATTCTCCATGCGTGTATTGAATTGCTCTGTAAACTGCAGCCAAATCGCACGCAAGGCCAGACCAAGTTATATCCGAAACACTTTCTCCGCATACGGTATGCGTTCCGCCTCGCTCAGCAAGGATGGATCTCGACAAAGCACAGCAGCAGAGCGCCCTGGGAGTCGATATTAGTTGCCCTTGCGCGACCCAATATCATGCTCAGTGCCGTCAAGACCAAAACGAACGGCTTAGAGGTGCTTCTGTTGGCTACAGAGGTCATGGAGAGGGCGGAATCTCACAGCGGTTTGAGCTTGTTAATGTTCCATTCGTATGCTCGAGCGATGCTCAAGGCTGCGTGCTCGGGGCTATTGCCTCTGAGGAACAGTCGCAGAGAGAATAACCGCGAGAGCCAAAACTTCTTGTCATTGTATAGTCTCCACAGCACTCCCGCCAAGGCACCGAAACTCGTCTCCAACAAAGACCGCCAGTGTTGGAAGACGGCTCTGTCTCCCATCTTCCAAGAACGAAGCTGCAATACAGCTGATACACCATACGAGGTTATGTGCGACGCAACGAGGAAACTTAAGAGCGCATGGAGGGCACTCTCGACCACTGGTCCAATTGCCAAGCCAAAGGTGAACCGGCTCGTCACAGCGTCTCACATCAACAACTATATGCGCACGCTAGCCTTTGTCGGCGACTACGAAGAGATGCTGTTGCTCCTTCAATGGGTAACCAACGAGTGGTTGCCCGCGGTGACGACGGCGTTAGGCGGTCTGTCACTTGCCGATATGGAGCGTCTGGAAAGGGCAGTACGAGCGTTCCGGGCGTTCGCCGAGCCCATGCTAGGCAATGAGGTTGTAAAGCCTATGCACCAGGAGATGGCCCATAACAGGGCACTGCACTGGCCTTCTGATGAGGAGGTGGAGGATTATATTGCAAGCGATAAGTGGGGTGATCATCAAAACTTGAAAGCAGTGATTGATATGGTCAAAAGGTTGGAGGAACAGGAAGTCTCTGTATCTGTATCATCACCTGCAAATGAATTTGGGAAGACGGAACCGTAGACCTGGATAGATACCCCGTAAAATATGTCAAATATTCTAATTAACACATGGACCAGGTGATGATGAAGGAAGCCGACAACGGCGACGACAGTAGCGATGTCGAAGACAAAGGAGACGCGTTAAAAAGCCGGCGGGCGGGATAAGCACAAACAAGAAGAATGTATTCTGGTTCCCTAGGACCTCGACGGTGATGCTCATGCCGATCGAATCGTATTCAAGAACGAAATTGTTTCTGTAATGGCCATCTTTGGCAGGCGGATTGACTCGTGCCGGGCAGTTGGGGTAGAGGTCTCGCAGCGAGACGAAGGATGCGTATTTTCCGGAGTACATCAATCTCAACACCGCTTCCCAGGTAGCGGCAGATCAGAAGAGGCAAAGTTCTCCGCCTTTCTTCATGAGGTTAGCAGCTGTTTCTGGGTATCAGCTTGGAGGGCAAATTACACTGTCTCTCTCGTTCTTCAGAGCTTCGCATTGTCCAGAGACGGTGTCTTGGGGACAAGTTAAAGTGCGACCCTGGCAGTCCAGATTAGATCGGATCCTTGCTCGGCGTATAGTAGATTAAAGCAATCTTGTTGGGTTTCGGAGTCTTCCATCATGGAGCTGTCAGAGGGGTCCTGGATTGCTCCAGATTTCTGGGCTCGCGAGGTGTTGAATGAATGAAGTGGATGAGAGAAGAGGTGGATCGGTGAGAGGTTGCTGTTCTGAAAGTGTCAGGAGCAAAGTCGTCTCCATACGAAGGTGCCAGATGCCTTTCCTAAGCTCCTGGTTTATTCACAACCTGGAAAGTGAAGTGGGACGTGCTGGCAAAGTGAAGGATGGCGGAGCTTCATTATGTCTGTTGACTGGGACGACGACGACGACGACCGACGACGGCAACAACAAAACAGAAAGAAAGAATACGCCAGCTTCTGCTTATGAGCAATCATAGTTCGTTATCGTCGTAAATATCATAATTATTTACCTCAGAGATGCCTCTCAAGGAAGACCCAAGTTGCAAATGTCACCACCCTCCTTCCTTTTTCAATTTTCCATCGCACTTACTTGCCTCCCATAGTCGTTCCAAAAGTTTCGAGACCAGAGTGAATTTGAGAAAGGCCCTAGCCTGTAAAACTTCTCTTTATCCCCAGTAAAATCTCACCTCGTCGACTCTCCTTTCTACCGTCCCAGTAACCTCTCCCTCAACCTGTCCACATTTTTCTTCTCTGCGATCTTCCACCATTATTTTCTGTCTTCTCACTTTCGGATTCTCCAACAGATTTCTGTCTTTCATCGTTCAACAAGGTTGCTGGCAACCTCCACCTAGCCTAGTGTCTCAAGATTATCGATTCCAACCTTCTACGCGGATTTAATCAGTATACGATCAGTTGCTGGCGACCCAAATACCGACTCAACTTCAAGAGCAGATTCGTCGCCTCAAAATTGCTTGCAAGCTTTTCTATCTCAAAACTATCATCACATCAATACAGCATCAAGATGGGCCGCCTCGACTTGTCTTCTCTTCTCAACACCGGCATGTATGCTGACATCCACCTTGTGTGCACTGGCAAAAAGGGAAACAAGCAAACCTTCAAGATTCACCGTTCAATTGTCTTCTCCCAGTGCCAGAAGCTCAAGGAGCTCGTTCTCAAGTCGTCAACTGTAAGTCATTTCCCGACCCTTTTAACCGCGTATCCAAAACTAACACTGAGTCTACAGCTTCGTAATGAATTCTTCGGGGTCGACGTCGTCGATTTGCCGCTGGAACCGGAGATCTTCGAAGGCGTCCTTGCCTTTTTGTATTCCGGAGAGTACCAGGTCCGATACCAGGCTGCGGAGACGCGGGCAGAAGATGGGGAGGAGGAAGTATGGGACAACACTCCGCACTCTCTGTTCTACTCCACCCGAATCTGCGGAATGGCCCAACAATTCGACATCATCGATCTCTTCTCAGAGTCTGCAGCCGGTCTCTGTGCCGCTATGCGTAACGCTCTCTTTCACGTCGATTTGCCTGCTGTTCTCGATGAGCTTTATGCGACCCTAGGAACGAGCCCCTACTTCACCCTTCATCTGGCATCAATCCCTCATATGGTGGCTCATAAAATGAAGCGGTTCAAAATCGTCAGGACGCATCTTCGCCGGGTCCTCTTCAAGCAACCCGTCTTGGCTGCCGACATCCTCGACGCAACCACGGAGGCCCTGGAAGAGTCAGAGATGAGGCTGAGGAGAGCAGCTGACAGGCTTCAGGAAATGGCACGACCTGTTGAAGCTGTACAAAACATCGAAGAAGGCGAGGCGGATCAGGGTGTTGAGCACGATGAGCAACGCCGTTCTCGCCGTCGTCGCCGAGATGATGATGATTTGGACCTGGAGCAAGAAAGAAATGCGAGGAGACGCCGGCTGATGTAGACTGGTTAGATTTGTAAAGCGGGGAACGTTGCGAAATAGGTAATGATGCTGGGCTGGCCCTGGATAATGAATTGAGGAATAGACGGACAGCTATGGTATCTTTTGCGAACAGGCTTGCATCTTATGGTCTCAGCAATGGCGAAATAGACTGCCTGGAGAATTCATACTTCTCTCCTATTGCTCGTTCTCGTCTCGACATTTGTCATCCCGTTTGCAGTCTTGATATTGGCTGATTCCCACGACTAGTAAACACTGTTTTTCTTGGCGTCATTTTTGATTCTTTACAAAAAAGAAGTGTCGCAAGCGCGCAGCCAGTGACCTCGACTCAACGAAGCAGGTCAAGCACGCAGGTCGCGAACGACTATCTCATTGATGCAAGGCTATAAGCGTACTATTCGACTCAGCCACTTGGCCTATAGCACTTCCTGCGACGAGCCTTTACCGCTGGCCCTTGCAAGCCGAAACTTTGCAGCTATTTCCACCTCCGTATTAGCGCAACCGTTGACAGCTCGCCCCCCATTGTTTCTGCTGCCTTCTTCAACGGTCTTCAACATCAGCCGAACGTTGTCTTAAATCCAGCCTGTTCCGGCTGACAGGCAACGTGCAAGCAATCAAAAAGTTCATCCGTGACGGGTTCGGACGACTTTGACAGGGGCCCCGCAGATAAAGGCTTGCTTCCTTTGCAACGTGCCGCCACACAGAGACGTGACACCAGAGCATGTGTCAAAGATGATACCTAGAAGATTTTACTGCCATTGTTTCTGATTAGGATGCAAGTACTTAGGCTACCTTCAAACTCTATACACTTGAGCCAAGACTCGCCTTCCTCCGTGAACCATGAACCGTTTCCCCATCCACACCCCCTCCCTCGCCGTGGATAAGACTGAAAAAGTAAAAGAAGAGAGAAAAGGGGCCCTCTGCAGACCAGCGAAAACGTAATTGTCTGCACTGGTTATTCCAACACAAAGACGCCCTCTGGCGATCATCTATGCGTCGCAACTCTCCATCGAAATTCTCTAATAACACAAGGCCAGAACGCCGTAAATGGGTCAAACTTGCAGTGGCTCGATTTGAGCGTCTCAACAGTCTGAATCCCTTGTTTGTCCGTCCATCGTCAATTGGGCCGCCCCCTGGAAACTCGATGCAACGCCTCGTTGCCACCTGCAAAACAGAGCCCCCTCACCAACTCCGAAAGGACATCGCTTCCTCAATAATCAGACACCGAAGAACTAAAGTGGTTGAACGCCAAGACCTAGGGCCCTGAAACAGCTCCTGCCGCGTTTCCTCGGTACCCATTTAGGGGCGAGTAAGGCGTTGGCATGGGCACGGAAGATATCTTTGGCCGTAAGGCTTGAGCTGCAGAACGTTGTTCTGCCATGAGACGCGACAACGATATTGTTGGCAGTGGGCCGGCTTGCTAGACCTGCTCTCTCTGCTGCTGTTGAGCCTGCGCCAACGACATTGATGGCAGCGGACCGGCTTGCTAAACCTGTTTTCTCTGCTGCTGTTGAGGTATGACGGGTATGGGCACAGGTGTCACTTTATGGGGTATGGGAGGCGTTCCGTTTCTGCCGGCACTGCCAACGGGGCTTTGTGGCTTGGGCGTTTCGCCCGCAGCTACGCGTGCCTCGTGACCGCCTGCGATCATCTTGTTGCCAAACGCATTGCTCGTTTGCTGCGCCGCGGCCCTGAACCTGGCTTGTTCGGCCGCCATGCGCTTCCGGTCGGCTTCGTAAACAGCCATATTGTAACCCGTCATGGCATTCATGCCAGCGTTTGGTGTGTGCTGCGACTGGTGGCTACCGTTCGGATACTGTTGACGGTTGATGGGCGTGCCAGGCATGTTCTGCTGAGGAGTCGAACCATAGTGCCGTTGCTGCTGGTGCGTAGTCGGAGACTGATACTGGCCGGCCGGCACCTGCGGCGACATGCGCGGTTGCATATTGTTCGCTCCGTTGGGATAGTAGCCGCCGTAATTTGGCTGCGGAGTGCTAGGCGGCTGATGGTGCTGCTGCTGGTACGGCTGCTGATAGGGTTGCTGGAAACGAGCGTTGGGCGTGCCATGCGTTGGTGTTCCAGCATATCCAGGGTACTGTGGGGGCCTCTGCTGTGATCCGTATTGAACACCCTGGTGACCATAGGGGGTTTGCGTCTTTCCGACATGCTGTGCGTAGTTGGTGTATCCGTTTGTTGGGCGATATCCACCAGGTTGGCCAGGGCGCGGCGTCTGGTGCGGAGGCAAGTGGTGGGGAGTGCCACCTGGACGAGGAACTTGCTGCTGGGGCATCGGCGGCTGCTGACCGGCACGGTAGTAGTTGGTCGTTGCAACAGAAGGGGTCCGGGACGGGGTGCCGTACTGGTTCGCCCCGTATTGATTGTACGGGGTCGACGCGCTCGGCGTGCGATGAGGGGCAGGCCGATTTTGAGGAGCTGCAGCCGCCACACTCTGCTGTTGACGCATACGGGCTTGAGTTGCCGCATCGTCTTCCATGACACCCTTGTACTGGTCTGTGCGAACCTCGAGCTTCGTGCTGGTGAGCAGTTGCTCCAACTGGTCGCCGTTGAGCTTGGCTACAGCGTAAGGGGGAAGGCTGTTGACGATGAGACTCAACTGGGCCTTGAGCGTCTCGTATGTCGCAGTCTCCTCCTCCGTTGGAGTTGAGACAGCACCATGAGATAGCAGATCGCCATTGACCGGGTCACCTGCGTAGCGGTTTTGCGATGGGAGCAGAGTAAGGTTGCGGATGCGCTGGTAGGAGAGGAGAGTCTCAATCATGTCAGTGACGTCGTCGAGAAGAGCATCAACCTCCTTGTCGGCGGGATCCTTCTCCATGGGCTTCGACACCACGTCGTTCATGTCTTTCAATGCAGGGTCCACAAGCCACTCATCCCACTTCTCGATCGCCTCATTCACAAACTCTTCGTCGACTTCCTTCTCGGCCGCTTGTTGAATTGGCTTCTCAATGTCATCCTCATCTTCAAACTCGCGCAGCTCAGACTCAATGAGCTTGTTGAAATTCCGTTGGCCGGTCAATTGCCAATGCAGGCGGCCGGCGTGGGTCGAAGGTATGACCGACGTGGAATCATCTCTGCATGGGGCAAAGCTGGAAAATGCACTGCGGAATAGTGACTCCATTTCATTGACTTCGACTTCGGTGCTCGATGGTCTGCGGCCTGCCAAGCTCTGCGCACGCTCACGCTGTCTTGTCTTGCTCTTCGACGACGGGGTCGCGTTGGTGTAGTCCAGAAAATAGCCGACTGACACTTTCTTGCTCGAATAGGAATCGTTGAAGTACTTGGACTTGCCAGCTGGCTCAGGGTGGTAAAAGCCCAGAATATTGCCCTTAACCATCTGCTTGGGTTGTTTGGGAGGTTGCAGCGACGGCAGCGGACGACTAGATGAGAACAATTCTCCGAGTGTGGCGGTCCGCTCACTTGATCGCGATGGGACAACATAGGATGTCGACACAGCCGGAGGGAGGTTCAAGGGAGATGCCTTGACGCCAGACTTCTCCGCACCAGACGTCTTCTTGGGCAGACTCGAGAAGAGTTGCTTGGCATGGGGAGCCTGACCAAAGACTGTCAAGACCGCATAGCCAGAGAGAGGGTCAACTTCGGCCTTGACGTCAGGGGCATTCGCGGCTGTACGCGGGTACGATATCTCTCGGCGAAGAAGGTCCATAGCCTTCTCTCGGAACTTCTTGGTTTGCACCAAGGCAGCGCCATCGGTCTTCTCCTTGCCCTTTTCTGACCCGGTCGATTGCAGTTCTCTGAGCTGATCCTTGACGGCATCAATGAGGTCGGACGCCAGCTCGTCCAAGTGATTGTAGGAGTCGTTGGAGACCTTGTCGGCGATGGTGCTCGTGTGGTCGGCGGACTTTTGGCGCTTCGCATCGGGCTGCTCTGCATCAGCTTCAGGAAGCGGACGCTTCAGAATTGAGGGTTTTGCATCAAAACTAGGGTCAATACGTTAGTACGACACGGTTTTCGAGGCGGCGTTGGGGCATGGACGCGCCGCAAAAGGCGCATGCATGTGAGTGCAGCCCTACCTGGTCAAGACAGTGAAGTAGTTGCGAATGGCATCTTTCTGGCTCTCCTGCGGGACCTGTGCGGTTTCGCCATCGACATCCATCTTTTCGGCTCCATCGCCATTGGCTTCCTCATCATCGTCGCGCTTCCTCTTCACAGGGACGACAGGCTGGGGCTGGGGGGACTCAGCATGGTCCGGTCCAGGGATGCCGTTCGCCTGGACCGAATCCGGCTGCGCCATTGCGAAGCTTGATGAGTCGAAATCTTAGTGAGTGATGGTTGTCGTCGCGATGCGAGGGCTCGTTGGCAGCTCGTTAGGTCGATGTTGCGCGGGACGACGGGGGTGGCAGGTCGCCCAGTGGAGGGCGGGATTGTCGCGACGCGCGAGGTTCGTCGGTCGGTCGGTCGGTTGGTGGAACTCCAAAACCTTTTTTTTCGTCAAGCGTCGAAGGACTAGGCGTTTGGGGGAATCTTTTCATCCAAGAACACAATCAAGGGCAAACAAATGGAACCGGAGATGAACGGAGGTCCATCGACGTTGCCGCTTCTCGATTTTTTTTTTGGCCTTGCAAGTGCTCCTGGAGCAATTTCCTGTAGCGTATGTTGGGAGGCTGTACTCAGAAGGCTGTTGTCTTGATGCCACTGCTGCGAAAAAGACTAAGATTGACGCTAGTCCCACTTCGGCCGGATACAGTGGGTCTCTTCACGTGATGGACCACCCCCCCCCCTCCTCCAGAGATGCTGCAGGGAGAGATGCGTCCTGGCCTGCGCGTGCCTTGGCTGGAGAGGTACCTCGGACGCATAGAGCTTCATTCACGGCAAAGCAGATTGGGGACTGTCGACCTTCATGTCAAGCGTTAAGCTCAAGGTTTTCGATTACGCATGGCGACATCTGTTCTTTTGGTTCGATGCCCAGTGTCCCCATAAGGCACCCTATCCTACAGTGGACCCTTCTTGTACTTATACGGAGCAACGAATTATGGGCAGACATGGGTGCCCTTTCTGGGATCGCCAGGTGCCCGCTAAGTACCTTTGCGTTGCCAGACCATGCATAGCTGTGATCAGCTGTGGCAAACAGACATCACGGCAATAATGTGAATTCACGCAAAGATGCAACTATTGGTATTCGCACACTGGTGTCCAGACTAGTACCTAGGTAGATAAATTACAGCCACCACCCGAATCCCTCCATTTGCCAACAAGTTGATAAGAAAAGTGTTGTGTGTGCAGGCGTTTATTTCTTCGCCTTGGCCAGACCAACGGCGTTCTTGCCGAGGTCGTAAACAGAGTACCAGCGACGCAGGAAGGCATCTCCAAGGATAACGAGGGGGCCGACCGGCTCGGGGAAGTCCATGCCCTGGAAGGTGGAAATGCAGCTACCAGAGACCTCCAGGATGTAGTCGTAGGCGGAGATGCTGAAGTTGTAGCCAGCAAGGGTGAAGGTAATGTCAGGGAGTTCAGCGCGCTTGTCGCACTCAACCGAGTATTGGCCATTGAAGCCCTTCTTAGCACCAATCTCCTTGTTGAGCAGCTCAGCAAGAGCAGAGGGGAGAACGTTCAGGGAAGTTCCGGTGTCGAGGATGGCACCGTGGCCCTCGAGGTCGGCAGTCTCGTCGCCAAGGGTGATGGCATCGAGGTCAACCTCCCAGTAAGCCTTGCGGCGGAGAGGGATGTAGGTGATCTTGCCCTCGTAGTGAGACTCATCAACACCTCCAAAGACAGCCTCGCTCTCATCACCCTCATCGTTGGTGTCGCCGAGGTAGAAGGCGAAGACGGGCTCATCGATGGCCTTCTGGTTGACCATCTGGTAAAAGGGAGGAACGATCTTGTTCACGGAGATGGTGTCGTAACCAAGACCGAGGATGCCGTCGAAGCGGCCAAAGGCAAAGGCCAGACCAGGCTCGCTGGTAGCCTCGGCGAAGTCCTGCTTCTTGATCTTGATGTCGCCGATGGAAACGTCATCCTGGGACACAAAGCCGGTCAAGCTGCCAGAGCCGTAATGGATCTCGAACTCGGAGCCGTTGGACTTGTAGGTGGAGGAAGACGACGAGTCGTACTTGGAGTGCAGGTAGCAGGCGATGCTGCCGCACTGCTGAGAAGGAACCCACAGGTTGGAGCTGCCGGTGTCAAGGACAACCTTGAATGACTGAGGGGGAGTGCCGATGGAGATCTCAGAGAAGTCTGCAAAAAATACATTAGGCACAATGATCGAGGGTGGTTCCGCCAAGGGGACATACACTGAGCGTTCATGAAGTTGCTCACAGGCACCGGGTGTTCACCGTTGCTCTTGATGGGCTTCTGGTTGAACATGGCATCGGCGTGGTTCTGGGGGCGAGCGCCCATGTACTTCTGGCCGAGAGAGCGGACCTGGTGCTCGATGGGGACGGCGTTCTACGTTTGTATCAGGTCAGCGGAGGGTTTCGGGGAGATGCGCGACGATGGGCTGACATACCAGCTGCTCCGAGATGGGCACCTTCTTGAGCTTCAGCTTGTGGACATCGGCCTGGGCGGCGCCCAATAGGACCGCCGCGGTGAGGAGAGTGCTCTTCATCGTGATCGAAGACCTCGATTACCCGGCGTTTGTTAGTTTGGCGCCTGCGTCTTGGTGATGTTGATGCTGGGGGAGTGATGGGTTGGAACGGGATGGGGATGATGAGGTGTTGACGGGGGGAAAGAGGCGGAAGCTGGGGCGGATGAAGTACCTATTAAGTACGCAGCACCGTACCGGGTTGAAGTAGCATGGGGGGAGTCCCAGTGTCAAGCGTGACCTGCCCAACCTGCCTCCGCTAATGACGTCCCGAAGGTACCTTATCACTGCGCGACGTGCCACACCTGCCTATCAAAACCCGGGGTTTTATGGAGCCCCCAGCAACCAGCAGGAACGGAAGCTCCCAGGCACGCAACCCCGACCGCCCGAGACAGAGCTCCTCCCAGCTCTCACACACTCGGTGACACTCACACTTGACCTTCACAGGCCTATGAGGCACCCAGGACGGAGCTTGCGTGTCTGATCGCGTGTCCCTGCAGATTCTCTTTGGCTGCCGCCGTTTCGCGTCACCTGCATCTGCCTTCTTCGATAAGATAAAGCGATCTCCATGCATTGCATCAAATAAGCAGACCTGGGGGAAGCTCTCATCACGCAACGGGGTGGATTGATGAGATAAGAATTGAGATGAGTACCTTCCTACCTTACCTACCCAGCATGTCACTCGCTCTGCCCACCTCAGCTGTTCTCAACTTCAGGTAGGTAGGTAGATACCTTACCTAGGTACCTAGCAATACCTACCTAGTAGGTCGGAGCTTGCCAAAGATGAGCAGGCGGTGCCATAGCTCGAAGCCAGACACCTGGCCAACTAACACACAGTACTTTTGCTGGCCTACTTCCTCTGCTCAGCTGCTATGTACCTGCCTGCCCCAAGCTGATACCGACAATGCTGGGACACCCGGATGAGCCTGTTCGCGTTGCGTGGAAGCTATGGTGCCTGGCCGGACGATGGCAAAACGCCCTTGGCGCCTTGGTACCTGAGGCCAACAGCACCACGGCTGCAGGTCGCATGTCTCGGAGCTCGGTCCTGAAGTGGGTGCGATGGATGGCCGGATAGGTGAGTCAGCATACAAGAAGCCCGACTGCGCCAAGGTAGGTACTGTTCAGATTCAACCAAGAGGCCTCAGCCAGTTCTGGACTGTGGCATCTTTGAATCATCATGGCGCCAGCAGCGCTTCCTTCGCATGCCAAACAGTGTGGGAGGTTGGCAGTCTGTCTGCCAGCCACAACTTTGTGCTCATACGTACCTCGATAGAAAATTAGAGATTGAGGCTAGGAGGTTATGTTGCATTGACTTTTTCTGCCGATTACTGGTAAGGTACAGAGTAGCTGCTGTTGTGTAGCAACCATAGGTAGGCGAGCAGAGGACCCTCTGAGTTGGGCCTATCAGGGCTCTGCCTGGAATGAGCTCTTCGGCTTGTCAACGTCTGACTTGCGCATCGCCGACATCGCACGCATCATCGTCTCAGGTCAGTAGTGCTCTAGGCCTCCTGGTCTGATTTTGAAGAGCGTGGTAATCTGTAAGCATGGAACAACACTCACCCAATCTCTACAAACTATGATTGATTCATGTTGGTGCTTATTTCTTGAGGCCCACCAACGCTCATGATGCTTCATTCGATTGATTCGTTGACAGAGATAAACCGGCTGTTCTTCGATATAATTGATACGCACGTCTTTCCTATCAAGTGTGTCACAACTGCTTGCCACAACCGAAGCTCTTGCCATTCCGTTGCCACGCCTCGTCCAGAGCATCCGGCTGAGCCGATAATTCACGGTGGCTGGGGAGAGCAATCGTGAGACGACTCACGAGAAGTAAGAGCGAAACGGACGAAACCCCTCGTTTCTCAATGGTCGAAATGGGTCCTCGTTTCTCATTGACTCGCGGTACTGTTCCAGAATCGGAGTCATGCTGCCCCGCCACTAAAGCGAGTTCAGGGATACGCGCTATTGCCTTAGCGTCTCCAGCGGCTGTTCTGTCCCGCTGCTGGAACTCACTTTAGGTACTGCCCTGCCCGTGTCACTCAAGCCAAAGGCGTGTTCAGCGACCCTGACCGCTGAGGGGGGCAAGCGCCACAACTTTTTTCTGCGCTGCCGCCAACTCGACCCCGCCAATCACACCCCGCCATACCCCACCGCTTCCATCGAGTATGCGGCCATTCACATTTTGCTCCTCCGATGCTCTCCCAAATTTTTTTCAAGCTTTAACCCTCCCTTCCCAACCTTGCTGGCTTCTCTGTCTCTTCCTCTCCCTCTCTTCCTTTCTACATCAACCTCTTCACTGCCATTGCTTGCGTGAACCAGTCTCCTCTTCACCTTTCCCAAGCATCTTCCGCCACACCACAAATCACAATGGCTGCCAATGGCTCTACCTATTCCCTTCCCGTCTCCCACAAGGAGGTCAGTTTGCTCTACCCCGCCGCGTCGCGCAAGGACTGTTGATTCTGACTCACTACCAGATGTTGGAGAAGTCTCTGATCGACTCCGACCCTGAGGTCGCCGAGATCATGAAGGAGGAGATTCAGCGCCAGCGCGAGTCCATCATCCTTATTGCCTCTGAGAACGTCACTTCCCGTGCCGTCTTCGACGCTCTCGGCTCTCCCATGTCCAACAAGTACTCCGAGGGCTACCCCGGCGCCAGGTATTACGGCGGCAACCAGCACATTGACCAGATCGAGAACCTCTGCCAGAAGCGTGCCCTCCACGCCTTCAACCTCGACCCTGCCAAGTGGGGTGTGAACGTCCAGTGCTTGTCCGGCTCACCCGCCAACCTCCAGGTCTACCAGGCCATTATGCCCGTTCACGGCCGCCTCATGGGTCTTGACCTTCCCCACGGAGGCCACTTGTCCCACGGCTACCAGACTCCCCAGCGCAAGTGAGTGGCTTCGCCCGCCGTCTCGGATATACTAGTCCAGCAAACTAACGAAAGGCCTCCTCCAGGATCTCTGCCGTCTCGACCTACTTCGAGACAATGCCCTACCGAGTCGACCTCGAGACCGGCATCATTGACTACGACACGCTCGAGAAGAACGCCATCCTCTTCCGCCCCAAGGTTCTCGTTGCTGGTACCTCTGCCTACTGCCGCCTGATCGACTACGCTCGCATGCGCAAGATCGCCGACTCCGTTGGTGCCTACCTTGTCGTTGACATGGCTCACATCTCCGGTCTCATTGCCGCCGGCGTCATCCCATCCCCCTTCGAGTACGCTGATATCGTCACCACTACCACCCACAAATCCCTCCGTGGCCCTCGTGGTGCCATGATCTTCTTCCGCAAGGGCGTCCGCTCCGTCGACGCCAAGACCGGCAAGGAGACCCTCTACGACCTCGAGAACCCCATCAACTTCTCCGTCTTCCCCGGTCACCAGGGCGGTCCCCACAACCACACCATCACTGCTCTCACTGTTGCCCTGAAGCAGGCTGCCAGCCCCGACTTCAAGGCCTACCAGCAAAAGGTTGTTGACAACGCCAAGGCCCTGGAGAACAAGTTCAAGGCCCTCGGCCACAAGCTCGTTGCCGACGGCACCGACTCGCACATGGTCCTCCTCGACCTCCGTCAGCACAGCCTTGACGGTGCTCGCGTTGAGGCTGTTCTTGAGCAGATCAACATTGCCTGCAACAAGAACTCCATTCCCGGCGACAAGTCCGCGCTTACCCCCTGCGGTATCCGTATCGGCACTCCCGCCATGACCTCTCGTGGCTTTGGCGAGGCCGATTTCGAGCGCGTCGGTACCTACATCGACGAGTCCATCAAGATCTGCAAGGAGGTCCAGGCTTCTCTCCCTAAGGAGGCCAACAAGCTCAAGGACTTCAAGGCCCAGGTTGCCAGCGGCAACGTTGCCAAGATCAACGACCTCCGCAAGGAGATCGCCGCCTGGAGCTCTGGCTTCCCCCTCCCTGTTGAGGGCTGGCGTGTCGACGCTGGCATCTAAACGATGCTCAGCGACGTGTAGGATTACGCCGCTCATTCTAGGGAGTGGCGTCTTGGATCAAGGGAGGATTGGATTGATACCACATTGGGCATACGTGTCCAGTTCAACAGACATGGTTCACAAGGGATAAAAGAAGCGCGGGGCGACTCGTGCATGACATTTAACATGGCTCATGAAAGGGAAGGTGTTTTCAACACTAGATGCATTTTCTTCAGGCGTTTCAAACCTTTTGTTAAAGCGGAAAACAAAATACCGGGAGGGTAAACCAAAATCTATGGGGGCGGGAGTTGGTGCGGCGTTCTCAACTTCGGCCTTTTATTTTAGGTAGAGACTGCTTCAACGCAGTCCAAGCATCAATGGTATCAACTCGTTGACTTGCAGATGTTTGTTCAATTTTACGATATCATTGAGACCCGGCGTTTATTCGATGAGGCGTTCACAAAAGATGATGTTGTGTCTGTGTTCAAAGACGACATAATTCAAATAGCGCGAATCGTTCTGCTGGTAACCTTGTAATAGCATTCTTCTTACCTGTGAGAACAAGGCATTGTCTACCTCACGCCCCTTGAGTGCCTCATCGTCGAATGGGTGCATGCTTGCATACAATATGGCTGATCTCAGAACAAGGACTGCTTTAGTAATAGACGCTGTATATAATTCGTGGCATTCCCTGAGACCAGTAGAATATTCCAATCAGCATCAACAACTTAAACACACCAACCTGTAATTTCTATCCTACGTACCCTCTATCACTCACCCTCGACAACATACCTACAGCAACCTTCATCAGACGCGTCAGCTACTTTGACAATTCTATCGCTGCCAGTAAGGATCCAATACACATTCTAGCTAACGAGCACAGTTCTTGCAATGACAACAATTGCCAAAATGGTGGCGGCCAAGGTAACATTCCTTCTTTCCATCCTCGCGCTGGCCGCCGAGATCCCCTTGGCGCAGTCCCACTGCCTACCCCCCTTTCCTAATAATACAAACAGCTCGAACACGACCCATCAGGTCCTTAGGCCCAGTAAAGCTCCCCTTCCAGTCACAATCAGCGGAACCGAGTCAAACGACCCCAACATCGACGGAATTCATATGGTTCCTAGCGAAAGATTGTCGGCCAGTCTCTGTGGCGCATCCTCCTACACGAGCAGTACCACCGCCACATCGCCTCTAGTATCAGACTGCCGTCAGCTTGCTGAAAAGATTCGACGCGATAAAGACTATATGACCGTCTACGGCTATGGCGATAATCATACTCTCTTTCCCGTTCTTGTTTACGAAAGTTGTATATTTGGTGTCCGTCCTGCATGGGCCGAGGATGTCCACACATGGCAGTATGGCTGGTACATTGGCAAAAAGGATATTTGGCAGATTGCGAACCGAGTGGCAGACGAATTCGAGATCGATGGCCGCAGCAGTGGTAACGGGCTCACGCATTGTGTTGTGAACAAGTATGTAAGTCCGGGAATCGACGTTCACTGGGCCGTTTTCAGCCGGGAGCAGTGGAAGGCAGTTGGCTGGAATTTGTCGCCACCCATCCCATCCGCTGGTGACAAGAACATGGTTGGTATCTCACTCGCCATATTTGCAGCGTTTTCATGGACTTTT
Source organism: Colletotrichum gloeosporioides (assembly GCF_011800055.1). Classification (NCBI taxonomy): domain Eukaryota; kingdom Fungi; phylum Ascomycota; class Sordariomycetes; order Glomerellales; family Glomerellaceae; genus Colletotrichum; species Colletotrichum gloeosporioides. The sequence goes on from NW_025544682.1 coordinate 540,776, forward strand.
GTTCTCTGGTAGGTCTGCTACTGGAGGAGGGGTCTGGAGGGGTAATCGGACTGTTTGGCCATTCGGTTGCCTAGACTGAAATGCAAGCATCGCGTGGTGTCCCCCTGAGGAACAAATGCAAATCAAGAGGTTTATCATTTGTAATCCTAAACATAAACACGACGTTACATGAACACCAGCATCATAAAAGATTGAGTAGAGACAATAGAATACTCGAATCCTGCTGCGTGTACCGAGAAAGTCTTCCCATGTCAAACTTTGCGAATGTCACTTGCTACAACATAACGTATTTCCCGCAGAAGGAAGGGCAACATCGGCAAGCTTCGGCCGGGGTGTGCGAGTTTGCACAGCTGCAACGTGACTCGAAACTAAATACTACTGACTGGGTGATATTTTCCGACTTTGACAGTTCTATAAGTTAAAACTCTACCGTCTTTTGTGAAACGTATGCCTCTCCATGGCGTTCACTTGGCGTTCACTCGATTACTTCGGATTACTCGTCGACAATAGTATACTTTACATGCTTGGAGGATCCACAGAGACGTTGTAGGAAAAGATGGAGGAGGGGGTGATTCCAGACAACCTTTTCGGCCAGGCTTGAATACGCTATAACTTGTGTATGGCGAGAATGCCTCTCGCTCTTGTGTTGGGCATTAGGATGGCAGACGCTGAAGGTAATCAATGTATTATCTGTTGCCGAAGAAATGGAACACTGTATCCTTGTGGCTTTTCCCGGAAAAGCTCTGACAGACGACTTGCAAGTCAGAGCAGCAACATTGTGTGACACGTTTGGGGAGAGGCCGCAACCGCCAATCATAACTGCCAGCACGCTGTTAATAGTGCTATAACGGGATAGCGAGGAGTAGTTAAAAACGTCCATTGCTGAAGGGCGAATCCCCAGCACTGACAACTAATTGGGCGCCAGTGATGAGGATTACAGTAGTACAAGTCTATCCTCCGGCTAGTTTGCCCAACTTTGCAGGAAAGCTCCCGAAAGGAGTTTGCAAGGTCTCAGCCTCCGATGTTGTCAGAGGCAGCGCGCATGCTCTGGTGGCCGTTGAAGGTTTGTAGGCGCTGGTCTGAGTCAAGACGGCGTGACGGATTCATAGCAAAATATGTGACCCACACATCGAGGTCAGCTGGCGTCACCGTCGCCGCGATTTCGGAAGAGCCTCGCGTTCAGCTTGTGTTGTGTAATGTCTTTGGCGGTGAGGGAAGGAGTTTATGTCCGGCTTACTCGATATCGTCGGGCTGTCAAAGGAGGCTTTTCCTGCCCTGCATGTTGACACATCGAGACACTCGAGTTGAGCTTCAACCTGCCTTAGTGCACGCCAGGGTCGCAGCTGCCGGGATTCCCCGCCTGTCCCCGGGGGGGGGGGGGGGGGGAAAANGGGGGGGGGGGGGGCGTGGAAATGTATGCGCCTCCTCCGCGCTTCACGTCGTACGGTGATAATCAATGGAGTTGCAGAGAAACATTGGTGTTGGGCGATGACCTTCTTCCAAGAATGAGGCTTCGGGATTGTGCACCGACCAGTCATCTGAATAATGAATAACCTCACGCCCTCAACTCGGGCTCGGGGAAGAGAAAATGCTAGCGATTTTGCCCCAAGTGAGGCTTCCCACAAACTCTGTCGATTTCCTTTCGTGAGTCAACTAGTTGTCCTCGCCCCTGGCGGCAGAAACGAAAACATAATTAAAAAAAAAAGGCGTTGTTCTGTGACATTTGGTTACGTCATCGGCCTTGCGACCTTGAATATTCACCGAAGCAACAAGGCGGTGCTCTTGCTGGGCAATCGATTTACGGCAGAGCCTCTTCGAATTGGTTTTTCGATTTTGACACTCTTCGCGCCGGTTCGGACGACGATGTCTGACTGGCTGGTTGATGCTTCCGCTCGTGTTCGTCTGATCTGATAATCTGAACTGTCATCTCGTCTCGAAAAGGGTCAAATGCGCCCGCAAGTCAACTGGCAGTAGACAGGTGCTTCGGTTGGGCAAAACAGTGTAAACGAAGTGAGGATCATGGCGGGCGAACAGGGTCACTGGTCAGAACCTAAAGACAATGAAAGACAGGAAAAGCAAGACAAGATCGGTGGCGCCGTTTGATGTTTCGGAACGGCAAGTGCGCTAGCGTCGTGCTCTTCTTTTGGCGCCGTCTCTGCATGTTCCATTTCCTCATCACGAGCTTCAGCTCCGTTCTGAAGAGAGGAGGTGACGACGCAAAGAATGAATCAAGTCGGAGGACTCCAGAGGCTGCGCGCAACGTTGCCCAATGAGGGAAGACGGACGATGCTGCATGGGCAGGGTAGATGAAAATCTGTGGCGGGCGACGCACAGGAGCAGTTAGGGGTGACTTCCCCGTGAGGGTCTCCCGAGTCGTCCTTAGGTAAAGGAGGGCAGGCGGGGCCACTACGGGGAAACACCCTACCACCCTCCCTTCCCTTAGGCACTTAGATGAAGCCAGTACAGTACCAGATAGCAGTAGCGTGCGGCAAGGGCGCACCTGCGCGGCGCATCAGATGCAAGTGCCAGAGCAAGTGGCCACTCTCCTCCACTAACAATGCAACAGCGCCTCATCTGCCTTCTGTTGCAAGTGCATACCACGACCCAGCACCTTATTCGCTGTTCTCTCTTTTACACACCTCGCACCCTCCTGTATTTAGGAAGGTATTCAATGCTTTTGTCACCAGATCGCCCGGCGGGTTACACCCCCTTTCTGAGCATCGCACGCCTGAGCTTGCTTGCTGTGTCTGAGGACACCTCTAAGGCCACGGCAAAGACGGGGACGAGGACGAGGACGGACGACACGAGGGAAGACGACGCCGCCAGAGTGCCTGGGGGCCGATAGAGCTCCAAGACAGGCACACCAGGCAGCGAGCATCATTGGCTCCGCCTGACGCGCATCGTCGCGCCTCGCCTTGGTTCCCGTCCTCCCGTGAGGTATTGTAGGCTTGGTAACTTAGTGGTTGGGGCGAGAGCCCCTGATCGTATAAAGACGACGTTCATGCAAGGTTCCCCCTCAGCCGTCGATGTCGAATGATCCATCACCAAATACTCGCCAGAAGCCAACCGGGACAGACGTCAAATAAGCTGCAGTAGCGCATACAGCGGAAGTCAAGTCCCCTGCTGCTGGGCCCGAGCAGGCAAGCATGGTAAGTTGCCTCTACGGTCGAGTCTCTTCGATGTCGACTCAGCACCCGTTTCCCCCCCCTCTCCTGACACACTTTCACAGGGGTCCATTCAGAAGACCGTTTCACGCTTCGAGATCACTGCCGTCTACACGCATCCTGAAGCCAATGTCGATGTCGTTTTGGTCCACGGTCTGAACGGCGACCCAAAGAATACGTGGACGGCCAAGGACGGTCATAACCACAGCATTTTTTGGCCTGCAGATCTTCTCCCAACGTCACTCAGAGGCCTTCAAGCCAATATCCTAGTATACGGCTACAACGCTGACGTATACTCAACCAAGAACGACCACAGCGCCAGTGACAACTTCATTTATCAACATGCTCAAAGCCTCGTCACTACGCTGACCCTCTACCGCAAGAGCGAGGGTGGTTCTAATAATCCCATCATCTGGGTAGCACATAGTCTGGGCGGTCTCCTCGTTAAACGTTGCCTGTTATACTCCAACGACGTCAAGGACAGAAATCATGAGGACTATAGAGCCATCTTCGTCTCTACCTACGGAATCGTCTTCCTCGGCACCCCTCATGGGGGCTCTGATATGGCGAAATGGGGCCAGATGATCCAGAACATGTCCGACGCCATCATCCCTCGGAAGCTCTTCGACAGTGAATCCGTACTTCTCAAGACTCTGAAAAAGGACAATGAGACCTTGCAGAATATCAACATCCACTTTCTCGACATATATCAACGGTTCAAGATCCACATGGTCCACGAAAACCACAAGACTGATATCAAAGGCACAAAGTAAGCCACCCCATTTTAGACTTTGGTGGAAAGCAGACTCTTACTCTTCCCTAGGATGTTGGTTGTCGACGCACGCTCGGCTGGACCACAGCTGCCAGGAGTTACATACTACGGCATCGAGGCCACCCACTCTGGCATGTGCAAATTTCCTGAACAACATGCACCCGGCTACCGCAACGTCTCGACTGCCATTCGTGACTGGGTGAGGGAATCTCCATCAGTCATTCAGACTCGGTGGATCGTCGAGCGAGATGACAAAAGGGTGCGAGCTCAAACAGAAGCTGCCGAGAGGACGAGAGAATATGTGAGTGCTTTGCCGCCCTAGGATAACAGTTCATGGCTAACCCATGAGACAGAGCGGAACGTACTCAACACCCCTGATCTCGCCCTCAGATACGCCCAGCACCACGGCCTTCCCCTCCCAGGCGGAATCTCAGCCCGATTTGCGGTCTTCATGGCCGCCTTTCATCCACCCTGACCGTTTTCGTCCCAACGCGTTTTTCAAGGGACGTGAGGAGGAGCATAGAGATCTCCATCGGATGCTGATGGACACAAGACGAAGATCAGAAGGCACGTCAGCGGTTTTGATCCAAGGAATTCCCGGAGCAGGAAAGTCACACCTGGCACGGCAATACGTCTTCGATCACAAGGACGACTATCCCGGCGGTATATATTGGATCAGGTCGACCACGGTGCAGGACATGGAAGAAGGCTTCTGGCGGATTGCTAAAACTGAAGCCATCAAGCAGAGGGTCGGCCAAGAGAAGAAAGACGATCTATCCGATCCCCAGAAAATGGTGAAGATTGTACGCAATTGGTTCAACGAGTTCAACGGCTGGCTGCTGGTCCTCGACGGCATTCGCTTCGACAACGATAAAGTGACCAACTTTATTCCTGACTGTAAAAACACCAGCCTCATTCTGACGTCGACGGAACGGCCTGATCCAGGCAACTATCTTCTGGACAACCCAAGCATCATGGAGCTTGGCCTCCTTCCGGCCCAAGCCGCTCGAGACCTCTTGCTCCAGGAGATGGGTAAGAGGCAGCCATACACATCCGACGACCTGAGACGTGCCTTAGAGTTGGTGCAGCTGATGGATCGCCTTCCCTTGATGATCCACGCTGCAGCCCAGCAGATGAATGCGACTCGGGAGCCACTTGCAAAGTATCTCAAGTCCTTCCGCGACAAGCCCAGGCCCGGCATGCTTCCTGCGTACAAGACGATACGAGATCAGCTTCAAGCTCTTGGAGACACATCCGCACTGAATCTGATGTACATCCTCTGCTTCTTCAGCCAGTTGGTCCCGGTAGAAATGCTTGCGCTTGGCCTTAAAGCTTTGGACAGGGCCACCCCAATCAGAACAGATGCGAACGGCAAGCCCCGCAGCTTGAACAAGACCTTCATCACACTCATCAGGTTTGCGCTCATTGAGAGGAGCGAGATGGATGATATACCATCTTCAAGCTCGCGAACCTCTGAACGCAGCGACGATCCGGCGGCAGAGCCACTAGATGTCCTCCGAATCCACAGCGTCGTCCAAGCGTTTTTCATCCAGCTCCTTGCGAAAGAGAAGCAGTTGGAATTCTGGCTTGCTCGAGCAGCCCGCATCTTCTGCCTCTCTTTTGAGGCAGCCGATGATCGGATGAAGAAGGACCCAACGACTGGTTTGCCTGACGACTACAGAAGATACGCTATACACGGAAGGAAGCTGATGGAACACTTGGATCGGCACTACAAATCTAAAGACGTTTCCGAAGACGTCGCTGTAGAGCTATCATCACTGAGACGGAGTCTGAAGAGCAAGCTCTCGAAGCTACCGAAAGAAATAGATGGCTTACAGAGGGCGATTTCGGCCGGCATCGTCGACGGCAAGGAGGTCATAGATCACTGTTCAGTCTTTGAGCGTACGAACAGTCTATCTTCGGAATCCACAAATACGTCGAACGTCTCCGACGGTCGCGAGCCAGATGCGACCATGCCGTACGTGCCTCAAGCAGACAGCGACAACACATACTCTACACCGCGGCCGCCGGCCCACAGTCCAGGTTCCCGGTACGACGACCACTTTTCCGACAGTCGAACAGCTGTCCCATACCCTCCAGACACAGTCGACGCGTCTTTTGACGACCTGGCCGACCCTGAATGGACAGTTGTTAAGAAGCATCGATCCGTGAAGAAGCAGGAACAGCGACGATACCACGACCGCGGAGGTGCATGGAGAGAAACCTCTGTGAATGATCCTCGTACTAGCGTTAGCCGAGAGTCTGCACGCGGCCTCATATCTCCGCCAGGTTCTGTCAGAGGCGGCCGTTCACCAAGTCATTCCCGTATCTCCGCTAGAAGTGACGCCGAACTTGAGCTTATGCACATTAAACAGGCATCGCCTCCGCCACCCCGTGGTGGAGGCCACATCCAAGACAAGGCGCGAAGCTCCAGCACTGGCAATGGCACAAAACTGTGGCCAGTGCTGGGGAGGACAAGCTATGCCCAGGCACTCTCTGGGACAGCAGTTGAGGACGAATTGCCGCCATCCCCTACCTTCTCATGTCCTCCATCCAGGGCGGGGACTCTGGATCGAAGGTTGAATTACGACACCATGTCGGTCAACAGCTTGCGGACTGTTGAACTGCCTGCACAGTCCCTTTCCGGAAGATTGAAGGAAAACCAACTTCAGACTAGCATCGGAAACAGGGCGATAGGCAACCGACCATCGTCTGTCTCACAAGAGATAGCCGTTCACAAGACCCCATCGCCGTCACACAACTTTGTATCTTCCATTCTGCAACGCCTCAGAGGGTCTCCTGGGGAACCCAAAGCAGAAGCCAAGGGAAAAGCGAAGTACCGGCGATCCAAAGACTCTCTCAAGTCACAGCCATCGACATCAGCGGATCATCCCCCAACCACATATCAAGGAGGTGTCAGGACGGCCAGTTCCAGTCCTGGAGTACAGTTTCCACCGTTTTATCCTCCAGGCTTACTGGTCGTTACGAACAGCTCAAGTAGCCTGTGGCAAGCAGCTCCAGAACGGCAATACGCATCCCAACAACCAACTGAGTCGTACTACCCAGGAGTGGACTATGATGAGCCCCTGTCGTGGTCAGACCCGAGTCTCGGTCACCCGGCTGTTAATGTTTTGTCGCCTGCAACAATGACCCCTCAGAGTCCCACCTTCGCAAGACCACCAGGAGGATACACATCACAGCCAATGTCTCGGAACCCGAGCTCAAACCCGCATGTTCTCGGCCCGACAGAATCATCAGGCACTCCTCGCAGTAGCAACAGCGGTGGCGCCAGGACAAATCTGGGTCGCCCACGTGCCCCCTCTGTTGTCGAGACAGAGCCCTCGCCGCGTCTTCAACCGATTGATATGCCACCTACCTCGTACCACGCCTGGGAACGTAGGAGAACCCATCGTCGAGGCGATTCCCTCTTTGGTGGTAGCAATGTGCCTGCTCATCGATATCTGCCCACTGCGCAAATGCCAAATTTCCGTTCACAACAAGACAGTCCAGATATTTCGAGTCCCAGGACTAGCCCGCAGATCGGAGCCGGTGGTGAGAGCATGAGCCGGTCAGGATCAGGTGGTATTCGGGTTGGCGATGGTAGGGTCATTGCCTTCGGTGAAGTACCAGTCGATCTCGAAGCAGCCGGCCGCAGAGCGAGGGAGGCTCGAGATAGACTGGATGGAGTGGATCGAGCCGCTATAGAGGCGGTAGACGATGCGCGCGCCGTACGAGCCGGCCATGACAGTGAAGGTTCTGAATCGGCGCCTGTGGGACTGGGTATTCTTTGATGGAGCGCCATACCGGTGCTGGAAAAGTTGATCTCGATACATATTGGCTTTGATGATTTAGAGATTGCCTTGCCAGAGGCTTGAAGCTCGGTATTCGGCGCCATATTGTTTTTTATTTCATTCGCATAAGATAACTACTGATACAACAAAATACATGGAGTTTTCTTTTTGTTACATTTTCCTAGAGTCCTTTTCGCAGAACGTGTGGTTGGCTGTGCGACATTTTGAGAGACAGCAAGGACAGCCCTCAATGCGAGGGTAGCCTATTTCAATTTTTATTCCATGACTTTATAACCCCTAATGATGCCCATATGACCAACGTGCGATGTCAAGGCAAATTACCCTTCCCAAAAGCCCCCTGAGTGGCTTGCAAGGCCTACGACCCACGCAAAATCTTGCGCTCGGCCTATTCTCATGCGATCTTCTTATACTCGACGCTCCAACCTCCATTCATTTTCAGACTCTCCATCGAGGCTCACGTTCCTCTTGGGCCTTTCCATGGCGCCAAGTGCCGTCCTCCATCTCAGCTTGCCCAAGCCCCTTAGTTTTTGGGCGCCAACATGAGGACATATTCTCGCGTACTGTGCCCCAGCTTTATCATGTCCTTGTCCCTAAGCTCATAGTACCGGCTGTCAGCCACCTTATCTCCGTTGAGAATCGTTCCGTTGGCGCTTTCGAGGTCAATCAGGTAGGGCTTGACCTTTCCGATGCGATCTCCAAACTCGTTGCGCTTCTCGACATGTCGGAATTGGATAACAGCATGCTGCTTGCTGATGCTTGGATGTTCCGCCATCATATCAACAACCGCCGCCTCGCGCCCAATTAGCCAGCAGCTGCGCAGGTTCAAGTCGATTGTGTCAACAATGTCGTTCCCCTTGAAGACAAAAAGCTTCCACTGGTCCTTCGCCGGCGACTTGCGCGCCTCTGCGGGCTCGTGGTATTTGAGAACAATCGACGTTCCATCCGCCTGTTGTACCGAGTTTGACGCCGCGGCCAGAACACCAGTTTTGCGCAGGTTCGGCTTCTCCTTTGGCTTCTCGGGCTCCTCGCCCTTGGACACGGCAAAGGAGTCGTCTTGCGAAGGGAGCGGCCCCGCGCGACGGAGGGGACTGGCGCGCGTTCGTGTGGAGTCGTCTGCTTCCGATTCATCGTCGCGGCGTCGACGTTTGGGTTCCTTCCCGCTGCTCCTTCGGTCGTTGTCTCGTGGGGATCGCTGTCTGCGCCTTTCTCGGTCGCGGTCGCGGTCTCGTGAGCGGGACCGTTTGCGTGCCGAAGGGTCTGGTGTGCGTGAACGCCGCCTCTCGCGTTTGTCTCGTGATCGTGACCTCCGCCTTTCCCTGTGCCTGTCCGAGTTGCGATCCCCCTCCCTTTCTCTGCTGCGTCTGCGCCGATGGCCGTCTCTGTCTTTTGTGTCTCTGCGTGGTCGCTCCTCCTCGTCCTCGCGCGTGGGCCGCGATTTGTGGCTGCGGTGGTCGTCGTCGAGACCCATCGCAGTGTTGTAGACCTTGCGACCCGGTTGCTAGGGAAGAAAATGAGAGGACAGGCTCTTGACTTACGCAGCGGCAATTTCAAAGTTGCTGAAATTTGAGGAAGAAAATCATGCTCATGGAAATTATCTGATGCCCTGAGCTGAAGTCATCGTACTGCATCCACGGCACCGTGTACCTTACTGCCTGTCACGTTGCCCCACAACCGCCCTCCGGACCACTGCACAGACCATGCAGCATCAACTCGGCCCGGCCCTTCACCTGGCTTCACCGAAAGCATCACCAAAACTACCGCATCCTTGTTTCGTCTTCTGACGAAGGCAGGAACGACGAAGGCAGGAACCTCCTTCCCAATCGACCCGCGTCAAAAATGTCTTGAAAGCCTCAAGATAAACGTAGAATCGAGTTTTGCCAATGGAGAAAAGTACAAAAACTTACCTCAGCATCCATCTGGCCCCTTCGCGTAACAGCTCTCGTTAAGTTAACAACGCTCAGAACTGCACGGGGTCGCTTCAGCCGAGGCGCGAACCCAAGGGTCTGCGATTGGTGTTCACTCCCATCAGTTAAGACGGCTAATAACCTACCACTCGCCCAAGTTTCACTTTCGACAATCCATTCCGGGGAAGTTAATGATAAGGGGTCGGCCCAGAGCCCTCTCCTCCCCTCGCCCAACCACGCGACGCCCCTACTACAGCATTAGCATTCACGTTACCATTCATCTTCTCACATTACTGGCTCTCAGTGTTTTGCACCCTTGGGGGGGGAAAAGCCGTACTACGACAGAGGAGTATCTGACGGAGAGACTTACTGCCTTCCCCTTAGTATCTTCGAATACCCTAATTTCTATACCTCTTTTTCACAGCTCACCTCCAATAACATTGAAGTCTTCGCTTCTGAAGTAGCTCAACAACCATCGCCCTATCATGCGATACTGAACTCTTGAATCTCGCCCATTTCGTTCTTTTGCTCCGCGCCTACTTTGTACGACACCCTCCACCGCAGCTTGATGGACTGCACTTTACGATTCTTATCACCAGCATGCCATACCTCCGCAGCTTGCGTCACGCCTCTGCTCTGTTTAGGTTCTAGTGCACGCCCAGTTTGGGGCTTAAGTTGCAGTTCGTATCCCTGTGATTTGTCAGTGTGTGCGAGAAGCATGATGGTGAAAGCTACTCACCCTTGTCGCCGCGAGTTGGAAGTGAAGCTCGGTCACTGGCTGCGCAGAGCTGTTGGAAAAGGCGAAGCTAAAGTTGAGGGAGTTGCCAGGCCCAACTCTTCCAGCCATCATCTCAATTTTTACGGTAGACTCGCTGATGGTGGCTCTGTGCTCCTTGGGAAGGCTAGGCTGGTCGGGAGGGAGTGCGGACGAGAAAGCCCATTCGTCATCGTCATTAGCCGGCGCGGGTTGAGGTGCTGGAGCAGGGGTAGAGGGTTTGGAGGGAAACGAAGGAGATCCAAGGGCAGCGAAGGGATCGGACGTGGCCGCGGCTTGCTGTGGCGGCTTGAAAGCAGACATTACAGGCGGCTGAGGCGTGCCAGACTGGGACGCAGAGGGGGACGTAAAAGAAGCAAACTGGGAGAAGGCTGGCGGCTGGGGTGTCGTTGAATTGCTCATGGGTCCTTTTGCGGAATTAGCCTCCGTCATACTGGACAATAACGCGGGCCCAGGGACATCTGGTTCTGTCAGTCAGTATGGAAGAGCTCGTATCTTGTGAGTGGAAATTTACTGGAATTCGCCCCGAAGCCGAGTGTTAGAGCGCCTCCTTGACCATAACTCGTTGAGTCGCCCATAGACAACCCGAGGAGATCGTTCTCGACACCAGTTGACTGCGACGCGGGCTGTGCGGAAGACGAGCCATTGGCAGCGTCCGCCTCTCCGTCAAAGTCGATCAAGGACAGCTCTTGCGTTGCGCTCTTGGAAGAGCCTGAAGTGGTGGGTAGTGGTGCGCCGCTGGCCACCTTCTTCGCCGCCTCCAAGTCGCCCTTCTTCATAAGCTTGTACCGCTCGACAGTCCGGTGTATACTGTCGTTGATCTCGAGGAGTTTTGCGACGGCTTCGTGATCATCCGACTCTTCTTCGCACATCTTTTGAATCTTGGGCTGCGCACTCTGCAAAGCTGCAGCGAGCTCAGAGAACACGTCTCCATCCTGCATCGTATCGCCCTGTTGGAAAGCTTCGAGTCTCTCCTCCAGAAGACGTGCCTTGGCCTGAATCTTCGCGACCTCCTGGGCAGCCTTAGCGCGGTAGTCAGTTTTGGAACGAGTATCGTAGCCAGCCATTATCTTCATCAGCCGGTTGGCCTCCTGCAAGTCCTCCGGGGTGCCTCTACGGATCAGCTCCTGCAGCTTGGCGGATTGCGCTTCGCGCTCCTCTTCCTCCATTTCTTCAGCTGATTTCAGGTTCTGCGTTGATCAGCTTGCGATGCAATATCTCGCGCAAGGGGAAGACACTTACGTCGCTAGGATTCAACACCGCCGCGTCGTCCCGCCTGACTTCGGGAAAGGTGTAACCCTTGTAACTCAAAAGACGATGCATATCCCGAATGAAACCCAAATCTTCTTTGTACCTGCTTGTTTCGCATATCGTACTCCTCCACTCCTCGATGGCCTCCAGGATCTTCATCTGCACTCTAGTCGCCCGTATCGGCGGTCGCTCGGGGAACCTTCTAACCAACTCATTGAGAAACTCCTTGGTGCTAATCTGCAGGTGAAAGGGATAACCACAATTCTTGACACAGATGTCAAGCAAGTTGAGAGCCAGAAGGGCCACGTTGGGGTTGCGGTGGTTGATGTAGCTGACGATGGCGACGGCGGCCTCGCGCGGGGCGGAGCCCTTCTTGGAGTTGATCAGATCGGAAATCTCCAGGTTCAAGGCGAGGTTCGGCTCGTAGTTCTCTGGGCTGCAAGCGGCCTGAATGAAGCGCTGCAGTTGCGATGGCGTCGGACTGCCCATCTCGCCCCAGCGGTCGCGGGCCGCAGCACGAGCTGATGCGGCCTCCATCGTGACGGTGTTGGTATTCGGGGGCGGCCTTGAACGTGGTGGTAAGGGAGCTATCTTGGCGGGAGGGATTTCTCGTTGTCGTCGTCGTCCTCGTCAAAGGCTAGGGCGCGAAAAGCATTACAGACGGGTAGCCGTTGAAGTTCAAGAGCTGGCCGAGCAAACGCCTAGGAATTGGACAGATTGGATTAGGTCGGCGCAGGCATCCCTCTTGAGCCCTTGAGTAGGTCGGTATCTGTAGACTGTGGCCGAATGACGAGGGGCTAGTGTACCTTACGTGCGGTGACAGCCGCCGCGGGAGGCCACTGGACTGGAGCCACCTCGACTCCAACGAGTGGCCTGTGCTTCATGGTGGATTTCGCTGCCTTATTTGGGGTTAGCTGCGTATAGTTGCATAAGAGCTCTTTATCGAATTTTTCGTCTTATCGCTCTTTTGCCCCCACTACCCCGCCAAACCGGGCATCTTTGGAAGGGCTTGGGTCTTTTAGAAAGCGTCCCTGCCACGACCTCACAACCCACGAGCACTCCAAATATGGTCCGGCACAAGAAAGACAACTTTAGCTCCCGCGGTCGCAAGAACCACCACTCGGGTCCTCCGCGCCCTCGACAGCCTCGGGCCGGCGACGATGATGAAGATGGCCATCCCTCCTCCCGTCCAACGTTCAAAGCCGCCTGCTGGGATCTCGGCCATTGCGATCCCAAACGATGCTCCGGAAAGAAGCTGATCCGCATGGGAATGATGCGCGACTTACATGTCGGCCAGAAACACAACGGCGTCATTATCACACCCAACGGCAAGCATACGGTCTCACCCGCAGATCGTGACCTCATGGAGCAGTACGGCGCTGCCGTTGTCGAGTGTAGTTGGGCGCGCATGCAAGAGATCCAGTGGGGCAAGGTTGGCGGAAAGTGTGAGCGTCTGTTGCCGTATCTCGTTGCGGCTAACACTGTCAACTACGGCAAGCCGTGGCGGTTGAACTGCGTTGAGGCCCTCGCAGCGGCGTTCTACATCTGCGGTCATCCCGAGTGGGCGGAGCAGGTCCTTGCGCCGTTTTCGTATGGTGAAGCTTTCCTGGAGATCAATGGAAGCCTGCTGAAGAAGTATGCTGCGAGCGAGGACGAGAAGGGTGTCAAGAAGGTGCAGGACGAGTGGATGGATCGGCTGGACAAAGAATATGCAGAGAGCAGGGAGGCGGGCGACGCCGATGACATGTGGAAGGGCGGAAACACAAATCGCAGAGTGATACCAGATTCCGATGACGAAGAAGAAGACGACGACGATGATGGAGATGAAAGTGGAGACGAATCAGGAGATGATGACAGCGTCGACGGCATTTACCTCGGAAAGAAGCCTGAGAAGAAGCAAGAAAGCGAGGAAGAAGACAGAGATCCATATGCGATATCCGACGACAGCGACGAAGATGCGGCCATGGAAGAGATCCGTCGCAAGGTGCTGGCGTCAAAGACTTTCACTAACCCTTCAGCGTCGGAAAAGAAGAAGCCTGAATCGATTCCTCGGCCGCAAACGCTGAAGCCCGACTCGGACATCGAACCAGACTCGGACAATGGCGAAGATGATGATGACTTTGACAACATCATCAATGCAACACCAGTCACTGACAAAATTGGCTTGACCAAGCTCGAAAAGGAGCGCTCCCAGTCTACAGTGACGAGCAAATCATTCTCGTCCAACATAGTTTCCGCGCCCAAGCGGTGGTAATGAAGACAAAAAAAATTCACCCTGAAGCACTGGCAATTGGTTGCGTGGTGATTGGTACAATGACCATTGATGACTAGTTTTCTACAGTGAAATAGTGTTGAGCTGTGTCGATGACAGTGTGTGTGCCCTCTACCGTTTCGTTTCTACGCAGTTCCTTTTGTCTAATACAAGTGTTGAGTTTTCCAATATCTTACAAGCTTCGCTTCTCTTTTACTTCGTCGTAGCACTGTATTTGATCTCCTACCTGGAAATCAGTGAAACCATCGAAGGAGATACCACATTCGGAACCCTTCCTGATCTCGGACATGTCCTTCTTTCCATGCTTGAGCGTTTCAACCTTGCCTGTAAACAATATTAGAGCTGAATGGTTTGCCTGGTTTCCTAGGGCCAACATACCGTCAAAGACCTTCTCTCCCTTGCGAATGATGCGTACGCTGTTTGACCGCGTAATCATTCCGTTTCTGACCCTGCATCCAGCAATGTTCTTGTACACCCGTCCCTTTACGTTGATGGGGAAGACTTGGAGAATATCAGCCTCTCCAGTCACCTTCTGGGTGATCTTGGGTGCCAAGCGTTCTGACATGACCTGCTTGACATCATCCGCTAGGTGATAGATAACCGAATGGTCAATCAGCTTGACCCCCTTCTCCTCAGCCATGGCCTTGATGTGGCCCGGGATAGTGCTGTTGAAATTGACAACAGTGCTGTTTGATGCCGCTGCATGCTCAATATCGGTTTCAGATACTTGGCCGGCCGCAGACCAAAGGATGCGAGCTTTGACTTCATTGTTTCCAATCTCGTTGATGGTCGCGCAAACAGCTTCAACGGAGCCAACAACATCACCTCTAACCGCAAAGTTGATGACCTGGGTTGTCGAGCCTTCTGCATCTTCTTCACCTGCCTCACCAGCCGCCTGTGCCTCTGCGGCGGCCTTTGCCTCACGTTCGCGTTGCTCTTGCTCTGCCAGCTGTTTCGACGATGCCTCTCTCTCACGCATTTCTTCGCGGTAGCTGATAGCCGTTCTCGCTCGGTCTTCGGTAGGGGCCTGAAGAACCTCGTCTCCAGCAGCGGGCAGCTGCTCTCTCCAACCAAGAACCTCGACAGGTGTGCCTGGGGGTGCTTCACTCAGCTCCTGGCCCGCTTCGTTTCGCAACATACGGATTCTGGCCCACGTTGTCCCCGCGACGATGTGGTCGCCCGGGCGCAGCGTACCACGCTTGACAAGAATGTTCGCAGACTTTCCGTGGGGTTTGACACTGGCTTCGAGAACCCAGGCCTCCGCCATGCCGTCTTGTTCGGCACGCATATCCTGAATTTCCGCGAGCGCGCCAATGTTCTCCTCGAGCTCGTCCATGCCTTTGCCGGTCTTTCCGCTTACACACACTACTTGAACATCGCCACCAAAGTCTTCAATCTCAACACCGTGACGAGAAAGATCCGCCTTGACTTGGTCAGGACGGGCATCTTCCTTGTCAATCTTGTTGATAGCCACGATGATTGGCACCTTTGCTGCCCTGGCATGCTTTAAAGCCTCCAGGGTCTGCGGCTTGACACTATCGTCAGCAGCAACAACCAAGACCACGATATCAGTGACGTTTGCACCACGTTGGCGCATAGTCAAGAACGCAGCATGACCGGGCGTATCAAGGAATGTAATGAGCTTGCCAGAGGACATCTTCACCATGAAAGCTCCGATGTGTTGGGTAATGCCGCCATGCTCCTGAGCTGCGACGGACGATTTTCTGAGGTAGTCGAGAAGCGTCGTCTTGCCGTGGTCAACGTGTCCCATGATGGTGACAACAGGGGGCCGCGGCGGCAGCGCCGACATATCCTCTGGTGGCGGACGAGGCCTCAGGTCTCTGTCTCCTCCAGTGTCGACCGTCGCCTCGAATCCGAATTCCATAGCCACAAGAGAAGCAGTCTCTCCCGTCATGATACTCTCCTCAGTGATGTCCTCGAAGCCCATTTCCGTCAAAGCTCTCAGGAAGTACTTGGGTTTCATCTTGAGCGCCGATCCCAGATTACCGATGCTGATGAATTCGGGCAAAAAGATGGTTTGTGATGCGGCGGCAGCCTCCGCCTCCGCCTTTCTCCGAGCCTTTTCCTCGGCCTTTCGCCGGCGGCGTTCAGCAATCTCCTTGGCGGTCGTCTCGTCCCATTCCTCGTTCTGATCCTCCCACCTTTTTTGTGCATACGACTTTTTCCCACGGGATGAGTTGAAAGCATCTCCACGACGTGCACCAGACTTATCACGCTTTCTAGCATCACGTTCGATCTCATAGGATTCGTCTAGGCGATTCTCGCGATTTTCGGCCACATCTACCGCAACATATTCCTCGACAACTCCGTCCGGCTCGATTTCCAGAGAGCGCCGAGCGGGTTGCTTCGGCTTGCTCTCCATGTGTTCCTGAAACTTGGCGAAGAACGTGTCTTTGGTGATTGGGTTCGTGGCAGGCGAAGTTTTCTTCGGGGCCTCGTCATTCCACCCACTCGTAGGTGGTGGAGGAGATGGCGAGGACTCCTCCACGCAAGGAGGAGGGCTGGCTCTCCTAGCAAGCAAACCCCATTCCGCAGGCTTGTCTGAAGCTTCGGCCTCGACCTTTGCCTGGCTTTGTTGTGGCCTTTCTGGCAATGGCCTACCTAGCCCCTTGCTGGCGGCATGGCGGTGATGCGGTACCGGCGTACTGTGTGATTTTTTGTCGGCTCCTAATTGATTCCTGCCAAGTTCTTTGTGCCTCCAGTCGGCTAACTGAGAGCCATTGGCATCGCCGCGCTTCCTGTCTGGTAGGTCTCTTGAACGATGCAGGGGTCCAGGTTTCCTTTCGTTGCCGAGGCCTAATCCCCGACCACCTAGTCCCCCTGAACCACCAAGGCCGGAGGGCGGCCTTTCCGAGAGGCCTTTGGACAGTACGCGAGCCTTGTTCAGACCCGTACCCAGTCCGCTTCGGGTTCCCTCTCGAGGTGACGAGCTTTCCCCGAAGCTCGCTGCAGTCTTCAGAGGCTGAGGTGGCGGGGTCGGTGGCGTCGGTTGCGACTTCTTTATTCTCAGTTTCGCAGCGCGTTCGTGAGGCAGTAGCCCGTCGTCGGCCGACTCGTTATTCGTCTGTTGGGCATCAAGGTTCGAAGTGGCCGAGCCATTCGTGTTTGCCAACGGCGCATCGCCTCCAAATGATGGTTTCCCCCAACCGGAGCTGACTGTCGGACCGGAAGGTCGCGGAATGCCACTACTGCTTCCCCAGCCTCCAGGAAATCCACCAGCATTCGGCGTTGGCTTCGGTATGTCTGAATAGCTACGGCGACCTATGTAAAGCTGTGTCGCCAGGGCGGGGTGGCGACAGAAAGCGCAGACGTACGCACTGCTCCGATCCTATACGATTTGTGTTAGCCTCGAAAGAACGGCAATTTAGCAGGCTGACAATGTATTGCGACGTACTTTCCATAACCTACACCTGAGCATGATCTACTTTTGGGCGCAACATGAAGGCTGCCAGTCTGATGGAATCAGCGAAAGCTGCAAGCTGCCAACCCGGAATATTTGTCGAGCTACAAAGTAAAGTTGCAGAATTGACGTTTTGATTGGTCGCCAGGATCCACCATGTACAAGCACCAGCCGGGTGTGCAGGGACGTGCCTACGCCCATCCCTAGGGCCCCTGAGAAAATGGACAGCTATCAAGCACCCCAAGATACGTCGAACTCACGAGCTCGACTTGCCATATCAGTGTCGCGACTGTCATAATGGCGCCAAAGATTAAGGTCGTGAAGACCAAGTCAAAGCCTCCGGGCTCACTGGGTGCGCCGCCCGCGCCTTTCAAGAAACCGGCAGAGGTTCTAAAGCCTTTTTATGAGTCCCTTTCCCGCAAACACGTCTACATCACCCACATCGACACCAAACCCAAGGATTTCAAGAAAAAGATATTTCTTGTGCCCGTCGGCATGAACATCGTTGTCGCTGCACTGTTCGTCTTGCGCATATACTACATCCTGCCCTATTACTTCAAGTTCATCCAGTCTGCCGCCGGCTACCCCAATGAGACGACCTTCTCGCCTTCCGACTCAACGTGGGCCGCGCTTGCTTGGGAAATCGGCAAGCGCGGCTTCTCTTTCACTCTGGACCTCATGCTCTTCATCTTCGTCTGGCCGTGGCCAATCGAATTCGTCTTTGGTCAGACGTATGGAAACCCAGTTCAATGGCGATGGAACGTTGGCTTCCGCGACAAGGAGATTTACGTCCGACGCAGCCGGGAGTGGGACCAACAACTGGGCGACATTTTCAAGGAAAAGGAGAAGAACCAGGCACTTCAATCAATCGTGCGGCAGGCCACCTCACCTCTCCTCCTGCAGGAAAAGACGGGCTATCTTACCATGACGGGACAGTGGGATCTCGACTGGAACAGCATGGTCCTCGTTCATAACCTCGTCGACAAGAAGCAGGTCGCGTTGGACGCCTTCAAGAGTCTGGTGCTGGTGTGGCACGAAGACTACGACTGGATGGTTCTTGAGCAGGCGGGCGAAAATGTCAAGGAAGATGACAGGCGACGGCAGGTATTTGCGTTCAGGGATGCTCTCTCGGCCATTGGCAAGGAAGATCTCTTCTTCCGTTGGATCGAGATTGTGCAGTTTGAGTCATCGCAGCCCGGTGGTTTCGGGCCTGAGAAGCAGACCGAGGTGGCTAAAAAGATTCGAGACTTGTTCCAGGAGCAGGGCGTTGATTTCGACAAGCTGTGGCACGAAAGCGTTGGTACCGAAGGATTGGCTGCCATGTGAAAACATGGCCTGCCGTGTATTTGTACAGACATTTGGCGCATGGCGGCAAATCGCGAACCGGTTGAGAGCGCATGTGGTTTTCAGCTGGCACGGAAAGTTCAAAAAGCATATGCGGAGCCTGTATCTTCTTAAATTTTGGCTCAACCATGAGCATTCGACGCATGATATGTTGCGAACGAATATGGACAAAGGACGATGGTATACGAATGACAGTGCCCTGAACTTTTGGCAGAGTTCATTTGCTGGACTTCTTGCCCTTCTTAGCGGCCGGGCCCAGAGCAGCCTCTCTCTTTTTGGCCTCCTTCTTCTCAATCTCGGCCCTCTTAGCAGCCTCCTGAGCCTCGCGCTCCTCCTTCTCGGCCTGTAACAACCCGTAGTTAGACAACTGCAATACACAATGGCCGGTTCAAGGGCCAAACGTACCTCTCTACGGGCAGCGTCTGCTGCTCTCTGCTCGCGAATGAGCCTCAGTCTCGCCATGTCAGCCTTGGCCTCATCCGTCTTGCCGGCCTCATGGAGCTTGCGGTATCTCTCCTTGGCCAGGGCAGCCTCCATGCTCTCGCGCTCCTTGCGGTTGTTTGCCACTGCGAGTTTCTTGACGCCCTCGGTAGCCTCCTCGACCTCCTTGGGGGGCGCCTTAGTCTGGTTGCGGGCGGCCTTGGAGTGATTCGGGTTGGCGGGCATGTCGTCGTCGCTCTCCTCCTCGGAGTCGGAAGGGGGCAAGTCGCCGACCTCGACGGCTTGGCCCTTCTTCTTGGCTATGGCAGCCTCCTTGCGGGCCTTGGCTGCGGCCTTGCGGTCGGCGCGAGACTGTTCGGCCTGGGGCTTGGCATCATCAGAGTCGGACTCCTCCTCAGAGTCCTCCTCGGAGTCATCCTCGTCACTTCCGCTGTCGTCCTTCTTGGTATCGGCGCTCCACATGCTGATTTCGTTGCCATCGGCGTCGAGGGGGCGCAGGTCGCGGGAGAAGTGCTTGCCACCTGAATGACAAGACGGTTAGCGCGTGAATAAGGCCGCGGCGGAAACGACATTTTGTCACAAACCTCCTCGAGTGAACTTCCTGAACTTGCCGCCACGGCCACGAGAGCTGGAACCTGGTTGTCCGCCGGCCATCTTGACTGATTTTGGGTGGCTGTTGTGGTGTTGGGGGGAGTTGTAGATGGGTTTGGCGGGGTTGACGTGCGATGTTTGTCAGAGACGGCTGGCGCAAGATTTGGCGGGGTAATTTATGTGCAGAGCGGTGGCAGACTTTAGGGTGTGCAAGCAAGTCAACGGAGATGGGTGCAGCAAGGTTCTTCACCGAGATGGGCAACTTCACTGGGCGAGGGAAGACTTGGGATTTGGAGTCGGAGAACGGATTGAACTTATAGGCTCTTCCTGCGTACACTAGCTAATTGTCTTGTAGAGGGAGTCACAGGCTAAGGCACGGCACATGGCTGGAGGGGGAATCATCATCAGGTCGCAGTAGTATCTTCTTACAGACCATTGACGGCCAGCGGACGGATACGATGCTGGGCTGCAAAATGATACCCTGAGCTGCGCTACCTGCACACAATTAGCGGAGCACGCAAACATAAACACCTTCGTCTTTATTGGCTGCCCATTTTGGGGCTTGTCAAGGGACCCTCAGTGTCCTGGCCACGATTTTCACCGCCAGGATATTTGCCCCGCGCTTGGGGGGGAAACGGCTCCGACAAGGCATTACCTGCGCTTGTGGATATAGAAAGAGAATCTACCTTAGCATACGAGCCACGCGCGGCCGCTAACTTGCATGCTTGCATGAGGTATCTCAAAGAGTCAAAATGAGGCAAGAGTTGCAACGGATCTGACCCAAGCAGAGAGTTGCAGAGAATAACACCGAATGAGGCCAATGTTGGTGGGTCAAGCCATGCCAGATGCTACTATTGTCAGTGGGACCGCTTATTCTTCCTGTGCTAGAGCTCGATATTGTCATCCATCATTATCATTGTCATCTTCCTTGTTGCATTTATTGTCATCTCTGCCACTATCATCCTCGTTGAAGTTAACAAGTACCGAGGAAATATAGCCGCCCAGATACAGGGAAAGGCGGTTTCTTTTCAGGGTGTCCTAACTTGACGGAGGAGTGAGAACGATTCGCAGGAATGAGGGGCACTGGGTTCATGGGTAAGGCTAAGTACCTGAGGTGCCTAAGGTACCTACCTAAAGGTACGGATACAAGCGGATACCTAAACGTACGTAAGGTACCGAACCAACGGGCATCATCGAGGCCCATTAGTGGCACGGCTCCGGCAAAACAGCAGGGCCGGGCCCACAGTAAAAAAACCAATATCATGGCTCAGAATTCGCTCTGTGTTTAGAATTTTTATCTTTTCCTCTTCACCTAATCATAAAACAATCCTCCTTATTCACTCTGGCTTTCACGTTATCAATGAATGCGCTTGGAGGGGAAATAGGAGGAGAGATGGATAAACTTTCGCCCACTTACCCTCTGACCCGTGGCAGCTTCTGCTGTGTTGGTGATTGGAGAAATTTTCGTGGCGATACATGTTCTCTTCGCCGCCTCTGGCTGAATGCCGCGTGTTTACCACCGCGTTCTTCCCAGTAAACCATTACAAAGCCTGTCGTGACGTCGACACTGGCGCCCCGGTTGTCGATGATGCTGTCACAATTTGCACGCCGTCGCCTCAATTCGCCGTTCCTCCAAGAGACTGGGCCAAAGTGCAAAAAATTTGTCGCACAGTGTAAGCACACAGTGCATTTCGGGATCTAGAGATGTCCGACTCGCAACTGTCATCTCATCTCAAACGTGAGATCTCTGGCGCTCGTATGAACGAAACCCACTACGTGACTATATTATGAACTTGCTCGAATTCGTATCCTCGCAAGGAGCCCAGCACGATGTTTGACCAAACAACGGGACAGGTCTTCAAGGAAGTGACGGCTCCGCGCCCTCCGGACGCCTACCAAAATGGTCGTGACTGGTCCAGGCGAACTGGCCGTCCCCCTCGCAAGGGACGCAGCGGACAGGGCAGAAAGGGTCCCAGGGCATTGGCCGATATGGCTATGCATTTGGTCGCGGAAAACATTGGCGACGTGACGGAGCAGCATCTTGCCCGCGATGATCTGCCAAAGAGGTACCTGTGGAGGATATGGCGCCTGCTGGAAAACAGGTTCGTTCTGCCTCTGCGCATGCGGCAGTGATACCTAACTACATCTAACACTGGCCTTCAGGGGTGTATGCTTCCAGGCATGGAAGATTTTCTCCAAGTTCCTCCTAGCCGAAGACGATGAAAAGACGTTGGCTCTCTATCGCTACCGCCAGCACATTTGTCAACCAACTGAGAACCTGCGTCACTACCTCAGACCGCTCGAGTCTACCGCGTTTGACTTCATCTCCCATCTGGTCATTGCGGGCAACTGCTCCTTTGTCGAAAGGGAGCTGTTACCTCTCGCGAATATGAAAAACCTTGGCATTCTTGAGATCATTAAGCCAGCCGATGAACTTCGCATCGTGTTTCCAAACGTCGACGACCGGCTCATCAGGGGTTGGACTGAGATGAATGACCCCTTTCCACTCCTGAGGATCCTGAGGCTCTGGAGTGATGAGTCGACAACTACACAGTCGCTCAAACACGTGTCCAAATTTCCATCGCTCGTCCTCTACGACGTCAATGCCGCGAGGAGTGACTGGGCCGGAGCCGCTGAAGCTGCCGTTGAAGAAGGCTGGCAAATGGAAGAGCCTGAGCATTGCCCGAATGATACCCTCCTGTGGTATCTGTTGCTTTTCGACTCCGTTGAGGAGAGCAAACCACGACAGCTGCAAGGCCTGGCTCGCAACATAAACGAAGGGCTAATGAACTTTTGTCTGTCCAGCAGCCAGTCCATCAAATTCATTCATGCGCAAGATGCTCCGGCGTTTCTCGATCACTTGGGAGACTCTGCGAAGAGGAACCTGTCCATGTACGTCGACGTGCCAGGCTATGAAGCACAAACTTGTAAGGGATTCCCATTCGAAACCTGGGCTTTTTGGTTGTATTCCTTTATTGGCCAGTTGATCAAGGACAACGACTTGAAGCGAGTTGGCCTGTCTTCGGACATGAGCGTTATTTCAGAGAAGCTGGTTCTCCCCTCCAAACCCCTAGCTTGCTTACAATTGGGCCACCTTGGCGGTAGGCCAGGTATTACACCCGCCGTGTCATACGTGCGAAGAGGATTGTTCTCCACGAGGAGATACACCTTCTTCAGGGTTTCGTCGTCTAGGAAGAACCAGGATTCTGTGCGGAATGCGACAGAACTCATGAAGCCTACGGTACAACTTGGTAACGTCGAGACAGGGTTGAACCCGAACCGCAAGAAAAGAAGGCGTCTGGACGACATTTTACAGTCCTTTTTAGGTTCCTGAAAGTAGTGGCAAACATGGCGCTTTGGTCCTGTGAGGAGCATCCAAAACTTGTACGGGCCAATGACTACCTTTTATGATACCATGGCGTTATCGGTCGCTGGCATCAAACAGTTGGAGAATCACAGCAGACGTGTGTCTCGAGAAATAATTTCATTCGTAAAATTCATGGCTTCATTTTGATCCCCAAAGTTGACGCCGGATTCTAGATGATGACAATAATAAACCCTCCCCAGCAGGTATATGCCTCCTTGCGCTCAGTATCCAAAATCTGCTGTACAGGCCCTTACAACATGGGCTTCAGATCCTCGGCGACGGTAAATGGCGCCTCAGTCTTGCTCTTGATTTCCTCCACCGTCACACCGTCCGCGATCTCAATCAAGGTCAGGCCGTGAGCGAAGTCAACGTCGAAGACACCCTGTCACCCGTGTGTTAGTTCCATTGCAATATCTTGGACGGTGCTTTGTCGACTTACCAGTTCAGTGATGATTCTTGACACGCAAGCACGGCCAGTCAGAGGGAAAGCGCACTGCTTGACAATCTTGGGGTTGCCCTTCTTATCCGTGTGCTCCATGGTGACGACGACCTTGGTGGCGCTGGGGTTGCTCACAAGATCCATGGCACCGCCGAAACCCTTGACCTTACCTGGCAACATCCAGTTCGCAAGATCACCGGTGGAGCTGACCTGCATGGCACCCAGGATAGTGAGGTTGATGCGGCCACTGCGGATCATGCCGAAGCTCTCCTCGCTGCCAAAGACGGCGGCACCGGGCTTGAGCGTGACGGTCTCCTTGCCAGCGTTGATGAGATCGGCATCTTCCTCGCCCTTCTTGGGATAGGGGCCGAGACCCAAAATGCCGTTCTCGGACTGGAGCTGGACCTCGACCTCGGGGCCAACGAAGCCCGGAGCGAGCATCGGCATGCCGATGCCGAGGTTGGCGTACATGCCGTTCTTGAACTCCTTGGCGGCACGTCTGACAATGAGCTCACGCTTCGCGGCAGTGTCGCCGCTGCCGAGCGCCTTCTTGGCATCGGGGTCGTTCTCATCCTTGGCGAAGGTGTACTTCTCAATGTTCTTCTCGGTGGTGCTCTGGATGACGCGCTTGACATAGATACCGGGCAGGTGGACGGCCTCAGGGGAGATCTCACCAGGCTCAACAATGTGTTCAGCCTCGACAATGGTCATCTTGGCGTTGCGGCCCATGGCGCCGTTGAAGTTGTTGGCGGCCAGACGGAATTGGCAGTTTCCGAGCTTGTCAGCCTTGTAGGCCTTGACAAAAGCGTAGTCACCAGCAATGCTCTCCTCGAGGAGGTAGGACTTTCCGTTGAAGACCTTGACGTCCTTGGGGTAGGAGAATTGGTCTGGGGAGCCATCGGCCTTGTTCCTGAGAGGGAGTTCACCGGTCTGGACAACAGTGCCGAAGGCGGCAGGGGTGTAGAAGGCGGGAATGCCCTTGCCGCCAGCAGCGCAGCGCTCGGCGAGGGTGCCCTGAGGGGTGAGCTCGAGCTCGACGTCACCGGTAAGGTACATCTTCTCAAAGGTCTTGTTCTCGCCAATGTAGCTGGCAACCATCTTCTTGATCTGCTTGGTCTTGAGCAGCTGGCCAAGGCCGGAGGTGTCGGTGCCGGCATTGTTGGAGACTGCAGTAAGGCCGGTGATCTCAGGCTTCTTGAGAACCTCGTTAATCAAGGTATCAGGAACACCACATAGGCCGAATCCGCCGCACAAGAGTGTGGAGTTGGACTTCATGTCCTTGAGAGCCTCGGTGGCCGAGGGGTAAACTTTGTTGATCTCTGCCCTACGTGCTGTCGCAGAGAACGCGCGGGCGAGGACCGCAGTCGGCTGTTCATGGCAGGAGAGTCAGTCTGAGCCGAGATTCATTGCGAGGCCTCTAATGGATCCAGGTCTACGTACGTTGGAGCCATGGCGGGCATAGGCTCTCAATGAGCGCGCATACAAAGCTGCTGAAGGCATCGTGATTGTGCTTTGGCCACGAGCGGGACTACGGAGAACAGGCCGAGGGACAGCGTTGGAGACGGATGGGCCGTGGAGCTTTACTCAATGTAAGAGGGTAGCGGAGAAGCATCAACAGAATCAGCGGAGAGGCCAGAGAGGAGTTGGGGAGAGGAAGGGAACAGTTTCTCTTCAAGAGAAGCTGCGCGAGGGGTCCCGGATCAATTTATTGCAGCTACGTGCTCCTAGCATTCAAGGCCGTGGGTTGCCGTCGCTGCGGAAATCGCAGTGTCTAGTGTCTGGGGGGTGTATGCTGCTCCGCCCCTTCGGGATTGAGCTCGGCAAGAGGATGTGGACGATGGATTTACGGTGGGCTTAGACCTGGAAGCTGGTCGCACAGCTCTCGGCATCCCTACCTTGGGGTGTCTTTCAGCGGTTAACCCCCCTCAGGTTCCGCGACTCGGAAAGTGGCGGGGCTAAACGTTTTGGCGCCTGGGCCTGGGGTTGCTGCAGTGGTGCATCGTCGTCGTTGACGCCAATGGAACTGGGGAAAGGGCCCGTGGTACCTGAAGTAGCTTCCCCCATCCACACCCCGCAAAGGCAATTCCACTGTGCCTCAGTGCAGCGGCCCGCAACCTGGATCCCCTCTGAAAAACGGACAGAGTGATGAAAGACGTCCATACTTCCTAATAGCACTGTATGTGCATCCTGCCCTCCGCCCGTTTGTACAGTAAGAAACGGGTAGCGTTTCAAGTCATACGGTACGGTCCGGTTCGGCTGGCGGCGCCGTTTGCCGAAGACTCTGCCGAAGACCTGACTGAGCAGTGTGCGAGTCCGCTCCGATTACTTCCTTTGCAACTATCATGCTTTTTGTGATCAATAAACATGCGCTTAGTTGTTGGTTAGGTCAATGCGATACCGGCGATTGATCCTAGACATATGCATTTAGGAGACGGGCAGCTCGGTCGTCCCTTGCGTGCGTCAATCCAGGCACATACGTCCCTGCTGTGCCTTGGGTACATAACCTTAGGTAGTTTCCGGTGCGTATTCCGGCTCCGGCGCTCGAGCTGCCGCCGTAGTATCTGGTTGCCATCCGATGTCTCTGGGGCTTTTTTCCGAACCATTCCGCTGGGGCGTTCGAACAAAACTCGGTTGCCTTGACAGAACACATGCAAACCATTCAGATTTGTAGACATTGCGAGGCACACTCGGCCAGTTTTACGCATCAGTTAGGGCTCGTAATGTACTCAATCTCCAATTTCCAAGAGAAAACGGCATCACGTCAAGCCTTTGGTGTTTTTTTGTAGAGGTAGAGGAGGCCGATTTGGCCGCAGGTCACAATCTAAAAGACACCAGTGGG
The DNA here is from genome assembly GCF_011800055.1 of Colletotrichum gloeosporioides. Lineage (NCBI taxonomy): Eukaryota > Fungi > Ascomycota > Sordariomycetes > Glomerellales > Glomerellaceae > Colletotrichum > Colletotrichum gloeosporioides. The sequence goes on from NW_025544682.1 coordinate 567,168, forward strand.
GCCGCTGCAGTCCAGGTGTCTTATCGGGCGATCGGTCAGGGATAAATTTTCTCCCACCTCTTATCGGAGCCCCACGCTTCAAAAAATTTCCAGCGTCGCGGTCGTGCATGTCGCAAGCGGGCTGAGGTTGTCGTGCTCCTGTGAGTCTGCAAGCCTACCTTTGCGCTTGTCAGCCTCCAATACACCTGCCCCTTGCACAGAACATTTCTGGGTCTTCCAAACAGTCGTTCAAGATGGAGCAGAGCCCCAAAAGACGCAAGGTCTCCCACCAGGGCAACACGAGGAGTGCAGTCAACATTGCGACGGCGAGCCCGTTTGTGCTGCAGACCGACGAGCTTTTGAAGGAGGTAAAGGTCGATTACACGAAGGCGCTGGACGGCGCGGATAGCCTTCTCCATAAAATCAAGAACCTCATCGATGAAATTGAGTCTCACGGTCCCATCTCCGTTAGTTCATGTCTCATCTTCCCGTTGCGACCTAACATGTTGATGTTTCTTAGATCGCCGAAGCCACCCGCAAGTTCCAAAAGACCCATCGAATCAAGATTCCCTACCCTGAGCCGAAACCGAGCGATGATGCGCCTTACAATCTTTCGTACGAGAAGCCCTCGGCCTACAACGTCGTCGGTAGCTATGTCTCGAGAACCATGGTCAAGGCGCAGGCGAACAAGGGCGTGGACATGATCGTGCAGATGCCAGCGTCGCTTTTCCAAGAAAGAGATTACCAGAGCATGCGCTACTTCTACAGGAGAGCATACTACATTGCCAACATTGCGGCAAGTCTGCGTAAGGAGCTGGGAGACTCCGCTGAGCTGGAATTTGAGTACTTGAACGGAAACAAGCTCCTGCCAATCCTGACCATTCGACCGACCGACGGCACGACTAGCGGAGAAGACAAGGCGTCAAAGGCAGACTTCGTCATCCGTATCATCCCTTGTGCCCCCGGAGGCATCTTTCCCAAGACAAAGTTACATCCCGCAGCCAGCAGCAACCGCATTGGACAACCCGAGAACTCCAAAGAGGCGACACCTTTTTACAGCTCTACTATCAAGGCCGAGGATACCTTCGTCACCTATCTTCGCGTTCTCACGCGTGCCAAGACCGATTGCGCAGCTTTTACGGATGCTTGCATACTAGGGAGGATTTGGCTCCAACAGAGAGGCTTGGGGAGCTCGCTTTCTGCCGGCGGCTTTGGTCATTTTGAGTGGGCGGTCATGATGGCACTTCTTCTCCAAACAGGCGGTCGCAACGGCCAACCCGCTCTATCTTCGGCATTGAGTAGCACCGAGCTTTTCAAGGCCACTGTGCACTTCCTCGCCTCCACCGAGTTCTCAAAGAAGCCTTTTATCTTCGGTACTTACGAGCAGGGAACCGACATTGTTCGCGAGAATGGCCCTGTCATGTTCGATCCCGACCGTGAGGTAAATATTCTGTATAAGATGAGCCCTTGGTCAGCGAGCCTGCTTCATTTCCACGCCTGCACGACCATGGAGGTGCTCAATGACCCCCTAGCCAACCAGTTCGAGCCGACATTTATCACCAAAGCCGACGTGCCATTGCAGCTTTTCGACGCCATCTTCGAGATTCGCAACGTTGATAGCCATTCGAAGAGCAATAGCCCCGATCGACGCGGAGCTGTTTGGGATCTTAGTTTCAAGGCAAACACCATTCTCAAGAAGGCCCTGAAGGACAGATCGCAGTTGATTCACTTCCAGACAAAGGATACTGCATCGTGGCCCATCGCAGGCAAAGAGCCCCGCAACATTGCTAACATCCAGGTGGGCGTCATTTTTCATTCGGCTAACATGGGCCGGTTGATGGAGTACGGTCCCTCCGCTGAGCTTGAAAAGGAGGCGGCCAAGTTCCGGAAGTTCTGGGGCGACAAGGCCGAGCTGCGACGTTTCCAGGATGGCAGCATTCTTGAGTGCGTACCGTGGAACAACAAGACCGCGGCCGGCATTTGCGAGGAAATCGTTCGATACGCTCTTCAACGCCATTTGAGCCTCGGCCCTGGTGACCTTCGATTCCATGATGCCGAACCCCCCTCATCTCTGGGCATCACCCCTCTCGATAAGGATGCCTTCGAGGCGGCGAGGAAGGCCTTCCGAACCCTGGAGTCAGACATTCGCGGCTTGGAAGACTTACCCCTCTCTATCAGGCAGTTGTCGCCTGTTGTACCAGAACTTCGATCGTCCTCTGTCACCCCGCCATTCGCCGCCTACCAAAAGACCCCTCCACCTATGGATGTAAACTTGTATCTTGAGGTGTCGAGCAAGTGGCCGGAGAACCTGGTCGCAATCCAGGAAACCAAGATCGAGTTTCTGCTTGACATCGACCGAAGATTGAAGGCCGTCAATGACAACATCACAACCAGCCTGGGCCGCGACAACGCAGCTCGTGAGATCGACAACCTGGCGTATCTCGACATCATTTACGACACCGGCGCCGCGTTCCGCCTGCGCATCTTTGCCGAGCCGGAGGAGACACTTCTTGACAGGCAAGCCAAGAACAAGACGCTCGACCCTCAGACGAGGGTAGACGCCGAGGAAGCCCTTTTTGACATCAACTGGCGGTATAAGCACCTCCCACTGCACACGCAGACGATCACAACTTACTGCACCCGCTTCACCACACTGTCAACAACAATTCGTCTTGTCAAGCATTGGTTCAACGCCCACAAGCTTGCCAGCCACATCAGTGAAGAGCTCATTGAGCTCCTTGTCTTGCGCGTGTTCCTCCAGCCACACCCCTGGAAGACCCCGTCCAGCGCTATGTCGGGCTTCCTACGGACTATCCTCTTCCTCTCGAGATGGGACTGGCGCGATGAGCCCCTCGTTGTTGACTCCTCAGACAACATGTCCGCAGAAGATAGAGCCGTCGTCCAAAAACACCTGGAGGCCTGGCGTGCTCGCGATCCCAACATGAACCACGCTGTCCTCTTTGTCGCCACCCCGCACGACCATGCAGGATTAGCTTACACCCGCCATGGGCCCTCCAAGCTCCTCGCAACCCGAATGACTCGTCTCGCCAAGGCTGCCAGCAAGCTCATCAGAGAGCAAGGCATCGCCCTCGACGTCGCTCAACTCTTCCAGCCCTCGCTCAGCGACTATGACGTCCTCATCCATCTATCGACCTCAGGCTTGAAGCGCGTGGTCCGCGATTCCGCCGCCGAGGCCGGCATTCGCCACTCTCTCTTCAAGAATCTTGACGCGCGTACGGGCAAGGTGCCCTTCCCCCTGAGCAGGCCACCGGCGGCGGTCCTGCTCAACGAGCTGCAGACGGCGTACGAGGATACTCTCATCTTCTTCCACGGCGCTCCCGAAGACTCCATCATCGGTGCCATCTGGCAGCCCAAGCTGCGGAGACAAAACTTCCGCGTCGGTCTGCCGTACAACTTCCGCCAAGTGGATGGAGAAGAAGACGACGTGGTTGAAGTCAACAAAATCGCTGTCTTGCTCGAAATTGCAAGGATCGGGGGCGACGTGGTCAAAAAAATTGAGGACATGTCATAAGTACAGGGAAATACATTTGTATATATTTGACATGTTGGCATAGCGAACCGGGAAAAGGTAGATAAAAGTCAGCGATCGAAGGATCACACACCAAGTATGAAAATGCTCAGTCAATTGTTTCCGAGCAGATGCCTACTAAAAGAAAATGTCTTTGGTCATGCTGAGTATAGTCCTATTCAACCCGATTCCCCTTGATGAAACGCCATGCCATGATATAAAATGCCTATGCACACCAAGACGCTCGTATGCACACAAACATCCCAACCCCTTCGTGAGTCCAATAGAACCCGCACAACCCCCGAGTTCATTCAAGTCATCTATTGCAGGAGCTTCTGGTCCCGGCTGCTGTCTGCGACCTGCTGGGTAGAGAAGGCGCAGAATTTGTCCTTAATGGCGACCACCTCGTACGTTCCTTCTTGGCTTGCACGGATGATCTTGCTGCTCTCGTACGAAACGTCGTGTCGGGTCTCAAGCACCACGCTCTTCTGGCCCTTCTTGGCGTTGGAGCTTCGAGTGTACGTAAACTCGTACGGCGGCGTGCCCCAGAACTCGAAAAGGATCTCGACCTCGTTGCCTTCATGGATATCCACGCGAGTCTGTCTGCCCCTGCTGATTTTGACAGCGGGGAGTGGGTGAATCTTCTTAGTAATGTCAACAGAGGCACGACACTCTGATGCCTTGTCAGAGATGGAGGTGATGGTGAAGTCCCCAGGAGATTCGGCGATACGGCGGAAGTTGGTTGTGCCCGATTTGGCCTTGCGTTGGTGCCCCTGGAAATCATACCAGATCTCGAAGGGAGGCGTGCCGGAGAGCGTGTAAGCGATACGTTCGCCGACGCAGTAGTCCTCTCGGCTCTCCAGGGGGTAGATTGCAGGCGCGTCGTAAAGGTGGACTTGCACGGTCGGCGCTCCGATTTCATACTTCTTCTGACAGCCACGAGCATCTCTAACCTCGCGAATGCGGACATGTTGGATTCCGAGGCGCAAGTGCTGTCTGGGGATGTGGATGCCGTAAGAGTTAGACTGAATGGACGGGATTCTGTACGTCTCAGGGACAGTGCCGCTGTGATGCTTGATCTCAATTTCCACGTAAAAAGGAGCGACACCATTCAGCGTAATGGGGATGGTGTCCTCGCTCTCTTGCTCGGTTTTGCAGTACTTGAACGACTGGCCAGGCTTCACGAAGGAGGCGGACGGCTTGGCGTTAACCCGCTGGTTGAGGGTGAGAGGGCTGAAGTTTCTGTCGCTGTTGTAGAGATTATCTGCTAACGCGGAGAACTTGTACGCATATTCTCCAGGCTTCGAGGTATCCATGCCAATGGATGCCTTATTGAGAGCGGTATCGAATTCCTTCCGGATGCTGGATCCAGAATTCTTACCAGAACCAGTTCCCGGGAAGGGCTTGTGGCGAAGATCGTATTCGACACGGAAAGGGGCCGAACCTATCAAATTATCAGTCCGGAGCTCTGTGGAATGAGACGAACACCTTACCCTTGAGGCTGACCTCGAACGAATCGATATCACCTTCACATACATCACGCTTCACAAATGCAGCTGCATCCGAAATTATGGTATCAGTCTGGACCAGCTTGATCTCAGGGCGAGGATACCAGTCAATCTTGAACTGGGATGCCTGGGGGTCCACAATGCCAGGACAGCTGTCAGCGACATCAATGATTTCGTAGGTACCGCGGGACTTGACAGTAAGGATCTCATTGGCGTTCCTCGCCGTCTTCTTGAGAACAACATCGCCGGCTTCAACGTTGCGGTACGATACAGTCCAAGGGCCGTCGCCCTGAAGACGAAGCGGCAGATCAACCTTGGTGTTCTCGACTGCCATAATGTTTCGCTTGTTTTCAACCAGACCGAATGCTGCTCTGGGCCGTTGCCGTCGGACAGAGACCTTAAGCTCGTCCTTGAGGAAGGTCCGGCAGCCAGATTTATCCTGAACGCTGTTGAGGGCAAGAGTGTATTCGCCGCCCTTGGCCAGGGGCTTGGTCTTGATTCTGTAGTTGTTGTCCTGGATATCGGTGACGCGCTCGGATTTGCGCTTGCCATCATGAACAACTTCCCACTCCAAAGAGAAGGGAGCGTCTCCCAGGAGTAAGATATCGACCTCGACCTGCTCCTCAAGACAGGCGCTGATGGCTCCCGTAGGATGTTGAATGATTGCAGAAGCGGCAGGCTTCACATCCGTCTCCAGCACCATGTTGGGTCCGCTCAAGGGTTGCCCCTTGTAGATGGCATCGTCAATCTGCTTGAAGATGTACTTGTGGTGGCCTGCAGCCGTCGGCCTCAGCTCGATTTGCTGTCTAAGTCCGCTGACATCGACACGCTCTCTTCTGACGTTGCCATTCTGATCAACAACGTCGTACCGGACTTGGAAGGGCGGGGTCCCGATAAGATCCAAATCCACACGAAGTCCAACGGAGTTGCCGGCGCATTTGTCGGGGATCTCCTCCGCCCGCAAGGATAGCTGGGGCTCGAGAGGGTTGAGCAACAGACATGAGGAAGGTTCTTGGATCTCCCCCTCGCACGATCCGCTAACCACTGACTTGAGCGTGTAGAGACCAGGCTCCAAGACTGATGGCTTGTCATGGGAGTTCTTGGCGGCGTAGGAACCGATGGAAACCTTGCTTCCATGATCTCCGCTGTTCGTCAGAGAATCAACTGGCGAAAACTCCCAGGTCAAAGTGTGGGAAGTGTCCGGGGATGACTTTTCCGGTATCGAGAAATTAATTGGCAGTTTGGCCCGATGGTCCTTTGCTACTTTGATGGGATTCCGCAAATCGCACCCTCGCAGACTAGCCTTGGGGCGCTGCTTGACCAAGAAGTTACGCACCAGGTGCTTGGGCCGGGGACGCACGTCAACCTCCTCGGGATTCTGAACGTATTTCTGGACATTGCCGAAACCATCCTGAACCTCATCCACGGCATACTGCCAATCTCCTGCGGAATCCAGAGTTTCGTTGAGTCGCACAGCCACGGATTGAGGCTTCACCCAAGAAGTATCATCGTCGTTCCCGCGGGTCAGCTGTGAAGAGGGCGAACCGAGTAAGGGCGACATGTAATCATCCGGCTGCAGGCTCTGAAAGTGAAAGCTGCGGTCGTTACCGTTGATTCTGCGGCTGTACTGAATCTTCAACGGCGGGGTTCCGGTGACGTCAATGAAAAGATCCGACAAGTCCCTGATACATCGGCCTGCATCGTCGGGAGTGCGGAATGCAGCTTTCGGGCAGGGGACAACGTAGGTATCCTTCGTAGCGCGCTGAACCTCAAGCTTGTACTCGTCCAGTACCTTGCCAAGACGGTAGACACCCGTTTTCTTAACCGAGTACTCGATGGCAACAGCGACAGGGTTGGAATCCACCGTCTGGTCCTTGATCTGCTTCGCAATCTTCTTGACCTCCCGGCTAGACAACTTTATCGTTTCCTCCTGATTGGTGTCAAGGTCGATGCGAATGAGCTCCATTTCGGCGGGAATGGTCGAGTTGAACTGGATGGGCAGCTTGACGGTGTCGCGATCCTCACCGATGCAGAAAGGAATTTGCTCAAAGTTGAGCACGGCTGACCCTTCCGGAAGGATGTTGATGATCTGCCTTCCCATAATCAACGAATGGTTGTGCAAGATGCTCGAGACCTTGACGGTGTGTTCGGATACGGCCACTTCTCGATCGTAGAAAACCTTCATGAAGCCAACGAGCCATGGCTGCAGTGGAATCTGCACCTCAAGTTAGTTAACCAAGGTTTTTCTTTGCTCAAGGTCCAAGACGGGAGCTTGGCATCGGCAGACGCACGGGAACGTTGAACATCAACATGAAGTTGAAGAAGGCATGGGAGAGGAAAATAGCCATGACAACAGGTTGCGAAAGCTCCAGCCATGGTATCCTCATTTCAGGCAGGCCGAAGAGGAATCCGAAGTCGATGAAGACCCATTTCAAAAACAGCCAGGCCGAAGTGTCGTTGTCCTCGACAAGCTTGATCCAGTCGTAGAACCTCCATGCCAAAAGGCCAATGTATATCGCACAAGCGTAGGTGCGTTGTTGCGGTGCATCGAGGATTGTCAGGGGAATGACGGGTTCCGACGGAGGGGCGCCTCTCGAGGCATTCTCGGGAGCCAAGGGGAGGGATGACGATGTCCGCGTGGACTTTTGCGAGGATACCGATGAGTTTGGATCGGGATCTTGACGTCGGGATCTGCCTGGGGCCGCGGTCGCTGGTGTTTGTGGGAAACCACCAGTCCGCTGTCTCGGTGTTGCGCTCATCGCATGCCGTAATTAGGAGCGCTTCATACGATCGTTGGACGTGGTCGATGTCGCCGGAGAATAACGGAAGCCTTGCAACTAAATAAGGAAGGTCGAAGGAGTATGGAAAGGGCTTGCCCGGCGATGCAAGCTACTCTTGGCGTCGTGAAGCTGGAGAATCTGGCTGCTGAACACAGAGCTTCAAAATTTCCTGTGAATGCTCGTCACGTCCAAACGCGCCCGGCAACAACACCCACTTGCGATGACGCGGGATGTTCTGATTGGCTTACGGTGCGTCTCATGGGCCAAATAGCGGATACTAACAGGGCGACAGCTGTTTACAGGTTTTTGGTGGTGTGTTTGCCTGTGCGAGCATCTGTAGGTACCGGGGGAAACAGACAGTGGAGCCTGCCAACCAGCTTTATTCCCGGTCAACCCCCAAAAAAGCTGGGGGGTCGGCTGCGCTAAGGTACCTAAGGAAGGTATGGAAAGCGCTGGGTTGACGTCGTCCCTTCCTGTTCAATCCCCGCCATCATGCTTCGGAGCTTCTTTTGATAGACCGCCCATGTTAGACTGAACACAGCACGAAATCTAACCCACGTCTTATTATTGTAAGCAAAGAAAGGCGTTTAGAATAATTGGTGCGCGACCTCAGCAAGGACTGGAATAGTGTTGGTTCTGTGCGTTCTAAGGCAGATACCTCAGCTGATAAGCGCCAGGTACGTACGTCCTCATGAACCTCCCTTTTTCTCTCCATGCCTAGTCGATTCCTGTAACATTTCCTCTGGTCGAACGCATGGTTTTCTCTTTCTTAACCGATTTCCAGAATTCCTTATCAGTTGATATGGTCATCTGAAACGGTCACAGTCAGCCTTCTCTGCCTCCTGTTTCGTGCTCAACTCAACCACGCTATCGGTTGCTTTCTTCACTTCGCGTCTCTTTCGGCCACCTTCGTTAAAGACAAGCTCGTACAGACTCTTACACCCACCGCATGTCATGCATACATGAAGCTCCTTGTTTCATGAACGAGAAAGGTTTTGATTCTTTTTTGACGTCATCATTTGCGTTGTCGAGGCGTTTTATACCTTCTCTTTTTACTTGCCACATCGCCATCGACCCGGCGCCATATGGCCGTCTTGCCACAATTGCTCCTGAGCTGGCCACATTTCATTCATAGGATCCTCTCTTCATTCTCCTGCGCTCCCCAGCTCTCTATTCACTACATCCCGATATCTTGACCGGTCGTTACGATGTTAGGAGCGGGTCGTCCCAACACGGGCCGGATACATCTGCGAAGCCGCAAGGCGGAACCAGTCGCAGTTGAGAAGGGGCAAAACCTTTGCCGGTCAAACTCTGACGATGATGTTTCCCCGGCAGTTGAGCGCGACATCTATAACATTGGGACCAGTCCAGGGGCAGCGGTCGACCCTGCTGTGGCTGACCTCCGTATTCTCGACACGCCAGACGCCAACACCAGAAAAAGGAAGCAGTTGCCAAACGGGGCAATGGAAGAATCAGCGATGGGTAATTCCCGGCGAAACCCTAAGCGAAAGGCAACAGAAGCCGCCGCTACTGCAACGAGTGCCGTCGCAACTCGAGAAGCTAGGCAATCGAACATCTTACTCCGGGAAGCATTGGAACCCATCAGCAAAGACGAGCTCCAGGAGTGGGAAGGTTGGTGCGAGGTGGAGTCGGAACCGGTGCGTGTCTTATTTTCTCTGCCTGCAGTATGAGACCTGACCTTTCAGCATAGGCGTTCTTCAACGCCATTATCCGAGAGATGGGCGTGAAAGATGTGAAGGTCCAAGAGGTCTTTTCCGTTGACGAAGACTACGTCGCAACTATGCCCCAGCCCGTGTATGGGTTCATCTTTCTATACCAATACTTCTCGGAGAATTACGAGGACGACGAAGTGGTTGACGGGCGAGATCTCTGGTTCGCCAATCAGGTTTGTGCCCATGATATTGCCTTTGCACAGTGTTTGACTGACCGTTTTCTTAGACGACGGACAACGCGTGTGCCACGGTTGCCCTGACCAACATCTTGATGAATAGCGCCGGGGTCGAACTCGGCACGAAGCTTCAGGAGTTCAAGGACGCCACGAGTCATCTCAGTACACCGCTCCGCGGTCATGCCCTCAGCTCCAACACGTTCATACGCTCTGTACATAACTCTTTCACCCGCAGAATGGACCACCTAAATGCAGATCTCTTTCTTGAAAACGAAGCCAGCGAGTCGAAGAAAAAGCAGCGCAGGGGGCCGGCCAAGGCCAGGAAGACAAAGAAGCAGAAGGTCAACTCCGAATCGGGATACCACTTCATCGCCTACGTTCCAGCTAATGGCTCGGTGTGGGAGCTTGACGGCCTCAAAACTCGACCGGTTTGTCTTGGACCACTGGAAGACGGCGTCCACTGGACAAACCTGGTTCGTCCCGACATCCAGGCGCGCATGCTTCAATTCGAAGAAAGCGCACTCTCTTTCAATCTCCTGGCCCTCTGCAAGAATCCCCTCGCCCTCATATCTGGGAAACTTGCGAGCACAATTCGGTCCTTTGAAGTACTTAACAGTCGCACCAAACACCTCGCCGAATGGGAGACTTTAGTTGCTGGCAACGACCAACCATTGAGGGCCGACGAGAAAGATCGTCTTGCTGGGTTTGGGATCGAGCGAGAAGATATCGAACGAGCAGCCATGAATTCAAACCTAGAGAGGAAGCTCAACAACCCTTCTATGGAGGCAATGGAGCTTTTCGAGGTCTATAGTGATTTGGTTATGACGCAGAAGTCTTTGATGGGGGAATATAACGGGGAGATCGCCTTCATGAAGGAAGACGAAGATCGCGTACATGGACGGCAGAAGGATCACACGCTAGCGATCCACCAATGGGTGCAAAAGCTTGCGGACCATGGAGTTCTTGCCGACTGGGCTGCTAATCTGTGATTTTTTGGGGCGCGACTCAGGAGTTGGGAGTTCACAAGAATTGAGGGAAGTCTGCACTGCGTAGGCGTTTGGTTTGTGGGCAAAGTGATAGACGGATGCGCTGGATAGAGCTATGTCTATCCAGAACACAAGAGCATCCAGTGAGGCACCCATTCTATGGTCTAAGACATATGGGAGCAATGATAAACACCTCGGCTAAAAAGTTTGCATTGCTTCAATTCGGACAATGTGCTGGCCTGAGGACATTGATTCCACTTATCACAGTGGCGTGTAAACCATCTCATCATTCGATGGAATGAACCTGCAGCTTTTCCGATCAAACCGCTTGAAAAAGAGTCCTGTGTCTGTAAACATGGCGCCTGCCGCCTCGTCTGGATCCCGGATAAGCTCGAGGCTTGAGGCTTTAACAAGGGAAAAGGTTCCCTGCATGTTCGGAGGTGTTCTTCTTGGGTGTAAGTCTTGGCGCATTACTCTCCACTCAAAAGGTCTAGGAGGAAACTCACAACAGCCTGTAGTAGAGAATTGACCCTGAAGGCGGCACCTCTCCGTCGATGACGACTGCCACAAACCCGTACCTGCCATGTCTGACGACGTGCCCAATTTGGTATTCCATGTGATTCTGGGGTTCGCGGAGTACGGGCCGCTGCTCATCGGCCCGTCTTATCAGTCGAAGTATATACTCCGGGTTAGGCGCGGCCAGGAAGACATCTCCATGGGGCTGAGGACGGTTGAAATAGATCTTTTCAACCAGCCAAGCATCATCAAACCTCAAGGAGTTGAAACGGAGTGCGAAGTGCGACGTAACGTCAACAAACGCTCCTGGATCGAGCAGTGTTGTTGCCCATGCAGCGGCGTACACAGATAACTCCATGTTCTGAAGAGGTGTACCGGTCCTTAGCCCGGCGAGTCTCTCAATCGAAACGTCTTGGGAAGTCATGACGAGATTTGTATGCCGAATATTGTGAGCCAACCGCCCGATCATTGTCGACACTGCTGCAGGCGCCATTGTGTCGACATCTAGGCTACGCCATCCCACCTGAGATATAAAGTGCCGAAGAGTCTCTTTGCTGAACTCTTCGTCGCCCCCATATGGGTCCAGATACATTCTCTCAAGCGGCTTCTGGATATTTGTCAACGTAGACCCGTCAAGTCTTGTATCTTTGGTGGCAAACACCATTACGAGCACATGTCCCGGGAGAGCGCAGCAGTGAGCGTTGATGCCTAGTCTCTCTCCAATGCAGCAGAAGATGGCGGCCGACACCATAGGTAGTGATTGATGAGCTTCATCGCGCAGCGCATGTCCGATGAGGCAGTTTCGCAAATTGCGATAATTTGTTTCCGGATTGCTCATGCCGGTCAAATTCTTTGATCTTAGCCATCTATTCAATGCCAATGCCTGATCGCGGATGCACATGCCGCCGAAGTCTGGGTGGTCGGTGATGAAGTCATCTGCCAGCCCATTCAATGTTTTGGAAACCTATGGTCTGTCAGCCAGCAGCCACAAAGGCGCCTGGGAGAGCTTTACATCGTCAACGTCACCAACGTCATCCGGGAGGACAAACATATCAAACGCAGCCAGGGCACGCTCCAGCCTACGAGGGACGACCGTTGGGGTCTGGTCAGTTCTCCATGCTTCTTCTGCTTCCGAACTCCGTAAGCTGTCCCATATTTGAATGGCGACGCCCCGACGAATGCTGGCGAGCATTGCGTTGCTAAAGTACCTGATGCCGATTAAGTCAGCCAACAGCAATCCGATGTCAAACTCTCGCCTGTAGCATACCTCCGAGATAAGACATCTTCGGCCAGCTCAGGCGTCTGTGCTTGATTTAAGAGGAAGTCTTTCGCATCGAGCCCCAGCAGGCATATCTCTTCAAATTTCTGAACCCGGCCATGCTTAGTTGTCAGGACCCCGTCGAAGAGGCTGGCAACTCTAGCGTTACGTCGCATACGGCAGAGAAAAAGACGCTTCCAGGATACCCTTGAGGCCGGCTCTAGTAATTTATCGCGAAACTGATGTTCCGGGTGCCAATACTTGAATGAGTGCAGACAGTAGTATCGCCATAGGATAGGCTCGTTGGCGAGATGGTGTAAGCGTCTTGATGAAGGGTGAACAGAGAGCAGGTTGTCCTCTGCTGAGACGTAGTGAAGGATCTGGAGAAGTATCTCATCCGGGACCTGGGCGAGAGAGAGCATGGCGGCGGGAGGGGCCATGGGCCACGCACAATGCCTCACCGTCGGAAACCCGAAGATCGGAACGGATGACGGCAGTGCATGCGGCGGAGTCTGCAAGACTTATACTAGGTAGCGCCCGCGTATTGCTAGGGAAGGTGCAGGCGTAATTTGAACGTCCCTGATTTCGAGGAGGGTGAGTTAAAGGCCAGGTTGTTCGTATCAAAAGTCCTTTGCAACGGTGGCTTGGGGAAGCGACATTGGTGATGAAGTTGACTTTGGAATGCCGCTCCCGGCTGAGTGGTTGCATCACAAATCAAAGTCTCTCTCGCACCTCGAGTGTCTCAAGCTGTGGCGGTCGCATAAGGTGCCCGCCACACACAGGGCTCCACTTCGCTGCTCCCACCACCTTCCGTTGACGTTGGCGGAAGGGGAAAAAAAGAAAAGAGTGGACCCAACTTGCTGGGACCATTGAGCATGCGCTGCGGGGAGGCAAACACACTGTGATTGGCTGAGCGTGGGCCGAAAGCAATTGGGCACACAAAGGCTGGAGGGAAAAAACCGTGCCCGGGCGCCCCCAGCAAAGTGAAGTGTACCTGCGCTATTCCCAAACAGGTATCCAGTAAACAACAACGCGCCAACCCGATGACCGCGAACCCTTGGGTCCAGGGTACACCTCAAATCCCACTTTCAACACCGCGACTGACCGGGCTCTAATTATCACGATCCAAGCTTTGCTCTTATCGCGCAGTTCCTGCTCTACGTCGCTTCGCTTCCCTGCTTGCTTTGTTTTGTATCACCGCCTGCTCTTCAGACCTCCTACCTTCGGCTCCCCAAATTACTGCCATGTTCACTACCACGAGACCACATTTCTAACTCGCGCATCCATTCACCCCTCTGTTAGTCGAACGCGGTCGAGATGGTCCAACCTGGCGTCGACGGCCTCGACACGCCGCGCACAAACGTTGGCGACGCGACATATCTCAGACAGCCAGACTTCGATATTTCGCAAGAAGCCTCCTTCCAGTCACCGGCAAAAGGCAGCAACAACTTGCTCCAGCAATTGCGCAATGGCCGTTCTGGCGGCATCAACCTTCGCACCCCGCGGGGTCGCGCTCCCTTCATGGACCGAAAGAACCTGCCTGCAGGGCTGGGAGGGGCAGAGTTCACCCCAATGCTCAAGTCTGCAACAAGAAATAGCGCGCGCCGCGGCTTCGGCAAGGAGAACGGTGCCGTGCCCAACACACCTGCACTCGATCAGCTCGATGGAGACATGACGCCAATTCCCAATATCGACACCTCCATGTACCAATCCCGTTCTTTTGCGGACCGCACACCGCTCCCCGAAGTCGACAGTACAAGCACGACATCTACACCGCTAGTCGTATTACCACGTCGAGATGGCAAAGGCCCGTTGCAGGATGGTAATCAACTCTCGCTACGAGAGCAGGAGAACGTCATCGATAAGATCGAGAAGGAAAACTTTGGCCTCAAGTTGAAGATCCATTTCCTCGAGGAGGCTCTGCGGAAGGCCGGCCCCGGGTTTAGCGAGGCCGCTCTGAAGGAGAACACGGATCTCAAGGTCGACAAAGTGACAATGCAGAGGGAGCTTCACAAGTACAAAAAGCATTTGACTTCGGCGGAAAAGGACCTTGAGAGTTACCGTCAACAAATGATGGAGCTGCAGGAGAAGGCCAAAAAGAAGTATGCGGACCAAAAGCAGCTGGCCGAGATTGAGCGCCTGCAACGCGCCTTGGAGGACAGGGAAGCCGACCTTGACGACATGCAACGCCAACTGGATCGGGATCAACAAGACCAAGGCCAAGTGGATAAACTCCAGGACGAACTTGGCGATCTTGAGGCCGAGATCCGCGAGAAGGACCGCATCATCGGCGATCATGAAGACGAAATCGACGACCTCAAGTCCAAGTTGGAGGATATGGAAGACAAGATGAAGGATACACAACGACGGATGATCGAGCTTGAGCAGAATGCGCAATCTAAGGACGGTTTAGATGATGCAAGAGATATTATTGACGACCTGGAAACGAACGTGCGCCGCTTGGAGGAGCAAGTCGACGAAATGAAGGGCAAGCTGAACCAGGCCATTGCGGACAAGGAGCAGGCCAAGGGCGACCTCGATGAGCTTCAGGAGGAATTGGCGAACAAATCTGTCATGACCAAGGGCCTCTCCCGCCAGAAAGAAGAGAAGCTTCTGCGGTTACAGACTGAGCTGGAAGAAGCAGACACGAGGTTCGCGGATCTTGAGAAGCAACTGTCCGACGTTGTCAAGGAGAATGACAGCCTCAAAGCCGCCGCCAAAGAAAGCCTCCGCAAACGCGAAGCTGCAGACCGAGAAAACCGATCACAACTTGGAAGGATCGAGAAGCAGCTTTCTGAGATCACCAGAGAGAAAGATGAACTGAAGGCAGCCGCTCAGGAGGGCCGCCAGGAGCGTGCACTTTCCGATCGGGAGCACCAGTCATTACTCAATCAGGTGGAGGACCTTCGGAGCGAATTGCAACAAACATTGGACGAAAAGAACCTGTTGCAGACTCGGCACGACGCATTGACAAACGAGTCAAAGTCTTTACAACGCGACGTGGAACGCCTTCAGCACTCTGTTGACGAACTGGAAGAGAGTCTCGCTCAGGAGAGAGACCATGCCTTGGAGATTGAACGTGACATTCGCAGTCAGTACAGGGGCGAGATCGACCGACTCAACGACGACATCTCCGATCTACAAGCCGAGATTCGCGAGAAGGATAACCTTTACGATAATGATAGTGAAAAATGGGAGACTGACCGTCAAACGCTGGAGTCTGGACGAGAACGGGCGGAAGAAAAGGCGGCCGGGCTAGAGCGAACTATCGAAAAGTTGCGCGAAGCAGAGGGTAACCTGTCGTCAAAGGAATCAAGATTACAGGAAGCTCTTGAGAGCGAAGCCCAGCGCCACAAAGACGAGCAGGCATCTCTAAGCCGACAAATCGATGATCTCCAGCAAAACCTCGAGACACGGCAAGCCATGCTTACGGACCTGCGCAACGAGCTCTCCCAGGTCCAGGACGAACTCCGTCAAACGCAGCTCGACTACCAAGCGCAGACAGAGAGAATTGAGGCACTGGAGGACGAAGTCGAAGTCTTGCAGACGACTCTGGACGAGGAATCTGAGCACTCTCGGGAGGAACTGGAGGCGGCTAGGAAAGAATGCGATGCACTGAATCAACAACTGGATGAGCTTCGCCGTTCAGCAGATCTAGCTCGAGGCTCAGCATCGACGTCACAGGAAAACGCTACGAAGTCCAACCAGACAATCGACCGCCTCCGAGCGCAGCTTGACGAAGCAACCTCTCTCGTGTCCAAGTTGAATGGGGAGAAGGAATCCCTCCAAGATCAATTGCAGAAACAGCTTTTGGACTCAACTGCCCAGGCAACTAAGGTCTCTCGCGAGAAGCAGACACTCCAGGATCAACTTGCAAATCTCAACCTTGAGATGCATTCTTTGCGAAGCTCTTTGGCCGAGGCACAAGCAGAACGAGACGAGGTCGACAGTGAGATGAAACGCATGCACAACAATGGCGAGGAGACACTACGCGTCGACCGGGAGCGACTGGACCTGAGGACAGCCAAGATGAAGCTGGACAACGAGGTGCGAAGACTCAAGGATGAGAATAAGATCTTGATGGACCAGATGCAGCTGGCCGAGAAGTCTCTCGAAGAGGAGATTGAGAAGGCTGCCGAAGAGGAGGATCGTCTCAACCAGGAGATTCGTCAACTCCAGGTCAAGCTCCGGGAAGTCTCTTCGTCGGAGGGTCATGAATCCGCTGCTACAAGACGCACCATCCGCGAACTTGAGCGCCGTATCAAAGATTACGAGGATCAGTTGGCGATGACACAACAACTGCCCGCCAACAACCCGGGTGAAGGTAATAGCGAAATATCCCTCATCCGCCGCGATCTTTCAACCGCGCGGCAGAAGGAGAGGGAATACCTTCAACGTGAGGCAGCACACAAGGACGTCGTCAGAGGCCTCAAGAAGCAAATCACAGAGCTCGAGAGCAAAGCCCACGATGCTGAAATGTCCCGCCTGATAATGTCACCAGCGTCATCAAGCCCCTCGGCTAGGAAGTCCGAGGTCGTGGAGCTTCGCCACCAACTGTCTTCGGCACAGCAGTCCATCCACGACCTGAAGACAAAGGCACGCGACGCCGAACGCAGGGCGACACAACTCGAGCGAGACTTCCAGACCCAACTTGAAGAACTCGAAGATCAAAAGCTTTCCCTCGAGCAGGCTCTTGATGATGCGGAGCGGGAGTCTGGAGAAGCCGCTGCCCTTCACGAGAAAGCTTTGGGCAGACTAAAGCAGAAGCTCGAGAGAGCTGAGCAGGATCGCCAAATCGCCGGCCATAGCCGCCGTGACGTCGGCAACATGTCATCTTCCGAGCGCAAGGGTCTCCAAAATATGCTCCGGAGGACACAGTCAGAGGCTGATGCACTGGAACACGACGTGATCCAGCAGCAGGAGACCATTGACACCCTCATGGCCGCTGAGGCGTCGCTCCGGTGCAAACTGGAAAGGGCTCGCAGCGAACGCGCAGCTTACCGCGTGACTGCTGAGAAGTTGCAGAAGGATATCCGCGACCTCAAGTCTCAGGCTGCCTCAGACGCCAAGGACCAGCGCAACGTCCACTTCATCGATGAGAGAATGAGAGAGACGGACGAGGCACTCGAGACTGTCATCCGGGCAGCCGAGAATGCGGATGCGAAGCACACCAAGGAGCTTCGCGGCATGACCCTACAGATGGAGTGGATGCAGGCACGGTGGAAGCGGGAGGTCAGCTTGCGTGCGGATGCTGCATACGCAAAGAAGTTCTTGCAGCTGGAGCTCGATGTTGCTAATGCATGGTACGTTTCCCCCAGTCTGCTAGCCGTTACGCCATTCGTCTCCCATACTGACAGTCAAACTACAGCAACAAGGCCCAGCTGCGCGAACTGGAGCAGATTCGGTGTGACCTGCTTGGGAGCCGCCGACCTCTGCCACCGACATCCTCGGCGCTCGCGAAGAAGGGCACTACCGGCGGCGCCGGTCCCGGGCGACCGACGCTCAAGACGGTGGCGACGATGGCGCGCTTCATTGCCCGGATGCGCATCTCTGCGCGTGAGTGGGCCAAGCACGAAGCCACGCGCCGTAAACTGGCGGATTGCGTCGACGAGATGCGCAAGACCAAGAGGAGGAAGCAGCTCAAGGTGGTGTCAACAGGCCACGTCGAGGCCTAATGGAAAATCTGCCCACAGATGGTCCTGAGAAAGGTGATGAGGGATGGCGACAAGTGCTCAAAGGGATCATCTCAATAGTGCCTTTCTCTTTCTCTCTCTCGATTGGGCCGCGTTGCAGCCGAGCTGAAGATGCAGCGGCATGATCGGGCATCCCCTCACGCATATCCGCATTAGCACGGTGTTTTTATTTGGTCGTTGTGTTTTCCCCCTTGTAGTATTGCATATTGCTGCAGACCCTTGACGTAGCATCGGGAGCGAACGAACGAAAAGGTGTTTGGTTTGCGACCCTGTTTCCCTATTTGACCATGATGGCGGTTTGGAGAAGGGCTAGCTCAAAGGGGACAGACAGGACAGGTGGCTGGGGGTTTTGATGGGCAACACAACTCTGGACGATTATTGGCTCGCTGTTCACTACTACCCATCACCGTTCTCATTTGTCCAGCTGGGCAATGCTGGCAATGCATACAGAACGGTTTCCTGTTGGTTGGTCGGGGTCGATTGGATTGGTAACGGGATGGAGAAACGGGAGTCTGGATTGGTTGCTTTACTCGTTTGTCTCTTTCTTATTTTCTGCCTGTTTCCCAGTGCGG
This sequence comes from Colletotrichum gloeosporioides, assembly GCF_011800055.1. Classification (NCBI taxonomy): domain Eukaryota; kingdom Fungi; phylum Ascomycota; class Sordariomycetes; order Glomerellales; family Glomerellaceae; genus Colletotrichum; species Colletotrichum gloeosporioides. The sequence goes on from NW_025544682.1 coordinate 585,898, forward strand.
CATGGTGGAGAACAGACTGCATCAACCATAGATACCTTAGACAGTTGGTTTTCTGGATTCCGAAATACATGCGGTCCCGCATGCAAGCTTCGCTCCGGACTAAGCAAGTCCAGATTCTCACACTTCTCTTCGCACTATCGAGTCCGGATGGCCCAAGCAGCTTTTGTGAAATTCATTTTCACGAGCCACCGAATGAGGGAGGGATACACTGTGTCTTGTACCACCAAGGCAACAACCAAGCGAGGTTGCCAACAGCAAAAGCATTTCCCAGAATACCCAAAGTTCCAGTTTTCGCCAACCCAACCTTTCCCTTTCCGTTATGATTGCCGTGTCCACCTACCACGTCTTTCAAACCTGATGATAGTCTTTCGAGGCCGAAATAGGGAACAAGGACATATACAGGGCGGACCGGCCGTTACGTGGGGTATATTACATGACGAAGAGAAGATTGGTGTCTTTCGTGCCGCGTTAGCATGGGTGTTTCATACGTGCGCGATATTGCATACTCAGAGGGTGACTGCAAGACAGCTGCGGCTTTTGCGTATAGCGAGTGGCAAGTTCGTCGCGAATGCTATTGAGAAGCTGTACGTAGCTCTGCTGGGGATTCTTCTTGAGAGCTGTGATGAAGGCCCAAGACATGGCGCCAGTGGCTTGAGCCGCAATCGTTGCATCGGCCCTAAGTTACAGATTAGTGTTCAAGTCCTGCAGGTGCACAGGGGAAAGAGACAATGTTGGTTCCCTGCCACACTTGCGGCTTGAGGTACAAGAAACGACCCAACGTGACTCGTCGCCCTAGATACAATGCTGCACCGCAAATACGGTTGCGCCTTGCTCTAGAGCGTGTGTGACATCGCTGGTCTACTACAGTGGTCCCGTGAATATGGACAAGAACAGCCACCCAAGTCCCTCGCTTTGCACAATTCGCTTGTTGCCTTCTCGCCCGGAGAAACGTGAACTCAAACATAGGAGCCTACCCCAGCAGGAATACGATGACGAGGTGGCTCAGATTACAGAAAGAAAAGCAAGGGTATCATGAGATGAAATAGAAAAGGGGGCCATACGAGGTCTGGTCGTCTTTGCTTCCCGAGAACATGACGACATCTGCTGGAGATGTCTTCGTAGCCATTGCGCGATTGTGGGCGTCTTCTCCGGTGGTGGCCTTCTTGAAGAAGCCCATGATGTTGCTTGCAACGCCACCAAGGTCGCCTTGGCTGTATGATGAAATAACACCAAGAAGTCCTTGGCCAGCTTCCTTGGCTAAGTTGGGCTCCTTGAGGATACCCTGGGTTGAGTAAATGTACGGCAAGTCGAGGGCAGTACCGGAGTGACACGAATCGAAAATGGCTGTGAGCCTCACACCAGCTTGTAGCGGCTGCACCATGATCCTGTGCATCTCATCGTCCGTGATGTGACCGGTCTGGCGGAAGTCCACGGGGTAAATGACCTCATCATACCCGTCGTCCTCATCACCGTCAAGATCTTTGGTTTGACCGCCGTGACCTGCGCGCGTCAGCATATGAGACAGCATTCGTGCCGTATACCGGCATACCTGAATAGTGGAAGAAAAGAGAGTCATTCGGCCTCGCGTCCTTCACCAGCCAGTGCATAGCTCTGAGCAGGTTCTGTTTCGTCGGCTGGCTCATAGGGTTCTGCTGATCGTCTGTCAGGAGGACCATGTCCTCTCGCTTGTATCCGAATCGTTCCACAAGGTAAGCTGACATGTTCTTCACGTCATTGATGCATCCACGCAGCTGGCCACGTTGGCCAAAATAATTGATGCCAATCAGAAGTGCCTTTCTCCGACCAGTGCAATTGGAATATTGAAAATTGTAGCCATTAGGAGCACCATGACCGAATCCCTGTGGTTGACTCGGCGGCGGCGGCGGAGCATTGTGATTCCCATGCATGTACGCGTTCGAGTTCACTGTGGGCATCCCTGTGGAAAGTGAGCACATTGGCTCGTAACGAGACAAAAGCTCTCTCAGAGCTCTGCGGGACTTACCAGGACGGTTGTTGTAATTTGGCTGAGGCGGGTAGCCGCCATATTGCTGAGGAGGAGGAGGCTGAGCGGCATATCAGTTGATGAAGCAGGAGACTGAGAAGAGTTGTGAATCGTACTTGATTATATCCGTATGGTTGAGGAGAAGGCTGTTGATAGCCGTACGCCGACCCTTGGGGAGGGTATCCATTGTAGCCTTGTTGAGGCGGGCTTTGCGACAAGATGTCAGCGTGGACGCGTGTGCAGGGAGATTTCTTGAGCCATACGGGTAGTAACCGCCCGGAGGCGCATATTGCTGTTGAGGAGGCGGACCACCTTGATATCCTCCGTAGTGACCCGGATACCCAGACATCCTGGCGGTATGGTCCTTGGATTGGGTAGGTTTCGGTCAGACGGTCCGCCCGGTAGGCGTCTCAAGAACGAAAGCTCGACGAAGTGTTCTGGACGAAGATCTGCACAAAGCAAAACGGACCGGGGAGTTGGAGTTTCTTATAGGATTTGCGACGATTTCGATCGAGAGACGGCGAGGGGGGGAGCGAGGAAGTTGGAGGAGGACAAGGTAGGTCGTGCGGGAGGCAGATGCGCGTGCTTGGGTCTTGGGACTAGTCGAGTGACAACGGGACCAATGTCAGCGGTTGGTGAGAGCGAGAACGGTTCGAGCTATGGCGACGGGAGTATTTTTTGATAGCGCCAGCAAGGGCACTAGCTGACAAGCCTACCTTAAAGCGGGAGATGGGTCATGCAGCAAGGGTGGATTGGATGGTAGGCGGTATTGCTAGCTGGATTTGCTTCGGCTGGCGGTTGAGGGAGTCGGCTTGGGCGAGGGACGGATCGGGATGGAGGACGTATTCGGTCGAGGTAGGCGCCTGTTGATGCAAAGACTGGTGGTATTCCAGCAACTGAGGCTGGGAGGGAGACGAGCCTGGAGGATTGTCGAATGGCAGCAGAGAAGACGACACAGGCAGAGTATTAGCTCGCACAGTGGTGTGTGGAAGGAAAAACGCGGACGAGGAGGTTAGCGAGGGCGCAGGACAGGATTCGGTTTGGTGGACAGTGATGATGCGTGGAAGAATGTGGAATGTAGAGTGAGGAATGTGCAACCCGACGTGATGGAAATCGGGAGGAAGTAGAGAGGTCCGACGTCGAGAGGTCCGACGTCGAGAGGTCAAGGCAAGCCGAAGGCACAGGCACAAGTATAGGCACAGACGCTGGCGTGCCGTTGAGGTGGTGCTGGTGGTGGAGGAAGAGGAGGGATCTTTTTCCACAGCTGGCGCGGTAAGTAGGTATCCATGGATGGATGGTATTCGAGCTACCTAGGTAAGGTTGTGTAAATTGTTTGGCGGGGGGTGCTGACGCGCGGGAAACATGTACGACCGAAGATAGCCAGGCCAGGGCAGCAAGGTGGGGTACCCAAGGCAACACTAAGCAGATGGCTGCCCACGGATCTTCATGTCTGCACGAATACCTTATGGCGTAGGTAAACCGTAAGGTAAGGTAGGTAGGTACCTAGATAGCAAGCAAGGTGGGATGAAAACCGGCACCGGTAGGTAAGGTACAGTGTAATGACAAAGCACTAACAACCCAAGTCTACGTAATGCTGGGGCAATTATCGCAGGCGCCGAGGAAGCGGACGGCATGTGCCTACCGACGAAGCTGTCACGGCAGTCACGATTGGATTTGGACGGAAGGAACGGCTCAAAGCCCAAGAGCATCTGCTAGCGGAGGTGGGTCCGAGTACCTAAGCACCTAAGGTAAGGTAAGGCACATACAAGGCGACTATCCGTACGGATACGCATTGGCCATACCAAGACCTTTCCCATCCCGGTGAGAGCCGAAAGAAAGGCGGGTTCCACAGGCGCCAGCCCTCTTTAGGCCGGTCCGCACTTCTGGCCTCCGCTGCCGCCAGCTGCACCGCGCTGTGTTGTTGGACGTGCAACCGTTGCGACAAACCCACGACCTCTGCTCCAGTGCCGCATCCCGTCTTCTGCTGAGCCTCCACGCCTGCGCCAGCGGTATGATATGGTACAGCATGACATGGCATGGCGCGGCGTGGCGTGGCGTAAGGCTCCACCGTTCCTGATCCTGTTGCTGTTCCTGTTCCTACTCGGTGTATCATCAGGCCCGGCCTCAGCCGTAATAACCACGATTCCTCTTCCCGGTCCTTAATGTTTTCAGAAGCGACGTCTCTCTAACTTCCTGAGACCCTTGAAGCTGTTCTATCGTCTGCTATAACAAACCGCCTAGTCTCACTCGTTACCTGCTCAGGCGCGCTTGTGTCTAGAACCTAGTTTCCTCTAACCCGAACCCTAGCCTTTCGACTTTCCTATCGCTGGTTGCTGAGCTCAAGTCTTGGCCCTGGCTCTCCACCTGGGGCTGCTGAACCCTTTCCCCGGTCTAGCTGAGAATTCAAAGCAGATGCGGAAGTGTCTGCGCCTATCAATCGTGGCTGGTGAATAACCATAACTACTTTGAGTAAAGACGGCCGCTTGATGAGAAATAAGCTGCTGTTAACCTGCGCTTCTTCTATTATCTCTGCCCTTGACGGCCTGAATATTCAGCCTGCTGAGGGCACCTTTAAGCTGGACGCCTACCAGGTACCAGGGTGTCAGTCGACCGCCGCATTGTTTCCCGCCACGACAAACATGCCTTGGTCACCAGCCTTGCTGGCCCACCAAACTAGACATAAACCCTTGTCGCCAATCCACAGAAAACATCACGTCGCCAACTTCTTCACGGAGAGTCCGTAGTCTAGAAACCATGCGCCGAGCTGCCAGCGTTGCATGCGTACATCACGAGCAGGAGGCTTTTGTCTTTTGCACCTACCCTCGTCTTGGTCTTATTGCTGTCTCGATCAAACCATTGGGTCCCCTTCCAAACTGTCAAGGCAATCAATCTATCGAAATGCCACAGGCCGCGTGCGTGTCGTTAGGACCGTTAATTTTTATTTTTATTTTCTTCCCGCCGGCCCTACAGCCTCGGCGCTAGGCGCTGCAAGAGATCCGATGCTGTGGTCGATAGGCTTGAGGTACGCAGTCTATTTTCCCGGATCCCGAAGTGGTATGGCCACGGGATTGCCGATCATTGTGGCGTACCTGACTGCTTGGGGCATCTGGCGAATGGCTGCAATCCCTTTCCACCAACCCCTGTCGTTGGGGTCCAAGATGCTGCAGCACGCGATGCTATCCACCGGCGCTCAAGTTTCCAACTATCCCGTCCGAGACAACACAATGTCTCTACGCTGGCGTTGGCCGCGACGACGGTGGGCATCAGCATCTGCAAACGCAATGAGGAGCAAGTCGCTCGCGAGGAATGATTGCCGCTTGACTGCACGCGAGACGTTAAGGGTTAGTCCTCGGCTTGTAGACCTTGAAGACTTGCGCCATGTTAGCGACTCATCTGTCTGACTGGTTCAAGAATGGCGACGTCAACCTTTCGTGGCCACTAGTTGCCCGGGTCTACGGATATGTCTGAAGGGCGCAACCTATGCATCGGCAACGCGGACACAAGACACGCGATTTTGTCTCCGAACAGCTCGAGCAGCTCGGGCCGCCGTTGTCGTCATAGTCTAAATTTTCATTTGATTGGACATGAAGTTCTCGGTTTACGAGAAGAGCGAGAGACCATGCAGTCCACAACGCACGCCAGGCCGCCGCCAATGTCCGTTGAACCTTCTCGGCGTCTTGACCCAAAGCATTGGTTCCGCGGCGGCACGGCACCACCTCTATGACCAGCCTACTGGGACTCTGGCCGTGCGAGCTAACGAGATTATACATCCAAACCATCGTGTCTCCAACCCGCATGCATCGCCCTACGTCCAGAGAATGCTGCCCCGACGCCTCCAAGCCTCGTGGCATTGGGCTGTCACCGTCACGCATTCTGTGGCATCCAACGACAAGATCGAACAGCTACTTGCGAGGCTGTTGTGCCACCCTATGACGGCTCGCCCGTCGTATCGTCAAGCCACCTAGACCCTGGCCCGCCTACTCGGGAACCTTGCACCCTCCCGCTTTTCGTCCGCCTGCGAGCCAGTGTCGCTTGTCGCACTCTCGCAGAGGTGGCTTGAAACACCTCCCTTGCCGGACCTCAAGCCCGCCCGCCGTCGAGCGTTGTCCTCGAGATGTCGACGCCATTCCTTAGACAACGAGTAACGAGACATGTTCGGGGAAGGCTTGGCAAGCGTCAGCCCATGTCCATCTACGGCTGTCTTGCCCAGTTGCTCTGAATTTCGGTATCACTTCCAGAGTGAGAGGCTCTGCCGAAACGATCTCAGCCTCCCAGCCACTGCGAGGCATTGTGTGCCATCAACCAGCTTCATCGCATAGTGTACTGCATCTTCTCAACGACGTGATGTCCAAGAGGGCGACGCACCGATTCCGCGACAGCAACTCATTGCAGCCAGCTGGAGCTCGCATGTATATCACACTTTTTTTGATCATACAGAAGGAATAATGTCGGCCAGCTCGAATCTCCGTTGTCGATCAACGCCAGTTCCATGGCGTCGGGTCAGACATTTTGAAAGTTCTCGAACCCGGCCCATAGCACGGGAGCATCTTTGTCTAACCAGAACCGACATTCAGCTTCTGGCTGAGTGACCTGGACAGAAGTGCATTATCGGGCTTTGTCGCACTCCATGACCCCCGACGCAACTAACGCGCAGCAGTAATTCTCCTTGAACTACCAAGTGAACGACCTGCGGCCCCCATCGCTATCTCGCAGGTTGCAGAAGCGTCGTAGATCAATATGCGCCCCTAGACGGGCTTTGGCCGAAGCTTGGAAAGTCAAAATGAATGGTGGTCGATGTGTGCGTCTTCAGGCCACGACGAAGTGTCACCCCACAATGCGTGCTGGAACCTGTTCCAAACAAGCTGAATTACGCGTAACTCAATTGTATCTCGAGGGAACCCTTGGCCAAAACAGAAACTCAAACTCCACAAGTGATGGTTGCAACACGCTTCTCGCGGCCTTGTACGTACTCGAACGCACGCGCAACACACACGCCGTATACACCGAAGCTGGCTCTCGCAAAGTATGCTCATGAGCGTCGACTTTTATTCAGTAGCTGCATGGACTTTATCAAGGCGAGGTGAGCCAAGCCAATGGTTTGTTGGCGGCCTTCTTGATGAGAAACGTCCGAAGTCATCTGACGATGCTAGAGACACGTTTCAGCGAGGACCGCGAGTGAACGATGTCGATATCGGAGGGCGGACCTAAATCCATTGCGAGATTGGACTTCAACGCCTGACATGGACCGAGGTATCCGGTGCGTTGCCCATGTTTGCCAAATGGCACGTTCCCACTGGGTTGTACCTTCATGACAATCAGTGGCTGTCGGCTCTGTGGTCCATCCAGCCTTTGTCCTCTTTCCTCTTTTCGCACCAACAACCACTTCATATGCATGTTCAAATCTTTGAGTCATAATAGCCGCCTTTGATACTTGGTTTATGGCACACTGGTGACAGGTCACGAAGATCATAAACGCAACCATTCATAATTTCTTTTAATATTCATCTAGTGGATGACGGCTGTGTACGGCGTCTACACCGCCCGAGAAATGAAGCTTCTGTCCAAACGCTGCCTGCACATGATGATCCTAATGTGCTTATGCATCGACCATCTTGACATCTTCCTCGGCGTTATCCTCTGGCTTTCTCATTAGCCAGTTCATCAGAGACCAGACCAGCCGCATAGCATTGAGACGTTCCTCGAGCACGAAGAAGTCGAACCAAGGGGTGCGGCGCACTTCAACCTGGCCCCAGCTGCGGTGCACATCGTCCTCGGCAGCGCCCTCGAGGACCTCGAGCAGCCGCTCGGGGACGCGAACTCGCAAGAAGCTGACGTGGTGGAACAGAGAGCTGATGACGAAAATATCGTCGTAGCCAGTGCCCTTGACCTTGCCAATGGCTTCGTAGCGCGTTTTCTTATCCCAGCTAGCCGACGGTGGCCTGATCATGCGGTAGTTGTCGTAAATTGACATGTTCTTGCGCGGACGCTTGGAGGCGGGTGGCTGGCCGGATTCCGAGTTGACATTGTCCTTGTCTCCCTGGATGGCGTCCCGCTCGACCTCACGACCGATGGGGCCGCCTTCACCACCGCCCCAACGAGATTTTGACGTCCACCATTGGCCTTCGCCAAAACGCTTCTCCGTCTTGCCTTCACGGGCACGGTGCTGAGCGGTGACCAGCGCGGCAACAAGCTCGCGGGCCAAGTCGATGGTCTGGTCGTTGTCGTTCTCAAAAGACGTGGTCGCGCGGGCAGAGACGGCTGCGAGTGGCCCCTCAATGATGCCTTGACGGGCGGCATCACGCGTCCGCGGAGTGCGGAAGATGAAAGTGCAGCCGGACGCAAAGTAGGACACTCTAGGCGCCGGTAGGGACTCGGGGCGTTTGTCGGACGCCGGCAAAGCGGCCGTGATATGCAGACGGGGTTCGGTCCGGGGAGCCGAGACGTTGCAACCGAAATCATAGGCAACGAGCTTGAGAAAGGCTGTGATTAGACTTTGGCGATACTCTCCTGGCATCGACGAGCCAGCTGAAGTGCGGATAACGCGGGGCAATTCGGGGGTTTGTGGATTGTCCCGCTCCGTCTTGTCTGCGTCGACAGCATTGTTTGCGCCCGTCTCCTCGGGGGTCTTTAAAGGCTTAGACGTGTCATCCCAGTACGTCGTAAATGCTTCGAGGCACCTAAAGAACTCGTACGAGTTGCCCAGGCGAGCTTGCTGCTGGCCCTTGGGTGCAGGAATACGCCTCACGGTTCGAAAAGCAACCTCGTTGTCATGGGACAACTCGCGCTTGCGGTCAAGATAAGTCTGACAGCCGGGAGACTGAACGCCGTTGTTCAAGACTTTACGCGTCTCTGCATTCTTCTCACGTGCCTCATCCGGGGTTAGCTTATCCCAAGCCTCAAAATCAGCAAGATACGCGGGGTCTGGGATGAGATCTGCGGGAGTGGCGTCCGGGATGAGATTGATGCCAAGGGCATCAAAGATGGCGGAAGTGACGTCTCCCGGGCGATAGACGTTTTGCAAGACGGAGGTCAATGGCTTCGTCTCTCCCGAGGGTGCCGAAGGAGCGTGCAGCTGAGGCCGGCTGGTGGGCAAATTCAATGGGGTTGGAGGCGGGATGTCTTTCGGATCAACCTTGACAGCGGTTGGCAGGTTTGCTAATAAGCCTTGTTAAGACGAGAGATTCTGGAGTAGGAACATGACGGAAGCTTTAACCAGTGCGCAACGTAGGTGAGGAGGATGATGGTGTGATTGGTCAATGGACCAGACACGGTGGAGGAATGGGTCCCAGGGACTGTGGACAGGAGCTGGATGCCGCCGGCCGGACCAAGTGGCTCCGCGGACGGGCCGCCAGGGAGGCAGAGCCAAACGATTGAAGCAGATCAGGCACGGAAGACACAAGATTCCGGTGTGGTGGTAGGTAACCCAGAGCAACAAGTCTGCCAGCTTGGCTTAAGGTTGAAGAGGTGAAGCACTGGTAGAGTGATCGAAGGCACGACAAAGGTGGGGATCAAACTAAAGGGGGTCAAAGAGGTAGGGCGGTAGTATGTCAACTAGGGGTGTAGGCCACGAGGCAATGTTGAAAGGGCAGTCGGAGAAGAGACGAAAAGAAGATGATGGAAGCGGGAGCGGGAACGGGAGCGGGAGCGGAGTGGGCAAGATCAAGTGAGGCGAGGATGGCCAGGCGCGCTGTCGATGATGGTCAGGTGTGGCGGCGGGAGGTGTCGCTTGACAATGATATAAAACGTAGGTACAGTTGCTAGACAAATTGAATAGGTCGACTCACCCAAAGCGGGATACGTGCCAAACATGACGTCGCGAACGTCTCAGGGTAGTTGTTCCGTGTGAGGATAACGAACGGCGGGCGCAGATAGAGTAGTTGGGAAAAGAGATGCACGGCTCCCCAGGCAGAGACAGTGTGGTCGGCGGTGGCAGCGGAGTGTGTGAGAGAGGTACCTAGAGAGAGGGAGGAGAAAGCAAGCTCGAGCGGGGTTGAGGTTGTGCTCGATGGGATAGACGAGAGAGATGGACTGTTCGCTTCGCTTCACATTCGGGTTGGGTGTTGAGTCTCGTCTCAGGCCAATCGACTGTGTGGTTGAAGACTGATGTCGGCTTCGCCCAGGGTGAAAAGGGGAACTAAAGATGAGTAAAGAGAAAATGAGGAATTAATCCAGTGCAGTCGGGTACGGATAACGTGGGAGACGAGATGGACCGGAGGAAGCTCAGCAGTTCAGTCCGGGACGGAAGTCTGCAGTTGGTACGACTAGCCGTCGTGTTGGGTTGGGTTGCGCTCTGCACTGCGCACTACGCTACTATGTATGTCTGCGGACCCTGTCGTAAGGTATTGGATGTATGTATGGCCCTACCCAGGTACTTCGGTACGGATACTCTCTTGTCTTTGTCTAAACTCAGGTAGGCAAGCAGAGGTGGACGACGTGAGGAGGCTGCAGAAGAGGACGCAGAAGCGAGCGCTTGGCGACCAGTGCTGTTCGCTGCCAACGTCGTGTTTGTGGTGCTAATCACCGCTGTCGGGCTGCTGTTGGACTCTTTGCGTCAAGGGCCCACCGTGAGATGCAGCGTTGCTGCACCTCTGTGGCTCTCTCCTCCCCGGGCGAGAGTTCCAACAGGTCCATTGCCCGTTGTTTGTTGGTTCTTTTCAGGGGTTGCGATACCCTTGGACGCCGGTGATTTCCTCACGAGCGAATGGCGCGACGGGAGGGACAAGTCCCTGCCTGCCCGCTACTGCTGTCCTGTCACAATTCCTATCCCTATACGTACCCAAGGTAGGTAAGGTAGGCTAAGGTATCTGACCTACTTGAGGCTGAGGTGTGTGGCTGGTGGGAACCAAACGTCGGAGCTGCTTAGATAATCACCGGCCGGACGAACCCACGTGGGCCCACTCTTCGGTACTGGAAGCCGGCTGTCCCGTTGCATGGCTGATCCTAGTCGCCGCCGTAAAAGAGATTCTGTTGTGCTGTCGACCCGGGGCCGGAAGCGCGCGGGGACTTTCGGCGCCCCTAACAGTTACCGAGTCCCGTCCCAATTGTCCGGTCGAGCTCCGGTGTTTCGGAACGGTGCTAGTCCTGGTGTCCAGGGCGGAGCGCCCACTTGGCACTTGTTCAACAGACTATGCACCAAACCTACCGACTCACAGGACGGGAAAACCAGCTCTTGATTGGTCCCTTGAACCTTGCCAATCAATGTCTTTCTCCTCTCCTCTCAGTCCTTCCTCCACCCCGAATGCCTCTATTTGATGGCCGCTGCGAAAGAGTGGTGCACAAGCCCCCGAGGGTTCTACCACACAGCCACATGTATCTGTGGTGCCGGGAATTGATTATATATGCCATCACGCCTGTAAAAACAAAACACGGCAAGGGCCCAGTCTAGACTGGATTGTCCAGGGCAAACAAACTCACATGCCGTCTTGTTTTTGCTCCTCCTTCTTCCATATCGGACACATTAGGCCGGGGTGGCATTAGCATGAGTGCACACAAAGTCATCCATGGATATCTAGTGTCCTCGGCTGACGGGACCCTTCAGCTATGCAATGCTAACCTTACTGAGCCCTTGCCACGGCCCTATCTGCGACTGATCTTCTACCCTCGAGCACTCCTGCACACAGACGCAGAGCACTGTTCAAGTACGCGTATGACGTTTCGGTTTTCTGCAGCCAAGATGAATGTTCCATTCTCGTGTTCTCTTTACTGCCTGCTGGTTTTGATTGACTTTCTAACCTATAGCCACGTTCGTCCTTTCTATCCTGCGTGCCGTCCGCCAACGATCCTGACGGTTGTCTCAGAGACACCTTGCTGGCCACACTTTCAAGAGCCAATCGCGGCCATTTTACCACGAAGCCAGTGTGCCGTCAAACTGCGCAATGTTGCTCAACTTTGTCATCGTCGGCCGTATGTCGTTCGGCCCTGCAAACAATCTGAAATGCAACGGGTCGGTCATGTATTTCCCGATGCCCTAGAATGTTTGTTCGCCAGGTTTCATACCGCAGGTTATGGTTGTCTCCATCGTTTGATGATCCGCGGATCTGGCATGGTACATAGCAGAAGAAACATAAGCGGGCTTGATATTGTGCACCACTGTTGTTTTGCAAAGTGATTGCTCGGCTAGAGTATGAGCCGGCTTACGGGGCATTCGTCGTAATCTGGTCAGGTTTGCATATATCCCTCAAGCTGGTGCTCGTCCTTATTGATACAAATCTTCTGCGGCCAGCATACGCAGGGGACGACATCCGGATTGATCGGCGACACCGTAGGCACAGTTGCCTTTTCGCAAGCCTACCGTCTATAGAGCTTGACGTGATGACGAAGAGATGAATGTAAAACCATTGGGCGCGCGACTTGGTGGTGCTGATGGGATTCGGGCTGTGCACTGAGCATGTTTAGAAAAGTTGTGCATTTTCGTGTCGATATTTGAGACGCACCAACCAGACAGGACCACGCTGCGATCCCGTTGCTTGTCCCCTAGCGCACGGCGGATGCGTCTGTGAAGGAAAAAGCTGGGCGAATGATAGGTAGCGAGGCCGTAGGGATATCGGGGCACGTTCTCAAGGGTCACCCGTGCAGAGGTCGGATGCCTGTCAGTTGATCGACGTGGCTACCCCTAGGTGTCTGACGCAGTGGTGTAGAGGGGGAAGGAGGGCGGGGGGCAACAAGAAGCAGACACCCGAGGAGCTTTTAAACAACCGCGGGCATGCCTCGAGACGGGCTCACGGGGATATTGCTTGGTGTAGGGACACCATCTTGTGCGTAAATGGGAAGCGAATCATTCTGTGTATGAAGGATTTGTCTCATTGTATAGAAGCCGGTTGCCAGTGGACCGACCATCTCAATTCTACACCCATCACAAGCCGTCAAGATGATTTGGCGCGTCTTGGGCAACCACTACGATGGATGACATGGCAAGCGATGGAGGGATGGTACAACCGTTCAAAGTTGGAAAGGGGATAGCCGAACTCGCGCAAATGCCGAGAGAACTACTCCTCACCATCTATCCTCCTGTTCTGGCGTTCATCCTCAGAATATCAGGTGAAGCAGGTTCGGCGGGCGTTGACCGAAAGCAGGATGGTATATGTTGAGGCAAACGTGAATCCGTACTCCAATCAGAGCGCATTGGCGATGAGCACGCAGTAAATGGGCCCCCCCCGCGACCGACTCGGCGGTGCTTCAAGGAGCGGGTTGATTGCGTGATGTTTCCTGTCTGATAGGTGTCGCCTCGCGGAAAGAGTGTGGGCAATTGTATCATACGGCCGAAATGGGAGCGAGTTGCAAATAGGTGTGTAGGAGGTAGCAGCAGCAGGCCTTCTCCGGATCTACAAGCGAGGGAGCGGATGGGCGACGGAGCACTGCAGGTATCCGTACGGCCCGCCCTTGTTTGAGAGAAAGAGGCGAGAAAGCGCAGACTGGGTGAGGTGATGCTATTTCCAGAGAGTGTGACGCTTGTCGAGGTGGATCTGGGAGCGAAGGGGCCAGCACTGCGACCGCGGCCAAGATGCGCTGTCCGGGGTGCTGTCCGGACATGGCCGGAGAGATATATACTATGGTGTAAGCGTTGGATGACGGCAGACACCAACGAAGTCGAAGTTGACGTGGATGGTGTTGGAGGAGGAGGAGGAGAGGGGGGGGGGGGGGGAAGGAAACTTCCCGGCATGTCNGGGGGGGGGGGGGGGGGGGGGGGGGGGGGGAGAATGCAACTTCACGGCATGTCTTCAAATTTGTCCTCCTTCTTCTAAGAATTTGTAGTGAAGCTAACCATATCCCATATCATCCATGTTCAAACGGTTTCTTTTCATGGCCAAAAGGAAGGGCACGTCGTCGTTTCCTCACAGTGACAATAGTGTGCCCACTGCCTACTGCCTACGGCGTGCATAGGTGCCTACACAGTAGAGGAGCCACCTACCTAGTGTGAGGCGTTGTGCTACTGCAGGGGGTTCGACTCCAAGATGCCCGGTTAGACTGTCGCAGATGGCGGAGACTCTCAGTCCCAATCAGCCAGGTAGTAGCGCGGAGTAACGGCGGGGGTCCCCAGTCTGGAACGCGACTTCCTGCTTTGGGGGCGGGTACAGATGCTTCAGGTGCGTTACAGACCAGGGGTAGTCGCCGTCTTTGGGCGCTTTTTGCTGGGCAAGAGGCTCAACTGCCTGCCCTGCATCTGCCAGTCAACGGCCAGACCACACCCCCTTGTTCTGGGGGACCACCCTCCGTCTAGACCTCTTCCATGCTTTCCTGATGCGCTCTCGCGGCTTGTCGCTCGTCTTCTCTTCCCAAAGCAACCTCCTCAGACACGGCCGGCCTGAGACCCAGCCAATCCGCGCTGCACCAGAGATCCATCAAACATTGCTCAATCCTTCCTGGTTGCGACAGACACCATCAATGCCCGTGCCTATCTGTCGCTGATGATGATGCGGCATCTGCATCTGCATCTGCAACTGCAACTGCATCCGCATCCGCATCCGTATACTACGAGTCGACGACCTGGTAGTCAATCAGTCAGTCAGTCAGCCACTTACCTTACCTAGGTATGATGCCTTTGGTCCGTACTACGGGCCTGACGGCGCGGCACTACGGCATTCAGTCGAGACACCTTGCGCAAAACACCTGCATCGCCAAGTATCGGTAATGGCCTTGCAGATGCTGCTACTGCGCTGCACCGCGCTGCCCCGGCCCCAATAGCTTGCATGCCGTCCTCGGCGCTGCCTCTGTTCTTGTCTGCCTGTCTGTGACCGGGTCTGGGGTCTGTCACCTCGGTCGTCCTCGATTAAAGTAAGGAGAGGTACGCGAAGTAACGCTGTCGCTCGGCGCCTACCGTCCAATGCTCATCCTCCCCTCTGTCTCTGTCTCTCTCTGTCTCTCTCTCTATCTCTGTGCATGTGTGTGTGTGTGTGTGTGTGTGTGTGTGTCCCCCTCTCTCCAGACAGACTGCACTCATCCATCCTCAACCCCGATCATGGATGTGGCCCATGCTGTCCCATGTAACACGCAAGTGCCTGCTTGCATGTAGCATACCGCAGTAGAGGTGTCTGTTTGTGAGAGGCCCAGAAAGAAGTGTGTGTGGTTCCCGTCCCTGTCCCGCACGATCGGAGAGACATCCCGCGAGCCTCAGTCAAGACTCAGACCCTACCTTACCGATGCAGTCCACTCCAAACCAAACCACACCACGCCCTTTTTTCCTTTACCGTGCCATACCCTGCCTCCCCATGCCTTACCCTGCCTGACCCTCTTTCGTTCCTCTTACACTTCCTTCACCCCAATCTTTTTCCCTTTTCCTCCTCATCCCGCCACTTTCGATCTACCTGCCCTTCGATTCTTCTCACGATACCGCCGCTGGCGTCGACTTGCTCTATTCCACAGTTGCCCGGCCTGACCCGCTGGCTATTCCACTTCGCCCTCTGTATACTATTCACTTCTCATCATCGACGACAAAGTCTTGCCCTGTGAATGCTCGCTTCTCGCTCATAAACCTCCGCCACACAGCAACTCCGCCGACTCGTCCGCATCGGCTCGTGGCCGCGTTTTCTTCTCAACCAGGTTCCTCATGAGCTTTTACCGATCGACCTAGATGGCCGGCTAGGCTTCTGCTAGTTCTTGTCTTTTCATTGTTCTGTTCCCTCGCTGGGGGTTACTGTTCGATTCTCAACCCCACGGTTCTCTGCGACTGGAATCGCAACGCGCTACGACAATGTCGAGTCCAAACCGATCAAACCTCCCGGAGGGGGCCTTCATTACGACGTTCAATGGAAAGAGGTGTACGGCTGTGCCGAAAGGGGCGAAGACGAGATCGGGCTCCCAGAATCGACAATCGACGAGTACGTCGCACTCGACATCGACAACTTCATCGACGACACGGTCGACCCCTCCACCGCCTCCGCCGCAGACAAGCGCACCCTCCGTGGCACCTCCTCCTCCGCCGCCGCCACCGCCCGTGGTAACAACATCACCACCGCCGCCGCCGCTAGTATTGACTACCAGTTCAGCGAGTACGACGAGCTCCTCATTACCACCCCCTCCTGCACCACCCCCTCCACCGCCAGTGACGACTTCCTCTCCTCCACCACCACCACCAATACAGCAGACACAAGCGCCGCCTGCTCCCGTGGTCTCTAACCCTCCGTTGCCCATAATTATACCCTCTTCTTCTTCTACGCCGCCACTTGTTGATGCGGAACCGCCGGCGACCATTCCTACATTCCAGCAGATTCCTAGCATACCTCCCCAAAGTGTGCCTCTCCCTGCTCAACTGCCTCCTGTTTCCTCATCCTCCTCCGTTCCTGCCATCATACCTCCAATCGCTCCAGGAACCAGCCAGACTGATGCCAACGCAGTCCCCACGCAACCAGCTCAGACGCCGCCAGCGCTGAGCGACGTCAGCCCTCCACCCGCAAGCTTGAGCACCCCTGTGCCGGCTGCCCCTACGGTTCTCAACCCAGGCACTGCCGCGGGCGAGGCCGGGGCCGGGGCCGGGAACGGCAACAACGCTCCCGCGAGCAGTCAGCCTTCTTCGCAGGGCAGCAACAGATCCGGTGGCGTGGCTACACCTGTGGTGATTGCTTCGAGCGTAGTGGGTGCTGCGGCTGTCATAGGCCTGCTTGGCTTCCTTCTATGGTTCTGGAGGAAGCGATGGCTCAGAAAGCGTCGGAGCACGCTTCTCACGCCTTTGTCGACGGATCCCAGCTTCAGGACTGGCGAAAAGTTTGTCATTGACCGTGGATCTCTGGGACCGACGCCGCGTACAGCCAAACTAAAAGCTGCCCTTGGATACAATTTCAACCGGTTCCGTGGTCAAGTGGGAGGTCTGGTGTCACGCAATCGTGACAGTAGCTCTACCGGCGGCCGCTCACAGTTCATGAACATCTCTCAACACAGCCGGAACAGCTCGTCCATGTCGAATCATGGAGGTCCCCGCGACGTTGTCACGACTAAGGACCGGATGAAGGACTGGTGGGAACGATTAAGAGCGGACATGAAGTTCAACTGGCGCCTTCGGGGCGACAAGAATGCTGAGAAGGATCCGTTCGCCGCGTCCCGCGACATGAAGGAGCGCAAGGCTGCCACGGGCGGACAGCCTGACTTCTTGACATTGCTGGGGATGGATGAGAGAGAAGTCGAACGAGAGGCTCAGCGCAGGCGGCTCAGCCGAGGCAAGGGCAGTGCTGGGTCGGGCGATCACTTCCTTGGTGGTTTGGGGCTTAACTTCGACAATGCCTCAGCCAACCCTTTTTCAGATATCAACGCGCTACCACACGACTCTGCGAAGCCCGCGCCCCTAGCCGTGGCGAATCCGTCTTCGAATAACCCCTTCTCGGATTCCAATGCCATCTCGGCACCAGCGGCGGCTGTTAAGCCACCAACAACTTACGTCGCAGACGTCCGACGATCTAGGGGTACGTCGGTTGGCGGCAACACGACGCGACCACCGAGTGGTTCCACGTTCTCTCCCCGGCTGGACTCGATGTACCGGGACTCAATGCAGAGCGTCGAGAGCTTTTCAACAAGACGCAACAAGTTTCGTTCTGACCCTTTCGATTTGGAGCGGCCTGAGTTGCTTGGCAACCGGTCAACGCCAGCTAGCAGTAACTACAGCCAGGCTGGCGGTGGGCCACCGCGTGTACCTGGGTCAGCGCACACTCGTTCCGACAGCTTCAGCTCCAAGTACAGCAGCGGGGTGAGCATGGACGGATGGAGCGATCCAGGTCCAGACGTCGGACCTTCGGGCGGACCCGCGGCATATCGGTACGAAGCCGAGAGCCCCGTGGCAGGTTACCGGTCGGGAGAGCAGCGCAAACCGGGACGTAGGCCGAGCCAGACCAGCCAAGGAAGTCAACAAAGCGTGGGCAAGGCTCTGTAGAAGCCTCCACGACACATTTCACTGATATATATGCCATATACCATCATGCAGCACAATTCATGTACAAAGAATGAAGGAGCTGGTTGAAGGGAGAAAACGGTTTTTATTTATGCGATACGCAATGGTGGAACGGGACGACGGCTCAGGTGCAATGAAGTCACCTCGGTCGTTCGCTGCGTTCTGATGAAAGGATGGGTGTGAAGATACCGAAAAAGGATGGATCCAGGTTCGGGTCCGGCATGGTGTTTTGGTGTTACGATGAGGCGGACACATACGGTCAGATATGCTGTGCCTGTTGCTCTCTTTTCCTTGTCACGATCACTCAGTCTTCACGAGAGAAGCTGCCTCTCGCCTGCCCCTAGAAACCCTTCATAGGCGGCGCAGATTGAAGCAGCGAACCTGTTAAAGGTAATAGTTATGTAGAGCAATTTCACAAAAGGTGAAACCATGTCGACACTAATTGGTTCCTAATGGTTCTTGTAGGCGTTGTACGTAAATGAGTCGGGTTACAACATAATTGGGCGCTGCAAAGGCTGTGACTTGTACGTAACCGGAGACGAGACCGGGCTCCCGGACGGCCGGCCTGGGTGGCCGGGGACATTTGGAACGAGGATGGAGTTGAATTCATAATAGATGAGCAATTATGGCCTCATGACTGACAGCTGGCGGCCAGTGCGAGGTTGGCCGAGCTCTGGCTACGCTTATCCCAAGCTGGCAAGTCTCTGGTCAAGCAAGGTAGGCGATAGATCACCGGGCAAGATACCTGAACGAAGTACCCCTGAGGCGCTTGACTGGCACTTTGGTTACCCCTCATGGGTACGGAGCACAACACGGATAGGTCATCGTAGTACTGCGGTAGGTAACCAGGATACAGGAGCCACCAACGACGTCAGGGCTGCCCTCCCCTCCCTCCCAACTGGCTTCTGGTCCCGCATCATCCCACCGCACACGCTCCAATCCAAACTAAACGAGAGTAGTCATACAACTGTCATGGTTGAGACATCAAGAGGAACAAAACCATCTACAACGACGGCACTAGGATAGTAGCTACCCTTCGCCGTATCCCAAACGAGCAAGGCGATCTCGGGTCAAGGCAGAGAGGCCCTTCGAACCCACGTCCCCCGCTGGCGCGTCCACGTCCTCGTTGAAGGACCACCCGACTGCCACAGAGCAACTCGCAACAAGACGGCGAGCGGGACCCGATCCGAACTCACCGCCGTTGGCCAAAAAGCCATAGTCGCGCCGCCGACAAACCCGTTTACCTTTAATCTTCTCTGGCCTGGCCTGGCCTGGCCTGGCTTTTTAATCATACATGTCGTTAGGCAGCCTGCCAGCCAACCCTTCTTGCTTTCTTGTCTTGCTTACCCCATTCTACCAACTACTGTCGTTTTCGTCCGGTCGTTTGACCTACCACCAAGTTACCTAACGTATACAGCTTTTCCGTACATCTCGCGCGTTCGTCAATGAATGTCCTCTACCAAGTCTCCGCTACCGACGCCATCTCAATCAAACCGAACCTTCTCCATCTCTCCCGCCCATAAACCTGCACCTCCCATAGACCCTCGCCAACGCTCAACGCACACGATGGCTTACCAAAGCCCCCCGGAAACACCCTCCTCATCCGGAGCACACACACCTACACACTCGTCCGCCAACCCCTCCTTGTCCAATTCCATGATATCGACAATGTGGTCCGGTCTCGTTCGTCGTTTTTCCTCTGATATCCCCGAATCGTACGGTCCCCACAGCCATCATCATGAGTCCTCCCACCTAGCTCACGCGTACACCGAGCCCACGGCCCACGGCGCCTTCAAGGACGACATCAACAGGGTGTTTGTGCCCGCCAACGTCAAACGTACCGCGAGCCCCTTCCGCCCTCCACCGCTGGATCCCATCGTCCTTTACGGCTTCAAGGAAAGCACGCCACTCAGCGCGCGATTGCTTAGTACCGGCGTCGCCGAGGAAATCCGCATAATGCTGCCAGAACGACTGCGAATCATGGAGGACTGGAAGCTGGTATACAGCCTGGAGCAAGACGGGGCTAGTCTGACAACGTTGTACCAAAAGGCAGCTTTGTATCAAGGGCTGCGTGTTGGCTTTGTCTTGGTTGTTAGAGACGATGCTGGTGGCGTGAGTTGATTGCTCCAACGCGGGCCGTGAACCTGCAAACAATTTCACCTGCTAACAGCTTACCAGACCTTCGGCGCTTACCTCTCCGAATACCCTCACCCCGCACCCAAATACTTTGGAAATGGGGAATGTTTCCTGTGGCGCGCCTCCACCCTCACACCCTTGCCACCACCGCCCTCTGCCGACACAACCAACCTCACACGGTCAACAACTGTGGCTAGCCCGACCCGCCCAGCCTTCAACGATGACGACCGCGCCCAACCGTCCCCGGCACCCAGCGAGTCGATTCGCTTCAAAGCCTTTCCCTACTCGGGCGTGAATGACTACTATATCAACTGCGAAACAGGCTTCTTGAGCGTTGGCGCTGGCGACGGACACTACGGCCTGTGGCTTGATGACAGCCTTGACCGCGGCCACAGCGGCCGTAGCCACACGTTTGGTAACGAGCCGCTCAGCGACGAGGGCGAGAAGTTTGGTGTCTTGGGTGTCGAGCTTTGGGTGTTGGGGGCTTGAGGGGGGTTCGACGAAACAACAGGGGAAATAAAGGAAAGGGGAGGATAAAGAAAGAAAGAAACAACAAGGGCGGGGGACCTCGTCCATCCACAAGAATGAGAGAAACGACCAGGGGCGGCGGAAACAGCACGCCGAGAAAAGAGAACCCACGAAAGGCTGATTACGGAGCATCCTGTGGCATTAGATAGACACGGCGAAACGGAGCGTACGGTGTTGTTCTTATGCGCAGTAACTGGAGAGCAAGGTCCTACTGAGGCAAAGCAGAGCGCCGCAAGCATGGCATTTCTGCTGCGAAAACCCCTCAGTTGGATACTGGCCTGAAGGTAGGAAGGGGTGCGAGTTGAAGAGTGCGAAGAAGTGGGAGGCGCGAACAGGCTGTGCTTTTTGTCTGCGCATGCGGAAGCAGACGATACCTCGGCCCTCAAGAGATTGGGCTACCTAGAAGGAACATACAAAGAACGTGGGCAAAGGGTGCCGCCAGTGGACAGAGATTCTTAGCCTTATCGGTCACTACGAAGTTTATATATATAAACAATGATACCCTCGAATTACAACCACTGCTTGCGTTGGTGTGCCGTTCTCTGCGAATTGCCTTAGACAATTACCCGCCATTTTGAGCAAAGCATTCCTTATCCAACTACCTGCAGGCATCAGGCAATGCCATCGGTTTCCACTAGCCTGCGGATATAGAGTGCATACAACGTCGCCATTGTTCTTCGCACAGAAGTGGAAATGGACCCTGAAGTGGCGAATAGGTTTTAAAAAAAAAAAAAAAAAAGGGGGGAAAGAATTAGACGAGAGATATTTGCCTATCCATCAATGAACGATCTAGCTTGCTCCAGCCGGATCTGCCTCGCCTCGCATATGTCCCTCTGTATTTCCTAACCTCGAAGACCCTTGCGGCCTAATTGTCCACATCTCACTTTGCCTGTCTATAGAGTCATCTCTGCCCTTTTCGTTCGTCTTCTCGTGCCTTGCTCTGTATCCCATCTCTCACTGCGTCCCTCCCAGCATCTCACTGCGCCCTGGCAACGCCACCAAAAGCCCCGACGATAGCCCTTTCGTCCACCTTATGCTCTGGTTCACCGCATAATCTCCTGGTAAATCAACTGCTTGAGCTGCTCCTTGCTTAGGTTGTCCTTGTGCTTGTCAAAATCAAAGAACTCCTCCGGAATGGGAGGCGCGGTAGGCTCATCGTCGGGATCATGGTACGGCTCAAGGTAGGGGTGCTTAAGAGCGTCCTCAACCGTGATGCGCTTAACAGGATTGAATGCGAGGAGCTTTTCAAGGAGATCGAGAGCCAGGTCGGACGTCTTGGGGAACAAAGTCCGGAAGGGAACCTTCTTCTTGAAGGGAAGAGAGCGAATGTACTCTCTGGCGCGGCGGGACTTGATTCCGTAGTAATCCTCCATGGTTGGAGTTCCCAGTACATCCAGGATGAGTGTCAGTTGGTGGTGGTCTGGTTTCCATTAGTATTATTAGCATGCGATCCTTAACAACGCGCAAGTGGGAGAAGGAGGCTTACAGTCCTTGCCGGGGAACAGGGGCTTTCCGCTAAGCATTTCCGCCAAGATGCAGCCGACCGACCACACATCGATAGCTTTCGTGTACTCCTTGAACGTCAACATAATCTCTGGCGCGCGGTACCATCGCGTCGCCACGTATTCCGTCATGAAGCCCGAGTTATCCTCCTGCGACGCCGCAGAACGTGCCAGACCAAAGTCACAGACTTTCAGGTCGCAGTTGGCGTTGAGGAGCAGGTTGGAGGGCTTCAAATCACGGTGCAACACGTTGGCCGAGTGCATGGCCTTCAGGGCACGCAGGGTCTGGTAGATAAAGTATTGGCAATGGTCATCGGATAGGTCCTGAGTGCGGATTACGCGGTGCATGTCCGTCTCCATGAGTTCCTGAATTGCGATGGTGTGTCAGTAATTTCACAATGAAGATTTTCAATTGCCTCAGAGCGTCTTACTTGGATTAGATAGACCTCATTGAAGGTCTCGTAGCTTCGGGGTTTCTGAATGTCGAGAATGGAGATGATGTTTTCATGGTTGAAGTATCTCAAGAGTTTCATCTCACGCAGAGTACGGAGACAGAACATGGAGTGATCGAACGGCGTGATCTTCTTAATGGCCACCTTTTGGCCGGATGGTTTGTGTATCGCGGAGCTAAGGCAATCATGGTCAGTTCAGCAACTCTACCGAGGATTTGGGTAGGGCCTTTGACGTACCAGACGACTCCGTAGGCACCCTCGCCAACGACATCCTGGATGTCATACTGTTCGCTCACGTTGAACGAGATCTTTCGGGATCCCGAAGCGTTGGGGGGATTCGCGCGCGACATGGTCGCTGGTATAGGACGATGTTATCGAGCTGGAAGGTGTTGTAGAGAAGGTAGTTATGGACGTAGTAGCACGAAGGCGGGTCCTGGCGAAGGAGACACTACTTCGGGCGGAGCACGAGAAAAAGGGGGAAAGGGCAGGATGAGAATTAAGCCGTCCTAATAAGGTGTGCGCGAAGAACCACAATTGCCTTGGTCGGTGGTTCGGTAACGAGCCAGGAGCTATTTGGTATCGTCGTCTGCGGGGGTATAATTATTGGCGGGAACGCTGTTTATGACTTGTCGGAAGAACAGGTGGGATCGACGGCTGTCAAAAACGATGGCGTCGGAGACACAAAGTTTCGCAAGCCGGGCGACTTTGGTTTCTTGGTGGAGGAAAGAAAACCCAGGTCGGTTCAGTCAATGAACAGACGCGGGCAAGTCGGCTTGGATATTTTTCGAGAGAGGGGGGAGGTGACAAAGGGAGACACAGCGCAGCAGACGGGAGGGTGGAAGGAGACGAATGTCGTCGGAGGTTCGAAAGTGGGCGAGGGCCGTGTTTCTTGGGTCCGCTCGGGCCTTGGGGTGCTGGTCCACAGGCCGGGTAGGCAACGTCTCGGGTTTTGGTTGTCAAGCACGCAGCGGAAGAAGTTTTCTGCCCTGGTCGGTGCGGCTTGCTGAGCAGACGGCAAGCGAGACGGAGAGAAAAGAGGAATAATTGTCGATGGCTCGATAAAGCGGATTGAGGGTGGTGATTGTTCAGATTCCGGTGTCGAAGAGGAGAATATGCCGCGGCAGTGGACTGTGTGCGAAGATATGGTGTTAGCTGGAAGGAGCTCCGACGGGTTAAGCGACAGAAGGGGGAGGTATCCCGGTATGCGCAAGGTTGAGTGAGAAGTGAGGGTCCAAAGCAGCTGGGTAGGACGGGATAGGGTCAGGTTAGGCAAGGTAAGGTACGGTTTGGCAAGCAAGCCAAAGCCAGGCTAGGCGCTCCGTCGCTGTCCCCCAAGCCAAAACTGCGTTGCGGAGCCAAAAAGCACACGCTAGGCGATGGCATCCGTCTTCTTCGCTTCTTCTCGAAAACTGTCGCACCAAGAAGGTTCGTAGTGGCAGACAGGACGCAGGAGGGACAGGCTTCCAGAAGATGGCAGGAGCAAAGCGCAAGCCAAACAGCGAAGACAAGGAGAGGGATACCTTACTGAGTGGTGACTGTGGCCGTGGACAGTGCAGCAGTAACACGAGCACGAGCGACAGCGACGGCAACAGCAGGTGAAGGGAGCGAAAGCGGGTCGTGAGACAACGAAACGACGAGGCCAGGTAAGGGGAACGGGAACGGGCGATGAACCGAGCACCCCCTGCGACAGGACTTCAGACGAGGGATGTAAGGTGCGCAAAAGGACAAGAAGCACGCGGGGCCAAGAGACTGGCTACTGAGCACGACGGCGGACGACTCCAGGACCAGGGCGCAAGAACGAAGGAGGTCCGGTCCAACAGGCGACCGCTTGGATGCGTCTTTGAAAAGCTCTCCAGGCCGACCTGGGACGGCAACGTGCCTGTGTGGTCGTCGCGGCGCCACAAGGGGTTTATAGAGCGAAGGCGAAGAGGCGTAAGGTAGAGGAGAGGCGCCGTGGGAATGGAGAAGCGGGATGAGAAAAAGGAAGGAGCTATGCAGTTGGGGTTGAGGCTTCAGGATGGGAACGCAAACTCCTCAGGGAATGGGGGAGAGAGAAGAGCTCGAGTACGTACCGAAAGCCTTTTGATACGGGGAATAAGGTAGGTCGATCAAGTAGGTTCGGTAGGCAGCTCAAGGCCAGCAAGTCTGAAGTTGAGGTGGCTGAAGTCTTTGGGTGAACATGTCAGTCAGTCTAGGTACGAGGTAAGGTATGTAATAAAGTGTATCCAGGTCGACACTGTCGGGAGGAAATAGGTGAATTGAAAGCAGATGCATGTGCAGTTGCAGGTGCAGGTGCAGAGACGGGCCCAGACGCAGGCCAGGGCCCAGCAGGTAGACAGAGAGACAGACAGACGGTCTCATCAGTCAGACGGCTGAGGCCGGTAACAAGGAGAATCGTCACGCCAAGCGCAAGCCCACGATGAGCAACTTACCCCGCCAAAGACTGAGATTTCTTGTTCTCTAATGTATTTCTCCGCTCTCTCTCTCTCTCGCTCGCTCTCTACTTATGCCGTAGATAACAAAGGTGTTGGAAGAACAGCTTACTTGCTGGCAGGTGGGCAGTATGTAGTTTTGCTCGGCCTGATGTCGCTCGTCTGGTCTTCTGCCGGTGTGTTGCAGCAGGTGCAGAGGTGAGGTAATAAGTGGAAGAGGAGAGGGAGGAGAAGAGGACGGGCTGATGTCGTGGACAAGAATCTGGCGAGACCTGGGACTAGGTCTGGGACTGGGACTGGGACTGGACTGGGACTGAGGAGGAGAAGACGTGAGCGGAGGAGGGCAGGAGGGGGTGAGGTGAGGGAGGGAGGGGGAGGGGAGGTGGAGGGGGCAGATACTTTGACCACATGTACACCGGGGGGCGGGTGTTGTGCCATCCGCCCCGAGCACCGCTACTTACGAGTCGTGTACCTCAGCGGTAAGGTCGCAGCAGGGGAAAGCAACGGTGCTGCAACCGCCTCCTCTCAGTCTGGGCCCGTAAACAAGCACCGCACTACCTACGAGGGAGGCACGGTAGCGGTACATGTGCGATGGATATTCGTACCTAGGCGGTACCTCCATCTGCCTACGCTCAAGAGTGCGGTCAAGGTCCAGGAACCTTTGTTTGGAAACGTACTTGCTTCAACCCCAAGCAGGGGCCACTCACTGCACATCCAAGGGCCATTCACACTTCCCGTCACCAGCACAACCTACATACCTAACCTTGACCTTTCCACATCTTCGAACTCACCCCAGGTGCGTACTGCAAGGCGAGCGACCGAGTATGTCACAAACACTTATCCGCTGGTTAGGCCTATCACTAACACTGCCTACGTACTTACGTTCTGCAAGGTACGATGATGAACTGCATCTCTCAAAGTGCCTGTGTCCAGCCAATTTCAGATGCACACCCCATGCCGGGGAGTCCCAGGGGCGGACGAAGCCAATTGCACTGTGTGCAGCCTACCAAGTAACAAGTCCGAAAAGGCATCGCATCATGGCGACCTTCAGGGACCTGCAAATACGAGAACGTGATACCTGGTCCGGCGTTTGAGTCCACGAACGCCTCCTTTCACAGCCTCGCAGTAAAACAATCTGGGGACGGAAACACATCTCATCCAATCCCATCTAGCCCACAAGAATTGATATGTTGCGGTACGAATCATTCCGTCCACTTGATTGAGCCTTGCTTTCTCCCAGGAAATGCTCCTTAATATCAAGGTTATGGAAGTCATTTGTATCGTCTCGACTTCGCCAGTTTCACCCGCCCGATCCAATTAGTCTGTCAAATCTGCCCGAGCCAATACCTGTATTTGGTCATCGCTGCTACCTGTACCCGCGACCCCCACGATGCGTTGAGTCTAGACCGACAATAGAAACCTCATTGCTGCCGTTAGACACCTGCCGACTTGCTCTCGAACTCGGATGCCTTATCCATACTGCAACGTGCTGAGAGCTCCCAGCAACTCACGTCATGGGACGGTCCACAGTGGACTACATTCGACATGAGCTACCACATATTCCGCCCCACGTAATTCCTATTCCAAGGTCCGTACATGATCATCTACAGACTATGCTATGCTCACATAGGCTGCTGGGTAGGATGATTATGTTCTTTCACCACTTCTGCGATACCGTGAATACGTTTGTACATGCATATCCCCAATGCTGTCCACTCTAAAGTTGTAGGGTCCCCCACACCCCTTTCCCTGATGCATAGCAACTTTGGTCACTTTGGAGTAGCTGCAGGACGGTTATCTCTGCAGTACTGGGCCCGAGAATGTGGCCGGCACGAGCTGATGACGGCCAGGCCATGTGATGAAATACCATGCGTAGAAAGCCAAAGGATGTCTTCCGAGCCCATGTCGCAGGCGGCATTGGCCAGCACGCTGCAGACCCAATGCACAACGGCGCAGACGGCGCCTAGCACTGCCTCCTATTGGCCAGTGAGGCGTCTTCTCCCACTTCGGCGCGTGTGTTTCAGCTCTCACTGGTGCCAGTTTCACCACCCAATCCAAACCATGGATTCATCCATCTTGAGCACTTCAAACCAGGTCAATACGACACGGGGTTCATTTCGACCTGCCTAGTGTGTACAATGCCTGTGGCGATATCACACATGGAAACTGCCACGCGGGCTCCAACCATTCACTAGTTCAACAAGCTTGCTTGTTATGCGGGGCACGCAGAGTCACAAGCTTATCAATCTTCCGAGACAACTTCGTCAATCTGAGGTAAACCAACTGAGCTCGCAGACCAACTCGTTTTCTTTCTTTCCACACTTCCTCCTTCGCCGTGTCACATGCGGAGCTAGAATAAATGAATACACAAGCTCTGAGCGAAATGCATCGCTTGCTCAGGGGATTTCATTAGCAGTGCCGGCAACATGTGCAAACAAATTTAATCGTATTGATATTCTCTCAAGTGATAGGAGAGAGATTGCTCTAAAATGACAACCCGACACCATCGCGGACACCCCCGTGCACCATTTCTAGTGCTTTTTCGTTTTTTCATCAAGTGACGACCTGTTCGAATCATTAGCTTTTTGCAGTTTGTATCAGGAGCTGCCAATGCTGCTTACCTTTTCTCTAAGAATTCCGAGCCATTGCGCCGCACTCATGCCCTGGTCTGCTCTATCCTCCACCAACAGTGTCTGCGCCCAGAGCTTGAGGCTAGGTTCGCCATCTTCGCGCACAACATACAGATGGGGGAGGATGATGCTGCCGACCCCCTTCGACTTATGGTCCCGGCTCTTGTGAACGACCGCCCGCACCCGCTCGTTGAAGTCGTTCTCAAGCTCTGGTACCGCTCCCTTACCGACTCGCAGCTGAGTCCTATCCTCGACGCCGAACACGTCCGCCAAAAGCTGTGGCACAGCATCCCTGCCTGCCCACAAGAACTGTGTCTGACCATCATCGATAAGGTACAGGCCGTACGGGACGAAACGCTCCGAAGACAGGTTCAGGGGTGGTGGGAGGACAATCTGGCTGGTCTCCTGATCGGGCACGCCCGCATTGTCCGGCATGTCGTGAAGAGAGTAGAGTCTTGGATAGATATACTGCATGAGAAGAGGAACGGGGAGTGTCGAAAGCAAGCAGAGTGCGGCTGATCTCAAGTCTGACGGGATTTGTGCCGACTTTCGAAGGCCAACGTTCTTCATGAGGCCCAGGAAGAGAACAGGAAGACCGCGCAGATTAGATGGGAATTGTAAGCCGCCACCCATGCTGCCACCAGCTAGCTCCTTCCTGAATGTCTGTAGGAGCTCAATGAGCTTATTCTGCAGAGAATCGCGAGCCGCCTCCAGGCCTCCACTCAAGGCGCGCTCAACGGCTTTGTGGCTGAAGTACGTTGTGATCGCTTGCTGGTCCGCCGAAGCGTAAATGTCGGCAAGATTCGTCGTTGTTGGCAGAGCCAGCGTCATGACGCGAATGCGACGCTCTCCATTGCAAGTAGTGTGGAGAACAGCCGTCTGCAAACAGACGACGTTCTTAGTGAGATTCTCGTCGATGGCAACTTCAACAACGTAACATTGATCCCGTGGAAATGCAGGAAACGCGCAAAGATCTGAGCTCCTGTTGAAGAAGTTGCCGTAGAAGGCGTTCATGCGCAAACCCGTGGTGGCACGAACACGAAGAACTGCCTCAAGTCCGATCTCTGATGATAGATAATCACTGAATTCGGACGCGAACTTGATTGCGTCTTCGGGGCGACCTGCGTTCCAACCTGGGTAGAACCAAGTCTGGCCGCCAGTGTATCTCGGGAGGTTGCTGAGGGAGGCGACATCCTGGTATTGCGACGAGAAGAGGAACATATCGATAGAGACCTGGTTCTTGGAACACTCCACAGCAAAGCTCTTGTAAAAGCTGTTCGACGTCTGCAACAAACTGCTTTCCTTGCTCGTACCGAGCAGTTTCTTGTCCTCGCGCATGTCCAGCTTGCCAACGCCCACATTGGGCAGCGACGCGCTAAGCACTACGATTTTGCCTCCAAGGGCCGAAATGAGTTTGTGGCCGGCTCTCAGGGCCGATCCCATTGCGGAGCCGTTATTCTGATTGCTCTGGAACATCTCGGGTAACTTGGCGAGGAAGCTCTCGATGCTCTGACGGCTTTCAGTTAAGGGAACGAGCAGATCTTGAGGCACGGGAAGGAAAGGCTCGTCCAAGTCGCTGACGACCAGCATGCTGGTCTCGGCATTTTCTTCGCCGTCCTTTGGGACCGAGAAGTAGTGCAGGCTAGAATCGACGGCAATGAATCCCAGACGGGTACGGCGATCAGCATTCGGTATCCGATCGAGGCTGTCAAGAACCGTCCGGGCACTAGTTGCAAGGAGACCAGTCGAAACGGCGGCGTAGCTCACATCGAAGAGGAACAGGTAGACGAGAGGCTGCGGGGGGCGGACCATATACTCCTGAGGAGCGACAAACTCGACGACCGAGTAGTTTAGCTCGTACCGGCCCCATCGGTCAGTGCTTCTTTGGGATGCAGCATCCCAGTCGAAGGCTTGGGGTACATCGTTGGTCAGGTTGCACATGTTGCAGCGCCACCTGTGACCGTGATCCAAGAAGGTGACGAAAGGATTGATGTATGTCCTGCATCGACGGCAGCGGGCGATGACCTGATCCTGCACAATCGGAACCGGATCCTCGCTGTCATGAAGCGCACCGTAAGGCTGAATGACAAGCGCAAACGGCAACCGTGATTTTTTGAGCAGAGAATGTGTGGTCGGGACAGCGTTGAGCGTGGAGCGCACGTATTTAGGGGAGCAGTTCGCATCGGGGGAAGGAGTGACGCTAGTCTGCAAATAAAGGTTAGCATGAAGCCTCCATGGGAGAAGGAAGCGGTGACATACATTGGGAGGCAGGATGATAGGAGGTGGAGGCAAGTCCAGTTCCGAGACATTGAAGGGCTGGGCCATCAAGTCAGTGGGATAGAGCTGGTTCAAGGTCACTGGGCGAGCAGCTTGTCCAGGAGCTTGCTGCTGCGGCTGACCGCCGAGATTCATGCCGGCCATCTGCTGGTTCAGACCAGCAACTCCGCCGGGGGGAGGAGCACCACCTTGGCCAGGGTAGCCGGCATCGGGAGCCTGATAACCGCCGTAGCCTCCGGCCGGAGCGGCAGCAGGCTGGGGCACGCCGTATTGCTGGGTTTGGGGAGAGCCATAACCTGCTGCAGCAGGCTGACCGTCTTGCTGGGGATACCCTCCGTACGCCGGTGCCTGCGGCTGCGGCATGCCGTAGGCCTGCGCGGGTGCGCCAGCGGTGTTGGAGTTGGCACCAGCTCCGAACTCATAGGCCTGTGTCGCATAGCCTCTCTTCTTCTTCTTGCCATGGTCGGCAGCGCCAGGTTGAGGAGCTTGGGCAGTCTGAGGGTCGTAGCCATCTTGCGGCTGGTCGGCGTACGGCTGTTGCTGCGGGGGATACTGGCCGTAGCCGTCGTTCGGCGCCGACATAGTGGGCGGAGGCAAACGTCGAAGAATCCTGCGTTGGGGGGGTTGTGTCTCCCCTTAATTCTAGGTGGAGCAAGTTTTGGATGGATGGGAAAACAGGTATTCTTGTGCAGAAGAATGCGATGTGATTTTGGGGAGTAACGCAGCAGGCGGCGTGGCGTAGCGAGGGGCTCGAAGAGGACAGCAGACAGCCGGGTCAAGGCAAATATGTGTCCACAGCACCGGCGCCCAAACGTCGGGTTTGTTGGGTTCGATTGCGATCGAGCTGATGCGCTGGCCTGAAGTTGCAAAAACCAGGCAGGGCGAGGAGGGAGGGAGGGAGGGAGGTATGTGACGATGTTGTGGCAATCAGCCTTGAGGACAGTTGAACACTGTGAATGGACAGGTGGTTCAACCCACTGGTTCTAGCTCCTGGTTAGAAAGGTGTTGACCTGTCGTGTCCATAACCTTAGCCAAGTAAGGTGCCCAGGACTCAATTGGCCACGGAAGCACCGCAGCCAATGGCAATGCGGGGCACTACCGCACAGGCCATGTGAGGCTGGTGAACCTGACCTCACCAGAAGATTTCCGCCAGGAAAGAGGCGGAACATTGTTGGGCCGCGGTCCGCTCAGCATGGAACGTCGGGTGAGTTAAGGTAGGTAAGGGTCGAGCTCTCTGCCGACATAGGCGCACCGTCAGGTCGGGACTTCTGGACTTGGTACCGATGCCCATAGCTCCTCGATCTTATGCAAGACGGCAAGCACAACGCTTACGTAGGAGAAGAATCCAATGCCAATGGCAGTCGCCACATGTTAGCAGCCAGGAAGAACCTAAGTTCAAAGCCAAGCCTATGGCCTCTATTCAAGCCTACACTGTATGCTGATTTCCCCGCCAAGGAAGATTTGGCTCATGGACACAACAAACAGCATAGTCAAAGGAAGGCGATCTCGAAACATATTCCACGAGGCAAGGCCGTTAGATGTTGAGCAAGCATATATGCCTTGTGACAAGTACCTACTACCTAGGTTAACCCCAAGACAAGTGGGGACGACGCCGAGCAGCATACGGCACAGGCGAAGCGTCAAGCGTCTTAGCAATTGCCCAAACTGCCGAATCCCGAGCCAGAACATGTCAGTCTGGCTTTTGTTGAAGCAATGCAAAGTTATCGCATAGAGGTTTCTCGGACTGCGCAGCAAGTAGAACATATGTGTACTCCGTCTTGGAAGCGTGTCCCTCGGCCTCCGGCAAAGTGGCTGAGTGCCTTTGGTTCATTTCTAGGTATCCGTACGCTGAAGGGGTTATGGGTGCGGCAGAGCGAACGCATCCCGCTGCCCGTCATTTGAGAGAGATGTTCAGTCCCTCATCCCAGCACCCGGCGGGGCCGTAGTTGCTTGGTATCCTTTTCAGAGCGAACCGAAAGGGGCACTTGCGCGCACTAGGTACCTTGAACGGAGGTTGGTGGCCCCTCCCGTCCATCCCACGAGCCTCTGCCAGCCTACGATGTACCTGCCCTACCTACCTAACTACTTGCGTATACCTGGCCCCACCGTTCAATTGTCCCTGGCACCCACTTCCATCTCTACCTATCCCCTGTGCCTACCTTACCTAGCACCGGGCTGTCTCGTTGATTGCGTGTCGCCATCCGCCGCGACTCAGCTTGGGGGTTATTCTTTTTCTTTTTCTTCTCTTAACGGAAGCTTGTGACGGAAGTAACCACAGTAGATGTAAGTATTTTTCTAAGGAGTCCAAACTATGACGGAATTGTGGGAGGGCGGCATTGGTTTGATACATGCCGCCTGGCCAGGTGTCGTACCGAGTTCATCCCACAAGAGGCAACCTGGGACACTACTAGACTTGTTGTCTTCATCCACCTACCTGCCTGCCAGTCTGCCAACCTGCCACCTACCTACCCTACCTTAGCTTAGGTCCGAGGTCTTGCATATTCGGTAGGGCTGCCTCTGCTCCTGTTCCTACTGTAAGTCTCTACGTGAGGTAGCCTTCCTTGGTCAGAGAGGGTCAGAAGCGTCGCCTCGTCTCGTCCCGTCTCGACTTGGTGCATCCATTACTTTAGCTTCCCAACAAGGAGCCCAGCTTCCCTTCAAGGAGCCCAGCTTCCCTTCAAGGAGCCCAGCTTCCCTTCAAGGAGCCCAGCTTCCCTTCAAGGAGCCCAGCTTCCCTTCTCTTTCCCAAACTCCTGCTCGACCAACTCCTCTTTCCCAACTCTTTCTCCTTTTCACACCGAACCGAATTGCTGCACATCAACCGTGTGCCATTCCTCGCTCGCCTCTAATCGACCGACTCCATCCTTCTACATCTTCCTCTTTTTGACCGGCGTAACTCTCGCCGGCCCCTTTCCTTTAGCACCTGTCCAGCCTTTCGACCTTCGATCTAAACCAGGTCCTGCTACCTCTCTTCTCTGTTCCATTTCTAAGAACGACTGTCAACCAAGGCCTGGCAACAAGTTTGCGTGCAAAACCCTCGGATCATTCGCATCGACAGCGTCAGCGTCAACGTCAACCACTGCAGTAACTGTGTCACAGCTACAGCCGCAATCATGGCGTGGGGCAAGAAAGTGCAGCCCCAGCCCTCGACGATTAGGTGAGTGAAACCAACAACAAAGACGACAAAGGGCGCACGGAGACAATGAGGGCAGGCGCAAACGCGCTTACGCACAACTTCCGTGTCGCATGGCCCATTCCTGACCTGGCGCACTCTGCGCAAATTGAAATCTCACGGGGCGCGACTATTGAAAAGGCTCAACGTGCTGACACAAACCTTGCGCTCGCGCACCTCCAGTCAAATCCTACCCCTCATCATCACCTTCGCCTTTATTGGTGGTGTCGCTTGGGTGCTCTGGCAAGTTTACATTTCTGTGGGCAAGATCCAGGAATCAGCCTCGGAGAAGATGGGCAAGAAGAACGTCGTCTTTACCAAGGACGGTGTTCGCGTCGGCGTCAAGCACACTTCCAACGAGCGATACGTCGACCAGACCCAAAATTGGGTCGTCAAAGCCTGGAATCTCAGCGGCAATACTGTCGGGCAGATAAAGAAGACCAAGTAACCAGTGTGTGCCATCCTGTGTTGTCGGCGTTACCTTCGTTGGTTGTCCAGCCGGAACAACACGTCTTGGCCGCTCGCGCATGCTGGAAGAATGCGACAGAGCAGACAGCAGCAAGTCGAGACGGAGATGAGAATATCAAGAGCAAACATGGCAGCAGCATTTCTTGGCAGCGAAGGGGTGTCTGGTGGCGGATCCGTCGTTGGGTGTGGCGACGTCGAAATGATTCCCAGCAGGGTGCGATCGTAGAGATACCATCAGGACCTGCAATGGTCCAGTACGGATGCCTACCAACGTCGATTCTTCTTCTTTGGGGGGGAGGCAACGTCCAAAGCCCAACGGCAATCGCTTGAGCACCGAATGGCGTCGCCGAGGTCGAGGTTAGGACGGGCGGCAGCGGGGTCGTCTTCCATGTCTTGGCGGTACCCCGGGTTCTGCTGGTGCTTACGCACTGATCTTGTGCCACCGTTTGCGTTTTCTATAACGTACATACTAGCAGAGGGCCAGCAATGCACTTGGTGTCACAACAATAATGCAGCCAATGAATTTTGAGAAAACATTGCATTATAGGGCATTCATTCATTCATTCTCTACCAGGAGTGCGCCATAACGTGAGAAGCTGACATTGCAGTAAGGATTGGATTGTTTGGTCAACGATATCACCTCCAAAGTCAACAAAGCCAACACGGTAAACAATCATAACGCCGTGGTATCAAATCCCCTCAAAATCTGCGCTGCTCGGACCCTCGCGGGCTGGCAGGTGCCTCTCCCAAATTTTGCTCACACCGTCAACAAATCATTGCTCTAATTCCGGGTGATTGTTGTTTCGTAACGCTGGGGAACGTCTCGTTTTAGAGAGAACGATAAGTGTAAATGCATGATCAAGATAGAAGACGACGACGAATACGACGTGTGAGCCAGCTCGCAAAATTTCCAAAAGCCCGCCTCCGCAGAGTGTCCTTGTTCTGGGTTGGTGAATCATTGCGGTCCGGACCGAACTGTCAACCAGTTCTGCGCCACCCACTGTCCTGCCTGGCCTGCGGTTCCAGTGGCTTTGGCGAGTAGCTCAGCCTTGTGCTTTTCTACAAACTCCTTCTGCATAGCCTCGCGTTGCTGAAGAGGGTTCATGGAGTAGCCCGCGGTTGGAGGAGCATATCTCGCTGACAGGAGCTTCTCAAAGTTGTGAGCTTGTGGGTAGGGCTGCGCCATCAACCCGTCTCTTCTGATGAGCATTGACGGGATGCGAACTTGCAACTACAAAGGACTGTTAGTCTGACTACGCGACCAGTTTGTGAATGTTCGAATGAACATACCTGTGATAGAATATGGGCGTACTTGACACCCAGCTCGTCGCCGATGAACTTCAGGCGACCAACCACCCAAGCTCTTTGGGCGTCCGTCGTGTAGTCTTGGCCGTGTAGACATGCCAGCGGCCACGTGAGGAAGTAACCGGGAAGACCTTTTTGGGATTCTTCCAGGCCACATGCGAAGCCGGAAATGTTTGCTCGCTCCAGAAGCTCGGGACGCTTCAAGTGCCAGCCGAGGTGGTATGGTACCGAAGCGATAATGTCGCTGATGGTATCAACACATGTGCGTGCCGCCGTCGCGTACTCCGGAGTTGTACGATAGTCGACGGGCGAGCAGACCCACGCGGCGCAACGGACGATGACCGACGCAAGAATCAGGCGGGACACTCGAGCCATGTTCCAAACACTGGCAATCCAGAAATCTTGGTACACATCTACCCTACCCGGGAATACCTCGGCCTTGGTATAATCCCCGTTGGGAACGTTGTCTTCCCACGCAACGGTTGTGTACTGAAAGTAGTCTGGCGTGTTTCTCATCCAATTCACAAACTCTTGATCAACGGTCTGCGCCCGACGAATCATGTCAAGCATGATGTCAATGTTTTCGGGGCTTCTGGCCACGGTCGACATCAGACGGGTGACCTCGGCACGCAATTCGGCCGTCTTGATATTTAACCGCTGGCACTGGGCGGCTGACTCGTCCTTGACTGCATCGCTGAGCCACCACTCTACGCCCATGATGGGTGCCGTGCCCGTACTCAGGGTGTGTATGATCATTTGGGTTCGTACCGCGATGAAGAGAAGTAGACCAGTCTTGGTTCGTAGTTGTTTGCGGCCGCGAGCTTTGACCAGTTGGATTGCCCCTTCAATGTGCGAGCCCCAAGCAAACATACCCATTTGACGGGCTGTCATATTCTCGAAGAGGCCAAGCATGAGAACGGAGGCTAACGTGGCATCCGACTTGGACTGGTCGGGGTCCTGGAGGGCTATATGTGTCGCTGCGAGTGCCTTCGTGTAGTGGCCCAGGGCCTTGTCGCTGAGCCCAGTCCCGGCAGCGTTCGGCCGATTGCCTAGCGAGGCAAGAGCACATGCGTTGAAAGCATGTTGTAGATGGTGATTGCCCTGATCATGCTTGAGTAGGGGCAGCAAATATTCCATGAAGCCACGAGTGCTGCCCTGCCGGGGCAAAAGGACGTAGTTGGCGACGAAGTGACATGATGCCATTTGCTCCACGGGCACATTCAGGCCGGGGCTCACGGCGGCTGGGGAGTCGGCTTCCTTCTTGAATGTGGGAGAGATGACCTTCTCGGACCCTGACGATGGCGAGTCAACATCCTTTCCTTTCTGTGCCAGTGCCTTGCGGTTTGCCTTCTGGGCCCTCCTCTCTGTCGCCTTGGTCTCGTTACGGAAGACCAGATCGAATTCGTCTTTGTATCCAGGACATTGTCGGCGTGACTTGGCGCATTGGTTGCACGTAGGCTTCGTCTCGTCACACTTTGCGGCAGACACAGCTTAGTCAGTATAAAGAACACCACGGCGGCTTACTTTCATCTGTTACGATAACTCACCTTTATCCTTCGGGTTCTACACATCTGGCAGCCCCTCGAGGGCTTTCCGCAATAAACCATGGCGTTGGATTTAAGAGTCGATGTGTTTCGGCGTCGAAAAGTAGTCGAAGTCAAGGCACGGGTCGTCTGTCTTCAACGTGACAGGAATGAAGCAGATGTACTCGGTTCGGACGCCTAGTAGAATTCGCCGGTTTGGTAGAGCGGCGAGATTGTTGAAGCGTGAATCAGCGTGATTTGCACGCTGATGGTAGATCAGGGTGAAGATGGAAGATCGACAGGCAACTTCTAGACCGCGAGGGCGGCGACATGAAACTCGAGAGGTGGGCGACCTATTTCGGAACGTGGAAAAAGTGAACGTTCAATCTGAAAGAGGAAGAAAGCCGGCAACCATGCGAATGGTTGGAAGCAGGACTCGGGAACAGGTCGGGCCCGGGAGCGCGTGTTCGTGTCGAGATGATGGGGTAGTCAGCAGGTGGCGAGGAAGACGGCGACGTGTGTATATCCACGGCAAATCGAAACCACAATATCGGCGCAGCGGACAAGTCGAGTTGATGTTTGCCTGGTCGTTTTCAAGAACCAATGGAAGGTGAGAGGAACAGACGTTTTCTATGCGATGTTCCTGACGTGGATGAGGGAAAAACGGGTGGAGGATGGCAGTGTGGCGAGATACAAGAATGCGACAAAGGCGCATAGAAGAGAGGCTTCCAAGCCACTCCGGTGGTGTTTGAGAACCGGCGGTGTTGCGAGTCTCACTGGGCCTGTTTCCCTGCTGGGTCTGGGGATGACCGTGGTTTGGACGATCCGGGGTGGTCCTGGTCCGGCCACAGGCCCAGATGCGATTGAGGTTGCAGGGTGCGCGTCGTTGAGTAGCGTTCGGTTAGAACGAATGAGGTCCTGGAGACCGGATTGAAGGAGCAGGAACCCGCCTTGAGGGTGAGCAGTATGTGGGTATGGCAAACAAAGGCAGCGTACGAAGATCGTGGGCAGTGATTGAGCGGCACAGGCTGTGTGCGGAGGCAGGCTATCGAAGGTCGGCAGGAAAAGACAAATCGGCGAACCCCTCTAGGGCGGCCTAGAGAAGCGCAGCCTTGATTGAGTTCTATGTGTCGTTCGTGCGTTGTTCTTTCGGAAGGGGCGTTTTCTTCTTTTCTTTTTCGGCACCGAATTTTGCAGGGCCGTATTGGAAGACGAGAAAAGTTGCAATTCACCCCCGGAAGAGAAACACTGATACTCGCTCTCTGTTCAGATCAATTGATACTCGCTCTCTGTTCAGAAGCAGCGCAGGGCCAGGCGGCACATACAAGTACTTGTAGGGCGTCCCGATCCAACGTCTCTTCAAACACTAAGGTACAGTGGAGACGGAACTTTGGAGAGGGGCTTCAGCCCCTCCTCGCCCGTCGGATCACGCAGTAGACATGCCCTGGCTAGTGCTAGTGCATGTGGCTAGCCTGTAGCAGGCGATGCGTTGCATTGGGAGGGGTAGAGGGAAATGATTGTGAATTGTGGTGGGGACTCGGGGAGGTGGGAAGAGACGTGGAAGCACAGCACAGAACATTACCAGCACCAGACCAGCGAGCAAGAGAAGGGGTGAGCAGACAGGGGATGGCGATGAGCAAGGGGGAGGGGAGGGGAGACTTGGTACTTGCAAACTAAGAGTAACTAACGTACCTACCTACCTAGCTTATATACCTAGATAAGGTAGGTAGTAAAGCTTTTACTATGAAGTAATATAGTATATTAAAGTATACTTTTTAGAAACTCTACTAGTATATAGGTTATTTTTATAACCCCCTCTTTTCCCTTCTCTCTTTATTTCTCTTTATTTTAATTATTAGAGAGAATTATAGTAATTACTATAATTACTTTATTCTTATATTTCTTATATTTATTTAGTTTATTAAACTTATTTTTAATCTCTTCTATCTATTTATTATTTCTAAATATTTTATAGAGTTATTATTAATTAATTCAATACTTTATTACTTTTTAATATTAAGTATCTTCTTATTAAATTAGAAGAAGAGGAATATAGTAATTTAATAAATAAATATTTAATAAAAATATTTATTTTTAAATTTATTTAGAAATCTAATATTAAAATTTATATTATTAATAAAAACTTAAAATTTTTATTTATATATTCTTATTAAAATAATAAAATTAACTTTTTCTTTTATTTTTTAGTTTATTAATTTAATAATAAGTGTTAGCACAGGTATAAGCGTATTCAGGGGCGTGGTATATACGCCTATATAGTATAGGGTTATAGATAGGCTTATATTATAATAAAAGGTGATAATCCTAAGCATTTATGGG